>NC_088803.1:36375502-36975502 GCF_011386835.1 Chrysemys picta bellii | reverse complement strand
TGGTGGGCAAACACTTTCCTGCCCAAATAAAGCGTTTGGAATGGTCTTTGGCTACAGTTTAAGTGTTGTGCAATTTCATTAGCACAGAGTTTCAAACCAGCAGTTGTTTAAGCAATAATAATTGAAGAGCCGGGCATTTCCTGGGGATTAAGGACCAGCTGGGAGGAGATGGCCTGAGGTGCAATTAAGGGACCACACCCGCTCACTAATCCACAGGAAATGCCCTGCAGCCTGGTCCTTATTGCTGTTTCTACACAGCTGATGCACTGTATGTTAGCCAGCGTGGCTGCTGGAGTTAATATTCCATTCAGTTGATCAAATGACAATGTTGTCTTGTTGCAAAAGTCTTTTAAGAGTAAGGAGTGACAATTTTGCTTTTACAGAGGACCAGATTTTGTTCTGTTACATCAGTGAAAATTCTGCGGAAACTACACTGAAGTCAGTGGAGTGACACCAGTGTCAAAATCCACAGTAACTGAGGGCAAAACCAGACACATTGTTCCTTTCTCTCTCTCAAACACAGACATGTGCATGACGGGGCACCAGCAGCAGTTGGCCCCAGGAAAAGGAAAGGTGGCACCAAAAGATACAAGAACAACCAAACAGCAGAAAGGGAATAGCAAGAGGGATGGAAATGAGAAGGGACACACAAGACTTGTTAATACACGTGGAGGAGCTGGGTACAGCATGGAGTGTTCGTGTTGCTAAGAGGGGCCGCCCTCATGTATTGGATGCCAGTTGCCTAATGGCTGTCAGATGTGGGGATGGATCCTGTAACAAAATGGATATAAGATCTGCTCAACATTTTCCAAGTTTCAATCTTTTAAACATTTTCTCAAAATTCTGAATTTCAACAAAGGGGTTGAATTAAAAAAAAAAAAAAAAAGGTAATGGAAAATTTCTCCCATATTCTGACCAGGTACCATATGAGAGCTGGCTGGAAATTTTGTTGAAATCTTGAATTTTGGCCAAAAAAATGGCAAACATTTTTCCTATATTTTTGATCAGCAATAATGGCTAGAACAAGACAGGCACGGAAACGTCCAGGATTTTTTTTAATTGTCTTTGCTAGGATTGGTGGAACATTCCTCCCTCCCCCCCAACCCCCCGTTAATGAAACATTGAGGGTCAGATTTTTTATTTATTTACTGGCCAGATTAGGAGTCTAAATGCACGCACTACTGTGCACCTAATTTGCATGTGCAATTACCACAGTTGCAGGTACAACAGGTAACTGGCTAACCAGATGCATTTAGGGATTTGCTCATCTGATGTCTGCATTCAGTTTCGGTAATTGGCCTTTTAGATTGTTTAGGGCATGGACTGAATTTAATCTGTGTCTTGTATCATGTCATCTGTGCTAAACAAATAATAATTTCATGAGCAAATTAGCACATCGTTGTTCTTCTAAAGGGTCTGAAGATTTGGCCATAGAAGCAGTTTGTTAAAAGGGTACAATATCTCTCTTCTATTACCTAGTCTAGGATGTCATCTTTCTGGGAAAAGCTGGAAAGCTTGTCTCCCTCACCAACAGAAGTTGTTCCAATAAAAGAGATTATCCCACCCAGCCTTGTCTCTCTAATCTTTCTGGGAGTCAGTACTGAAGGTGTGTGCCTAGATGCAGGTCCACTGAGGGAATGGTATAGGCCTGAGGCAATGTTTCCTTCATACGCAAAAACCTTAATTAGGGATTTCAATTAGTGAGCACTAGGGCACATTACCTTGAAAATAAAAAGTCTAAAGGAAGGCGCTCCCTCCTCTTTTCATTTGAAATTGCCCTGAGAGCGACTGGTACCCCCAAATCAGTCACATATCTAGCCTGGTCTCTCCCATTTTCCTATCTGTGTATTCCTGAATTTCCTTCATAGTGAAAAACATTTTATTTTCACAAAGATATTGGTTGTATGTAAATTTATATGCCAGTTACACACATTCACTATTTTAGAACAAACATGAGGTTTCAGGGTGTAGCCATATAATTCAAAGACTGATCACATACTAAGATCCATTGTATTACACTGCAATTACATTAAAAGAGATTTCAGTTTAAAATAGCTTTGTTATATATTTTGTTTTATGCCATATGTTTGCAAGATGTGAAACTGCTTAGTCCTATCCCTTATGTTTTACATATATGTGTGACAGTGTATCAAATATTTAGCATATGGATACTGGCACCACATTAGGGTTATTTTCCTGTTAGGGGCCAGGCCCACCTTTTCTATTTCATTGGGTTTCCCCCACTATGTCTGCAAAATAGTGTCCCTCTTATTCTGCAGCTCCTTAGTGACCACAATTATTTTTTTACTTCTGTTAGCACATGATGCACACAATTGGTATCTGGAGTTCCAAACGAAAAGTCAAATTCTACCCTATAACAATGTCTAATGAGATTGCACAGGTGTAAGGGAGAGCAGATTTTGGCTTCAAGAAACCTTATTACTTATAATGATGGACAAAGAGGAGAGATTCTGGCTTGAGTCTCATTATCCCAGGCTAAGGCTGTACTGGCATTTGGGGGAAAAAACCTCAATTTTAACTTGGGACCTGAGAAAATGTGATCTAGAGTCACGGTAAGACAATGCATGTGGAGCTCATGATGGCATTTTTTTACAATCTTGATTGGGACAGTACATCCATGGTATGCTCCTATTCCCCGGTTGGATGTGTGTCATTCTTAGAACCAGGGTTATGGTGTGAATTTGAATATTCTGCAGGATTTGTTTAGAATTCATGGTTTCACCAAACACACCTGCTCATAAACTCATTCATAAAATATTAACGGGAAGTCAGCACTAAATGCGGGCAATCACAGGTGAAGCTAATTCATTTACAAATTTGCACTATTATATTTTTCAGTAATTTTACATCTTTACCCAGGAGAACTATTTTTCTCACAAACTAAAATGCAAAACTCTCCAATATGGGGTGCTGTAAGAACCTTTCTGATCATGGTCGTGCATGTGTCACGGTCTTTGAAAAGCCCTTTTCTCTTTTAAAATGATGTAAAATGCTTTGTCCTGGATGCAAAGTTAAGAGTTTGACTTTTAAAGCCCTCCTGAGCTTTGGCTTTTGTGGGGATGTATCATCCCTACACTAACCTAATGGAAAGTTCCATAAGGAGGTAAGGGTCACGATGGGACACTTGCCAGGTAAACAAATCATGGCCTTATGTAAGGTCCCCTGGTGGTCTAGGATTATATAAGATAAGGTAAACAAATCATGGCCTTATGTAAGGAACGGTTGAACCAATCGGTGTGGGGCTATACATGTGATAAACACATGATTCTCCTTCTTGTCCAATCCGTAAATGTGTTGTTATAGCCTAATTGTGTTATGTAATGTTAAGAAAAAACTATAAAAGAAAGCTTGCAATAAACAGAATGGGATTCAGCCTGCAACCACAGTGGTCGTGTGCTTTATCTGCTCCGCATGGAACCCCACAAATGGTGACCCCGACGTGATTCGGCTTGGACATCAAGGCAGCCAGGACTTTGCCCAGAGTGAGCTAGCAGAGATCATACTAGACACAGCCGCCAGTGGAGCAGGGATCAATGTTCTCAGACAGTAGACCCAACAGGTGTTGTCTCAGAAGCTGAGCAAAGAGAAAGCAGATCCAACCAGAAAAAGGATCTGAGTGGTCAGACTCTGTCATCTCTCATGAAGAAACTGGAACAATTGAATTTAGATATTGAAGAGGCTCTCAGTGCTGGCTCTTCTCCTTCCAGCACTCCTTCTACCAAAAAGCGCAAACAGCCATGCCCTGTTAAGGTGGAGACAGGCCTTCTTCACAAAGATCATCAGAGAAAGGGAATCTGTGGGAATAAGAGGGCAGGCTACCAAGATTTAGATGGTTTGCCAAGCCCCCTGGTGGTCTAGGATTAGAGCACGACCAAAAACTGAAGCGTTCGGTGAGAAAAGGCGGAGGTGGCAGCCGCAGCAGGAGGTACCGGAGAATACCGGCTCCTGGTCGTCCGAGAGAGACGTTCGTGAGCTCACAGCCGACTAAAGCGTTCGGTGAGAAAAGGCGGAGGTGGCAGCCGCGGCAGGAGGTACTGGAGGATACCGGCTCCTGGTCGTCCGAGAGAGACGTTCGTGAGCTCACAGCCGACTAAAGCGTTCGGTGAGAAAAGGCGGAGGTGGCAGCCGCGGCAGGAGGTACCGGAGGATACCGGCTCCTGGTCGTCCAAGAGAGACGTTCGTGAGCTCACAGCCGACTGAAGCGTTCGGTGAGAAAAGGCGGAGGTGGCAGCCGCGGCAGGAGGTACCGGAGGATACCGGCTCCTGGTCGTCCGAGAGAGACATTCGTGAGCTCACAGCCAACTAAAGCGTTCGGTGAGAAAAGGCGGAGGTGGCAGCCGCAGCAGGAGGTACCGGAGAATACCGGCTCCTGGTCGTCCGAGAGAGACGTTCGTGAGCTCACAGCCGACTGAAGCGTTCGGTGAGAAAAGGCGGAGGTGGCAGCCGCGGCAGGAGGTACCGGAGGATACCGGCTCCTGGTCGTCCGAGAGAGACATTCGTGAGCTCACAGCCGACTAAAGCGTTCGGTGAGAAAAGGCGGAGGTGGCAGCCGCAGCAGGAGGTACCGGAGAATACCGGCTCCTGGTCGTCCGAGAGAGACGTTCGTAAGCTCACAGCCGACTGAAGCGTTCGGTGAGAAAAGGCGGAGGTGGCAGCCGCGGCAGGAGGTACCGGAGGATACCGGCTCCTGGTCGTCCGAGAGAGACGTTCGTGAGCTCACAGCCGACTAAAGCGTTCGGTGAGAAAAGGCGGAGGTGGCAGCCGCGGCAGGAGGTACCGGAGGATACCGGCTCCTGGTCGTCCGAGAGAGACATTCGTGAGCTCACAGGTAAGCGGCTGCATTTAATAAAATGGGCTCTGCTTTGTCTGCAGAGGAGGAGACGGTGCATGATTTTTTATTACGCATCGCTGAAAAGTGGGGAGAGAAGCTTCCCTCTGACGCGTTGTCCCGTTTGTTGAAATGGGGGCAGAGACGCGGGTTTTTTGTTACTCCTGATACTGTCTTTGATAAGGCAGTCTGGGAAAGTCTAGGCTCTGACCTCTGGGAGTCGGTCTCTCACGGCAACAAGGAGGCCGTGTCATTGAGCCAAATATGGTGCAAATCTAAGAAACTAATAGAGACTCTTGCGGCAGAAGCCAAGGTCCAGTCGGCCATTAATGACCTCTTTCGGCCAAAAGAGGAGGCGCCTTATGTGTTGCCGGTGGGAGCCCGTAAGTTCTTTGGGGGTGAGAACACTATCATACCACTCATCCCCAGTGCACCCGAAGCTGATCCTAGTATCGTCCCGTTACCGGATGACCCCGCAGATAAAATGGAGGTCTCAAGCCCAGAAGGGGATAAGTTACAAGAATTTCGAGCAGAAATGTACAAACAGGGCCTTCAGCTACAGGACATGCTGAATCAGTTGTCCCATTTGGCCGGTGAGAGCCATACCCCGCAGTCCCACACATTGCGAGCCCTGAACCAGCCCAGCTTTCCTGTCACCAATAATGTTTGTACCCCAAAGTTCCGGGCGGAGTTTCCGGGGCAGGGTGAGCAGTTGCGAAATAGGTTGGAAAAAATGGCGGAGCCAGGCTTATCTAACTTTAAAAGGACATATAGGAAAAAAACACCGGATAAGATCCCTCCGGCGGATGATGTAGCTACCCCCTGTCCTCGTTGTGGTTTGTGGGGCTGCGCAATTGGGTGCACTGGACGGAATAACGTGTCCACGCACCGGCCACTGAACGCCGCCATGCAGAAGCCAAACGACGACCCCGCGGCACCGGACTTGCACTTGTTGTTTGTCACAGCCTAGACACCTAATAATGCTGTACTTCTATATGTTCGGACTCCTTATTATAGGAGCAGGGGTCTTTGTATGTCCAAACTCTGTACCTTTTGTTAACCCACGACAAAATTTTTGGATCACCTGGGCGAACCAGACTGGCCAAGAAGCCCTTTTTGCTTGTCCATGGCCACCCCAGCGGATCCCTTTAAAACATGTCTTATTGGCTATCCTTATTTACACCCCAATGGTTTTCGTGGGCATTTACGTAATATTACGTTTCTTAAAAAGTTCCTTATTTAAGAAAAAGGGGGGAGGTGTGGGGATGTATCATCCCTACACTAACCTAATGGAAAGTTCCATAAGGAGGTAAGGGTCACGATGGGACACTTGCCAGGTAAACAAATCATGGCCTTATGTAAGGTCCCCTGGTGGTCTAGGATTATATAAGATAAGGTAAACAAATCATGGCCTTATGTAAGGAACGGTTGAACCAATCGGTGTGGGGCTATACATGTGATAAACACATGATTCTCCTTCTTGTCCAATCCGTAAATGTGTTGTTATAGCCTAATTGTGTTATGTAATGTTAAGAAAAAACTATAAAAGAAAGCTTGCAATAAACAGAATGGGATTCAGCCTGCAACCACAGTGGTCGTGTGCTTTATCTGCTCCGCATGGAACCCCACAGGCTTTATAAAAAGTAAATAAATAAATTGTGCTTTCAGCTGTTTTAGCCCATCACCATGACTCACTTTGTGGGCTCAACAGCAGGGTGACCAGCAGGACTGATCTGAGCTGGGCAGAGGTCCAATAAGATCCTAGAGACAGAGTGAGCATGGAAAGTCACTTGTTAATGTCAGGGAGAGAAAACGATCTGCCCTCACCCCCTCCCTCCCAGGTGCACTAGCGTGGGAAAGCTTGGAGTGTACATTCCTCAGTAGCAATTGGGGCAGGAAGGCTCAGAGCATCCCAGCCAAACCTTTCACCAGCACTCAGGAAAGGTAAATAAACTTTAGAGACAGGGAGCTGGTTAAAGCCCTTGTGCTCCTGAGCAGCTAGGACAGGGGGAAATGTTTGTTTACTACAGGAAACAGCTTATTTATTCCTGGACAATTTTCCTGGGGACCAGCACCTGCCACTATAAAAATTCTTTTTACAATACCGGCTTTGAGAGGCTGCCTGAAATTGTCCAACTGGGGACAGCAATAAAGCATTGTGAAATGATCTGATATAACTGTAGACACAGTGGACACTTGAAAAACTTCTATGTGTGCAGACATGCATGAAGTTCTTTCCAGTTCATTTTAAGTATAATTTACACTACTTGCCTGTGTCAGTAGTTTTGGACAAGTAGCATCCAGTATTTGCATTCACAAGTGACAGTGCACAAGATTTGCTCATACAAATCTCCAGATTGCACAAAGAGCAGCCATCTTTGAAAATTTTGGTCCCAAGTGAGTAATGAGTACCTTCCAAAACAAGTCAGATTTTTGTAGCTAATACAAAGCACATGTGCAGACCCTCTAAGAGGTCCGAGGAAACAAAAAGTGGGCAGGAATATTACCAGCCTTACAGGACACCATTGGAAAATGCCTGTACTTTGTCAATAGCAGTTTTACAGCCATTACCACTAAATCTCACTGAAGTTAATTGGGACACAGTACAGCTGCTACTGCTGCAAGGGGACATCAGACCCAGCATTTCCTGACACAGATGAAGCTGCACTCAGTCCATGACATTCCCATATCTAGAGCTGGTGGTAAGAACAAATGGATGCTTTTCCAACAATACGCAGAAAGAAGGGTCCTTACTGCAGAACAGCATGCTTATTGTTCAGAGTTATTATAAGACTGAGATGCAGAAAGGAGAAAGTGAAAGCAACCATTAATTCAGTGACAGGGATGGTCAGGAAGAATCCTTTACATTTCAGACAGAATAAATATATAGCTTCCAGGGATGTGATTAGCAGCTGATAAATTCATTCTGGATTCCTCCAAATGCCTCAGTATGAACCTGATTCAGAGTTCACTTAAGTCAATGGGAGTCTTTCCGTTGATTCAGTGGGCTCTGGGTCAAGTACTAGATGAGGCTGATGTTTACAGCCAATTCCTCCAGCGCCCCTGTATGTCCTACCAGTGCTATTGTGGTTAAGGATTCATCCGTTTCTGCTGGCCCACCTACTCTAAGGGGAGTAGTAGCACCCTACAATGAAAACTGGCTCTGATAATCTTAGTATATGACATCTCAGCCCAGGATCACCTCTCCCTTCCCAACTTCCATAGATAATTGCTGTATCTAAATTTTAAAAAATTCAGTTTATGATTGTGTGTCTATTTAGGGCTTGATTTTTTTAAAATTAAAACCAAAAATAAAGCAGACCAGAGGACAAGTTATACTCAGTGTGTCTGTCCATCCCTTCCCGGTTGGGCAGGAAAACAATTCCCTTCCTCTTTCTTTGCAGAGCGTCCCTGGATAGTTTAGCTGTAAACAGAAAAGGGCACTGTGGTGACAACAGGGCCATAGTCTAGAGAGCAAAAGAAAGGACTGGAAGACAGAAGATGTGGGTTCTCTTTCCTCTCCACCACTAACTGATTATGTGACCTTGGGGCAGTCACTTAACTTTTCTGTGGTTTAAGTTTCTAAAATGTGTTGAGACTCTCAGATAAAGGGGCAAGGTAAGTGCAAAGCATTATCATAATTTGTATTTTGCTTTCCCTCTCCCCGTTGAATCCTGGAGTAGTTTGTTCTGACTCTCTAACTGCTTGTCCTTTCCCTTCTATAACCACAAAGCCTGCACCCTTGGCTTTTTGAGGCTTGCACAGTCTAAGAAACAGTAGAAGTATTTTGTATATAGATCACAAGTCCTCAAGTCCTCAGTCCCTTAATGTTCATTAGTTTCATTTAGTCACAATTCTTCACATCACAGAGAAGTCACTGGCACTTTAAAATGTAGGTGCACTGAAGTCTAGTGAAGGACAAAATTCCAGGTGAGGAGAAAGAGGAGAAAATACATTTTTTTCATCCTGTCCAATTCAGTGCAACCTTCATATTGGACTCAAAGTGGTGTGTCACTACTCTCAGTGAAAATGAAACTACTCTCCCCTTGGATATTTTAGATTACTTCATGTATAGGAATGACGTGACCCACTTTATATCAGCAACACAAAATCAGTTCCTACACACTATGCCCCTCACTGTAAAAAGCAACAGCACACTGGTACATAAAACTGAAATTATTGTGGCATATTTCCTCTCTCCAGCTGCCAGTACATTAGCTCTAATCATCACTTCCAGCAATGTTTTCTGGGCAAGCACTTTTAGATCCAGATTATTAGAGCTACTGCATAACCCAAACTGTAGTGCAGATTGCCCTCCCCACCTGTTTTTTTTTCTTCCTGTAAGGATTTTGAAAATGAGGACACATCCCCCATCCTCTTGGTGAATGACACAAGCAAGTATTAGAAAATGAATACTATTCACTAAGGTCAGGGGCTGCAAATGCCACAGCATAAAGCAGACAGAATATATAAAGTATCAAGAAAGATGCTGGAAGTGCATCACTCCCAGTTCAGGTATCTGACTGACAGCACCAAGATGTTCAGCAAAAATCAAATTCCACGGCATCAAAAAAATGGGCTAACAAAAAAATCACAAATGAAATTCCAATATTTTAATGTACTTTATGAGTCTTAGGACTCCACATCGAAACCAACAAATAAAAAGCAGTGTTACCAATTCTTGTGAGTCTCATGATATCTGGTGTTTTTCTTAAAGCCCTGTTCCTGGAGTCAAAGTAATTAGGTTGAAACTCAGGTTTTACAGGGTGTGTGGGAGTGGAGTAAATTTCTGGCCCTCCCCTCATGATTGTCGAGAAAAGCTTGAAAATGTGACCCAAAGCTGTGTAAAAATCTCAAGCTTTTTAAGCCAATCTGATTATTTGAGTTTTGGAGCCTGACTCATCATCTGTGAGAACTTGGGGTTGTCAATATTGAAAATGGTTCTTCCACACTCAGCATATTTCAGATCAAAACAACAGCGATTTGGTACTCTCCTGTTTTTCTTCATACTTCCAACAGATGGAACCTGATTTTACTGCCTGGTGCTTGAAGCTGCAGGCCTTAGTAGACTATAAACTGCAAGAAAACTAGCCATACTGACCATGCATCTGGTAGGTGTACGGTGCTTGTCCTGTTGTTGGGGTACTGAAGGTGGATCCATAGCTAAGAAACCCACTCTGTCCTGGAGAATGGCTCAGACTATCTTCTGTTTTGATGCCTTTGGAGGATATAAAAGGAACCAAAAGCACAATGTTAGGGTTCTGCTTGATCTCATCATATACAGGTATAACAAAAAATTTCAATGCTTATGACATTTTAGCTAGAGTTGGAGCTGATCAAACTATTGATTTTTAATATTCAGTTTGGATTTAACCTTTTTTATTAGCAAACAAATCCCAATTTTTGAAAACATTTTCATTATTCGCTAGTGTTAGCCAAGTATTTTTCTGAAATAATGTATGGCCTATATCAGGGATCGGCAACCTTTGGCACGTGGCTCACCAGGGTAAGCACCCTCGCGGGCCGGGCCGGTTTGTTTACCTGCCGTGTTGGCAGGTTCGGCCGATTGCGGCTCCCATTGGCCGCGGTCTGCCGCTCCAGGCCAATGGGGGTGGCGGGAAGTGGTGGCCAGCACATCCCGAGTCCCGCGCCACTTCCCGCCGCCCCCATTGGCCTGGAGTGGCGAACCACGGCCAGTGGGAGCCATGATCGCCCGAACCTGCCAACGCAGCAGATAAACAAACCAGCCCGGCCTGCCAGGGTGCTTACCCTGGTGAGCCACGTGCCAAAGGTTGCCGGTCCCTGGCCTATATGTTCACCACAAACTATTTGTGTTAACTATATTAAGTAGTCATTATTGTGTGATTGGTTGCCATGATACAGTTTCTGCTCTCTGAATGGATGACTAACTTAAAGACAGGAAAATAATAAGTAATCCACTTTCCAGAAAGTTTTTTTGGACAACTAAACACTGGTGCTTCAAACTTTGTTAAACTTTTGCAGTTGTGAACATTCTGAGGGGTTCTCAGAATGCTGGTAATTGCTAACAACGTGGTCATATGAATTATAGTAAAATAAACTCAGTTAAACTTCTATTCACGTAAACATTCATGATTGAAAGATGTTTTTAAAATTAAATTATTTCATCAGCTCCATTTAGAATGAGATAACGCAATATTTACCAACAGATCATATTGGAGGGATATCAGTTAGGTGTGAACACTAGATAGTCACATATAGTTGACAATAGTAAAGCTGAGCAATGCACAAATCCCTAGTCAAAATCGCCTTGGTACTAAAATCAGGCAATTAAAACGCATGTCAAATCACAGGAGGAGCGGCACTAACTGAATTTGACATTGTAAGATGGAACTTTTTCAGGTGGTGAAAGGGTCTGATATTTTATCACCCGGGCCTGCTGAGATCATGCTGCTGTATTTTTAAAGTAAACGGCTGAAAGGTGTGTCTTTTTTACAAATCTTTTGGCCTCTGCCTCTTTGCATGTGTATTTGCACAAAACAAAATATGGTCACGAAACACACCCTGAGCGCCATGGTTAAACAAAGAGACTATTGATGGTCTGCTCTTGGATTTATGAGCTGCCCAGTTGTTGCCATTTTTGTGCACTTTTGGGCAAACCTTCCAAAGCGACATCAAATTCATATGGCTTCAGCCAACCAAGCTGTTGCTGTCTATCTTGGCCAATCCCTTCACCCTGAGAAAGCACAGTGAGTCTGCGCTCACTGAGGGTGGGAGCAAATTTTACTGAATAGCTTCTCCTGGGACAAAGTCACTTATTTCTAAGGAGAAACAATCAATGTTAGATGAAATCCATGCAATTTAAATGCAGATTACCAACTGGATAACAACATTCCATACTGAAATCCAGGAAATTTGTTTGGACAATGAGTGAGCGTGGGCTGTGGTAGGTGTCAGGCTCCATTATTGCTGGTAGAGTCTGTCTGCTAGGGGGTTTGCGGGTGAGTGCAAAGAGAAGCCGTTTTTCATAACATCACATTTGTTTTTCAATTACATCAGCACCATGCATGTGAACACTCAACCTATTACAGCCCCGACCACAATTAATCTTCAGTGACTGGGCCTTTCTGGAAGTCTAAAAATTGTTGTCAGACAGTGAAATAACTTAGCACCAAATTAATTTCCACACAATGCTCTGTTTTGTCTAGAAACTGGCCTAGTTTTATATTTGTGTCTAAAAACAATACTGCTTCATTGTTCTTGGTCATCAGCCAGGTAGGATTTCTCATATACAGTATCATATATATTATTGAGGGTGGGGACAAGGGAGGGAAACCACTGTTCAAGGATGGTAATAGGTCGTCTACAGGATTTATAAGCAGTATGTGGGCCTGACATGTGTGTGCCCTAAAGACGCTAGCCAGTAGCAAATGGCCATATTTTCACCTGCTCTAACAGGGACAACTGTTCAGAGTTTGCCTTGGAAGCCATCCAGCTGATACATTTATGTTTGTAATTCCAGAAAATCAACTCAAAACATTCCTCTAATCGTCCTGATAGATTTTACTTTCCCAACCCTGTTACCCAGGCCTTTCACAGATTGTTAGGTTGAGTTTTCCTTAACTAAAAATGCTGTCAATAGCTGTGTAACAGGTTTGTGTTTTTACTGCTGTATGTTGGGAAGCAATACTGTACTTACCAAATAAACAAGGGCATGGGAGCTCAAAGACTGTCAAAACTGACTGTAGGATTGGAAACAAAACCACACAGCAGTTTTGGGTAGTACTGAACGACTCAAAAGGGGCTCACGGTTTCAGCTGGGGATAAGCATCCACAAGTCTGGATGTCCACCCTTTCCAAGCCATTGCTAAACAACATGAACCTCTTTGGTCTACAAAACTGGGTAAGAAGTTTCCTAGGAAGAGTCTTTCCCTGTAGGATTTTAGGGATTTCCACATGGGGCTATGAAAACCAGTTTTGTGAAAAATATATTTGAACCTCAAAAACATGTTTGGTTATGTTTGGGTGATGGTTCAGCTGTGGTTCTAATTTTATCCAACCTGAATTACTAACTCAAACTTTGGTTGTTTAGGCCCCTCTATCATTTTGTCTTATTTACAGTCAACTCTGAGTATGCTATAAGCATGTGAATAGCACAATTCCAGTAGCAAGTAGATCTACTGAGGGTTTACAGTGTGACTGAAAATAATCAAACCCACCCAATAGATCTCACATGACATCAATTTGCACTGAATGGAGACTGGCTCCCCTACAATTTGCACACACAGAGGAGATGGAACAGATTCTTAGATGTTGAAAATGGTAAGACAGCCTCAGGAAAAAAACCTGCTTTCCATTATCTTTACTATACTGTATGTCTGAAAACATTTATTGTATATACATTTAGACTATATATGCAATATTTAATAATAATATCTTGCAAATGTATCTCTCATCACAAAGCATTGTGTAGTACAGAGATCATTTCACCCACCACTTGTTAAATTTACTCATCTGCAGCGTAACAACCATTCTGTATCATCAATGATACACAACATTTTTAGGAAGGAAATGAAGACTGGCTCATGTAACTGAAACTGCATAGGGAACGTAGAGAGGCAAAGCATAGTTTACAAAAGTAGCATTTTTTTGCCACCTCCCCCTGCAATTTTGCAAGACTGGACATACAGGTCTGGATCCTCTGCTGATGTAAAGCAGCATAGCTCCCACTGCAGTCCAGTGAGGCGATGCCAGTTTGTGCCAGCTGAGGATTTACCCCAAGGTCTCAAGTGGTCAGAGCCTTATTTCCAAGATGGTACCTCCAAGAGAAAAGCACTTTCTAGGGGGCTGGGCTCAGTACTGAGTCACAGGAAACTTCACCAGCTACTGACTCCCTACTGTCACTCTTTTCAGCACCAGGATTTTTCCAGGATATCTCCTATTCTGCTACTGACCAGGTCCAACCATACTTAGTTTATAGGATTATAACTCAGGCTAGTATGTGCCAATCCACTTGAGCTGAATATCCGGAGAGTACAGAGGAAAGTCTTTCTAAAACTTTTGACAAATTTGAATTTTTCTCTAAGCCAAAAAAGAAAAGGAAAAAAAACCCCATTCACTACAGAATTAAAGAGTTTTTGACTCGAAGGTTTAATCATTAAGTATGTTCTTTTTGGGTCAGAAGGATGAGACATTCTCTAGTGAAAGCAGAAGCTCTTAGAGATAACCTAACAAAGTAAGATTACTCACTGTAGGAGGGTATTCCATAAGGTTGTCCTGGTGGAGGGTATGCAGCATAAGTAGCGGCTTGCTGGATTCCTGCACTGTACTGGGTCTGTCCATAGGTTGCCATTGTTGGAAAAGATGGGACTGTCACTATATGGGGATGATGTCTGTTCAGAACAAGAAAACAGATGCTCTATGGCAATACTAATCGTATATGGTTTTCTAGAGTAATCTCACTAATCTACCAGTGACATATTTGACTAGAATGGCTACACGTGGTGTTACGCTGTATATTACAGGCATATAAGATATGCCACACTGGGTCAGACCGTTTTGCTCTAATACCCTGCTTCTGGCAGTGGCCTACAGAGATATCACTAAGTGAGAGGGCACAATGCCATCCTAATCTTTGGTCAGTGCTATAACCTAGGGCTGCGCGAAATATTTGCAACAATTTTAAAAAGTGACAATCTGTGATTTTCAGCTTTCATTTTAAAGTCACAAAACCAATCCAGTTTCATGGAACACCTTTGAAATGTCACATTTTCCTCTATAGTCACTTATAAATGATCCTATGTTCAAAACGATAAGATCTGCATTCCCAGGGTAGAAATGAGTTGTATGGAGAACCTCCAATTCTCTGACTTCCTGTCCAACTTGATTAAGAAATGGTTTTCTGGGGCTAAGGCCAGGTCTACCCTACAAATGTTTGGAGGCACAGCTGTATTGATCAGAGGTGTGATGAGGAATTCTCTGACTGACATAGCTGTGCTGGCAAAAGCCCCTAATATAGCATATTGCTAAAACTGTCCTTTTCTTGGTATAGTTTATTTGGCTTGGGGGAGGGGAAGGAGGTGAAATAAGCTATACTGGGAAAAGCATGAGAAGCTTCACCAGTATAACAGCATCTATTCGAGGAGTGATTTTGCTGGGATAGGATACCAATATAGCTATACCAGCAAGGGGCTCCTACGGCAGATCTGGCCTGCGACTTGCAGCAGAACAGGTGCAAAGGCTGAAGGATCACGTTCTTCAGGCTTTTCAAGGTTGCAGGGGCCCCTGCAAAATGGTTAATCAGCAAAACAAAGTTTATAATCTACAGGACTTGAGCTCTCCTGAATGCTGTCAGACATACTCACTCTGTGGAGTAGAGATGGAGAGGACACTGTGATGCTGCTTTGCTGTTACCTGAAAAACAAAATTAAAGTGTCTCTGGTTTTCAGTAACATTCTGTTATATGGCTAAGTCGATGCCACTGTTCTGATCCTTGCTAGACACAGAAATGTCTACAATAACTAGAACAATATTTGTGTTGAAATCCTCAAAGACTTTTAAGGCAATTATGAGAAATGACAGGGTAACTTTCCATTTTAATGCTAATTGATAAAATCAGCTTTATGTGCACCCAGGAACCTATCAACTGATTGATGAATCTACCAGGTTTTTCTTGATATAGGTATGGAGCCACATAATGATGGTAGGCCCAGTTCTGCAGCCATCAGCAGTCCCAGTGATTTCACTACCACCACTCATGTTGACTACTCAGCAATGCATGATATCACTAGGACTACTCATGTGACAAAGGGTGCAAAAACAACCTCTTCAGTTGTGAAATGACATTTACAAACACCATGTTCTGCCTTTAAAATTTCTTTTGTATTCCCACCATTCAGTGTCTCACTTTCTTTAAATGCATCAGGACAAAGGTTCTTTAAGTTTTCATCTCTCCTTGTACTGGAGCTTGGGACGTACTGGCCGCTACTTCCAGCAGCTCCCATTGGCCTGGAGCAGCGAACCGCAAACGCGGCAGGTACACAAACCGGCCCGGACCGCCAGGGGCTTTCCCTGCACAAGCGGCAGAACAAGTTTGGGAACCACTGAGCTAGGACATACCCGCAATGCTACAAGAGAATTATCCTCATTAGGAAGTCATCTAAAATGATACGACTTCAGTGTGTTCAGCAATGCAAAAATTAGTGAATTAAACATTTTAAACATGTTTTATTTAATGAAATATGCAAATATGTATAAAATCTAAATATATGGAAATAATCCTATGGGCTCAAGTAACTTGTCATTCCATTAATCTAGAGAGAACATTTCCAAAATATACAGCTTGATGTTATATAAAAGATTCCTCCTTCCCGGTCTCCTCTCCAGCTGTCTTCTTGTAATTAAATTATCCTTCCCCCCCGCCAGCTTTTTTCATGGTGGTTTATGTGGTTTTATCATTTTTGTCCTAAAATTAGGATTAAATTGAGGTATTAACAAAAAAGGCATTAAACCCAATGGAATTTTTTAATTACAGACTTAATAAAAATTTATTTTTATCTGTTGTAATTTTTCTGTTTCCTTATTTATGGGGAGCCATGAACATGTTAGCAGAGGAATGGGTACTTGATAAACAAAATTATTATTAATAGTAATTAAAAGGGAAATTATTCTCTCTTTCTAAATTTTAAATGTGTATATTCTCCTTCAATAATATTATTACTACAAATGAGTAAACAGATGCATTTCCTGAAAAATAATTATTTATTAGAGCTGATCAAAAGATGGGAACATTTCTATGAACATTTTTGCAAAAAAATTCATCCCTTTTTTGGTCAAAGTTTCGAATAGTCTAAGAAAAGTTTACTCAAAAAATCAACATTCACAAAATTTATACAAATTATTTATTATTTACTCATCTGTCTATTTATATATTTGTGTCAATGTTTTTATAGAAGTTAGAAGTCAACTAGTTTAAAGCTTAAGTGACTATATTTAAGTCCTTATTGCCATATTTAGGCATCTAAAGAAAAGCTGCCTCTTTCCAGAGATGCTAAGGCACCTATTCTTCTCATTTGCTGTCACAACACCCTATTATTCAGGCCTGAAACCTGGAAGTCATCTTTGACTGCTCTCTCTCTCTTGTCCCACACACTGAAGACATGCCCAGATTCTCCCACTTCCTTCCCACACAATGTCTATGAGACATTCTTTTTTTTTTCTATGCCTTTCAAACCCCCAGTTTGATTACTGTAACCTCTTTCCTTCTGGTTTCCCTGACACATCACCTGCCCTCTCCACTATCCAGGACATAACAAACATAGCTCCTGAGATCATATTCCTTGATAATTGCTCGGACTGTATCACCTCCCTCTTTGAATCCCTACTCCACTATGTGCCACTTTCTCCCCAACCTCTTCTGCATCTAATTCAGCTTCTTGTCCTTCCCTTCAGAGCCCTTCCTGATTCTACTCCTCCCTACCATCCTCCACACCTCCCCTAATCCGCTTCCCTCTGCCAGTTATGTCACCCTTGACACAGTGAGTGAAATCCTGATTCCATTGAAGTCAATGGCAAAACTCCCATTCACTTCAATGGGGCCAGGATTTCACCCCTCTGTTAGTTCACTGCCCCCACAACCATCTGCATATCTTCTTCCAGGCTATCGGTTACACATAGAAAGCTCTTCCTCTGGTAACCCACAGATCAGTACCCTCTCCACATCCAAATCCACCCTAAAGGACCAGGTCTACCGTGATGTCTAGGAGACACTTGTCAGCTGATAATGGCAAAGTAACTGTTGAATCAGGTCGTATGCCTTTTAAAAAGGAAAACCATTGGGCTACCTGACATTGTATTTAGTGATGCATCTAATCACCACCTTGACTACTTTATACTTCGTTCCCTTTTTGTCCTACCCTTCATTAGTCTGCCTGTACCTCTCATATTTTAGAATGTGATGTTTTCCTGGCAGGGTCTAGCACATTATCTGTTTGTTCAGCACATACTGCATGGGGGGGTACCGATGGAAACAAAGTAACAGTAATAACTCCTCCAATGGCCTTGGACAAATTGTTTAGGTTAAGGTGGGATTCTCACAGCAACATAAAGGAATCTGATATCCCCCTTGGAGTTGAGCACCTAATTCCCTGAGGCTTTTTTGAACATCTCAGCCCTAACCTCTCTGCCTCAGATTCTCCATCTGTAATATGAGGATGATACTTACCTACCTCATTGGGGTGTGACTGTAAGGATTATTTCATGTTTGTAAAATATTTAGACAATAAAAAGATGTATTAGTGATAAGGAGATATAGGAGAAAGATTCTCTTTAAAAAAGTCGGGCTTACCTGATTCAACAACGATTTCACTATGAGCAATTTGCTTGGACTTACCTGCAAGAAAGTTTTTAGTACAATTAGATTTATATTCTGAAAATAAATTCTTACTTTTTCTATAGCCCAGACCCTCTTTCCCCTATTTCCTATAGATTCTGATCCTTCCAGCAAACCTTTTGAATTGGTGGTCATTACTATACATGCTTCAATCCAACTTAATTCCTAAAGGCTCAACAAACACAGATACAACATGTGGCTTCTAACATACACAGCCAACATACAGTGGCTTCTAACACCCTGCAAATAAAGGGTTAAACACGAGAGTTAAACATAATAGTCAGTGCCTTTTGCTAACTCTGCTCCAACAGGAAGGCTGAGGGATCCTGACCACAGCAAACAATAGCTGGAATTGTACTGGCGAGAACTAGTTTGGCTGCATCATTTGCCAATAATTTTTAAAACAGATTTAACATTCTTCTGTTTCCTTCACTTGAACAGTATAATGGGGTAGATGGCCGGGGGGATGGAGAGGGGGAGGAGGAGGAGAGTAGATAAGTTTCCATCATAGCCTCAACCACTGAAAGAATTTGTCCTTGGTACCTGCCAAATATGAAACTCCAGACCACAGAGCTGGGGACTAACTGTTCAGAAATGACAGCAATGATCTCAGCTCGACATGAACTGTGGCACAGCAACTGCTTTGGTAAAATGTTTCATATTTGCATTCTGGCTGATTAGGAACGGCAGCCTCTGGGCTTTCACCCCTTCTCTCTTCCAAGCAGCAACAATACGACTAGAACTCGGAGTTCAAATTAATGCTGCCCTTAGGGGTTGATGGATTGGTGGGGGCCAAAAATAAAACCGCCCGCGTTGATTAAAATACACTTTTATACACACGTTATTCTGATGTGCATGTATCTCTATAATTCCATTTCTAATTGCATTCAAATCAGATTCAAACACAACCGGACTTGTTACAAAAACATCAAATAGAAATTTTAACCGCTTCTTGCATCAAAGGACTAATTCTTACAAGCACAGGCCTCATACTGGTCAGTTCCTTTTGTTCTTATATATACCCCTGATGCTAACAGTCTAAAGTTAATAAACCAGAAGCAGAAGAGGCAGCCTACCTTCTATGTCATCTGGAGCCGTGGCATAAATGTTAGAAAGGTTAAGCTTCAGTCTATCGTGGCACTCTCTATTTACTGTCAGGCTGGGTGATATCACTAGATCTAGCATTTCCTTATACCTGAAGGAAAACAAAGGAAAAATATAATTTATTCATTAATTATGCATGCTTACTAATGATTCCATTTTTTCCCTAAGAGTATAAATATTAAAGCTGATTACCTAAACCCAGGATTCATATAAATTCTACATAATAACATTCACCAAAGTTTTCATCAAAGGGAAATGCTGAATTAAAATGAAGTATTTGTTTCCTTGGAGATTACACCCATTTGATTAATGTTTCCCTCTCTTCCTGGATTTTGCCATCACAAAATTAAATTTCTGAATCTCTTAAATGCCGTCAGAACAAGCAATATATTTAAGTATTAGCCACGCCTCCTTATGTATGCAGTGGTATCTGATAAGGCTCTGGGAATAAGAATTAAGGGCTGAATATTGAAGCTGAGGGAAGTTAACAATACTATCCAGCCTTAAGATACAACAAGAAGAAAGTTATTACTTGTGATGGGAGAGGTTCGAAGGTCCAGGTTAATCATGATAACTTTTGGATGTTTCTCTGAAAGCCACTCCAAACCTCTCTGCTGTTCTGACTATCAGGTGGCAAAGTTCCACAAGCACAGTCTCTCTCTTGAAAGTCACCTGACTTTGGTTAAGCTGGAAATCCACAGGAGCAATTGCTGTCATGTGGGGTTCAAGTTTTCAGATGAAACCAGATATATGTGTATCTAAAACATTCACACAATGGTAATAACAACAGATCAGATAAACTAGTTCAGATAAAATAAGGACCACCACCAGGAACATTGCTCAAAACACACACACACACACCCCCAAACACTACATTTCAAACTTAAGTGCCTAACTTCAAGCACCTACATTTTCAGAAGTACTCCCAAGACCTCCCTTTGAACTACAGTTGCTCGCCACCTTTGGAATTTTAGGCTACTTATTTATGGGTTTAGGTGCTTAACTTTGGGCACCTAAGTTTGAAAATTTTGGCCACTGTGATCGGGGTAGACAAAACTAGGCATCCATATGTTACATTAGAAAGGTGCAGGCAGTTTTACATAAAATAAGTTTCATAGACATCAATCTCTTACAAAGATCGGCAGTAGGAATAAGCCACTTGTTTCCTGTGCAGACATGGAAACCTCCCCTAAGTTTTGAACTTTGAAGAAACCCAGTGGCCTACGAGGGAAACCCAGTGGCCTTAGAAATTCCAGAGCTCAATGGGTAAAGTTGAACTGTTTACAAAAACATGATACCATAGAAATCTGTTTTGCATGGTCAAATACACCAATTTATTCTGTAGCATTTGATTCAGGCCCCAAACAAACTATGCAGACCTAAGGATTCAAAGACTCTGCAATATTTTTTTTCCTTTGTACTTCGCAGCCATACAAGCAGCTTGCACCATTTGTCAGGCTTGTCCTCACTCCAGTCCCCCAGAGGCTATAGCATTAAGAGAAAGCATGATTCAGAAGTGTTCCAGAGCAGGGACAGGGAGCAGAACCTGGAAGATGACAGCTGGGGTGGATAGGGAGTGGGGGGAGGGGAGGAGAGGTACTTCAAAAGGCTCCCACTGCCTTGAATGGATCAAAAGCATACGGAGGGTCCCAAGTCAGGACCTGAACCAGCTCACCTTTCTATTTACCACTGAACACATTGTTCAGCTAACTCAGCTGCGGGACAACTCCCTGCTCCATGATAAGGATCTGTCTATTCAGTAGTATAAAGGCAGCAGATGGTGTGGCAGCGACTGTGGAACTGGCATTAAAATGCATAGTACAGTACACTTAGAATGTCATGAAGTTAAAACTTAGCAACATACAAATCTGAAGCCTGGACATTGTATTTCTGTTAAGCTAGACTAGGCACTTCCATTTGGTCTATTCTTTTTTCTTTTCTTTTTTGCTTAAGGGAAAATATCAGCATGTAAAGTGACCAGCCTGGAGAGATCAAGAACAATAAACTACGTACTTTTCATCTGAGCACTTCCAATCATTTTACAAACAGCACAAGCCCCTGGGAGGTAGGTTAATATTGTTATACGCCAGGGTAAGCTAGGCACAGAGAGGCGAAGTGTGTTGCTCAAGACCAAAAAGCTGAGACTGAAACAGAATTCAGGAGTTCGAACTTCAAACTCCTCACTCTAACTACGCAGCAACTGCTCCCCATCAATTCATACATCTATCCATTAGGGATGTGTACAGTGCCAACAATGGATACCAGATAGCTTGAATATTTGCATGGGATTTGGATACCAAAAATGTTCAGCCGCATCAACTCCATCTTCACAGCCCCTTCTCCCTTTCCTTCCTCCAACCTGACACCTTTGGCTTCCCCTCATCTGCCTCCCTGGACTGCCCACGCACACCATTACCTTCTAGTACAGTACCACACGTGCAGAATCAAATCTTGTGCTTCAGCAAAGCCACCTAACTGTGCACAAACTGGGTAACTGAAATCAGCAGAAACTGGCCAAATCTGTATGTCCCCTGCTCCATAACTGCAGTGTCTTACAGATACTTTTATTAAAAAGAAAACCTCTCATGTACAGTATTAATACTTTGCATTTGGATTGCCCCTTTCACTTGAGGACCTCAAAGCATTTTACACAGCCTCAGAACAGCTTGGCAAGCAAAGTTAAATGCTGTTCTTGTTTTACACACGAGGAAACTGAAGCACAGCAAGACAAAAATCAAAAGATGTGTGTGTGTGTGTGGGGGGGGTTAAATACACCCACAAATAATTGTCTGTGCAGTCAATTGCATTTAGATTTATCTAGCTATCTGAGTTATATGTGGGTGCAAAACTGGCCTCTGGCTTTAAAAATCTCTCCCTAAGTGACTTGTCCTAGGTCACAAAGTGAGTCAATGGCAGAGCTGGAAATGAAAACCACGAGTTCTGACTCTCTAACCTACACAATCCAGCGAACTACCCCGACAAAGGCAAACAGCACACTTTGAAGAAACAGTGAAATACACCCTGGTTCCACCATTATTAACAATAATAATCTCATAATGTATAACAGGAGAGCCAGTTACATTTTTGCATGACACACACAAGATTTTACATTTTCCTTTGGTTAGCAGTGTGATGATCTGTTGGATTGTCTTACATTCACTTGCACAAGCTCAAGAGCAAAGGCAAACATGGGTTCCCTCACTGCTTATGAGATGAAATATCCCCTTTGCTGCTTTTCATAACAATAGTGCAAGTTTCCTCTGTGCCACTCCAGCAACTTAAAGGGAGGGGAGATTTCCTGTGATCCCCCCAGTTGGGGATTTCCCTAGTGGGGGAAACCTTGGCAGTTGGAGAGCTGGTGTAGCTAGCTCCCATACTTCTCTCTTGGCAATCCCTAGTCCAGAGGGCATGCCAAGGTGGGAAGGAGGACTAGCCAGAGTGTGATAGGCTCTGATTATCTCCAGAAAGCTGGCAAACCATTGGGAACTGTTGTCATCTTGTGCAAGTTAGAGCAGTCCCTCGGAACTAGGGAGCTGTAACTGACTCCCTTGCAGACCACTCCACTCTGCTGTACCCAGTACAATGCAGAATCTGTCCCTGCGTATTTTAAGAATGCCAGTGACCAGAAGGCAGAGTCCTGAAATGTACTGGATAAGTTTAAAATATTGAAAGTGCATCCATTAGACAAATCCGCCGGCAAAGCCTTTAGGTTACTGTATGTTTGTCAGGCTTAACACTAGACTTTCTATTCCATTGTGAAGTGATGTCCAACTGTCTCATTTATATTTTAAAATCTCTACACCAGAATTAGGAAGGGGAGAAAAAAATATTTAGTTCCAGATCCCAGCCAAGATTGGGATGCTCTATACAATTTCTCAAACACCATGCACCCTTCAATGAACTCCAAAATCCCATTATTCCTGACACTGCCCAGATTGTTGCCAAGTGAATGGGAGCAGATGTTTAAAGGGGGGGGGGATCTTTTATAATGATTAATGCACTCTAATTACATCATTGTTCAGGGATTTCATTAGCCATTGCCTGATTGATGATTTTTCTATTGTTTTTCCTCTGCTCGCTTTTATAATACCAAAGTCATATCCCACTTCCCAGTATTTGCTCTTTATCACTTTTTTTTCAAATGTTTCAACTCCTATTTTTCTTAAAACTGTATATTTTGGCATGTGCAAAAAGTTACTGCATGTAAAATGTGTATGTGTGTGTGCAAGTTTATGCTTTTGAGTTCTATTACCTCTCTCACACACAGTTACCAGTGTGTGCAAGTGTATCTTGCTAAAACAACATCTACATTTTGAAAATTTTATGCCAACAATCTAAAGAAAATCTTCAGTAAAACAGGGGAGCCTGGATGAACTTGGGCTCAACAAAATGACATCTGAGAGTGCAATCTGTGAAATGACGGGGTTTATTTATTTATTTAATACTGCAGACAACAGTTTCTGGGTTGAATAACATACAGGAGAATCAGCAGTAATGGTTGCTGGATCTGTGCTTTGATTAAAACCAGCAATGGTAGCATGTTGGGCTGAGAAACATCTGGAAGAGCTTTTGGTTTTTATAATCTTTAAAAAAAAGAACCATGTGTGAATTTGGTGCTCAGCTTTTCCATTAGAATCCCCTTCTCAAAAAGCAATATTTTGCCCTGAAAGTCGGCCCACAGTATCTCAGCCAAGAAGCAGAAACTTTTCTTTTACTAATGTTTAGAAAAAAAACTTTTCGGTCATTTTGAAGTTAGAGAAGCCAAATTAAACATTTTAAGGTTTCAGATTCTTGGCTGAGGTGCCAGGGTAACTTACAAATCACATTTTCTTTTACAATGATGTTTGAAGGCTGCAAATCCAGGCCCCAATTCAAGGCATTCAAAAACGTGCCTAAGATTAAGTAAGGGAGTAATCCTATCTCTATTCAGCAAAGCACTTAAACCCGTGCTTAAGTGCTTTGCTGAATTGGGGCCACAGCGTGCAGACCGAGCCAGACAAGCACTCTACTACTATGGTACTGAGGATCAGACAGATAGTATTCTGAAAAGGTGAAACCAAAAACCAGCCTAGATATTGCAGGTCAGATCCGATTGCGCCACAGCTCTGCTCAGCACTGCCGAAAGGGAGGTGTGTGCAGGAGGGTTGTGGCTCTTTTGTGCTCCTTGGATCCCTAGGATTTGTTTGACCCTGGCATAACTTAGAGCAGCCCTCAAGATGCTTTAAAAGTTCCACTGATTTTAACACCTGCAGCACCACTAAGTGAGATTGGGGATGAGGGAGAGCTAGCTAGGCATTCCTATCCCTCCCAGGAGAATACTTGGTTGCCTGTTTGTGCAAAGCAGCTGGAAAAGGGACAGGATCTGACTGTGTGTGTCTGCATACTTCACTTGCCTCTGAAATGCAGCTCTTTCAGGAGCAAGAATACAGCAGTGATTCTGGGCCAGCAGCTCAAAACAATACAAGTTTAAAAGCATGTCTGCAGAGTTACCAGGATTTTATTTTTTACAAGACAAACAGGATTTTGAATCCACCACAAGCAAGTGGGAGAGCAGTAGGGGGCTACGTTTTCACTGGGGTGTTAGCAGTAACCAGGACAATAGGCTAAGAGCAGTGGCCCAGTTGCCCAGTGATGAGTAGTGCATATCATGAAGGGTAAAGAAGGGCTTTCAACTGGTTGGCTTTACTATACGTGCTTCTGTAGCAGAGGGTCTTTAGAAGATCTGAATAAGGAGAAGCTCCTGGACCAGCTGAGGAAGGACATTCCATGGACAGAGGGCATCACTGAAGAAAATGCTGAGATATTGTGGGGGAAGCGGAGTATCAAAGGTGCTGTCAGTGGATGAGCGGATGAGGTGGGGACAAGACAGAAGGGAAGGAAGGAAGAAAGGTGGATCATTAGCTCTTTGAAAAAGTCAGCAAGATCCTGCAGAGAGAGGGAGGAGGGCACTGGAGCAGGAGAGGGTTTTTAGGAGAGTCAAAGGTTGCAGAATAAGCTATGTGAATGGTGGGGAAAGGCCTGCCAAGAGATGGCAACAACCGTATGTGGGGATCCCCTAAAGAAATCTTAATTTTCTCTGGCTAGAGGCCAAATACAAGCTGAAACCACCAGATTTGCCTAACTACGTGCATGTGCCAGCAGAGAGCCCTGGGCAGGATCGGCACATGTCTAATCCTTTGCTTTGGCTTGCCTTGGGAGCGGAGGAATAGAAACAGAAGGAACATTTTTGTCTTTCTGCCCTGATTTTGTCTGGTTTTACTAACCTTGCTGATGAGTTTCACCTTCCTTCTCCTCCCAAACTGGGAAAAGGGTGACTCAGTAGACGTTACTAGCTTAGGACTACAGACTCGCAGGAGTTTTCATTGTAACAACCTAGAGCGCTTGATCTTCTGTCTTTCTGATTTCAGAGGGAAACATATTCTTGCTTGAAATGCCCTGGAAAGAGTCCCTCTGATTTCCAGACCAGAAGTTTGCAGCAGCTGAAGTAGAGGCCGTCCCCTCCAAAATACACCCACACAGGTTTTTTACAAGACTCAGAATGTATCATCATAAGACAACTGGGAAAACTTGTTAGTATTTATTATATATATTGAAACGAGCATGGTGTGCCGTATGCTATACAGAACAATATGGACCTCCAGCCACTCCAAATGTTGTAATGATGCTGGATGCATTAAAAACATCTAAAAGTGACATGCAAAAAAGAAGAAAAATGGATCTCTGCTTCTTTATGATATATAAGAAGGCCTGAAAAGATTTTGTCCTTAAAAGAAAGAAAAGGCCAGAGGTTCTACTTTCTTTTCCTTTCTTAAAAAAAAGTCTTGGGTAAATTTTTCAAAAGTTCCTAAATGATTTAGGAGCCAAAGTTTTATTTTTAAAAGTGACTTAAGCATTGAGGCCCATATCTTCAAAGGTATTTAGGCACCTACATCCCACTGATTTCAATGAGACAGATTCCTAAATCACTTGTGAAAATGGGATGTAGCACTTATGAACATTTTACCTTGTCTATACTGGGGGACTCTATGGTAGCTGGAGACCTAGTGAAATTACAACACCAGAAAAATTAAAACCTCAAAAGTTGAAAGAGGAAGAATTTTTTTAGGCAGACTTTGAAATGTTTGCTGCCTGTGTTTGTTAATGTATATTTAACTCCAATGCCCAATTAACACTTGGGAGAAAGCAATGTCTTTGGTAGAGATTCAACATCCTGCGCCTTCATTTAGGTGGGAGAGTTCACTGTACACATCCTCTGAGGCCCTCCCCATGAACCCCTCCAGCAAAACCAGGAGAGGAAAGTGACACTATTGCTGATAATTTCCAAGGTAAGAATGAAAACAAGGAAAAATAGCTTTAAATGCAAAAGAAGTAGCAACACTTTATCAGGCCTTTTTTTCTGAATAGAAAAGCAGTAAAAACGGGGCTCAGGCCCCGTTTTTATGTTTTCATTTAGGCTCCCATTTCTTACAGAATTTTAGTTCATTAATAAAAAGCTCCCAGGAATCCAGGCGTGGGCATCACTCACTGACCACCACAGGCATCACCATACAGCTCTCACATGTTTCTTTTAAATGCTTTGCTTCCTTGGATGACGCTGCAGCTCAGACAGCTTTTCTGGCAGGATGTGCCTTCCTAAGAGCTTGTAAAATTATCAAACAGCTTGCAGCTTCTATGCAGTTGCCAAATTTCAGCTCCTCTTCTCCACATCCTCCCACGCCAAACAAAAGTCACTGGCAGGGAAAATCACCATTCCCCCTAAGACATCAGCAATGGGAGGAATCCCAGTTCCCCTCTGCCTGGACACATCACAAAAGGGAGAATCTCCATGATCTCAAGCCCACTTCCCAAGTTATCAGCAGAGGGAATTCCCAGTACGGAAGATATTGGCTTCTCACTTCCACACACGTCAAGTGGAGGTGAGCAGTCCCCTTTCCTTTGTTGCTATGTTCGACTACGCATCACTCTAATATTTGCTCTCTCTGTAACAGACTCTCTGCTCCTTCCGCATCAGGCACTCAGCCATGTGAAAGTATTTCTCTCTCTCTCTCATATATATGAATCAGAGGATCCAGTGATGGAAAAAGACCTATTAGCTCACAAAGTCCAGCCCCCAATGCAGCAGATAAATCCTTGCACTAAAGACCTGAACAAGCATAAAGTTAAACCTGAGCTGGCATAAATGCTTCTTCTGCAAGACTGACAATAAGCCGTGACGACGAGATATCATTTCAAGGTGACCCTGAGGGCACTGCAGCTTGGGCTGTTTTTATTCCTGAGAGATAGCTATCTTCTACTGACATGATCAAACTTAATGCAGTGGCAGATTTTTCATCTGATAATTCCCTGGACCATTCTAAGTACTAAAAGCAGAGGTGCTCAGAGAAGCTTCTGACTGTCTGTAGGAACACAGATATGAAATTGCAGAACTACTAATTGTGGTATGAAACTGTCGCTTAAATCAGCCTCTGCATCAGAGGACTGGAGGATAGCTAATGTGACACTGATTTTTTAAAAAGGCCCCAGAGGCGATCCTGGCAATTACAGGCTGGTAAGCCTAACTTCAGTACCAGACAAGTTGGCTGAAACTATAATAAAGAACAGAATTATCAGACACAGAGACAAACAAGATATATTGGGAAAGAGTCAGCACAACTTTTATAAAAGGAATCATGCCTCACCAATCTATTAGAATTCTCTGAGGGTGTCAACAAGCATGTGGACAAGGATGATCCAGACAATATTGTGTACTTGGACTTTCAGAAAGCCTTTGACAAGGTCCCTCACCAAAGGCTCTTAAGCAAACTAAGCAGTCATGGGACAAAAGGGAAAGTCCTCTCGTGGATCAGAAACAAAGGGTAGGAATAAATGGTCAGTTTTCACATTGGAAAGAGATGAATAGCAGGGTCCCCCAAGGATCTGAACTGGGACCAATGCTGTTCAACATATTCACAAATGATCTGGAAAAGGGGGTTAACAACAAGGTGGCAAAATTTGCAGACGATACAAAATTACTCAAGATAGCAGTCAGTTTTGGATTAAACTAAAAGTTACAAAGGGATCTCACTAAACTGGGTGACTGGGCAACTAAAACGGCAGATGAAATTCAATGTTTATATATGCGAAGTAATGCACATTGAAAAAAAATAATCTCAACTATACATACAAAATGATGGGATCCATATTAGCGGTTACCACTCAAGAAAGAGATATTGGAGTCACTGTGGATAGTTCTCTGAAAATATCTGCTCAATGTGCAGTGACAGTCAAAAAAGGCTAATAGAATGTTAAGAATTATTAGGAAAGGGATAGATAAAACAGAAAATAGCATAATGCTACTATTTAAATCCATGGCATGCCCATACCTTGAATACTGTGTGCAATTCTGGTCTTCCCATTTAAAAAAAGATATATGAGAAGTGTAAAAGGTACAGAGAATGGCAACCAAAATGATTAGAGGAATGGAACTGCTTCCATATGTGGAGAGATTAAAAAGTCTGGGACTATTAATCTTGGAAAAGAGATGACTAAGCGGGGGGGGATATGATAGAGTCTATAAAATCACGATGTGTGGTGTGGAAAAAGTGAATAAGGAAGTGTTATTTACTCCTTCATATAACACAAGAACTAGGAGCCACCAGGTTTACATAAACAAAAGGAAGTAGTTCTCCACACAACGCACAGTCAAGCTGTGGAACTCGTTGCCAGAAGATGTTGTGAAGGCCAAAAGTATAAATGTGTTAAAAAAAGAATTAGATAAATTCATGGAGGATAGGTCCATCGATGGCTATCAGTCAAGACAGTCAGGGATGCAACTCCATGCTCTGGGTGTCCCTAAACCTCTGACTGCCAGAAGCTGGGACAATACCACAGGAGATGGATCACTTGATAATTGCCCTGTTCTGTTCATTCCCTTTGAAGCATCTGGCATCGACCACTGCCAAAAGACAGGATACTTGGCTAGGTGGATGACTGGTCTGATCCAGTATGGCCATTCTTATGTTCTCTCTCTTCCACAGCACAAAGCCAGGGCCTTGAGTAACTCTGTTGTGGGGTGCAAATGGCTCATGGGGTACCCAGGACTGTGAGTCACCTTGTTAACTCACCCCCAGGGAAAGGGAGTCTTTTTTATAGTATCTGAGTGTCAGATCCCTGGGCACTACTAGTCTTTCAGCCCCTCAAGCATTCTTCTCTGGGCTATGCCAGCCCTAGCTTCACCTTGCAGGTTAACAATGGGTGCACCCCAATCCCCGAACCCCCCCCCTTGAATCGTTCTCCTGTGATTTCCAGCCCTTGACACTGGACACTCAAAGAAATTCCAGATCCCCTGCACACAAAGGGGCAATGTACCCTAGTTTACCAGTTTTATCTTAAACCACCACTCCTGTAAACCACTTCGAACTTAGGAGCACTTATAATAAAACAGAATAAGGTTTATTAAAGGAAGAATATAGATTTAATTCGAAATAAGAGAATGTGGTGGAAACAAGCCATTACAATACAAAACAAAACATCAGTCGCAAACCTTGGTCTATATCTTTCCTATCTAATAAAGTAGATTCTCCCCTGAAAGTTCAGTTAGTTGCAGAGCTGGCTCATTTCCTAATAACCAGGATCCAAAAGTTCATGGACATTTCCCCCTCCTCAGTGAATGGATCCAGAGTGTGTTTCCCTATACTCTGCTATACTGAAATCAATTTTTTTGTTTCTATTCACAGCCAGTGCAAAGCTCTGTTTGGTGTAACGTTGCTCTCAGAAGTTTTGATTGTTTGGTGGTGCCTCTGATGGTTTTCCACTGATAGTTTTGGGAGGGAGCAAGGCTGCTCAGTTGAGCCTTGTATTATCTCGCCGGCTGATGAGGGAGGAGTGACAACTCCCTCTTGCTTGGATGAGTCACCCTGGAGGCACATTACCTATTGGTGATTGATTTCTACTCTTAGTCCACAGAGCACACTTTGAATATAAATACTTCGTTCCTTAAATATTACTTGTACATACATCTCACAATGAAAATTTTAAGCCCTGTGCAATGTAATTAGTCTGACTAAGCCCCATGGTAGACACAATTTGGTAGACAGAAGAATTATTCCATTGACCTAGCTACTGCCTCTCAGAGAGGTGGACTTACTACAGGGATGGAAGAACCTCTTCTGTCGCTGCAGCATCTACGGTACAATGGAGCAGCTGCTTCCCTTTCTCTTCCTGTATCTTTCTGCTGTTTCTTTCCTCCACAACAGAGGAAGGCTAGGACAGCTTCCTCTGAGGCCAGTTGATCCTGTTTTTAAATCAGTTGGGGGGTACCTGAGAGTAATACAGAGTGCTCCTCCCACACATCCAGGATGAGGTGTACTGCTTCTGCCCCATTCTGAACTCCTACCACCCACAGACTGCAGGACATCATGCATCCAGGTCACTGACAGGCCAGCACAATGACTTCTGCCAATACAAGTACAATTACGATGACAATGGCAGGGTTTGTTAATAGCTTTCCTATTAAGCAATTAAGTCAAGTGCCCAGACAAAGTACATTGACCTGCAAAAAAAAAAACCCAAAACAAAAACCATTACACCTGTCCAATATTTTTGAATATTAACATTTGATAAGCATGTCTGGTCTGTTAAATATGCATAGGCAGAGATTTCACTCAATTTAATAAAATCACTAAAAATAATAGACGTGTTATAACGATGCTCCCTCTGTAATATGGTGACACTGTGCTAAATAGGAAGAATGACTCCATTCCTGTATAATGTCTCTTTGAACAAAAGCTCACTATTGTAATGATTGTTTTGTTTCTGATATTTACATGGCAAGGATTTATAAACTTGTTAGAACTTCCTAAATAAATAAATGGTTTTTAAAAAATCAAGTATCCTACGGACTAAATCAAGAAAAGAATCCACATGAAAGTCTTTCAGTGCCCTCTGAATTCATCCCAGTGGGCCCAGATATTGGAGGGCATCCAATACAACAGGAAACAGCTCCCACTGCTCTCACACACTTTCAACACCCAAATATACGGACAACGGAGTGCAGGTTTGCATTTTTGTAACTGGCCTAATGTTCATGCTTGGCCTTATTTTAACATTGATTTAAATATGTATTTGTATTCAAACTCCTCAGGGCAGGAGACCATCTTTTATTTTGTCATATACTTTACTGAGCACATTACTTTAATATTTATAACAACAATGCTTCTGACATTTCGCAGTCAACAGGAACAGACAGCCTATAATTTAATATACCACAGTATTACTAACACTTTCTATAGACAAACTAATATTTTACAGTATTGCCAAATCATGCAATTTTATCACCAGTCTTGTGATATTTGGTATTTTTGTTAAAGCCCCTGTTACTGGAACAATGTGACTGTGAGAATCTCATCTTTCATTTTAATAAAACTCAATTTTTCTAGCCCTCATGTTAGTGGAGAAAAGCATCGGAACAAACTTTAATGGTTTAAAAGCCAGAAGGCAAATAAAAAGAATCAAAAATTATTTAAAGTCTAGTCATTTATAAGCCAATCTCATGATTTTTGAATGGTTGGGCTTGGCAAAACTGATTGTACATGTTGTCCCACCACAAGTTCTGAATTTCCCAAAGCGTTGGCTTGTTTGCCTTAGTCACCTCTTATGATTCCAGACCATTTCCCTATGTTTATGTACATCCTGTTTTTTCTTGCCTCAGGCCTGTAGGTTAAACAAGATAGACAGTTTTCCATGTAAATAAAATGCCCATCTTTCTTTGCGCAAAGCTACCTGGCACCCCTTCTTTCTATACACCCTCCCTGAGACTCTCAATCCCCACACCTGCCTTGCGGTCAGACAGAGCAAAAGAGGGGTGTCCATTCATTAACAGAGGCCATAACTGGACGATGATCCTCTGTACACTTCCTGCAATTAACGTGTAAAAGAGATTGGAGGAAGATAGACCAGAGGATGCATCAGCACTTTCTGGTTGATTAATCCAAGGTATGCTTGGGACTAAACTTCCCAAGAAAATTTAGTGTATATAAAACAAACAAGCCAACTCAGCCAACCGTGAATGTTTGTTACGAAGGGAAAATTCCCTTAGGAGACACAGTCTGAGGTTTGAAAGATAACTTGGAAGTAAGAGCAGAGCTGATCCTAGGGCCTTGTTCTCCGATTGAATATAGTGAAGTAGCACTTGAAAGAGACTGGACTTGAAATGAAACAAACAAAAAAGTCTGGTTTGAAAGCAAAAAAAAAAAAAGTGTTTCTTTTAAAACGTTGTGAAATGCTGCACTGCAGTGTGTAACACTAACAGCATTTTAAACACTGGATGTCACAATGCAACATAATAAAGGCACAACTGCAAGGATACACAGGGAGGTGGATGCTTGGAGTCCTTCAAAACAAGGATAACATTCTCCTCAGACACTCACATGGAGGCTGTGTCTTCAAATACCCTGTTCTCCATACGTGCACCATAACACTGCATCCAACCTCAAGCACTCAAAAATCATGAGATTTAAAATAAAAAATAAATAAATTTTGGACTATTTTCCTTCTGGTTTTTTAGTCGTTAAGGTTCATGTTATCTTGTTTCTCTACATGCTTATTTACAATAAAACACCTCAAATCTCACAAAATAGCATGACTCCAGGAGTTAGTGCATTAAGAAAAACACCAAGTGCCAAGAGATTTGCAAAATACCCTGAGAAGTGGCAACACTGACACATGCACCAAAGTACTCCATCTCATGCTGTCAATCTGCAGAGGATTTCATCCAAAAAATCATCTGTTTCTCTTATATCATTACTATTTTATCTAGTACTTAATGAATATTAGAAGGTGAATAATACTTTGAGAAGCTAATCCAGCTACCAGATCTTCATAGTTTAAGTGGTCATAGACATCACTGGGATGCAAAATTCAAAGTAGAACAAAAACTCTTCATCCAATGAAGAGTTTCTGCTCATTCAGAAAGATCAGGTCTGTTTCACTTGTGGAAGTGAACAGTAGAAAGAATCATCTATGGCAATGCTGCATTCCTATATGCAGAGGACTTTCTAAGGAGAAAGTTCTCTCACCTATCAGACTCTATGGAAAACTATTGTCTTGTCAACACACAAGTTGTATCACTTTAACTACAATAGTTAAAGCACTGCAACTCCCTAGTGTGGATGCAGTTGTGTCACTATAAAGGTGTTTTATACCATAATAGTTATTCCCATACAAAACATAGGAATAAACTATGCTTGCATAAATTTACCTTTATACCAGCATAACTGTGTCCATATTATGGCTTTTACTGATATGACTTTTTGATTTTTTTTTAACTGAAATAATTAGACCCCTCACTGAAATAGTTATACTGGTAAAACTTTTAAGTGTAAACCAGGCTTAAAAGCCACTGACAGAGCAGAGCAGAAAATGGGAAAATGTTCTGCTAAAGTTTTCAAACCTTTTTTTGTCAACATTTCAAACTTTCCCAGCCACTGAACTTGTTTTCAAACAGAAAGTAAACATTTCTACTTTCACAGATACCAAGGTTTTACTTTGGCCTTGTCTACACTGCAGAGTGTTGTCAACAAAAGTTATTCTGCTTTAATTAAACACTTTAATTAAACCGCTGTTGCATGTCCACACTATGCTCCTTGTGTTAGCAGAGTGCATCCACACTAGCAGCTCTTGCATCGACACAGAGAGCAGTGCACTGTGGGTAGCTATCCCACTGTGCAACTGGCCGCAGAGTGCTTTGGAAAGGGTTTGCAATGCCTCATGGGGCAGGTAAAGTGTCACATGATGCAGGTTTCTCAATCCCATCCTTCCATGGGAATCCTACTAAATTGCTAGTTGCTTTTCAACTGAAGTGTGGAGGGGTCGGAGAGAGAATATGTGACAGGAAGCTTCGGGGGTGGGGGGGGGGGTGTTGGGGGAATGTGAGTGTATTGGCATGTTGTCTCTAAGTTCAGACAGCTCCTGCCTGTCTGCCTCTGTGTTCATAGTGCGGGAGACAGCACCATTCCATGTTAATGATTTGCTCTTTGTTGCTGGAGCTGAGCAGCATGTTTAGCTGTCAGAACTTTCCGGAGCTTTGAAATGGGAGCGATGCATGCCTGTGTAGCAGGCATGCAGGGCAGCCGAGTTCAAAACAGTGAATAGAGCTGTCACGGCAGGCATTGTGGGATACTGGGAGAGGCCAGTTATGGTGATATAACGAACGGCAGCCTCTACACTGACGCTTTGTCACTCTAGGTTTGCCGCAAAAAACTTTATGCCTCTCGTCGAGGAGCTTTTATTTTGTCAACAAAACTGAAGAGTTTTGTTGCCAAAAGTGGCATTGCAGTGTGTATACCTCCACTGTTTCGTCACCGAAACTCTGCAGTGTAGACAAGGCCTTTGCTATTGCAGGCACGTGTTCTTCACTCGACGTCCCAAGCGCTCATGTTGGCTAAACCTGCATTTGTGACTGTGTGAAGAGGACTCTGTCTCTGTTTCCTCTTCATTTCTTTAATTTAGGGTTGGCAACTTTCTAATCTCAGAAAACAAAACACCTTTGCCCTATCCTCTGCCCTTTCTCTGAGGCCCCACCCCCACTCATTCCATCCCCCCTCCCTCTGTCACTCGCTCTCCCCCCATCCTTGCTCACTCACTCATTTTCACCAGGGTGGGGATTGGGGTGCCAGGTGTGGGAGGGGGTGAGGGCTCTGGCTGGAGGTGTGGGCTCTGGGGTGAGGCCAGGGATGAGGGTTTTGGAGTGCAGGAGGGGGCTCCAGGCTGTGGCCAAGGGGTTCGGAGTGTGGGAGGGGACTCCAGGCTGGGACAGGAGGTTGGGGTGCGGGAGGGGGTGAAAGCTCCAGCTGGGGATGCGGGCTGGGCATGATGGGGTTTGGGGTACAAGAGGGGGCTCCGAGCTGGGGCTGAGGAGTTTGGAGGGCAGAAGGGGGCTCAGGGCTGGGGCCGGGGTTGGGGTGCGGGCTCCAAGCGGTCCTTACCTCAGGTGGCTCCCGGAAAGCAGCAATATGTCCCTCTGGCTCCTAGGCCGCAGTTCCCGGCCAATGGTTGTGCAGCCGGTGCTCAGGGTGGAGACAGTGCGCACAGCCCTCGTGACCACCCCTTCACCTAGGAGCCAGAGGACATGCTGGCCTTTTCCAGGAGCCACGCAGAGCCGGGCAGGGAGCCTGCCAACCCGTCTGCGCCGGCAGCAGCGTCAACTGGACTTTTAACGGCCCAGTCAGCAGTGCTGATCGGAGCCGCGAGGGTCCCTTTTCGACCTAGGTGTTACCTTCATCCTTTGGACAAAGCACAGTGAGGGAGCAGTACTGGATTACACAGGGTTCAACATCAGGGACTTGATCCTTCAAGATTCTGAGTACTCTGACCCCCTCCAACAAAATGTTTGCTAAGCCCCATTGCAGTCAACAGAGCTACATATGGCCGTAAAGCTAAGCACATGTGTAAGTGTTTGCAGGATTGGTGCCTTACCCCTCTCATTAAAATGTATCTTTTAAGGTTTCACAGAGTTAAGCAATCACACTAAAAGAGAGAAATTAAGAAGTTTAGGGAAGTGAGGCCCTCTCTATACATGTGATTAGCCCCGATTCTGCCATGCAGAGCCAGAATCCAGTGCAGCTTCACCAGAGCAATCCCTAAATCTAGACAATTAAACCTGTGATTTCAAGAGCGTACCTCCATTTCAAGCACAAGTGACCTCAGCCAGTGCAAATCACAACTTTCCTTGTCTATGGTTGGGGGTTTGTTCGCACCAGCACAGCGATATCTGTGTCTGAGTCCCAAATACAGCTGGACAAGGCCTGAGATTATACAAATCTCATCAGCAAATATGTTAAAAAAGAGAGTTAATAGAGACAAAAAGGCATAGAAAAGCTGTTTGAGATGGCAGTGGAGTGTGCAGTGGAGAAGGCTCTTGCAGCAGCAATACAGAGACTGTGTGAAGGTACAGAAAAGAAGCCAGCACTAGACAAGCAGAGGGAAGAGAGAGCTGAGGAGAGAGTGAAAGGTCCCTAGGGTTGGCTGTAGAAAATCCACAGAGGAAGGGTAAATAGATGGAGCAGCCTTTTCATTTTTGGGAAGTTAGGCACATTATTTGTACAGAGAGAACCCGTTTCCAGATGTGTGCTCCTTCCAGGGGGTCTGAGTTTTTGTTTGCAAACAGAACAATAGTAGTACAACTTCAATTTTCCTTTGGCTACTTTGGCAATTGAGAGTAGGAGGAGGGGGGGCGGGGCTGGATGGTTTCTGAGCACCAAGAGGAATGAAGAATGTGTAACTCAGTGAAAGTTGGGCCATTAGGTGGAACAAAGGCCAAAGTGAAACATTTTCCAGGAAGTTTGGTGTCAGAATGTTTTACCTTGGGGAAGGGAGGCCCGCTGCAGGGAGTGCTGAGGGCCGCCTTTCTTCTCAGATGATAGCTTAGGTTTGTTGTGGGTTTGAATGTGCACAGGTTACCCATAACCATTCATACCAGCCAGCTCCAAAGGGACAACTCTTGATTCACATGTTCATGATGCATCATTTATGCAGATTTCCCATGGCAGTTTGCACTGAAAAAGGAAAGCAGCAGAACACACTTGCTCAAAATATAGAGCACCTCTGTTCATCAACCCACAGAAAAGAATGCATATGAGAAAGGGAGGTGTTCCAAACTAAACACAAGACAGGTTTATTCTTATACAAGAGAGTAAGAAGCAGTGTAGTCCAGTGGCTCATGCATTAGACTAGGACCCAGGAAACTTGGGTTCTATTCCCTGCTATGCCATTGATCAGCACTATGATAGTGGACAAGTTCTTCACCTCTGTTATCTTTTCTACTCATTGTGTGTCTTGTTTCTTTGGATCGTAGATCCCTTGGACAAGCACCATCTCTTACACAGGTATGTGCAAAGCAGCCCCTGGCCTCTAGTTACCACTCTAGTACAAATAAAAATAAAGAAAAAGAGCCACATTCCCCCAAAGGCTGCAGTGTATCTTTAACCTAATTCAAGGCAGGTTCATTTCATTCTTGCAATCTACCCTGCTTCTATGGACCTATTTACCATGCTGTTTAATAAACACAAGTATTTGCTGCAGCAATATTGGGGAAGGTGTGGTACATGCTGTCAGTCCAATACAGAGCAGCTGCTTAAGAAGCACACTCAGTAATTATTTAAGAAAATGTTGCTTTCAAGCGAGCATTCCGCTGAGTGCTTCTCAGGAACAATGCTCTACAACTTTTTCCCATTCACACAACACAGCTTGACGAAGGAGGGCAATTTTGTGGCTAAAGTGAATAAATGGGCTTCAAGATAAGTAGGCTCTGACACAAGCTCTCTGTGCGACTCTGGCTAAGTCACATCACCTTTCTGTACTTCAGTTTCCTCTTCTGTGAAATGGAGGTAATATCTCCCTGAATTACAGGGATGCTGGAATGGTTACTTGTTTGTAAAGCACTTCAGGATTCTTGGATGAAAGGTGCTACAGAAATGCAAACATCAGTTTGTTTTGAATAATCCTTGATGCAGTGCCTGTCAAATTGCTTTAGTGAAATTAAGGGTGGCGGATCTTACATAGTAGAAGTTATAGAAAACCATGGTATAAATATATTAAATGTTAAATAAATGTGAGGTGTTAAAGAAAGTCAGTGACATACCAAACAGTAGTATACATAGGCTGCTGCCAGAATTTTAACCACCATGGCTGAGATTTTCAAAGGAGTCAAAGGGAATTTCAGTGGGAGCTGAGGAAAAAACTCCCTTCAGATTCTTTGAAAATCTCAGCCCATTTGTCTAGATGTGCTTTAAGACATCTGTGGCTGGTCTGTGCTCCCTAGGGTGACCAGATGTCCCGATTTTATAGGGACAGTTTCGATTTTTGGGTCTTTTTCTTATATAGGATCCTATTACCCCTCACCCCCGTCCCGATTTTTCACACTTGCTATCTGGTCACCCTAGTGCTCCCACGATTGCTCCCACTGGTGGAGCAGACCTGCTAGGGGTAGTAATGGTGGTTATTTTAGGGGGAAATGCTAGGGTAGATAACCTGTCCAGGTATAGTTCCTGCTCTTGGTGCTTACTGGGACAAATCATGAATGCTGGTTATTTGGCGTGTTCAGTGGAGGACTAGCCACTGGACCGATGGGGCCCGTGCCCAGGGGCCCCGGCCAATTGGGGTGGCCCAGAAAAATAAGCACCTCCACACCCCGACCCATTCCACCCACCTGCTACTCCTGCTGGGGAGCAAGTTGGGGTGCAGGGGCTTTCCCCGTTCTGCCCACCCACTGCTCCTGCTGGGCAACTGGGTCGGGGCGTGGGAAACCCCTGTGCCCCCACCCCAGTCCCCGGCAGGAGCGCCGGGCAGGGCGGGGGCGGGGGGGCAGGACAAGCCCCTACACCCAAGCCAAGGGAGTTTCCCCAGCAGGAGCGCAGAGAAGGCGAGGGTGGGGGAATTGCAGGTGGAAGGGATGGGGAGGGACCCCCACTTGCTCTGGCCCAAGGCCCCACAAAACTATAATCCACCTCTGGGCCTGTTTCTTCTTAGTTGTACTGGAAAAGTTTTTATCACTTATGAAAGTCATTGTGGATTTCATCATTAGCCTGAGAGTGGCTTTATGAGAAATCTGTCCAAAACCTCGAATAAAACAATTTATTACAAAAGGAAAGTAATAAAACAGAACATTCCTCTAGATGGCCCAAGGTAACAAGGTGTCACAACTTAGTTTCTGCTTACAGCTCTGTCACTGGCTGATTGTGTAGCCTTGGGAAACTCACCCAACCTCTATGCCTACATTAATTTAATTAATGGAGATATCCCATCTCCTAGAACTGGAAGGGACCTTGAAAGGTCATCGAGTCCAGCCCCCTGCCTTCACTAGCAGGACCAAGTACTGATTTTGCCCCAGATCCCCAAGTGGCCCCCTCAAGGATTGAACTCACAACCCTGGTTTTAGCAGGCCAGTGCTCAAACCACTGAGCTATCCCTCCCCCCTTGCTTCTGTAAAACACAGAAAACACAGTATCTCTAAAATTAGCTCTTTAGTGCAAGTCCTCTTATTCATTTTATGAAATTTTTTGGTCAAAAAGATATATATCACTGGACTTGTTCTGTAAGAATATCTTTAAACCATCTGACTTGCTTTTTGGCAGTTTTCAGAGTCAGCAGCTACCCCACCCAACTACTGAGGCAGGATAGGGCTGTCCTTTTAAGGGCAGGCCTAATCCAGCACATCCCTGCTCCAAATTCTGGCCCTTTAAAAGCACTGGCATTCTGGGATCTGTAGTCCTCCAGAGGCTACGGTGACTGTAGGCTGCTGCAAGGCATGCTGGGAAAAAGCTGTAGGGAATATAAGCAGCACCTGATCCTCTACAGAGGTAGAAGATAGCAGGGAATTCCAGTTCCAACCCAGAGAGTGATAGAAGAAAAGAGATCTGGAAAAGGCCTGTGAAGACAGAGTATAGAAAGATCTTGGGGAGGTGTGAAGGAAAAGACCTAGGGAAATAGTGTTGGTGTAGCCTGGAGGCTTGATGATGCTTATGGCCCCCAAGGCCAGAGCTTCTGGAGAGGATGGGAGAAAAAGTCTTCCTTATTCCCTTGCTACAAAGGAGGAGACCAGGACAGGTCCTCAGGGTGAAAGACTATTGTGCCTGGGGAGGGCTGTTTATTTGGTTTGGACTCATCCTTGCCCTGGAAAGGGTGTGTGATGAGGAACACTTGCCCCACACTGGAAGGAGAAGGGTTGTGGGTTGAGGAAGCCATGTCCCCTTTACCTTACTGGGCATGCTCCAGATGCACTGGTATAAGAGGGAGCAGCTCAGCTCAATTGGGACTGACTGCTGGGGAGGAAGGATGTGCCCCGTTGGCTCCAGCTGAGGATCCCCTGAAGCCAGAGATTCCCTGAAGGCACCTACAGGACCCTGGTGTGTCAGGAGTTGCCAGGGACAGTAGAGATGCCTGGACTGTAGCAATGGGAACTGGTCGGAAGCAGCCCAGGGGAATTAGATAGTGGTTCGGTTACTGAGCTGGTGTTTTGAGTCAGCGTGTTTTGGTCAGAAACTCCCCAATGACTCAGTGGCATGTGCCCCTGCTGCTACCAGGGCCTTTGGCTGGAGTCCAGTGTAGAGGGAGGGCCTGGACCCCCCACACCAGGGCTGCCACCCCCTCCTTGTGTGTGGCAACCCCCTTCCCAACTGACTTTGGCTGCTAGGACTTACTGCCCTGTCTTCCTGGGGCAAATGTACTGATTGTGGCTACTAGGCCTTACTGTCCCGCTAAGAGGGTCGAGCCTATTGACTCTGGCCATTGGGCTGAACTGCTCAGTTATTAGGGGCAAATACATAGACTCTAGCCATTACGCCTTACCGCCCTGCTGAGAAGGGCAAATATATGGACTTTGGTGGCTAGGCCTTACAGCCCTGCCAACTGGGGCAAATCTATTGATGTTGGGCAGTGGGCCCCACTGCCCTGCAAACCAGAGTGGATTTACTGATTTTGGCCACTCACTGCCCTGCTAAGAAGGGCAAATCTATAGACTGACTACTAGACCTTACTGTCTCGCTAAGAGGGGCGAACCTATTAACTTTGGCCATTGGGCAGTACTGCCCAGCTCTTAGGGGCAAGTACGTTGACTCTAGCCATTAGGCCTCATTGCCCTGCAGAGAAGGGTGATCCTGTGGACTCTGGCCACTAAACCCTACTGCCCTGTCTCCCAGGGGTGATTGTACTGATTGTAGCTACTAGGCCATGCTACCCCGCAAACAGGGGTGAATCTATAGATGCTGGCCATTGGGCTGCATTGCCCTGTCTCACTGGGGCTAACTTACTGACTATAGCCACTGGGCCTTACTGCCCTGCTCACAGGGACCAATTTGTTGACTCTGGCCATTGGACCGCACTCCCCTGCTAAGAAGGGAAGTATATTGACTGGGGTTTAGGAGTGTGATGAGGCGCACTTGCCTAGCACTGGATGGGGTCATCCCCAACGCTGTCACGGGAGGACTTTAGTTTGGTGTGAGGGCTAAGTCATCCTACCAACCTGGGGAAGACCATCCTGAAGGCAATCTGAGACAGTGGATTCATCTCTGTGCCAGAGGGGTAAGATGTACCATTACACTATACTCTACTTTGGCTAAGGAAACCCCTAATGCTAGTCTTACAGTTGATGCTGTAGGTGATGCCCTGTATATCCAAGGGGAATGCCAGATACGGTAGTGCCTTTAAAACTGAGTTACATTCAGGGACAGCAAGTACAATCTACTGCATTTTAATAGTGTGTCTAAAGACCCTGTACTGTTTTGACTCAGAATAGGAGTCTGGAATTTAGGCATCTTACCCATCCCTCAGTTCTTCATGTGAAGAAATTGTGGCAGTCCATTAATATATTATGGAATAGCAAGGAGTATAAACCCCTAGCTCCCAAAAGCTGGTTCTCCTAATTGCTCATTTTCTGTTAATAGTCTGATTTCCGGCCCCCCCTCCCCCATGGCTTCCTTGCTGTAGTCTTTGTTAAAGCATCACTAAATCAGAACTTGTGGTTCGAGTGCATTGGGTAATTGCTGATTAAGCATGTTCATGGGAGCAGTAGAAGGTAAAGTTCTTTTCATAGTTTGAGAATAGTATGGCAGGCAGGTGATTCTCCTGGAGGCTGTTTGACCTTTGTTTGGAAGGATTCTTTCCTCCCACTTCTGCAAGACTAAAGAAGTCCATTCCACTGGGAGTCAAGAAACCTGGACCCCTGTCCTGGTTCTGCAGATGACTTGCTGTGTAACCATTTAGCCTCTCTGTGCCTCTGTTTCCCTGCCTGTAAAATGGGCATAATCTTCCATCCATCTTTGTAAATGTTTTGGATGAAATTGCTGTTTTACTGTTAAGGATTACTATAATAGCGAGTGCACAAAAATGTAGACTGTTCTGTAGTGAATCATGGATTTAGTGCTTAGAAAATCTGCTATCGTGTCCATTCAAACTAGACAGACCTATTGCCTTACCTTTCATTCCCTCCCTGCTTTGAACATCCTTAGTCATGACCCTGGTGGATAAAGCTTTGTATGCTATTTCATAGCAATGGCTTTCAAGATGAATTCGGATACAGTTGGTACTACACCTCTACCCCGATATAACGCTGTCCTCAGGAGCCAAAAAATCTTACCGCGTTATAGGTGAAACCGCGTTATATCGAACTTGCTTTGATCCACCGGCGTGCACAGTCGGGCTGCAGATTTGTCATGGCATTCTTATCAAAATCGTGGAGCAGTCATGGTAACTTTAGTAAAAGTCACAGGTTTAATGACTGCTCCATGACTTTCGACTTAAACACAAAATGCCCTTCAAAATCCTAGTACAGTGGTTCCCAAATTTGTTCTGCTGCTTGTGCAGGGAAAGCCCCCGGCGGGCCAGGCCAGGCCGGTTTGTTTACCTGCCACGTCCGCAGGTTCGGCCACTCGCGGCTCCCACTGGCCGCGGTTCGCTGCTCCAGGCCAATGGGAGCTGCTGGAAGCGGCAGCCAGTACGTCCCTCGGCCCGCGCCGCTTCCAGGAGCTCCCATTGGCCTGGAGCAGCGAACTGCGGCCAGTGGGAGCCGCGATCGGCCGAACCTGCAGACGTGGCAGGTACACAAACTGGCCCGGCCCGCCAGGGGCTTTCCCTGCACAAGCGGTGGAACAAGTTTGGGAACCACTGTCCTAGTAGACTGTCATTATCCTGCTCCATTGCCACCACCTCCTTGCCCCGCTAAGGGGGCAGTGACCACCCACAGCAACACCCTCCACCCCACTACCGCAACTCTAATTCCAGCTCGGTGAGAAGGGGAGACCCTTGGGGTGGGCAGGGTGGGGCTAGAAAGCAATCCTGCTCCCCACAGTGACAGCTGCTCGGTCCCAGGGTTGAGCGCAAGCCTGCCCTGCACTCACCTCAGCATTGGCAGCGATGGCTCCTGTGCCCCACAGAGGGTTGGCAGAGCCAAACCTGAGCAACGCTGCAACCCCATGCACCAGGTTGCAACACCTGGAGTAGGGAGCCAAGCCCAGCCACATGAGACACAGGAGCTGCCACTGCAGGATGAGTGCATGGTGGGCTTGCTCTCCAACCCCCTCTCCCCTCCTCACCAGGCCAGTCAGGCTTGCCTTCAGGAATGGAAGTCACAGTATCCATGACTTTTTCATCACCATGACAAACCTGTAGCCCTAATCATGAGCTTCCATCCTTTCATTTGGAGCTTCCATCCATTCTAATTCTTATTTTTAAATCAGAACTTCATTACCTAAGTGAATGTCTTGTCTAGAATATGTAGCCGTGCAAAAACAAATATTTATTAGTGCCGGTATTTTCAGTGGCAGAATTCTGGAGCATGAGTGGGGTGATGGTCACCTGGCATTACAATGGGATTGCCTTGATCCATATTGGGAGGTGAGAAAACAATGCACTATTCTTTCCTTTGTAAGCGAGCACATCGTGTGTAAGCAGAGACAAGTAGAGCATAACACAACTGTGTGTTTGGTGGGGAGAGCTCCATTAGATCAATAGCTCCCCTCGTGCTGTTCCTCCCATAGTGACTCACTGGAAGCAGTTTGATTCACATTGCGTCTCTGATGGGTCTTGTACTGATCTCGCATCAGTTTTTGGAGTAGCAGCCAAACAAATTATTTCATTGGCTATGTCTTCATTAGAGACCTTATGGCGGCACAGCTGTACTGATGTTCTATGCCGACAGGAGAGGGCTCTCCCATCAACATAGCAGTATGCACACTGCCAATTATGTCAGTGTAACTTATGTTGCTCAGGGGCGTGCGTGGTTTTTTTCCACCCCCCGGGTGATATAAGTTATACCAACATAAATGGCAGTGTAGACATGGCCTTAAGTTGGTGTTGGTGAGAGCAGAATCAGGAAGCAGTGAGCTTTAAATTCATTCTCAACGTACCCGGGAAAGGTTTCACCGGACTGATCACTGATGATAGTGTTGTCAACCAGCGAGCTCTTGGGGCACAGTCTGCAGTGACACTACTGCCCCAACCACTGCTAAATGCCAAAGCTCAGCAAGATCCAAAAAGGAGAGGACAAAACTAGAAAAACCAACAACAAATATTCCAGGCTGACACAGTACACACAAATGAGCCTATTCCTCTTTGGAAAGTCAGTTCTGATAAAGAATGCTACTTCCAGAAGGTATTATTACTAAACAAAATCAAACAGGATCTGAATAACCTACCAAAGATTGCAGGGATACAAACACCTGAACTGGTTCTTTTCTGTAAGGATTGCATTTAAATAGTTTAATTAGCTTTCTTATTCTTTTTCCACCTTTCCCCATGCAAAAGGCCAACAATGCATCTTACAAACAGAACGCAAAGCAGTAACCAAAATGATGTTTGAAGAGGCTACAGCTCTCAATTACAGTAACAGACAAGGTGCTGGCAGTTTAGCCACTTAGCCCAAGGAATTTTATTACTAGCTGCTAGGTTTCTCTGACAAAAAGTGTTACCATAATACAGGTCACTAGTGAAGTCTAGCGCATAAGAAAACCATCCTTTTGGCAGCAGATATTCACTTTCACTTCCACACCAAATTGAACCTACAGAAAGCTTCTAGCTGGCTGTTAGCCAACCAAACCTTTGTGCAGAATCACAATTCACAGTGGATTGGGTTTACTCAAAGAAAATACAGATTTGTATGGAACAAAGAGAACGCACAGGTCTGAATTAGTCTCTCTTTTCAGGAGTTCTTTACAAGGGAATGTTGTACTGATGGATGGTGCTGAACCAGTGGAGACTGATGTTCTTTTAAAAATCCATATAACATCTTTAGGACTGACAACAGTGCAAGTCTTCCAGTCTGCTCTCAGTGTTTTTTCACTGCTCTCCAGTTATTTTCCATGCTCATTGCAGGGGAGTGGGGTGGTGGTTTTTGTGATGTGGACATCTGCTTGGAACAGGACTGATCCCACCAGTTTATTTCACATGGACAACCAGACTATCTGATAACTCATTCACTACTAATCTGTTGTACATTTGCACCAGGACCTCCAGAATGACAGCTCTATATTCCATCCCAAATTCCCATGTTGGCTCCTAAGGGCTCAAATTCTGGCTGCCTGGTGAAGATGGGCACAAGTCAGAAATGGGGGCCTGTGGTACAGAAGGTTTTCCACCCTGAATCTGGGCTACCACCAAAGCCAGAATAGCAGAGCCTTGCAGGCACATTCCAAAACAGGCCCTAAGTATTGAGGCTCATGCATATGTCTGTCTGATCCTCAACGGTAACTATGAAACCCTCACTGTTTTGTTTGTACTTGTTGCAGGAATAATCCTTGCAGGCAGCCATTGCTTGTAGGAATACAGAAGCACAATAAAACCTCCTTTACAGCATGCGTTGGCACATACTTGCAGGGCATTTCCATGGGCAGGCAGAACTTCTTTGTTTTAAACAAACTGACTTAAATCCTCTAGTATATGCATCCCAATTCCTTCCTTTATCTCTAATAAACTCGCAAAGCAAAACTGTCCAATCTAGTCATGTGCAATAATGACTATAAATGATTATTACCTTTAGAGGAGCAGTTCTCAACCAGGGGGCTGGGGGCCCGTGAGCAGGTTTTAGGGGGTCCACTATGCAGGGCTGGCATGACTCACTGGGACCCAGGGCAGAAAGCCAAAGCCCCACTGTGCAAGGCTGAATCCGGGGGCCCTGAGCCCTACCACCTGGGGCTGAAGCCAAAGCCTGAGCAACTTAGCTTTGTATGGGGCCCTAGAATCCTCATCTCAAAGCCCATTTCTGGTTCCTCAAAGATTTCTCCTCCCTGCCCCACCTACCAATCAATGTAACAGCTATCCTTGGAAACGCTGTTTCAGCTTTCTACATAGTCTTTGGCAATGAAGCTCATCATCTGTGAGGCCTGCTGTAGTTTACCTGTCAGGGATCCAATGCCAGATCAACTGGAGTCAGCCATCACTTGCAAACACAAGGCTGAAGGGATTCAAAATCCTGAACAGACAGATTCATTCACAAGTCTCCAAAGTAGTTGCAATCCAAGAAAACTCTTTGCAAGTACAGCAAAATGGCAGCTCTCTAGTATCCAGTCAAATTATTTCAGAAAAAGCTTCATCCTCTATATTCAGTGGGGAATGTGAATGAACAGATAAATGCAAACTAACTTCTCCTTAGCTATTATGAGGGAAAGTCTGCACCATGTGCCACTAGGAAGGTGACTTTCCCTAGACTTAAATCTCAAATTTTTGATCTATGGCATCACTGTCTTGAAGTAAGTTCTCCAAGACATGTGCAGTATTGATGGTTGAGTAACAATTTGACAGCACACAAAAAAGGCAATCATCATAGGGATTATACATGGCAATAAAACAAATAAAATGCCAACCCCAACTCATTAGATTTCTTTCTCTCACCTAGTTTTGTTCCCCTTGCAGTGTAATACCTGACGACTACAGGGAAAAGAACTAAATAACCACCCCTTTTGGCTACTAACATTTGACATCTGTAAACTGAAATGGCCACCATATAACTAGTCCATCTGCCAGCATTGTGCAAGGATGCCTTTTCTTTATCCCTGTATTTCACTGACATGCTAAGCATTGAGCAGGAATATCCAGGACCCAAAACCTGGTCTTGTGCTCAAAAGAAAGCACAACAATTCATCTCTCTCACCCCAAGCAAGAGTAGAGTTTAAGCACAATGTTTAATGCTGTTTCACTCACATGAGGAAGTTGAAGGGGGAAAAATGAAATAGATACAATCTGAGAGTCTTCTCTGAGCCTACTCCACTTTAACAGCTCTGTATTGTAGCATTACAAGGATTCCCAACAACTCCTCATTCAACACTGATCTCAAAACGCACCCTCAGCAAAATGCTATTTGGGGCAAAGTTTTGGGGAAAAGTTTTATGCCATCTCAATTGGTCTAAAATGCAGTATTCAGAAACGGCAGCCTGATGAATGGTTCAGGCGCTAGCCTAGGACTTCAGTCCTAGGTTCAATTCCCTGCACTGCCACAGACTACCTGTGTAACCTTGGGCAAGTCACTTAGTCTCTCTGTGCTTCAGCATCCCCATCTGTAAAATAGGGATAATAGCACTGCCCTGCCTCACAAGGATGCTGTGATGGCATATACATTCATTGTGATACTCTCAGATACTAAATTGATGGGTTGGCATAAGTACTGTAGATGAAGGGCCTCAAAACCAATAGCACTTTCATGGTGACAGTCCATTTGTGTCTGTGCCTTATTATGCTTTTACAGATGGAGGTGCATTCTCCTAATCTGTCTGCCAAAGAGAGACATGGAGGCAGAGAAGGATTATAAACTCAGGAGTTCGTAGCTCCTATCTCAGTCCACTAGACTGCATTCCCCTCTCCTCTGCCGCCACCTCATAAAAGCAAAATTTTCCTCTCAAATCTCCCTGTGGCTTTCGTAGTCTGCTTTCCCAACCATTCTGATCTGATGTGTCTAGAATTGACCTTAGAAATGCTGTGCATCTTCCAGCATCAGTAAATTTTTCCATGTTGAAAATTAATAGACTTAGAAGAATTCGATTTTTTTTTCAACTCAGTAAATGTTGGGAAACATCAATTTCATTGTACACACACAAACCAACAACAAAAATTTCCATCAATCTAAATTTACATATAGGCAAAGTAAAAGAAGTGCTGCTTAAGAACTTAGTAGAGTCTGATTTAAGAATATTTACTTTGTATATTTCCTATGTGATGTTGACAATTTGTGTTTTAGTGGTTATAAAACGTTGTGCACCTCAACATCTACAGTCATTAAATATTTTTCTGCAACTGTGAAAATGTAAATAAATTGAAAAAACCTTATAAATAAACATGGATATTATCTGTTAAAATTATTAAAAAATAAATATCAAATTCTGCCAAGCCTAAATATTAAGCATAACCAATGTCTTAACCCCTAGGACAGCTGCTAGTCTTATATGCTGGTAGCAGGAAGATTATGTAGGTCTATCTGTAGGTTTCTCATTCCCTGGGAGCCTAGCGACTAATGCATTCATTTCATAGTTGTTTATTTAGGTTTGGAATCCAGATGCTAGAACTAGGGAACTGGTTCCATTTAATGTGAGCTCCTGGTACTGGGTCTCAAGTGACATCTTGAAATCCTGGGTTTGGTTCCTGGCATAATTCCTGAATGTTAATGGATAACATTGGAGGCACATGTTTCGAAATATTGAGAAAGACAATGAGGATTCCCACATGAAGCCTTTCCCAACCCAAACAAATCTATTAACAAAAGACCCTCTTGCTCCCCCTAATTCTGGGCTGGGGAATCCTTTCCATGAAAGTGCTGTCAGAGGGAAGCAGAAAACCCTAATCTGACTACAATTATACAGAGATGGTTTTAAAAACATCTCCCTCTTTAAGACATCGCCCTAATTATAACTAAACATTGTGGCATGACTGTGTGTTTATCATTATAGATGGCACATATACCTTGACATACTTTGAAAAAACAAAACAGAACAACAGTTTATTTACATAACATAAAACCTACCCAAAGCAGCAGTAGCTGCATTTCTCTGTCCTCCTACCCTACCATGTGGTCCATTTGCTTTGAAATGCTCACACACCCCTTGATGTGCAATTATAATCAGGGATCTGATTTCAAAAAATAGTTTGATGCTGAGGACACGTACATTTTCCTACACCAAAAACTTAAGCTCAGATTTTTCCATAAACGAAGCTGAGTCATGGATATTTTTTAAAGTAATTTATGAAGCACAATGCAATATATTTCTAATCCTGCTCTATAAAATGTGACCAGTGCTATGCAAAGCACTAGAACTAGTTCAAGTTTGAAAGTGACTGGGATCCACTGGTGTATCATGAGAACTGAAGAAACCAAGCTAACAGCTGGCTTGAAGCAGATTTACGCAGTGGGTTTATGGAGTTGTGTGACTCATCCAAAACAAAACTGAGTATTTGGTGGTCTCTGAGCTAGTGTAATACATGGCAGCACTTGAAATACCACCTGACTACTGGCTACTAAATTACCCAAATTGTTTTAATGGAAGGATTAATTATGATTAAGCAAAAGGACCTATCAAGGGAAAATCTAAGTGTAGGTCTGGTCACCTACAAATCAGTTCATCTGATATGGGAATATCAAACTGAAACTCACTATCCATCCCTCTGGTTGAACCACAAACTGTGTTGCAGCATTGAAAAGAACAAACTGAAATGCTTCTGTCAACCAGTGAGTGAAACAAGGCAACTTAATTCCTGCAAGAGAGTGAAACATTTATGTTTTGTCTGTGCCTGTTCTGTTATAAAGCTACTAAGGAGTTACACAAGAGGGGAAGCAATGTAAACTCATTTATATTTATACAGCACCTTTCATCCAGGAACACCCCAAAACATTTTACATACACTACAAACCTATATATAGGGGTCACACTTGAACTCAGCACCTTCTGGAGCAGAACTTTCCCCTCATTTTAGCAGCACTGCACGCTGCAACATCTTCAGATCCAAGAACAATTGAGACAAAATTCAATGTCCAGATAAAACTCCAGGGGGAATCTAGAAAGGCTGAATATAATTATCCTGAATTTGGCAAAGAGACTGGGATGACTCTTGTGGGTAAGCCCACAGTTCTTTCCACAATTACCTCAAATTTAATTATCATCAAAAGTAGACATCTCTGCTGTTCACACTCAGCTCTGCATTTCTGCTCTTTAATACTTTAATGTAGTTTTGTGAACTTCAAAATTTGTAACATCTCGGACAAGAATATTAAAGATTATTGAAGCACCAGCAGTGAATGTACACGGTGTCCAGGTTGAGATCTGTAAACAAACAAAACTCAGTCTGAGCCAAATAATAGTATCCCTCCTCCGAGTGTGTCGGCTTCAAAAATGGCAGATTGAGTCAAGCAGCAGAGAGCCTCTGCTGTTACTTTTTTTTTTTTTTTAAAGATTGCAGTCAAGAATAATACTGAGGCAATATGAAGGATGAGGTCTGATTTCTTCTCTTCATTTCCCCTACACTCCTCCCATGATGGATTCAGCATGGCAGAGGCAGCATAGACTGTCTTTCATCCCAAAAGCCATAAAATAATTACAGCAGAGTCCTGAAAATTATTAACTTGCTAATGACGTTAAGTATCCAAACAGCACCGTTAGTACCTGTCTGATTTATGAAATGCCACAGATGGCCCTCTCACAAGTGAGTGTTTTGGTGTGAGCTTTCCTGCAATCATTAGAAATAGTATGTTCTGGTCACACACACACACTCTCTCTCGGAATGTCTACCAGACTTGTTGGGTGATTTGCTTTACTTGGTATTCTGTCCTCTCAATATTTAAAGTGAGTGTGTGAAGGTACAGGGGTGGGCAACCTTTTAGAAGTGGTGTGCCGAGTCTTCATTTATTCACTCTGATTTAAGGTTTCGCGTGCCAGTAATACATTTTAACGTTTTTAGAAGGTCTCTTTCTATGAGTCTATAATATATAACTAAACTATTGTTGTATGTAAAGTAAATAAGGTTTTTAAAATGTTTAAGAAGCTTCATTTAAAATTAAATTAAAATGCAGAGCCCCCTGGACTGGTGGCCAGGACCCAGGCAGTGTGAGTGCCACTGAAAATCAGCTCGCATGCCGCCTTCGGCACACATGCCATAGGTTGCCTACCCCTGTACTAGCATTTTGAAAGAAACCTTAAAATGCTGGGGAACATGGTTCCCCTCCCCCCCCCCCCCCCATCAACCTCCTACAGTCATGCCCCTGCTGCCCCATGGGCCCATCGTAGTTTAATACTGACTCCAAAAACAGTCTCAAATGCCTTAACTTGTCATATTTTTCAGGCAAGTTCTGTGCAAATTCCCTTAGCCACCTCACACAATTCTGCCAAGGCACCACAGACTCAAACCAGGGCCGCCGGGGATAGGGGGTGGGGTGCAAGTGGGGCAATTTGCCCCGGGCCCCACAGGGGCCCCCAGGAGAATATAGTATTCTATAGTATTGCAACTTTTTTTTAATGGAAGGGGCCCCCTAAAATTGCTTTGCCCCAGGCCCCCTGAATCCTCTAAAAGGCCCTGACCCAAACTGTAGCACTCAATATAATCTTAGGCTTGGCTTCCTCTTGACTAGAAAATGCTAATGATGCTAGTTTTAAGAGTTAATGGCTCTGAACAAATATTTGATAAATTTTCCTTCCTGTGAAATAACCACAGGCAGACTGCAGTTTCCTCATTTATTTGTTCATTCAAATTTATGCAGGCTGAGTTGTCTTTAACTGTGAAATTAATAACTCAAAATATGAGCTGTGTGCTTGGTCATGACTGGTCAAGAGTCACAGGGTGTTATTTCTGTTCTCTGACTGGATAGCCCTAATCCAGTGAAGAAGACACTGAAGCTTTGAACCCATAAATGAGGAGTGGGGATTAGGGAATTCTAGAAAACTTTTGAAACCTTTTCCTTTCTGGGTCACACAGTCCTTTTCCAGGGCTTCATTCCTAGAAAACTAGGTTACAGCAAAATCTTTTGCCTGAGTGCAGTTTAAATTTAATCTTCTCTTGTCACTTTCTCACAAGAGAATGTTTTTCCTGAAGGGTGTGCTCAGATCCATGTCTGGCTTGTTTAATAGCCTCTGTAATATGAGTTTGGGGGATTTTTGGAGTCTTATCCACTCGCTGTCTATAAAATGTACCACATTCTGTGTGAATACTGAAGTGTGCAATCTTAAAGAATGCTTTCTGGGAGCAGGTGTGTAAGACTAGTTTGTTTCATGTCTGGGGATACACAAGAGCTGCACAGCATGACCCGAGTGACTTATTCAATTCAAGTGATATCATTTCAGGTGACAGCTCCTGGTGGTGGGATGTTAACAGGGCGCTGGCTCAACAGCCAGATGCAAACAGGATCTCCCATACTTTAGCCAGTGTGCAAAGCATAATTCTGAAACTGTACAGCATCCTTTCCCAGGATACTGACAACAGGTTTATCTGGTCAGATCTTTGAGATGAAACCAATCGTTTTAAAGTTCTTGATTTTCGTAATCACCTTTCCTCCTCTATTCCATTGTGTCCCCCCCCTTTTATATTTTTGTTGGGATACTCCAAGGGACCCTACGAGGCAGGTTGCCAGGTGTCTGATTTTCAAACAGAAAGTCCGGTTGAAAGAGAACCTGTACAGTGTTTGGTCAGATGTACTGACCAGACACCAAAAGTCCAGTTACCAGGGGGTGGGCAGGAGAAAGGGGGTTGGGGTGGCACCAGGTCATCAACCCATGTCAGCCCCTGCTCAGCTAGGGCTGCCTCCTACTTGCATCTCATGGGCAGGCAGACTCCGTGTCCGGGTCTGCAGCTCCCATCACAGACCCAGAGCAGAGGAAGCCCAGCTGGGGTGTGGGCAGGGGAGGAAGAGGAGAGGATTGAGGGACAAGGAAGGCGGGGGGGCGGGAAGTAAGCGATTTGGGGGGGGAAAGCATGAGTAGGGGCGGAGCCTTGTGAGAAAGAGGCAGGGTGGGGGGAGGTTCCAGTGCTCCTGCTGTAGTCTCCGGTTTTCAGAAATCGGAAAGTTGGCAACCCTGTTGACCTCATCTGTTTCTCCACATCTATTCCTGAAGCTGTCTCCTCCAGCCCTACCACAGCATCTTGGGCCTTATGTATTGCTCTGCAGACTCTGATGTCCCACTGACACTGTCTCAGATCATGACAACTGCCGTCCTAGAAGCTCTCGTTACCACATCAAATATTCTAGGACCATTTTCAAAGCTCAACTTTAGTTTTGTTCTATATAAATAACAAAATGGTTATTCAATTGAGAAATAAGAATATAAGAAGGAGAGAGAGACAGCCAGGATGGCTCAAGGGACTTGGGAAAGGGGTTGAATTGCCTTTCATCTCTACATGTCTAACCGGTCTGTATCTGACGTAAAATGATAATCCAAAACAACTATACATATTCTGTGTCATGTTAGCCTTGATTCCTGTTTGCGGTTGCAGAGGGCTCCAGCTTTATTCATGTGCAACTGCCTCTGAATCAGTATGTATATGACATGTTAGTCTGGTATCCAGTAGAAAATGGAGAGTAGAATATGTGATAAAACAGGTATCATAGAATCCTTCACACTATGACAAAACTACATCCTTCCAATCACACACAGATGAATGATGGGTTTTTGTATGCTTGTTTAAATAAATTTCAATAAAAACTAAACACCTGTGAAGTTATGCACCAGTCAGGCAAGTGTGTAACTTGGTGATTTTGTCCCTACAGGGTGAAACAATTTTTGCCATAAAAAGGTGCATTTTGTTAATAGGCCTATTATCTTCATTTTGCACATGTATCCTTACAAAGAGAACAAAGGAATTTGTACAGGACTTTGCCACTACTGGGTTCCTCTGTCAGTGAGGATATCTAGAATGACAGTGACTGTCCACAAATAGGATGCCTAAGAGAAATGTGTCTGAACATTTAAAGCTGCTAAATGTTTCTTTGTGACTCAGAAGTCACTTCGTGCTGGGTGCTCTGTTTCCAGCTCTGAAATGATTTGTAACTTCATTCACAAAAGTGAGGCTCTCGGACCACTGCTGCTCCGTTCCTAGCAGCAGTAATGCCTGAGCAGAGGTGAAGAGGTTAGACGAGGGCAAAGTCCAAAGTAATTTTAAGTGGTTCAGCTAAGTACAGAGGGCTAATGGGAAGCCATTTTAATTTATTACAGTTATCCCCAGTGAATATAAAGACAACATTTTTCTTGAGCAGCTTGATTACAAAGCAGTAAATCCCTTTGTGTATATAGAAGAACTATGGACAGTATAGATCAAATGTCTGAAAAGGACTCTACACACTGTTCTGTGTATTAGATCTAAGTGTAAATATTGTAGAGTTGGGAATAGATTGTTTTGGCTGTATAGATTCGTGTTTTTCAGTTCTTTTGAGGGTTTCTGGTCCAAGTATTTTCTATATACATACACATGCATTAAAAAAAAAATCTAATATTTCTCCCCACACAAAGGTGAGGCATTGCCATCTTTGCAGAAGACATTATTTCTCCCCCCCCCCATACCTAACCCCACCCCACCCAATCCTGGCTAGAAATGCATTCTGCTTTTTCAGAACCCACAAAAACTATCCCTCTATTCCCCCCCCCGCCCCCATTAAACACACACTTTTGCTTATTTTGCTGGCAGAGAGAGATGTCTTACTGTTAATTATTGGCTTTGATAGAATAGCTACAGCATACACAATACTAAACAGACCAAAAGAGTGCAGTTCAGGGTAATGAGAGATCTCCTTTTCTGGGATATTATAACAATCTAGTTTTCCGTCCATGGGTTAAATACATCCAAACAACCTTCAGCTCCATGAGAGGGTATTCTCTCTGCTTGTACAATCTACAAGGACTGATCCAGAGGAAGGCTAAATACCACCGAAACCAATGAAAGTGGCAGGTGGTCACCTCTTGAACCACATTTTGGAAAGACAAGTGGTGTTTCCAATGTACTATCCACAAAATAATGTACATTCATTGGAGATTTACTTGTAGTTCTCTGCCAGACAATAAATCCTTGTGTATATGAAAGTACATCCCAGGACACTAGGACATTTTTTTTAAAACGTAGTTTGGGATTTTGCACTCACATTTGTCAGATGCAAATAACTACAGGCAAAACTTATGTAATTTAAATGTTTAAGTACTTGCCCCAGAAATCAGATACATACCTGTCAGAAATGCAGATGCAATTGTGTGTGTCCATAATTTCTGGGTATAAAAATAGATCCAGTTAAAGCTGGTTTGAAAACTAGTCCCTGACAATAGGAAAGTGTCTTGACATGTCAATATATCAAACACAGGTATCAACAACTACTGATTTTGTATGACCCACTCTAATTCTGGGAGATCTCAAACTAAGGCTATGTCTACACTACAAATCCCATGTCGGCATAGCTACGCTGGCTGACCCCCTAATGTAGACTCAGCGTACGCTAACAGGAGGAGGAGTTCAGGCAGTGTAGGAACACCACCTATCCGAATGAGGTTGGTTATGTCAACAAGCCCTGCTCTGTCAACATAGCTGCTTCTACTAGCGGGCTTTTGTCGGCATATAGGGTCATAGGATTGTTTTTCTTTCACACCCTTGACCGACATAGCTACGTCGGTATAAATTTTAAGTGTAGACCAGGCTGAAGGAGGAGTAAGCCAATTCAGTTTCTGGATGGAGAAACTTCCAAGGATTACCTATGTAGTGTTGGTGATTCTGTAGGGTTATTTACATATGGCAGCACCATGTGTACATTGTACTTTAAAGACAACCAAAACCAAGTCCTTTCTCTGAGGAGTCTGCACTATGCATTGAGGAATTTACAGACATCTGAGGAAAATATTGTATACTTATACCAGCATAGCATTAGGGTTTACGGTGCTGCTGGAAACATGGTGCCATCTCTTAGATAAGTCATAAAACCAACATCTTAATTACTCATGGTTGCTAAAGACCTGACGGTGAGATGTAAGGATGGTAATTTCAAATTTGACCAAATTCTTCTCTTGTAGTTATGTTCTGCCTTCCTAAAACTTTCTGGAGACAAATGTCCTTTCCTAAGAGGTTGTGTAGTGTTCCTGTGCATTGTTAAACAGCAAGTTGGGTTTTATCCCACAGGGGGCTCCAGTGATCCCTGAGTGTAGTCGGAGTCAGTCAAGGGTTAGTTGATCCTTTGGGATGATAGGGTGCTACAGAGACTTGGTTATATTAGTAGTGTGAGTATGTTGACAGAGGAGCTAGTCTGGCAATATATTTCAGTGTGCACTGCACTATAGGGCTCAGAGTGTTCATTCTATTTGTGGGCTGTGTGAACTAATTTCTTCCATGTGCAAATACAGTTCCATAATTCTACCAAGATTCCCACTGGTAAAAAGGGAAAGTGCTCATCAGCTGCATGGTTTTCAACAATAAAAGAGTAAATGTAATAGATGCATATATGTGTCTGTCTAGCTTGACTGTGTACATCATAAACTATTCCTCCAAATAGTTCATAAAAATGCTTAAAACTATTATGTGAGTTTCCCTGAAATTTTTTAGTTGCATGGCTTTGGAAAGGATTCAATAACTAATGGCCTTTGAATGAAACTATGTTTCTAATATACTGTGCTTTTCCCCAATACTTAAAAAAAATAAAGTCTGATCCTGATTATTACAAATGAAAAATAATTTGAAATGTTTGTGGATGGCAGCTTTATATGCAAGACAAATATGCTCAGTCTCCTAACTCCAGCTGGAACTAGGTTTTCATTTTTCTTGTTTTTAAATAAATGTCATTTATTACAACTGCTCTGTCTTACTAAGGCAGCTGTTGGCAGCAAACTGTGAAATTAAAGTTGGGTTGGTTTCAACCAAGAGCCAAAATATAATACGCTTTTTTCAGAGAGAAGAAGTTTTTCTGGTAGATATGTAGTCTATGCCCAGTAATTAAAATAGCTAGTCAATCAATTCTATTAACTCGGCTTAAGGGAGAATTGTCATGTGGAAAAGCTAATTAAAATGTAGTTTCCAAAGTGTATAGACAAGGAAAACTAATTTAGGGATTGCTATAACTACATCTGGTAAAAAGCATAAGTAGTCAATATAGTGGTTAGAGCAGGAGCTTGGGTGGGATTCTAATCATAGCCCTACCACTGTCTTGCGATGTGACCTTGGGTATGTCACTTAATCTCCAAGTCTCATTTTTCCTATGTGTAACGTGAAGAGTATAGACTTCTTATGGAGAACTGGTCAGCCTTTAGGTTGACTGGCTCATATCCACTACACCAGACCCACAAAACTTTTGGAACCCACATTACTTATCGAAAGAAATTATCAATATCTACGTCGACATTTCCTCAAAAACCAACAGCATTCAAATTCAGGCACCAGCCCACTTCTATGGATGATGTTGAGGCTGGGTCATGGCCTCTTATTTATGCTGGAGGTTCCTCAGGTTGAGAGGCCTCAGGTCTAGGGAAGAAACATCCAAACACACAGATTTCCAATTTATTATATTAATCAAACTAAATAAGCAACAAGATAAAATATATGTAAACCATTCAAATTAAGAAAGTGGGTTAATATCAAATCAAACTAATCTAATTACCAGGTTGATAAACCAACAACTCTTTATGTAATTTGGGAAGGCAGCAGTCTTGTTTAGCTATCAGTGTCAAAAAGCAATAAGGCATTATCAAGCTTAGTGTCAATCAATATATTTGTTCCAACCAAATATCTGATACAGGGACGCTCAAGTCACTCCCAGGCTGAAGCCAACGTTAAGCCTACAGGCACTGATGCCAATTAAGGTAGTCTGCCCAATTTAATGTACTGGTTAGGTGACCGCCAAGACTGTCCAGGTCATATTTGCAAGGAAAAGAATGCAAGTATGGCAGGCACAAATGTGAATTTCTGAACATGCAAACAATGCCGTTAAAAATATAAAGAGCACCGGTAAGGGAAGGTACTTGAAAATGGCTCTCATAGCCCAAGTCCCAACTATTTACTTCCTTAATTTCTGATCTGTGAACCATGTTCTGACCATAAGTCTTGGCAAGTGATTTATTTTGTTGAATAGTTTGGGGATCTGTAAGGAATTTGATATAGTTCCAGGGCCTGATGTGCAGCCTGCATGCACTGAACTTTAAGAATGTGCACCGTGAGTATTAAATAAACCATCAAAGTTCCCCATGACTGCAGAACCAGCACTTCATTCTCATTACATGCCATGTTTTCTAGCAATCTTCTTTTTGTACTGACAAATCCCAGCCACCTTGCTTAGTGAAGAGATGATCCATTTAAGGAAGCTCAAAGAGGGTTGTGCTATCATTAGAGGAAGGGATTGTGTTTATGGGGTTAATAGGGTTGCTGCCTGTGGGAGTGGCCTTCGTAGATTGGGCTTTGGACCAGTCTTTGCAACAGGAGATGTTGGGTGAAAGGGGGAAGAACACATGCCATGCAGAAGCAGGTGTGAATGTCAGCCCTTGGTGAGAGGGAGAGAAATTAGTGTGGCGCTAATACCAGCTGAAGGAAGTGCAGTTCATCTCCATATAGGGGGATGACTGCCTGAGCGACTCAAGAAAAACATATTTGTCTGCTTGTAGAGTGGCAGATGATGTCCTGTGGCAGGAATTTGGCTTGGCAGGATTGCGTGCATAGGAACATTTCCTATAGCTGGTTTTTAGGTTATTGCTATTAAAATGCCTTCACCCAAACCCAAGAGGAAAGCATGTAGGTAGATATTTGAGGGAAGGGGAGAAGACCAAAAATTTTAAACATGTCTGTACAGCACCTGGAACATTATAATACATCATCTACACTTATAGCTTTGTCATCAGCTATTGTTGAGCTGTTTGATGAGCCATCTCAAGTAAACCCTATTCCCCCTAGTAGGAGAGAAAAGAATGCTGCTCTTTATACCAGGACCTCTGCTGCATATTCCGCCCAGTTCCTACACACACAGCTTCCATCGATACTAATGTTAAGTGCCTTGTTGGGAACTGAGTGCAGGACATACTCCCTTTGCAAGGCAAATCAGTTGGGAGAATTCTGCCATAGAAGCTGCATATAGGTTTGGACTTAGGTTTGGAAGTAAGGCTCCATTCCTGAAGACAGTTTGAACTAGACTGGGCAAAACACTAGATAACGCTGATGGGAACAGTCGTGCTGGCCGCTATTGGATGGGTAAGGTCACATACACAATCTTTTCCATTTCTACCTTGTATGTAAAATGGTTGAAAAATTAGGGCGGGAAAATTCTTCCCTGTTTTTAGGTAAGATACCTTTCCCTCCTCCTTCCCCCCAGTTCAACCAGCTCTAGTTCTGCAATTCTTTGACAAATGGGAGCTTATGCATCATGGGGAAAAATGACTGTACAATCCAGGTAACTGGGAATCCCTAGCATTAAAGCACACACGTGTACACTTCTGCAGTCAGCATGTTATAAAACTAACCAAGACTGACTGGTTAGGGCTATGTTTTCCAACACTGCATCTAAATGTGCACTCAACTTTGTGTGCACAATCATCTACCTGGAAGACACTCAAACAGCACTTTGCCATCAATTCAGAGCTCTTTGAAAAGGTTTTGGAGATCAGAAACTGCTCCTCATTATCAGACTTGTCTCACATTTCAGAGAAGATGGAAAATAATGTTCTTTCCATAGTTTCCCTTCTGAAATACTTTGAAATGGGATGTGCTAGCACTCCAGAGCACATAGTCTGATACAAACTTAACAAAATCCTGATTTTTTTCCATATGAAAAAAAGTTTTCATTCATCCATTTATTTTTTCCATGGTGTTTTGACGGAGGAGTTTATTAGAATTTCAAGAGGAAAATATGGCAAAAAGCCATCACTTCTCTTCCAGCAATTTGCTGTTGATGGACTATAACGTTTCTCCCTCCTCCAAATGACCACTGAATGCAGGAGATTTCAGGTTCGTCTCCAGTGAGAAGCGTAGGACTGGATTAGCATCTACTTTCTTTGGAAGAATATACCACTAAACAATACACACCAGGCAGAGCTAAAAATTTGCAGTGATACACTGTTGGAGACATTTTAAAGATGTACATTGACTTTTGAGAACACAAATAGTGAATACTGCAGAAATCCTGAATGTTGCTGGTTCCGCTATATCAGATCATTATTCCGTTCTGTTACATGCAATGGAAGTGAGCATGACCACCTGAGAACTCAAGCAAGATCTTGTGTCAAAAAATATAATCACTCACTTTCTGCACTATTACATTCAATATTTTACATATTACACACAACATTGCATGGCTATTCATGAGGAAAAAGGAAGAGTTAAGCCCTCAACCCAACACTTCCTGCCACCTTGAAGGCGCAGGTTGCCCTGGGTCAGGCCTGAGATACAGGTGTGATCTTAACTCTGTACGGATTTTGGCTGTCAATAGATGTAGGTATATCCTCTGCCTAATTTATTAATTTAAACCACAGTAGAAATCTCAGATCAACCCTTTTTTTAAATGGTGGGGCTAAAATTTAAAAAATCCTTAGTTGCTAAATACGCTTTGCCGTTAACGTTTGGTCTCCCTGCAGTACATGCAGTTTTGAGGAGGATTGAGAATCAATCTGAGTATTAATGCAGGTCAGAATTCTCTCTCTTAAGTGGTATCAGGTGACTTCCCTCCTAGAACACCATATAATTTATTTCATTGAAGTCTGCAGGTAGAATGCTTCCCTGGTCATTTTGCTGGCGACTGATACACTTAGAATCTTCCTTCATGCTGGGTGTATTGTTTTCAAGGTCTTTATGTTTCTCTTCTTCGCAAGTGTCTGCAATGGAAAATTACGCTTTGTCTTCGCTCTGTAAACTTCTCCTGGAACTGACATCTCTGCGTTGGTCACCAAGGAACCCCGGTGACAAATTAATCACTGACTGAAGAATATTTTCTTCCTAGTCCATACCAGGTGGAAGATATTAACATATCCAGAGGCTCTTTCCTTCTGTTTAAAAAAAAAATCAGTGGGAAAATTCCTTCTACGTGACAAACTTTGCTACTTTTGCATGATGACCATAAAAATAAAAGCCACAACTGTCTGGGTAAGAGAATTTACACCATTATTTGTGATTAAATTTTATCAGGGAAAGGCATTTCAACAAACAATAAAATGTGGGGTACACACTGAATTATTTTGCCTTTTCAACAGAAACATTCCAACCTTTAAAATGAATGCTGTCAACTTGGAGGAGGGAGATGGGGGGCAAGTTTCTGTCCGTCTAAAAATAAATATATATATATATATATATATATATATATATATATATATATATATTGTACCTACTGTGATGAAAAGTAACAACTAAGTGTACTACCACTGAAAGAAGGTAACAAAAACCTGTTTTCCCCTTTTTCGTCAGTTAGTTTACTTAGTGCGTGACAGCGCTTTGTGTACAGTCAATTTCATTGTTTCATCAGAACAGTCAACAGAAAAGCGTCTTCCTTGCTGAAAAGGCCCTTAAACAGCAGCAGTGGAGCAGGAAAAGCCTTATAAAGTTGTAGAGTGAAATCTTGGCCTCGTTGACTTCAACAGCAAAATTTGATTTCATCAGTAATGTCTTGGGTTTGTTTGTGTTTTAAAATGTGGTCAGGGCATACTGTTTAAAGCATGCTTTATCAAAGTGGATATTTTTGAAATTAAAGTGAACCTAATATTTAAAAAATTTTCTTTAGATATGTAATTTTAGTGGGTTTTGCCATTTTTATTAGGAATATAAACTTCCTCATCATCTACTTAATTCCTAATATAGTTATCTTAGTGCAGTGGTTTTGGGTCAGCAGACTATGTAAAAGGGGTCCGCGAAAGGTTGCCGTTACCATAGAACAATGGTTTTCAACCTGTGGTCTGCAAACCCCTGGGAGTCCAGAGACTATGTCTAAGATTTCCAAAGGGGTCTGCGCCTCCATTCCAAATTTTTTCGGCATATGCAAATGAAAAAAGGTTGAAAACCACTGGCTTAATGCGGCACTTCTAATCAAAGGGCTTCACATCAGTAAAGCTCACAGTACCACCAGTTATGCCCATTTCTCATATTGGTAACAGACACAATGAGTCTAAGTGACTTGCCCAAGGCCAGGGCCGGCTCCAGGGTTTTTGCCGCCCCAAGTGGCGGAAAAAAAAAAAAAAGAAGCCGCGATCGGCCGCAGCTCCACCTCGCCGCGTTCTTCTTCGGCAGCAATTCGGCGGCAGGTCCTTCCCTCCGAGAGGGACAGGGACCCTCCACCGAATTGCCGCCGAAGAGCCTGACGTGCCGCCCCTTCCCCTTGGCCGCCCCAAGCACCTGCTTGCTCAGCTGTGCCTGGAGCCGGCCCTGCCCAAGGCCATAGAGGGAGTTAGTGTTAGAGCCAGGATAAAACTCGAGTTCCTGTCTCCCAACCCGTGTTCAGTCCATGTCTGTCTCTGAATACATAAGTACTAGGTTATGTAAAATAGGCAATGAAAGGGAAGAATAGGCAAAAGTAGAAGTCATTTGTTCAATTAAATATCAAGCAAATTTTATTAGAGGGCTGTGCTGCTGGGGAGGAAAAGTACATAAAAAGGAAGCAAATGGATAAGAAAGAAGGAAAAGCAGAGGCTAGCAGAGTTGGAGGAATGTGCTCCAACACACACATCCATAGCGAGCAACTGACCAAGTCTCATTTCATTGCTTCAGACTTCAGTTGCACAACATTGACCTTTGTGTTTTTCATTCTTCTATTCTCGGATTCAAAGGGAGTGGGGGGGGGGGGGGAGAGAATTTGTATAGTTGACCACGAAGCATGTGTGCAAACATCTTTCTGTATTCCGTAGTCACTTGCCTCGGAAAAGCTGTGCAGCTGGAAGAACAATCTTAACACAGATGTAAAACTGAGACACGGAACATTTGTGGGCATTTAAAATCCCATGGCACTTCTCACAAGAGTGGGAGCAATAGCCCCTTAATCCTGGCTGAATTCCAGTTCAGGTAATTACATTCTATCTACTCTACCACAACCCCTGTATAGTTCAAGTCGGACACTGTATTTTTTCGCTTCCTGGCCTACGGTACTGTGAAATGTTGCCGTATACTGTTAAACAGCGATTGCATCCGTGGCTGAATTACAGTAGTGGGTAAAGTAATCTTGATTATATTGAGTTTAGAGGACTGGGATCCTTAGGAATGAAATAGTTAAGGAGGGTAATTTATGATCCTGCCCAGTAGTGCTGCTAAACTTAAGGTTCTATCAATGGTTTAAACTGTACACTGTTTTCCTAGTGTTTATAACTTACTTGTAAAAATTTGATCTACCCAAAGTCTGGCATGAAAGCAGATTTATATATATCAATATTTTACACAGAAATCATTTTGTTCTATTAAGCTATTTTTTCCAATCAAAGTATATTAGACTGCTTTCATGGCCATTTTTTTTTAAATAAAGAGAAATCAAATATGACCTAGTGAATAGCCCATAGTGCTCTGGTTGTTCTCAAGAATTGAAACCAAAAATTAAAATTCTGGAGGTAATGAACTGAGTGAAACATCTCAAAAAAAAAAAAAAAAAGCAGCAAAGTACTTGGCACAAACACTTCTTAGACAGTAAACATTTTAAGGCAGGGGACATCTCATTCTATTTTGTGAAGGGCTATGTACACTCACAGCACTATCTGAATGACCATGTGTTTTTACTCTGCGGACCTGAACTAGCTCCTTAACCCAGAAAGAACAGAGGGTTTTTTATAATATAAAGAATATCTAAAAGCTTCTCGGTCATTAGGAAAGTTACGTAACAAAGTTCTGAAATCCTGCAACATAACCCTCTCAACAAAAATAATACTTTATAATTCTTTTGTGCTCACATCTCTCCTCTATGGCTGTGAGACCTGGACACTATACACATGGCATGTCAAACAGCTAAAGGCCTTCCATATGCGCTCTCTGTGTGCCATTATGGGGATCTGCTGGCAGGACAAAATTACCAACCTGAAGGTTCTCCAAAAGTCAAATGCCATAAGCATCAAGGCCATGAGGATATAAGCCCAAATACGCTGGGTTGGACACATCATTAGAATGCCTGAATATCGACTCCCCAGAAAAATTTTCTATGGAGAATTGGCACAAGGACCACCGGAATCAAGGCCGCCCCAGAAAGTGCTCAAGGACAGCATCAAAAACAGCACACACTGTGGTGCAATAAAACCGAATGATCTTGAGAAGGCTTCCTTAAATAGATCAGCATGACAACACACAACACTCAACTTTTCAAGCCTTTGAAGAGGACAGAAATAATCGATTGTTAGCTGCAAGGGAAAAGCGTCGTACTACTGCTATAGCCACCAAGGCGCTCACCAATGACGTTGTCTGCCCAATCTGCTCACAAGCATGCGCGTCACACTTTGGACTTCAGAGTCACTCCAGAATCCACAAAAAGAGAGAGCATGAAACCGTCATCGTCGAACCAACAGACTACGCACACACAGTATCTAAAATACACATTTACACAACAGACTATAAAGGTTCCTATAGCCTAGAAGCGAGTCATTCCCCCTCCCCTTTTCTTAACTAGAAAACTGAATACTCCCTCACAGGCACACAGCCATACCTATATACCCAAAAGGATTAAATCAAAAGGTGATGCTCCCGCTCTAACTCACAGCTGTGGTTTAGCATTATAGAGGTAAGGTTACTTACACTATCACCAGAGGAGCTATGATGCTTACAGGCAAAGCATGTCAGTGAATGATAAGGAGCTCACTTCAGCCCTCCATCACCTTTGGATTTGCTGGCTTTTGTTAGCTTGTATAAAATAAACTTTACAGCGTCATGAATAACGTGCCCGTTTCTGTGCATTGTATATTGGAGACACTGTCTCCTTGTAATTTTCCACACACACGGCTTAAGTCAATAGGTGTTTTGTGCACAATGACTGCAGCATGAGACTAGTACAATTACTTTTTGCAGTGAGTGCAAAAGTTTTAAGGATGCTCCAAAAAAGGGCCCAATCCTGCTCTAAATAGCAAAATTCTCCTACTGCACTGGGAACAGCATCGGGCCCAAACGCGTCCTACATTTGTCCAAACTTAAGTACTGTATGGGGGACGATGCATGTAAAATTATATGCACTAAGCCCCAGACATCAGCATTGACTTCCAACTCTATCCCTAGCTCAATGCCTCCAAGCATTTTAACGGTGCTTTCGTTTCATAAAAAAATATTTACAGAATAGTTTTGTTTCATTTTCGGTAAGCATGTCAAGATTTTGGCTGCTGCATTCCTAAGGAGTCTTCAAGGATTTAGAATTAAACCTTTTAAAGTTTTAAACTAATTCAGTGTGTGTGTGTTTATTTTATATATATAAATATGATCAGATGCAAAGGGGGAGGGGTCACACAATTGGCTAGATAACTTGGCTCAGTTCTGAATTTAAATCTATTGCAAATTATTTAAGGGGAAAATATAATAAAGGCAAAGAATGGGTTACATAAAAATGCCGCACAGAAAAGAACTTTCAAAACTGTTTCACAATCTTGTGGAAACCACTGATGGGTGTGTTTGAGTGGTGCAGACACTTGTGAATAACACAAGCCCCCATAATTGCTTTGCTTACTCAACTAAAATTACTTCCCCCTCCCCCCTATGCCTGCTCCACTTTCCCCTTGTTGGTTCGGTTTCTTGTGGGTGCCTGAGTAATACTAGAGGCATTTCCAGTTTTAAAGGCATTTGCTGAGTTTAAGAAATTCTCCCCATCTTCCCTCCCCTTTCCTACTCTGGTTAACTTCTCTGTGGAGTCCGCTACATTCAGCAAGCAGTCTTTATGGTATGGCATCTCAGACTCAGCAAGTAACAACTTCACTTTCATTCTCCATTCATTAGGTTGTCCACCTTCTCAAAACTAAGGATGGTCAAACTGTTTACAATACAAGGCTGCAAGTCAAAACCTGTTCTCATGTGCCCTTAAACAGTATAAAAGTACCAATTTTCCTGCAAGTGTTTTTATGACTAAAAATGGGCAAGCAATCCTCTGGATCATAATTATAAGGGTTCATATGAGTACACAGTAGGGAGCCAAGACCAGTCTTATAGAAATCTCTATGCAGACCGTGGAACTCCGTCCACAGAATGACTTTGCTCTAAGCCAAAGTTCATTATAACCAGCGTTGTAATATGCATGTTCTGATGCACTGAAAACAACGATGCAATAGAATGAAAATTTTGAATTAAGTGATGTTTCAATGAAGCCAAGTTCAGGTCCCATCATTTTCCTTTCCCAGAAAAAACAAACTTGAGACAAAAAGCTTCCAAAACTGGCCTGATGAAACACCCACTAACATTTCATGCCGTGCTCAGGCATAGGAATAGGACATAAAGAAATGTCAGGTTTATAACCCCCGTTTCCTAAAGGTATTTTAAACCCCCGTTTCCTAAAGGCAAACCAATTGTGTATATACTAGGAATGGACTGTCTAAAACACACAAACGGGCTTCCAACCAGTCCGTCGCCGTCTCTCAATGGAATAGTCATTTCACCTGCTTTTAGAATCCCTAACCTTGAAACCATATCCAAGGTTTTCGCTGCAATTAGCTCCATTTTCAGGCTTTGTATTCTGCTCTAGCATTAATAAAAACACAACACCCCAACAAAATACACACTCCACTTCCACCACCATCGGTGAACAAACAGGCACAAATTTCACAATGGCTGAGGTCATTCCCTTTTAGCAGTTAGAGTTTGTGGGAGAGCATTGTTAGTGGCTTTAACTTAGGTTTCTGCAATCACAGTTATGCTTATTTATGCATTTAGAGCATATGATCGAATACACTTAGGTTTAACTACTTTACTCTTTTGACATTCTTTCCAAATTATAAAAGGATTCCTGGGGTTTTCACTCCTTTGGTAAAGAAACAAAATTGCTGTCGAATAACTTCTTAAAAATACAGAGAGTACTTTTTGAAAATAATTCAGGTGAAACCCATAGACATACATCCTCCGATATAGAAATATGGTTCTCATGAGTCCCCCTTCCCCACCAACCTGAATGAATCCTTCATATTTCTAGAAAAGAAAGTAGTAGCAATAATCTGTGATTAAGAAACTATTGTACACACTCAAAATAATCAGTGACTTTTTAGAAAGAGATACATTCAGACTTTCACTTTTTCTGAAACACAACAGCCCTTATATGGTAAATTTTCTCATCTTCAAGGTGCTTTCCAAATTATGGGCCCAATTCTGCAAGTCCTCAAACAGGGAAAACTCCCAGTGAAGTCAGTGAAAATATTGCCAGCAGGATTTGGACTTATTATTCAATGTTCTCTGTAGTGTCTACAGTCACTTTATAATATAGTTCCTTCTGTAACAATTAAAATATATCATAGCTCAGTTTGGTCCTGATCCTGTCTCACTGCAGTCAAAAGCAAAACTCCCATTGATTTCAATGGTACAAAATTAGGCCATTTGACCCCAATTCAACAACAATAATTCTTTGGGACAACCCAGGTTCTCTTTGTAGCATTAGGGCCCTTATTCATTTAATTTAAAAAAAAATCCTACATAAATTTAATTGTCATAGTTTTACTTTTACGCCTAACTAAAATCTTCATTGCCCAGAGTCACTTTTGAGGTGTGGGCTTTTTGTTATGAAAAATAAAAAAAGACAATGAATCAGTCTGTAGGTTGTAAAGTAATATTAATTAGTCTCTCAGTTACAGTCCTCTATTTGTCCTTGCTGAAGAAGAAACATAGAATCGAACGCTTTTTAAAATTCAAACAAACAAACAAACAAAAAAGCATAAAACATTCCCCTTTCCTTTGAGATAAAAAAAAAATTAGAGCTTGGGTGGTGAGGGAATTAAGTGACTATTTAAGTGAGAACTGGAAAACTGGGATTCCAAGGAGTTCCTTTGAACGCTATGTGTATCTTACTGCGTGTGTGTGGCTGTGCATTTGTTTTGACTGGCACGTTCATAAACAAATCACAGTATTTTTCTAAATGTTTTAAGAGATTGCCTTTTCAATTTTGATCCTGCAAGTCACTTAACCATGTTTATAATGTACCTGACTATTCTGAATATTTCAATCTGGCACACAAGTTCGAGCATGCTTCCAACCCAGAACAAGTATGCCCACCAAGCCCCAAATAACCTTCATAACAAGACAAAAAGGAGACCACTTCTGCTACTGTATTGTGGGTCCTAAAGTTCCTCTTTTTTGTTAAAAACAAAAACAAAAAAAACAGCTGTTAGGTGAAAATTAATTAAACAGGTTCACAGACTACACAATGTGTGGTGTCTAAGAACAAAAGTTTTGTACATCTCAAGCTTATGGTCCTACATCTTCACATTTCTGTAAGATACTATGAATTAGTGTTAAGCTCTATATCGTGGGTGACATAACCAGGTGTTACCTGCCTCACCCAAACCTACTACTTTTTCTGTTATTTTTTGGTTCTCCATTTTTTTTAACTCACCTTTCCTAACGATTCTCTGATTAGATGAATCATCCATAAAATAAAAATCTAGTTTAACATGCTTCACATTTAACTTTACTAGAACTCTGAAGCAGACTTATGGCTTTCTGCAGAGCCTCTGCACATGAATGGAAGAGAAACTTGCTAAATATATTGCATTCAAATAGTGTATGGTGATAAAATGGGATGGAAGAGACCATTGAAGATGTCATCTGTATTTCACAGCTAACAAAAAAAAAAAAATGTCTTATGATCTCTGGCATTCCACACATGCTATTAAACAGAAATTATTCCTCTGTGCTAACAAACCATATACTGTACAGTATGACTCAGTAACATAGTAGCATATAAACAAGTTTATTTAACGGCTCTCAGTACTAGGAGTTAAGCAGTTACACATTAGATAATTTAGATGCAAAGGGTGATAAATCCTGTAGGTGTTTTTCCCCTTTAATTGATACAGCATTAAGCCGAGTATTTTTAAATAAGGCATAAAGATACATAACTAAAGCCAGAGTATAATACAGTTGATGAATCAGAGGTCTGATTATTTAAAATGAAAGAAGATGCAGTATGTGTGGCAGCAGATAGACTCCTCTGCCATAATATTTTAGCTCTGATTCTTCTCTCACTCTGCTTTTACATCAGTGTAATTTCAGTAGAATTACTCCTGAATTTACAACAGCCTATCAGAGAGGAGAATCAGACCTTTCTTATTAACCTTAGGTCTAATCAGCACAAAATAAATTATTTTGCAACCAGATGAAGGAAAATTTCCCTTTTTCTTTTCACAAACCACAGCGCCATCAGGTCCTCTGACAAGCGGCAGCCGCTCTGTGCCCCGAGTGACACACTCTTGTCGCCAAGCTGCAGTTATTTGCCACCTAACTGAGGGGTTTATCCTCACCTGATTAAAACAGGGTGTTTGTTAAACACCATTACACAAGTTAAAACAATGCGTCATCATCTTTATTTATAGATCTTAACTGCATTAAGTTGCCATCACCAATTGTTTTCTGATTGGACCTTTCAGCCAATAACTGTAACAAACAAAAAGCATCTAATAAGGATGGTCTTTCTGTCATTATGGAGGAGGAGGAGAAAAGGGGATTTTTTTTGTTAACTGTTCAGGGTTTGCTTAGCTCTAAATCCTATTCTTACTAGGGTGAGCAGTATGTGAAGAGATTTGTTGGACTTGCTCAATCACTACTTTTTTAAAAACACATTTTAAGTCAAAACGCTGAATAGAGATTCTGCAACTAATTTGTTTATGGTCTACATATGCTAGTTTCACAGTTCTAGTTTCAGATACGCTGTATATTTAGCACACGTTCCTTGCTATTATTTTTTTCCCCTGTCTTTGTTGTAGTGAAATTTAATGAGAGGTACCAGATTAACAACCCTAGAGACTGTCATCCTACATTTACCCACAAAATATAGGCAATGGCAGTACAAGTTTTCCCTACACAGCCTACCTGATCCGCAGGGAACATTTATTTTTGATTGTCATATTTGAAAACAAGATTCTTTGATTAGGTCGTACACACTATGAACAGAATTTGAATTTGCAACTTAATTTAACCATTTGACCTTAACAGTAAATCCACTCGGGCAAAATTAATTACAAACTATTTTCCAGGTATTTTTGAAAACATCTTTTTATTTTCACTTAACTTTTAAGTGTTTTTTCACTGCACAAAAAATCCTAACAGTCATTTCAACATATTAAGTATAACAACCTGCAAATTTACTGCAGAAGGAGTTTACTGCAAAGATTAATTAGTCTTCAATGCTGTTCTAGTTGGTTACTCCAGCTGAAGACACCTTAAAAACATCTGGCTATTGCAAAGTTTGGCAGAGAGGAAACTAATTTCACTGAAGAGAATTATAACCAATTTCAGATTAACTGTTGTACTACTGCATGACAAATAGCTGAAAAGGCAGCAGAAAATTATGGAAATCTGTTTAATAGATCTCTGTTGAAAGTGCGTTTGTCTATAAATACATACACAGATCCTACACAAAGGCACATACTTCATTTTAAGCACAAGTAGTCCCATTGACAATAGAGGGACTACTCAAGCTTAAAGTTAAGAAAGTCCATCAGTGTTTGCAGGAATGATACCTATATTAAGCTATTTAATCTTTAGCAAAAACTAAAGCGTCCATCACTTATCTAAGCACAACGCAATAGCACTGAGCATGCCCTAAATGACAATATTCCCAATTTCCCTCGTTTCCAGTGTGCATGTCTGAGTTTAACATGTCTGTATAATAGTAATGTGTCTGCACACGTATTGTAGCTTTGTATAGATTCTTAGAGTCCCTCTCCAACCACAACTAACGTTTTATTCCTCCGAAATGAAGCTCTTATAATGAAATTTAAAATGGCAAAGGTTGTGAGATATTTTAAACAGTAGCACATTTAGACAATTTCAACCAAATTATGATACAATTAGCAAGTCACGGGGATCAAGTCTCATTGCAATATTTTAAAACAAAATGGTGGTGAGGGGGAATACAAACAAATGATAAAGTTTAATGGAGAGATATATTACCTGCTGTTAATTCAAATAAATTTGATGTCACATGATTTTTCCCTAACAATTTGATTTTAATTAATTTTACGACTCAACATGGAATCATGAAGTACACATTTGGTAGTATTTTTTAACTATTTTGTTTTTTGGAGAGAGATTAGTTTGTTTAAAAAAACAATCATCAGCATTATTGGCTTTAATATGCCACTTCAAGTGAATTTTAATTATGAATTTTAAAAGATTATATTGGAACATATCCAAGGCTATAAATACTTATAACTTTGTAGGACAACCATAATGAAGTCTCTCATATTCATGTTTACAATATTAGAAGACCAGTCATGCCATTGGTTTTTAAGCAGAAATAGAAATGACTAGAGTGGTCTTTAAAAACTGATGGTGCAAGATAGCCTGTCCTGTGTTTTTAAATCTAAAAGCAGCTTGAAAGGAGCTAAGATGTTAGTTTTGAAATAAACAAACAGGTTAAATATCTGCCATCTTCTTGGGATCAGCATGAAGGAATGTTCCAATATATATGAATTGCAATGTCACATGAAAATAGAAGCACTCAATGTATTTGGAAACTATGAATAACAATCCTCCATGAAAAGCGTGCCAGAGGAGGAAAATTCTCAGTAAACCAGCAAATTCTATAAGGAAGTCTAAACAATAAACCATTCCTGCCAGTTACATTAGGAGCGTTAAGGGATGTGCATGCCTGATACTAAACTGAACAAAACGGTTGTTAATAAATTGGATGTAGACTAATAAACGTTTGATTAACCATGTGTATTTTAACAATTAAAATTTCATCCAAGAGGAACGTATCATTAAATTAATAGATTAAGTTTGAAATAAGGCAGTTGTATACCTGAAATAATTTCCTTTAGAGGCATTCTCTGACTCAAACATTAAAAACATTAAATAAACTTTGAGTGTTACCTTTAGTGTGATTTATATACTTAATTTTTTCCCCTATGTTCACTGTGAACAAAGATTTTGTATTAACTAATTTTAAATCTATATTTAAGTTACTCAAACAGTTGTGGTTTGTAAATAATCTTGTTTTAAAATAGTTAAATGACTTGCAGAGTTTCTTAAAACTACATCAATTAACTAATTTAATTGATTCTATAAAACTTTAAAATCTTATGCTCCAGTCAAACTATTACGTAACATGAATATTACTACTACACTTAAAAAGACATTGCAGAATTGATGACAGTGTTTTCGCAAGGCAGTTTTCTGACATTTTTTAAGGTTACTTTTTTTTGGCACTAAGGTATTCACTACATCAAACCTAAGCCAACATTTTACATCTTCAGATTTCATGGTGAGATTTCAGTTTTCAGTTACTTTATTTAAATATTCTTGTCTCTGTTCAGCCTGCTTCTTAGCAAGAGTGAAGTGTCTCACAAACAAGTTATTTCAGATTTAAGGCTCCCTAACTATGGTATTTACAGCAATACGAACACAAGGCAATTTATTAGTACCCTGCTTTAAATGTATGCCAATGAAACCAAAATAAGAATGCAATTAATTTATAGGATACAAAATGGCCAAGTGGAAATATAAATAGAAGTCCTCAAGTCTTAACCATTATTATGAACAAATAACTTGTACTTTAGAGTGGAAATGAAAAATGTATCAAATTGCTCTTTAGTGAAGGAAAAATCTAATTTTTGTATATTACTAAATTTTGTATATTACTGTCTGTCCACACACACACACTTTTCCCACATGGTTCAAAGCTATTACCATCTAGGGTAAATCATGCCACCATCGACTTATAGCAAATAACAATTACTCCATGTGTTAACAGAAAACTGAGAAAGCAGAATCAATAGTCACCTACCCAGAATGGCATGAGGCTTAAAATTAATTCAATAATCCGCTCTCCTGCTTCAACCCCCACGAGCTAACTAGTGTCACTACAGAAGATTTTACCCACAAAGAACTCCCTCCTACTCTTATCAACATTGTTTAAACCCCCTACTCAGGTTAGTAAATGCACCCTCCTTGCCTTTTGCAAATTGCTCCAGAAACAATACTAAAGGGGGGGTGGACGGACTAAAAAAAAAAACACAGCATAATTTAAACGCTAACGAGTTTGATTTTTTTTTAAACTGCTTAATCAGTGTAAAATGACAGAGATTCTCCTCCTAGCCCCCGCTCTCCACTCCACACACTGTGCACCTCGCTGGGGTGGGCAAGGGGAGAGAGAAATATTGGAGAGACCCAGGCACGCTGCGGTAAAGTCTCTGAGTTTAGAAAGTGGGGGAAAGAGTTTTTTCAAGTTCTGCTTCTGCTAGGAAAAAAAACGTGCGTGTGTCATTACAAAGCGGCCAAGTGAGTGACAGTTTCCTCTTCCTTCCCTGCGATGGGGCAGGTGGAGGGGCACTTGGTCTGGGGGATGCACTAGCCCCCCCGAAGACCAAGAAACACAAGGCAGCAGCATGGGGAGGACAGGAGCCGGGTATTTCATCTCAGCGCCCAAACCCTGTGCAAAGGGCTGCACGTTTCCTTTCAACTTGGAGCTCTTCGGAAGCAGCCCGGCTGAAATCCCCACTCCCCAGACAAGGGCGTGGGGACCGGTGCCTAAAGGATCCCTCGCTTCTCCCCGCCCCTCGCAGGCAAGGACCAGTGTCCAAAGCACCCCCAGGCGCCCCTCTGCGTCCCCACCGGGGCCAGTGCCCCGAGCGCACTGGCGGGGAAGGGAAAGGGGAAGGGGTCGCACTCACCACCGGCTGCGGAAGGTGCTCGCCCCGGGGGCTCTCAGCTCCCTGTCCCCGCACCGCCCGCCAGGGGAGAGAGGCTGGGGCAGCTGCTGCGCGGCTGGGAACTCCAGAGCCGGTGTAAGAGCAGGAGCTGCCGGGCTTCCCAATGTGCCCTCCAAACTCCTGACACAGCCCCAGTGAGCATGTGCGGAGTGTGTGTGCACATGCCCGCTGGGAACGTGAAGCCTCTGCCCTTACCTTGTCCCTTGCCAGGAGTCCGATCGCGAGCCCGGAGCACGGGGCTGCTGGGGAGCTGGAAGGGCAGGTGTTGAGCAGCGGGGTTACAGGGCTGTTAGGGAATGGCAGAATTCCGGTCTGCCTCTGCAGTGCTGGAGCAAGGAGGAGGGGGGATCCCTAGAGTGAAGTAAACGTTGGAGCCAGGCTTCATAAAGCAGCCCCCTCCCCCCAAAAATCATGAGATGGGCTTGAAAAATCACCGGAGTTTAAAAAAAAAACCAAAACAATAATTTGGGATTTATTTTAATTTGCTTTCTAGCTCTGAGCTTGCAGGGCGCACTTGGGTTACACATTCAAGCTTTTCTCCTCAAACATGAGGGCTAGAAAGTTGAGGGAGAGAATTCTGAGATGGTCACAGAATCACTTGTCTCCAGAAGCTGAGGTCATAGGTAAAACATCAGATATTGCGAAATCTCACCATAAAATCACCATGGTGCCTTCTCTTCAAGATTTCAAACAGTGAGATGCATGGGGGTTGTTCCAAGTACTTTACAATCCAAGTACATTGTGCAAATAAATCTGCTACTAGGTATAATATGTTTCACTCTCAGTTGTCTTTCAGATTACTCTGAATTCTTCTTTTATTTATTACCCTCTTTGATTTTTCTTTTATTTGTGCTAGCAGTTGTTTAGCCTATTTTCCCCTTCTTCTGAATTTATAATGCTTCTTTTGCTGTTATCAAATCTGCCTCCTATTATAAAATGTTAATTGTTTCGCTGAAGAAGTACCTTTATAAAATGTGAAGGAATTTATAACAAAAGCCAATAAATGTTTTCAATCATTTTGTAAGGTGTAATAGAATAGTATGCTTTTGTCTGTATTATTAAGATAAATATGTAGCTATAAAATGGTATAAGTATACATTCAAATATAAAATGTAAAAAGAAATTGATGCTGTAACTGATTTAAAGGGGGATGTTGGTTTCCACTCCAGTAAAACAATTGTTTTGTGGCAGTTTCCTTTTATACACATTGCTTCACAGACTGGTGACTTAGAGTGCTAGGGCCGGATCCTGCAAACACTTACATGAGTAAGGTGACTAACCTGTGTTGTCCCGTTGAGATCACTGATGCACAGGGAGCAGAGCTTTTCACAAACCAGGCGGTGCATGTGCCGCCCCAAGCAGCCTCCTCAGATTTTGCAGTTCCTCTACCAGAAGACCCATCATATACACACAGACTAGCTTGATACACGAGCCACACATATACAAATAGAAACACTCAGACATGTCCCATATATACATAAAAAGACACATGAGATGCAGAGATGCATTCTGACCCTCTCAGTATATACACCTTACTGAATCATGCATATCTCCCCACTCCTCCTCTAACCATATATGTACAAGTGCATACTCTCTACATCCACTTCTTTCACATCCACCCCACGTTCTCACCCATACAATCTATCCACACTCATCATGGATTTAACTCAAACTTTTGACAATGGAACAAAAACATCATTGCAACTAGACAGCTGGTTTTACTATCAAAATCCCTTGAATCAGCCTGACTGCAAAGTATTCTGACATTTCAAAGGAAATCTAGAGTTCAGCTTGGAGCTGGAAAATTTCCTAATATGAACTGCCTTCTATAGTCCCCCAAAACCAAAACTCAGTTGTTACTCTCCCTCCTCTCCATAAGTTCACAGCACTAACCCACCACAGGTTTGCTGCAGTTCTGAATTTGTGTCACTCTCACATGTTAAATTAGCCTAAATCACTAGCCTGGACTACCCCTTCTCTGATTCTCTTCACCTAAACTACTGACCCAGTGACTGATCCACAGCCTATCCATAAGTAACCATGTCCTTCAGGAATAGTCTCTGCAGCTCTCCCTCCTTCCTCCAATAAACTGATTACTTGCTTGGTAAGGAGTCCTGCTAACAGGGCAAATACGTAATAGTACTTTAAAAAGTTTTACATACAAAATGCACTTAGGCCCTGATTTAACAAAGTATGTTAGCAGCTGCCCAGCTTTATGCATGTGAGCAGTCGTATTGACCTCAGTAGGATTACTCATGTACTTACAGCTAGACACGTGCTTAAGTTATTATTCTTATTTGTATTAGTGCCTAGGACACCCAGTCATGACCCAATAGTCTGTTGTGCTAGGTGCTGTACAAATGCAGAACAAAAAGATAGTCTCTGCCCCCCAAAGAATTACAGGCAAAGTAATTATGAATTGGGGCCTGAAGCACTTATTATGAGCTGATGGATAAACATATTTATATCTTTTAGCATGTTTATTATTTATCTGAAGTACTTTAGTAATATGTTTAGTAGAGCAGTTTAAAAAAAAGGGGGGGGGAATTCACTTTCATTTTTAGTTTCATAATTCAAAATATTTTGACCAGTTCTGATATATAGCACCTTATATCACTTTTCATCTGAAGACCTTAAAGCATTTAGAATGTCGGAAAAGTTTTATTATTTCCATTTTATGGCTGGAGAATCTGAGGCAGAGAGAGGTAAAACCATTTGCGATGGGTTACAGAACAAATCAGGATTAGAAATTGGGATTTCCTAACTCCTAGCCCTGTGCTCATTCCAATAGAGCATGCTGTCTCTGTTGATTAAATAACAAATGGAAGTTGTGCATACATATGTGAATTAATAACAGTTCAGAATCTATATTTCCAATTACTAGATAGGTGTTTTATGTACTTATAGCTGAGACAGTTGAAAGGGGGCGGGAAGTACTGTACAGGCCATCTGGCTAATGCTCCCAGAAGGATGCTTTCCTTTAAAGGCATACAATTTTCTCCTCAGACACCTGGGAGAGAGAGTTGTCTACTTCACCATCACATGGGAAAAGGATCAAGACCATGAGAGTCTAGGCACAAGTGAAACTGTTCTCTACAGCTCATGCATAAATGTAACAGTGAAATGGACACCATTTAGTTGTTCATAGATTTTATTATTTACTAGATTTGTTATTCAAAATGGATTAACGTTCTGGCTAACTGTGGGAAATGTGGAACTGTACCTGCTGCTTTATTTCACTGTTATAGTTGTGTCCAACCCTGCAAAATTGCTGGAAACCAATTTAGTTTATTGGTTTCTTATGCATCTCCAAGAGAGTGGTGGCATTCAATTCGGAACTGGTCCTGTCTCTTCTAGGAACTGAAAAGATAAAAATATTACCCAAAATGCAACTGGACAAATGCCGTATATTCACTAGAGCTGGGCAGGATCCTGAATTTCTATCCCATGGGAAATTTTGTATTTCTGAAAAAAAGTTCCAAATTGGAACAAAAAGTCAGAAGTGCTAAATTTCCCATGGAACAGCAACATTTGAACAAATCTGTTCCAGAAAACTTGAAAGGGAATTTTTTTAACATTTTCTGCTGGCTTCCTGGCTACCCAGTGAGGTCCCTGGCTGCACTGCTGTCAAGCTAGTCATACATCCAGGGGCACTGGGCAGTTCACTCAGCTGCCAGTCAAGCAGCCCAGGGAGCTAGCCAGCTGGGGAGCTGACTGCCCATGGAGCCTGAGGTGCCCCAGTTCTACGGCAACCTGTCATGTGGACTACTCAAGAGCTGGAAGTCCCAGACCCACTGCACCCTCCTAGTCAGGCTGCTGGGAAGCTGGAGCAGGAATTTTCAGTTTCGTACAAACTGTGTTTTTTCTGTCACAAAATTATTCCAAGGAAAAATTCCCAACCAGCTCTAGTATTCACCCTAACAGGCAAGAAACAAACACTGTTACATCAGGCCAAACAAGTGTTTCCCCAATATAGCAAACCAGGCAACAAAGGAGAAACACTTAACTTAAACTTAACTTAGCAGCACCTTTAGCTATTACGACCTTAAACCAACTTCTGATACATACCTAGAAAGCGGGAAAGTCATATTGATTCGAGTGGGGTTAAGGAAAGATTTGATGGGATACTGATCCAGTATTGCCAACCCTAAGCATCCAAAAATTATGCACAAAGCTGCAAACAATTATTAGATTGGCTTAGAAATCGTGATATATTATAAATAATAAGTTTAGGGCCCTTTTTATTTGTCTTCTATTATTTGAGTCTTTAGGGTGCAGAGTTTTTCAAACTTTCCTCTGCAACGATGAAGGCCAATAACTTCCTTTCCCCCCCCCCCAAATAAAAGCTGAGATTCTTGGATAAAAATATGACCCTAAGAGCTAGGTCTATAAGAAAAACTCCAAATGTATGAGACTTTGTATAAAAGAGCTGGTGGCAGTATGGTCTCATAACAAATGATCCTCTGAACTGCAGTGAAATTTCCCTTCCCAGAACTAATGTATGCTTTCTTATTTTTAAATATGTCGTTAATTATTATTATTCATTATATAACACCATTAATTTACATCTGCTTAAAAAAAAAGAGGAGAGGAACCAGGCCTCAAAGCGCTTACAATCTATACAAGACCAAAGTTATCCTAATCCTTACCTTTTATACAGATAAACATAGTTTAAAAACAAAAAATTCCAGATACTAGGGTTTAGTCCTGCAGGGGACTGAGTACATTGGCCCTGATCCAAAAAGCAGTTTAAGCACATCCTTAACTTTAAGCACCCAAGTAGTCTCAAATTGACCTCAGTACAGCAAAACACCTAAGTACCTACATGATTATCCTATAAGACTATTGAGTTGCTCAAAGTTAAGCACGAGCTAAGTGCTTTGCTGAATCAGTGACAGCATGCTCACTCAGTCCTCAGTAGCTAAGCACATGTTTTAACAAAGACCCCTATTCTAGCATCTCTCATTTATCATCAGAACTGGAGGCATCTATTTATTATATTTTTTGTATTTGTATTTATTTATAGCAAAGAAAAATCAGGTCATAATATTAAACAAATTCTTAGTTGTTTTTTTAGTACTTGTGAGGGACCAATATTTGTTGCTTTGCCTTCCACTGCTTTCAAATTCAGAACATTTGTAACTGATAAACAAAGTGCATGTTAGCAATTAAAGCTCAAAATTAGGTAGGCAGTAAAAAGTAATCTGAGAGGAGGACCATAGCTACTGATATTATTGAAGCTGTTCTTAAAACATATGGTTTCCAATCTTTAACACAATGCACAAAAATAAAACCCTGCACCCTATGAGTGCCTGATCTTTTCATTGCAAAATGAACAAATATGCCTGGTTGGTTTTTAGTTTTACATCTCTTTCTTCTTTCTGTTTTTAAAAATAGAATTGTGCCATTTTACTTTAGCTAAGGATCTGCCCCGTTGGTATCAAGCGGAGATTGGCTTTGTTAATTAATTTGCACTGCTGAATTGACTAGAAAAAAATGAGTTTTTATGTTTGTTTTTTAATAAAATAAAATTACAGATTTGCTTGAAAATTTCCACTGTCTCACAAAACAGGAAATGCCTCCTTTTTGCAATGGAAAAGTTGCTTTCACTGTAAAGATGGTGAAATTTCACAGAAAGAACATGTGTGGAAAAAGTTGTGATTTATTCCAGGATGGAATATTACCATACTTTACTGTGAAAAACCATGTTTGCTAGTAGGAATAACAAGATTTCACCTGTGGCTAGATTTGCCTAAACAATGGCTTTGCAAGTGGAAATTTTTAAGGTAGAAACTGAATCTCATAAACTTTTGATACAAATATTTAAAACAAATATGGGTCAATTTATCATTTTTGCCCACAGCCTTTTTATTAGATATTTAGTATAACACTGCACAAACACACAGTAACAGGACACAGAAATCTTCTGTTGTTCTAACTTATTAGCAGGTGTTGGAACATTACATGCAAATACTGACTGATTTCTGCTGACTCACTCTGACAGGTGCAGGTCACTAACCCTTCACAGGATATAAAGGAGATGGGAGCCTCTCTCTAGGTAGAGAAAACTAGGATCTGAAATAGGGAGAGTGACTGTCCGGAAAGCTGAAGGATTGCTTACCTTGGGGAGAGGTCTTAGGTTGAGATTTGTTATTTTATTTCAGTTATCAGTAGCTAATTACCCGAGGAAGCGTTTGATAGCTAGCCCTTTTTTTGTGTGCAAATGTTTGTTTTGTATTAGAGTGGTGTTGGGCCTCATCCTGTTTGCATAAGCAGTTAGTAACGATCTAGAATTTGTAACGTTATTATCTTTAAATATGTTGGAGAATCTGTTTTCCTCAATGTTATTTGCCTCACTTTGGCTTATTTCAAGAAATCTCAGCTGGCTTTGTACACAGCTAAAGCAACAGTTCAAACTTCCTTCTAAGTTACATTACACTTGATGGAGAAACTAGGGACCAACTCAGTTGTACTTTCAATGTAATTTAACTACAGCATAGAAACAGGCTTTCAAACCTTTCACCAGCTGATTTATGAGCAGAACTAAAGCTTGCTTAGTACAACATTTTCACAGTAAGAGTTACATTCCCACAAAAAGGAACACTGTCAGGTACAATGACCATGAGTCAATCCTGCCAGACTAACTGTTCCATTCAGATGTTTTAGGGCAAATCTGGCAGCCCTAAAACTCATCAGAAATATTCTAAGTTTGGGGTTAGAATTACACAAATATTCCAAAGCACATTTTTACTGCACATTTGAAAGCGTAGTGAGAATTCTCTATAGTGGAAACAAGAATAAATGCATTTTGGAATTCTCAGAAGCTTAACTAGTTTGTCATTTTTTTCTCTAAATCTTAATTGGCTCATTTAACCTATTTTAGAGAAATGATGGAAGGACAGACTGTTTATTGAAGAGTTGCAAAACACCCATTGGGAATACCTTCAAAATGCCAACTCTTATTAAAGAATGCAAGTGACTCCAAGCTGCAAAGATCCATAAAGCAATCTAATCAATTTAGAGGAAAGAGCACATGGACATAGATTTCAGGTGGAAAGCACCAGTACCTTTAGTCTACTCAGCTTTTCCAGCCTGTAGCAATACAGTAGCTGACAGACTGTTTTGATAAAGCTGGGAGATCATTTGCAGGGACTTCTGTCTAGGCCACACCTCCACATTAAGGATGAGAGTAGCTCATATTCTCATGGTACATCACCAGCGGCTGTATTTAACCTTCAGATGACTCTTTGGTCACCCCCATGGGGTGTAAAGCAAAACTGTAAATCAATGAGATTTATAGTTTGGGAGCTATGCGCTGCAGAGGATTTTCTAAGATTTGTTTCTCCAGGATAACTTAAAAAAATTACTTTTCTGACTAAATGTTTCCTTTTCATTTGGTGCTCAAGTAGACAATTTATCCAAATGCCCCCTGATATTCCTAAAAAAATGCAACTTCTCATGTTTGTTTTTATTTTTTAAATCCTATTTTCAACTTTCACTAATTACTGCTTAATAATGTAATCAGTGACCAAACAGGAGACCAGGCTTTGCGTATTTCTTCAATGGAGGGAAAGAAAAAGCAAACGTCAGCTCTATACAATACAGTTCAGTCCTGACCCAAGAGTTTCACTCATCTACTATGTTATCAGGAGAAAAACTTTGGAATCTCTTCTCTTTGAGAGCCGCAATTGCAGGAGGCACTGTGATAAGATCCCTAGTTGGCTTAGGGCTATTTAAGTACTTTTACTGGCTCGGAATTGGGATCCTTGTAAATATATGAAATATATATTTGAGTACAGTATGCCATCTAAAGAATAATTGTATACGTATGGCCTGTAAACTCAGTTTAGACTATTATAATATTTTGCACTTTACATCTTCAAAGTGCTGTACAAATATTAATTAATGGATCCTCAGAACACCTCTATAAGGCTTTTATTATCCCCATTGAACAGATGGAGAAATGAAGGCAGAGAGGTGAAGTGACTTGTCCACTGGCCCCAGCTGACTCTCATATCAATGTTTGTTCTTGTTTGTCTTTATTTCTTCAAGTAGATTATAAAACAATATTATCTGGAGATGGATGGATACAGCCCCTCTAGGTTCTTCCATTAATCTACCTAGTGTTTTGTGCTAGAGATGAGTGAACAAGTCTGAATAAAATAAGAGCAAACCCAAAACTTAGGCTTAAGGTCAGTTTTTCAGAACAGGTGACTGTATAATTGCACACCTAGTTCTGGTATGCAGACCCAATAATCAAGTATGCAAACAGCCAATGCGGGTCTTATGCACATAACAAAATCACCATATGTTTACATGTGCAACTGTGCACTTGGCATGTTTGAAATCTGATCATCAGCATTTTACTGTGGCTCAAAAGAGTTTGGTTAACATTTTTTCTTATTATCAAGAGTCTCTGCTAATTCCTGGCTTGGATCAGAACAGGAAGTGCCAAAATACAATTCTAAATTATTCTCATGACAGTACTGTATATCCAGCCTGACTAGGACCTTGAATACCAGAAATCCCACAAGGAAAAAACTGTTCCTGCAAAATTTCTAACTCAATATATTCAGCGAAGTAATTCTGAGACGTACCAAATGACACCAATATTTGAATATTTCTCCAAATCAGACAGAGGCCCTGATTTTGCAGACACTTGAGGTCGATGAGGTTACTCACCCAAGTTATACATGTGCTTACGTGTTTGCTGGGCCCGGGGTCCACACAGCACACTTTTTGTGCAGTGCCCACCTAACTCCTTTTTTTTTTTTTTTTTTTTTGGTAGTGTATTCACAATTCCAGCTTCTTTTTCTGCCCTTGGGAGTGTATGGAAAATGTTACCCAGGTAGCTTATTTAACAGCTCAAACTGGGAGGTCAGCAATTGATTCTTCAGTCAGATTTCATGAGCCACTTTTTAAATATTTCAAATGTTGCTGATTATAATGTAAATTTGCAGTGGTCCAGTATGCATTGCCCATACGTATAGATCTGAAATATTGAGTACATTACAAACAGCAGGTTACACTTCAAAACAGTTGGTTCACAGTGTTCAAGACCATTCATCATTTTTATTATTCTAAAGGACTGGAAGGGCTTAGAAACTTTCCTAGGAAGCAGTATGGATTCTGAACAGCTGCACTACAATTCCTACTCACATTAGATTGCGGATAGAGCATTGATTTGCAGTAAATGTTCTCGGCAGCCAGGAAGTGCTGAAACTGGCAAACCTTCTCTCACAAGATTTTCACTTCTGAAATAAAAAAACATGCTGGTTATTCTGATTTAGATAATCACTGTGGGCCTCATTCACCACTGCATCACACCATAAAACTGGAATATCGCAGGGGTATAGTTAATAGGGATCAGACACTATCAGGGTCATTGCAGAGGGCATGCTTGCTATTTATGTAAGAGTTTCTGTGGCTGCATAAATGGGCATTGTGTAAGAGGAGCAAACTTTTTGTATGTTATCTCTCTATATATACACTAAACAATGCAATATTTAGGAAAATAGCCAATTGAACATACATACACACGCAAATCTAGATTTTCAGAATAACATAATAAAATTGCAAAAATGCACATGTTAGCAGACATAAGTATCACAGCTGCATGCACAGTTATGCTAATTCCACATGCAAATGATGCATGTATCTTTACATATGTAGTTCTGAAAACAATTTTAACATTGTATATCCAGAAGGATTACAGAGCACTTTACCAAAGGTGCATATGTCTCAACATGATATTCAAACTCTACACAAATCACTGATGAAACTCAGCACCCTCTGCTCACAACACTATTCAACAGTTTAGGGAAAAGTAGCGAACAGAGTTAATTTGAAATTTTCAAAAAAAAAAATTCTCATGGGAAAATATACTTTCCTTTTAAATTATATCCACAGGGAAATGTCAATTTCAATTAAATTTTCCAATATACTGATCAGAAATTTCTAACTGAAAAATTTCATTTTGAGTCAATATTTTCTACTGGAAAAGGGGGAAAATAAGAACTTATTTTCAAGTTGAGAATAATCTACTTTTAACACTGTTTTTACTGAAAACTTTCTTTAGATGGGAAAAAAAGTGGTTTTTTTCCAATACTTTCTCACACACTTTTTACCATCATCACTTTTTTATTTTAGGGGGGTTAGGGGAGAAAGTAAGGGAAGAGAAGAAGGAAAAAAACCCCAAATTCCTAATGCAAAAATTAAAAACCAAAATGTTTCACTTACCAAAAACTGAAATGACATTTAAATTGAAGTGAAATGAAACATCAACATTTTGAAACAAACCAACAACAAAATATCATTTTTGAAATGTCTTTTGAAGTGAAATGAAATGACAATTTTTGTTTCAAGTTTCTAGATAAAAATTCCTATGGAAAACCTAATGAATTTTTGGTCAAAAATTTTTGAAAAATTGTTTTCCATGAGAAAAATTTAGGTTTTCCACCTAGCTCTACTAATGAAGTAGAAGGTTTTATCCAACTGAAGTAGGAAGAGAAATTTAGGCCAGCTTAATGTAAATTACTCTAGTTGGAAAAATTGAGACATTTTTGGTATTTGACATTTTCAGTTCTGTAAAAATCCCTGTGTGGCAAATGTATGAAGAAAGGTAAATTAAATTGAGCATTTACTCATAGATTTTAAGGTAATTTGTCAAATATACACTATAAAGGATCAGATTCCTAAATCAATGAGGCTAAATTCAGTATTGACAAGTGTTGTGATTTAATTGTGAGGGTCTCAATATTTGATGTTATTCCTATAGCTCCAGCACTTGGAGTCAGGTTATTTCATGGAAAATCTCAGCTTTTATTTAAAAAAAAAAAAGGTAAAGTAAGTTTCTAGCTCTCATAGCTGCAGAGAAAAGCTTGAAAAGGTTAATCCTATAGGCTCAAAAATCAGAAGGCCAAAAAAGCTAATTCAAATTTTATTATGTTTAAAAATCACATGATTTTTAAGCAAATCTCATTATTTTGGGATGCCTGAATTATCCTGATTTTATACTTGTGGTTAGCAAAACTGTAAATGGAATTCAAGACAACAAGCCTGTGTATTTTATGTGTGAAGACACTTACATGTTTCTCTTCTGTATATGTCCTTGTTGTTTGTATTATGATTGCACCTAGAGGTACTAGCTGAGATCAGGGCGGCATAGTTACAGTTGCTGTTCAAACACATAGTAAAAAATAGTCCCTGCCAGTCTAAAATACACACAAGACAGACAAAACACTGGAGGGGGGACAGTGGCATTAACTCTTGCCTTGTAAGATCTCAGGAAATTATGCAGAGGATACAAGAGTTCCATGGCCTTTGGGTGTGTTTTTTAAGACTTCAATTCTTCTGGATTGTACAGAAAAACAATTCCCTGCAAAATGCCAATTAGAAAATAAACTCACATCTTGACAGTTTTCCACTGAGGCATGTATAACCTCCAAAGTTGCTGTTCTTCCATAGCTTTTGGGATGAACTTTACTTTCATCACAGAGGGCTTTCTCCTTTGTTTTTTAAAGGCGTTCTCTGCCAAGCAAAGTAAGTGTTTTTCTCAAGTGCAGTTTTCTGAAGGTACTGAGGCATGTTGAATACAGAAAGTAATTTGTTACCTCGGGCTGTATGTGTCTTGTACTAAAAATTACAAGATGGGAATCTGTGGCTGTGATGAGAGTATACTTTGGAAAGGCTGTGCAGTGAGAGAAGAACAGGTTGTGGCTAATCTCATTCATTCATTGCAGATAAGAGAGGCACTACCCTTTTTTATTTTCTTGGCAGGATCAAATCCTATCTATCTATCAACAGGAACAATTGTTTCTAAGTCAAGAGTGCTCTGATTAAAAATGATACGGTTGGAAAGGCTGAGGAGAAACGCATAAGAAAAAGGCCCTCATGTGTGAGCTTCTAAGGAGAGACTGTCTGTTCAGCACACAGGCCAGTCAAAATATGCTTTCTGGCAGAGACATTAATAAATAGACCAGCTTCAATAGATGGAGATTTAAGGGTAAGAGACTGTAATGTTGTTCTAAAATTCTTTTGGGCTGGAGCTTAAATCCAATTTTAATGAGGTCATAGAAAATAAATTAATGTTCTACTATCTTCCAAACAATATCTTCTTTGTTAAGCACGAAGATTGGAAAGATTTTTTTTCTTGCCGTGTGCTTAAAACTGTGTAAGAGCCACCTCCTCTTCTCTCATTTCCTGAGTACAACGCCACGTGATATCCCTCACTTGACTACATAAATATATTCATCCAGCATCTACAAGTACTATGTACAATTGACAAGTCTCCACCTTTCTGCTTCCCTTTGTATCAGATGTCAAGAGTTAAATGAAGGGACCAATTTCTTGGAGAAAATACAGAACTGCTGAGTGACAACAAAATGAGCATAATGGAATCTATAGTGGAATAGTCTCCAGTGGAAGTGGTGGAAACCTCATCATTCTAAAAAGTTAGCATTCTTGCCAACTCCCATGATTTTACTGGGAGTCTTACAATATTAAGTGTTTTTCTTAAAGCTTCAGCTCCTGGATTCCAGTGATTATGTGGGGATTTCAGTTTATACAATATAAAAAAAAAATTAAATTGTTTTTTTAAAAAGAAGTCTTTTAGCCCTCATGGTTGTGGAAAAGAGCTTTGAAACATGAATCCTCAAGACAATAAGACTAATAAAAAGGACCCACAATTAATTATTTTTAAAATCCAATGATTTTTTAAGCCTTAAATTTAATCCTTAATAGTGAGACAACCCACTAGACAAAACACTGTCAGGAGCATCTCTGGACTATATGGGATGTAGATAGACTGGATAACTCGATAAGTCCTTTGCAGTTCTTATGCCTATGATCCTCTGAACATGTGTAGGTGTACGGTGTGCAGCCTCTCAGTCTACACAGTCTTTTGTGTGCAAATCAGGAAGTGCAAGCTGTATGCAGTACCTGCACAAAACTGTTTGTGTAAGCCCTGGCCTATGACCTGAGTGTATGTCTTGGATTCAGATCTATGACCATGGTGTGAATGTCCACTTAGATTTAACCACTTAGATTGAGTCCAATTCTTCAAGTCCACAGTAACTATGAAAGCACTGCTCATCAAAAGACGGGTTTGTTTAGCATAAGTGGGCCTAGCAACCGAAGACAGCTGTTTACACATACTGTCAAACTCTTGTCATGAGGAGGATTAACAACACATTCAAACCTAACGCTAGTCATGTTTTGTCCAGAACACAGAGAGAGTATAGAGAATGGTTGAGACGATTAGTGCAAAAGAAGAAAACTATGGGGTAGATGTTGTCTGGTGCCTCACACTTTCAGGAGGACTTCATTATGTGCAGACAGGTGGTATTTTACTACAAATCCTAATGTTCATCTGGATTCCAAAAGGAAGTGGGTGTGAGGAGAAGGTGGATATTGGAGTGAGTTGTCAGATGAAAGCTGTGGTGTAGTAATGGTATATTACATTAGCCACAATAGATGATGTTCCACAAAAACATGATCACACTGTTTATCACCTCTGGATAAATTTCAGGGTGCTTCATTGCTATAGACAGGCCTGGCACATTTGCTGTTGATGATTTTTCATTAGCTGCAGCCGTACAGACTTAGTGTAACTCTTTTACTACATGGAAATTTCAAAAGATATCAGACGTGATTAGAGTTAGTTTTAACAGCTCTTCTTCAAGCAAATTCAATTAATAGTAGCATGGAAACCACGTCTCTGGCAGCTGCAACTATAGTTGCCAACTTTGGTTGGCCATATTCCTGGAGTTTCATCAGATGACATAATCTCTAATGCCTGGAGATTCCAGGACAATCCTGGAGGGTTGGCAACCCTAGCTGCAACCAGTTGGGACAAGGGGCAAGTGGTCAGTGTGTCACTGATTGCCTGCTAGCTGTGCGAAGCAGAGTGTGTATTAAACTCAAGGTGGACGATGCACCATTCCAGAGCATTTTGTGCAAATTAGAATGCACTTACAAGTAGCTCTGTAAAATTTCACCTTCCAAAGGTCTGAGCTAATCCTGCTGGGATACGAATCTGAGATTCCAGGGAACATTTCAAACCTGATGCTTAGCTCACTAAGCCACTCTATGCAGTGCCTGCACTAAATAGCCACGGAGTGTTCTTTATATGTACACACAATTTAATATCTTTGCCAAACATTTTCACCTCCCTCCCTCCCCTGACCCATCACCTGCTGGTGCCGGCAGTGTACAAATTTGAGAGTTTTCTTTATGAGTTGCACATAAAATCCACACCTCTGGTCATGCATGAGAAACTGCGGAGAGAGCCTGATTCAGCCCTGAAAGCATTCAATTTTTTATGGGCAAGACCTTTATGGTGGTGTGTTTTTTCAGAAATATGCAGAGTATGTAATGCCTGACCCTCATAACCACTCACAGGTACTAAATGACACACTTCTGGCAGGGAACCCAACTGACTAATTATCCACGCAAATTACTTATCCACTGACTTCAAAAGAAAACCAGCTAAATGACCCCAGTTGTCAGCAGAAAATTAAGAAATGCATAGGAGGGTGAAACCCTGTCTGTCCCCTCCTCCGCAATAAAATGAACCATGATATTCAAGGAAGTGGTGAACAACCAAAAATAGAAAATTCTTGGGGTTTTCACTTGAGGATACCAGTTTGCTCTGCTGGTCACTAGCATGTACTACACCAGGACTATCACAGTGTATGTTGTAGCTGTTCAATCATCCATTAGCTTGCACTTTTTTTTTTTTTTTTTTGGTGTGGGGAAAGAAGGGATTCCTCTATTATTTAGACAGAGAACAAGTTTTCTCTTCAAGTCTGCTTTCAGCGTAAGCCTTCTTTTCCAAAGTGGTGTCCCAAGACTTGCTAGAGTATCAAGTACTGAAAGTTTTCAGAATTCATTGATGGTAGCATCATAGTCTGATAGAGTCTCACGGCAAATTCCATGGTCATTCAAAATTAATTACTGACAACTTGATCAAAATGTATGTATTGGATCATTTGAACTATCTGGTGGGAGGAGCTATAGCCTATCAGAAAGTTATGCTAGATGAATAGGTCCCATTTTACCTTCATGCTATATACTGCATTCACTCAAGTCACTCTGCTATTCCCTTGAGGAAACAGCAGCATAAGAAGTCCATAGTAAGTATTTGCTCTGGCCTAACACAGTACAGTTATGTGAATGTTTTGTATTTGTGATCACCATTTCATTCTAATTTTAATCTTCATGTAAAGCACAAATAGTCCTGATGGTCTCAATAGGATGACTTGCGGAGTAAGGTACTACTCAGCGTGAGCAATGGCAGCAGAAGCTGGCCTTTATGCAGTGGCCTAATTGTTAAAGGTTGCTATGGAGGGATTGATATTAATTTTGCAAATCATCAAAGCTAGTATAATAAGACCCTCCCCATAACTTTGTATTCTGAAACTTAACTTTCATTTGGAAATGACAATTTGTTTAAGTAACAAAAGAAGCAAAAGAGAAAACATTTAACACAATAATTATGAGGACCTTTTGGAATTTCTTCTCCCTTTCTTTTAATGGAAGCTTTTTAGTACAAATACATATGGCCAGATGTTTATGAATTGAGCATGCGATCCTGCACCTAGCCAGAGTGTGTGATGGTGTGCACAACTCTAGTAAATGCATATGGAAATGACCATAAGTAGTTATTTGCATACGTAATCTGATAGTTACACACCCATCTTTTAAAAAAGTTCTGTAGAGTGTTGCCTTTAGTCTCTCCGGGGTGTGGATTATAAACAGGACAAAAGTTGGTGCTTGCCTATTCAAGCCATAGATATCTTTCCAGTGGGAGAGCGAGGTTATCTACCATGAAGGGACTGTGAATTCAGGTTCTGAACTGGGCTTTTTTCACACACCAGAGTGGCAGCCTGTTCAGCACCTGCTCACTGTGGAGCAATCCAAGGCACTCTTCTTCCCATAGGGCTCAGTTCTTCAGTCAGGATTACAAGGGCATGGGGACTCTTGTATTGTTTTCAAGGGACTCCCCCATGGGTGTCAGTCACTGGTGTTGATGAGCCTCCAAGGGAGGCATACCCAGCCCTCTTCAGAGACAAGCACCTCATAAAGCAGGATGTAACAGTAGGGGGAAGCTGAGGCTCTCCTCACGGCACCCACACTGTCAGAGCTGCCAGTAAATGCCTTGCGCATTTGATAGCGAGAAACCAATCCCCACTCACAGTGCTCCTGTCCAGACAAACATTTGTTTCCTTCTGGTGCCAATAAAATAATTAGAAAAACTTCTTGGGGGAGCATGGGGGAATGATTTCTGGAAACTCGACAGCAAACTGCATTCCCCAAGTCACTACACTTGGTTAGTGTTTTTCACAACACTGCTAAGCTCTAGATAATGGTATGCATAGCCCTGAAGAGGAGAAACAGAGAGACAGGAAATTATGGCTGAACGTGTGTTTTCTTAGGGAGTTTGTGCTCACTGTTGGAGTAGTCAGTGCCAGATATTGTGCAACACAGCGAGAAGTCCCTTTTCAGCTGAGTTCTGCGAAAACTCAGCCGGATTATAGTGAGATGTGAAAATCTCCAGAAGAAATGTCCTTTAATATAGGCAGCTGCCTCAGCTTGTGCCATGTTAAGAACCTCAGAGGCCTTTCACAGTATTATAAATCAGAAGTGTTCAAAACCCATGAGACAGCCCTCCCCACAAATTATGAGATTTGCTTAAAATCATGAGATTGTGAAAAAAATAATAAATTGTGGGTTCCTCTGGTTTTTGACCCTTTAGGATTCATGTTTTCAAGCTTCTCTCCGCAACCAGGTGGGCTATAAACCTACTTGTATTGTAAATGAAAGCTAAGGTTTTTACATCATGTCTCCGGGGATTGGGGCTTTATGAAAAATTCCAAATATCACAAGACTTGCGGAAAATCATGAGTGTTGCAGTGTCTGGTGCTGTGGTTCTATCTATTATTTGTATTATCATAGCGCCAAGAAACCCTTCATGGACCAAGACCCTGTTGTAGGCGCTGTACAAACACAGAACAAAATGACAGTCCCTGCCCTACAGAGCTTACAATCTAAGTATCACATAAGAGACAGCAGCTGGATACAGGCAAACAGGGGACTACAAGGAAACAATGAGACAGTATTGATCAGCACGATAGGCAATGGTCTCTGCACACCAGCAGTCCAACAGTTGTGAAGTTTTTTGAAGGCCTCATGCATGAGGGGAGTTTTCAGGAGGGATTTGAAGGTGGATAATGAGGTAGCTTTATGGATATTTAGGGGGAGCTTCTCCCAGATGTAAGGACCAGCATAGAAGAATACAGAGGCACTTGTTTGAAAATACAAAAAGTAGGTGATAGGAGGCTGACATCACAGGCTGAGTATAAGCAGGAGTTGTCCTTTCAATACTGAATGAGAGATGGTAGGTTGGTGGGGATAAGATGTGAAGGGCATTGAAAGTGAAGATGCTGGCCTTATGGACTTAATTTTTAAAAGGTCAGAGGAGCATGACAGTGCACATTGATGTGAGCCTAACTTGCATGTTTAGTTTCTGTGAGTGTGCAAGCCGGGTATTTATGGACACATATGACCTTTAATTGGTCATTTGCAAATGCATGAATGCACAGGGTAGCATGTGATTGTGCATGCATGTTTGCACTCAGCTTTGAGCTTTTGGCTGTATGTACAGAGGAGTGAGACATTTTCTAATGAAACCTGAAGCCAGGGACAACTCACCTAGTATTGGGTTTCTTTATGAACATGAAACGCAGTAGATGGGTAGTTGCTGAAAGTATGTCAAGGCTTATTTAAAAAAGGGGGGGGAGGGGCAGAGGCTTCTCAAGCTAAGGTATGGGATACCCTTTTCTTTTCCCTCCCTCACCCCTCAACAGTTCCCTGGATGCTGCCTTGCCTTCTGCTTTCTCTAGGAAACAGGGGTTGGCTTGATGGCCTTTCTCCACATGAATTTCTGATCTCTTCAGGAATGGCCAGCTAGGACTTTTCAGGACAGGGAGGCATATTTAAACCGCTTTTCAAAGGAGACAAGGGAAGGGCAAGGGTGGGGGTATTATGGTAACAACATGGGACAGAAAATATTGTCATTGTGAAGTTACAGAGGAAAAAATATAAAAGGGATAGATAGATAGATAGATAGAATTTCACAGGAGCCCTGAGAAGGTAGCACATTGCCCCAGCATACATATTGACAAAACCTGAACATACAGTTTGAAACTCCCCTCTCCCCCCAACCATTTCAGTAATTGACTCTTTACACATTCACCACAACACCGAGGTTAGTCACACTGTTCTGCTACCATAAGTCTTCAAGATGAGATCTGGATGTGGAAGCAGAGGCCTTTATGGTAAAATTAATGTCTCAAGTAGAAACCAGCCTATTTGAGCTGTGCAAATAAATAATTGACATGAAATTTAGAGAGCACCATAAGGAACAGATCCAATTTACAGCTTCGCTTACATGGGTTGTCCGTTTACACCTTGCATCACAGACTAGTGGTATCATTGCAGTTTGCATCAAAGCTCTAGACAACTGTCCTGATTCACCATTGCATTCCTTCATTTTTACCCCAGAATAACTCCACTGAAGTCAGTGAAGTGACTGGAGTACACAGTAGTCTTTATGCCAAAAAAAATCAATGCTTCAAGCCTCTGGGTTTCCTGACAAGCTGTCTTTCTTTACTTCAGTTCTTTATCCCACTTGGGGATCTTGATGGGTTCACATAGTGTAGAAGATTTTTCTGTTGCCTCAGGAGAGCAAGTTAGGTGCTACAATTAAATATTGAATGCCAGATTTTTCATAGCATGGGAAGAACAAAACAAAACATCTGTCTGAATAATGCTGAAGGAGCAGGAACTAAGCTGCTCTTTAAAAATAAACGCAATACTGAAGATGGTGATTGAGATAAAGTTACAGCCAAAAACTATGCATGATAGGATGCTCAGAAAATGTTCTTTTGTTAGTGGTTTGCAAATGTAGGAACAATATATTAAAGCGTTGTTTTTACTTGGTTTAAAGTGCAGTTCTACTCTGAAAGATGACCATGTAAAAATGCACCATTTCAATCACGAGATCTGCTGCTTTACTACATTCTGTCAGATTGACTGACTTTGTCGTCCCTGATAAAGGGTTTTACTGCTTTTTATTCCCGTTAGCCCTGCAGAGCCAAAGCAACAGAGACTGAGTTCATTGAAGATTCCACTGTGTGCAACAGAGCTTACTAAAATTTACCTATGTGAGTCCATTAAGACAATGTGGTTACATGGGTGTCACTGAGGGTCTAATTTGGTTTGCAGAACCTTTACTGCTGGTGATGTTGATACAAGATTGAAAGAACCCAGAACTTGGCTTTCTGAGGTAAGTTTGCAGGACAGCAGATATATATTTAAAAAAAATCATTTTACTTGTAAATATCACATCTGATACAGAAATCACCATGAGGAATTGTATATGGAGCTCCATGATAACATTTTTTACAAAGCCACTTTTCAGAACAGAACGACACTTTTTACTCTCAGCATACTACCCAGAGGAGAATCATCACAATGCACTCAGCACTGCACTCTGCACAATCCTTAATGCACTAATGCCATGGCTTATGAAAATTGCCAGATTGGATGCCCCAAGCTTCTGTTTAGGTAGAGAAAAGGTATGGCAGAATCAGCAGTAGTGGAACCTTTCTACTAGCCTTTGCCAACCGGCTAGCATGCCTCAACATTGACTGAGAGTGAGCAGCTCCAGGGCTGACAGTGTAGTTCAGTTTCAATGGCACATTCAGTTTCAATGGCACTCCTCTAGTGACACTTGTGAAGGGTGTTTATGTGATGGGAACACTTTTTCTACCAGGAACTGGAATGAGACCCGACAAACATATTTTGCATGGACTGCTGAACAGCCATGAAATGATAATAATTTTTGGTCTGATGCTTCATTAATTAATGCTTATATAGTTGTTTGAGAAAGGCACTGTATAAATGCAAAGTATTATGAGGATAAATACTGGACTTCAGGATTTAGCCATTCATTAGTAAAAATATTTTCAGTGCAGTAAAATGCTTTATTCTATTTCTAGGCATGCCCAAAGCAATCCACGGATCTGATCCAAGGCCTTTACGTACCTCTCTTTTAAGTCTAGGACTGAATACACAGGTTAGAATGTGTAGTGGCATATCTGGATACAGCTACAAAGTCAAGCATATTTGAATTGTTTCTTTTCGTTGGAAGGGCAATATGAACAGGAAGAGAGAGGTTTTTCTGGATTTGCCAAAAGTTAAGTCATTACTGATACAAACAATCTCTCAGGTTACTGTCTGGGTTTAGAAACATTTATGAATTGCTTTGGATTGAACTCTTCAACTCTGAACTTCAATCCCATTTCCCTCCCCGACTGGCACCAAGGGATCGTTTCTATTCTCCACCTTATCTCACTGGGGACACCCTAGAGCTGTGTTGTGTATATAATGGAAGCAGGTTGGAGGCAGTGAACTCCTTTGGTGTGATACTGCTGAAAAACTATTTCAGCTGGACCCACAGCGAGTGTTCAGAAGCTATCTTCTGCTTTGCTGCAGCTGGATATGAAACCAAGTTCCAATGCACATGGTAAGAATTTAGTTGCAGACTAAGTAAACATACAGAAGCAATGGAAAGCTCTTTCCTGATGTGCTACTTGCATATTGTTTGAATGGTTTTTAAAAAATAGTCCAGGGGCAGGACAGGGATTTTGCACTAAACTTATTAATGTTTTAGAGAGTTTAATATTTTACCCTGGTCTATCAAAGTCTCTGAATCTGGTGCACAAGAACTTCCAACTGTTTGAACTCAATGCTGTGTCCCCCACCAACAATTTCCAAGCATACTCTGTATTGCTAGCCTGGAGTGATGGGGGAGGCTCCTGGCGAATGGCAAGTCTGAAATGGCACCTCTGGCTCTGAACCGCCAACCATTCAAACTGGAATATGCCCAGCATCAGAAACCAACCAGGAGAACAGCAAGAGTAAGAGTGGGAATGAGACCTCTGCTGTCATGGCCTCATTCTACATGAGCTGAACATTAGGCTTTGCCATGTCAACAAGTTAGAGACACATTATTGGGAGGGCTAAGTTCGAAAGCAATGCTTAATAGTCCTTTTGATGAGGTTTTGATTACTGTAGAGGGGAGGAGTTGATTCTGTTAGCCATGAATCTATATGAAACTCTGACCTTTCACCCCACAGGGATTCACACAAAATACTTCTTCAACTTTCACTCATGAGGGGGTGCATGTACCAATTCTCAGTCCAACTCCAGTTAGCGCAAACCCAGAATCAATGCAGAATTTGGTTGAAATTGTCACATTCCCCTGGTTTTGTGTCTAAAACATCTGTATCTGACTCTGACTGGCTGACAGTGCAGTGCCAGAACGGGGACGAGGTGCACAAATCTTGTAGCAGGCTCAGGCTGGTACTGATTTTTGGAGCTTATAACAAAATATGAAACCATTAACGTAATATCGGGGTATTGAAAACATTTTGTGTAGCTACTAAAAACAGCTATACCAAAAGCATGGAGTTACAGGGCCGTGTGGCAGGAAAATTATGCTCCCTCCACTGTATGTTTGATGCTAGCCCTGAATACCACTTTGTCTGCTTATTTCACAATTATCGCTGTAGTGTCTTTCATGCCATACTTCGCAATTGACGGCCCTCCCTGAAGTAATCCTCCTCCTTCAAATTCCTCCTCCAGGCCCACTTCTGTTGTGACACCTATGAGAAATGACAATTAATGATTGCCAGATTTTGCTGCTGCCAGGATAGTAGATACTACATAAGTATGTTCAAATGATTCAGAATTATCCCGTTGTACACTGAGTTAACCCCATATCACATCCAAAAAAATGATATTGAAAGACCATTACGGTTGCAATGTCAAGTATTCGGAAGTTAGGAAATTCCAGAACTAAGTCTGACTGTGCAACTTTAATTCAGCCGTGTGTGTGTGTGTGTGTGTGTGTGTGTGTGTCATGACACATTCTTTAATTAACAATAAACTCCTATTTTCCCCCCAGGATCCCTGCTTCGTTCAGGGAATGGAAAGTAGTTATTCAATACTTCTTTTTATCCTCTTTCAATTTATGGACCTAGGCCTTATTTATCACACATCATGCAAACCCTGCACTGAATTCAAAATTATTAATTTTCACTACCTTCACAAAAACACTGTGAAATTAGGTGGCATCATCACCCTCATGGAGAATTTAGCTGCCCAACTCCCACAAGTCTCTACTGAGCATGTGCAAACTGCCATTTTCTGGAGACTTAACTTGGTCAAATTTGGGAAATTTTTCGCAAGAATGGCAAAGGCACTTCTCCTGACGCCCAGAATGACAACCCTGCCAAATGTCAAGTCCTCACCCAAAAGCATGGAGGTGTTAGGGCATCTTAATAAAATGGTTGTAAATTATTTTTTTCGCATGAGTAAAACATATTTTTCCTCAACCAAGTTCTTAGAAATGGGTGAACTGTTTTAACTGAAATTTTCCAAAAAAAAAAAAAAAAAATTAAGCCTAGCATGAACATTTCCTGCCCAAATGGTTAAAGTCTGGCAAAGTTATAAGCAATTGAAAACAGGGTCTTATAATGGGAAATATCACACAACCTTAACTACAGGTGGCACTACCATCTCCACTTCTTAATGTTATACTTCCCTCCTGCTGTCAGTTACATTTCAGTTCTTTCATATAGATTGTAAGCTCTTTAGAGACTGACATTTACTGTGTATTTCTCTGTACATTTTCCTGTACAATGGGTCCACAATCCTGACTGGGACCTTTGAGTACTATCCAGAATACATATAATTATGTTAAGGAACACACAAATTTAAACCTCATGATGACTGTAAATAGACTGCAGACATCAAGAGTGCCATTGAGCCTGTGTATAGAATGAGTGACTGAAATACACTGCATGGAGCATGTCCTCTCACAATCATCCCTGTTAACTGTGGTTCAGTTCACTAGAATCATAGAATATCAGGGTTGGAAGGGACCTCAGGAGATCATTTAGTCCAACCCCCTGCTCAAAGCAGGACCAGTCCCCAACTAAATCATCCCAGCCAGGGCTTTGTCAAACCTGAGCTTAAAAAACTCTAAGGAAGGGGATTCCACCACCTCCTAGGTAACCCATTCCAGTGCTTCACCACCCTCCTAGTGAAAAAGTTTTTCCTAATATCCAAACTAAACCTCCCTCACTGCAACTTGAGACCATTACTCCTTGTTCTGTCATCTGCTACCACTGAGAACAGTCTAGATCCATCCTCTTTGGAACCCCCTTTCAAGTAGTTGAAAGCAGCTATCAAATCCCCCCTCATTCTTCTCTTCTGCAGACTAAGCTAGGCAGCTGAGCAAGTGATTTTGTTGCATTGGCCTCAGCATATTCCCTCCTCCACACCTAGGCAAGCACTATTCCTCTCCCAGTTTCTCCCTCTTGTATAGAGCTCTTGTGATCACATGGGCCTTGACTTCTCTCTCCAAAACATCAAGTAAAATTTGTCCATCAATACCCATCTCACCCTTAGATTGTGATGTATTAGTTTCATTTTCCCTAAGCACAAGGGCAAAACTAGTTCTGCTTCTGAGGAACCTCCAGCTGGTTTTGCTTCTGACAAAGTCTCTTCTATTTTTGCTTCTGATGAAAATATCCTGATCTTCATTGACAAATATAGCTAATCATTCTGCTTTTCTGCAAATCCAAAGAGGAACTGGTCTGACTTTTGGGGTGAAATCCGTTTGCACTGGTCTGACTGGGATATATTGCCAAGTTGGGTGGCAGCCAGTTACACGGCACATCTGTTTAATCTGTTTTTGAAACTGCAGTACATTACCTAATTTGAAGCAGCGTTACTATGATATCATGTCTGTCCCATTTGTGAATCGGAAGTGACCAAGATGCTTTCAGTAAAGTGATATGTCCTCTACAGCTACATGTAATAACTAGACTTGCAAATGTCTATAGGATAATTAAGATCTAATATTTTCAACATATATGTGAAGGAAAAGAGAAACTTGGGCCAAATTGCTATAAGATGAACCTTCATTAATATCAAAGTTGCATCTTACACCAACTCTGAATTATCCCTTTTTGTATATTGCCTAAATCAGAGGTTCTCAAACTGACATCTGCGGACCACCAGTGGTCCGTGAGCTCCATTCAGGTGGTCTGCAGATAATTCCCTCTAAGATGTGCATCTGGGCAGCCGCACACGAGAGAATGTGCAGGCATACTCCACTAATTAGGTGCCTGGACCCTGGAGAAGATGCACATGTAAGGTGAGGTGGTGGCCTTGGGTGTAATGGGGGTAGTTGGGAGGGGGCAGTGGGTTGAGAAGAGGGGGTGGGGGAATTTGGGACATTTAGGGCTGTGGTGGCCAGAGAAAGGCGACTTTCCCCAGCTCCAGGGCTGTGGCTGCTGGGGAGAGACCCCAGGACTGTGGCTACTGTGGTGGGGGAGAGGCCCCCCTCCTTCCCAGCTCCAGTTCGGGGGTTGCCGCAGCAGGGGAGAGAGGGAGAGACCCCCCTCCTTCCCAGCCCAGCTCGGTGGCTGCCATGGTGGGGGAGAGCTTGAGCTACCCACACTTCCCTTGTTTCCTCAAAGCCCACCGTCTGGGTGCCCACCACCACCTCCCCCCCTCAGGGTGTTGTGTGGGTCCTGACAGCAATCCCGGAGCACAGTTTGGGTTCCCACTATCTCCTGATTTGGCACCTGCTTCCCAGGGCTCCTCTTCGTCTAAGGCATACCTAACTCTAACTTTTTCAAAGTTTCTACTTCACCTATCTCACATCCTTCCTCTCTGGGTAATCTGGCTTCAGGTCTAAACTCTCTCCTGTATCGATAGAGTGGGCCAGAACCTTTTTGCCTTTCTGCAGATACATGGGGCTCATTTCTAGTTAACAAATTATACATGACACCAACATTTACCGGACTGTTCTGGAGAACACTTCCCATTTTTGCCAAGATTAGTTTTTCTCGCACTCCTCCAACCAACATCCCATATGCCCATGGTCCCACTCTTCAGGACAAGTATTCTGATGACCTTCCATCCTGCTTTGGACACATGCCTCGGAGGGGCTCTTCCTCTTAGGAGGGGATAGCCTCTTAGGAGTGGACCCTAACCTTCCTATATGGCTGAAATAACACCTCACCAAGTCACATCCCATGAGAAGGCAGTTCCTCTGAATGCATCTTGCTTTCCCATAATGAAAACTCTGTAGGGGTCTCTCTGCTACGCCCTATGGATTTCTTACCAATCGGCAAGGATAGAGGAGCATTGATCATTCTTCCGAGGCCCATGAACCGGGCTAATCTTAACTTCCCACTGTGGGCTTCCACCTGGTAGCAGTATCCCTGCTACTAGCTTTCCTCCCAGATTTGGTGCTCCTGATCTGGTCCATCGCTCCAACTGCTTGGCTCTCTCCATCACCAAGTAGACTCCCGCCACTGATGCCAGTTGAAACTGCTTTACCCATATTTAAGCTCCTTCAGGCAGGACTCGCAAGAATTGTTTTAAGACAATTAAGTCCTTGTCTTTCCCCAGAGAATTCACCTCTGGTCTCATCCACCAGGTCCTGCACCCACTGGGCAACCACATGGGGTTGTGTTCTGTGTGGAAACGGCTCAATGAGGAATTTATGCTGGTAAGTTTCTGGCATCGGCCCCAGCTGATCTAAGATGGCTGCTTTCAGCTTGGGATATGAGTTTGACTGTGCATCAGTTAAAGCTCTGTAAATAGCTTGAACCTCCCCACCTGGAGATATCGCCAGCCCGGCTGCCCAAGACGAGTCTTTGAGCCTGCAGCAGAGGCGACTCACTCACAGGTGTGGAGGAAAGCCTTAACCTCATCCTCAGGCCCCAACTTTGCCAGTGCTGGGCCAGGCCTGCCCTGTCCAAAACCCACCACCACTTCTGAGGCCCATTTGCCCAGTTGCTGCAAAAGCTGTTCCTGTTGTTGTTGTTGTTGTCGTGCAGTATCTTGCCACTACTGCTTGGTGAACAGCTGCACCTCCTGCTGCTTCTATTGATTTTGCAAACATTGCAGTAGGAGGGCCTGAGTCTTTCGCTGCTGCTCTGCAAACAAGCAGACAACGTAGCTACAGTCTGTAGCGGGGTCAGCCACTTATCATGCACCCCCTTGTGGCCTGGGGTACCTCTGCAGTCATTGCTAACAATTCATCCCTTCCTCAGGTTCTCCCCTTACACTCACACCAAACAGTCTCACAGGCCCTTCTGGCCAGGCTTTCATTCCTTTTCTATTTTCTCAATACAGCAAACCCAAACTGAAAACAACAACACAACAATTACCTGCTGGTATTGAGTTCTGTCCTCAGGGGGTGTCTCTTCCACAGTTTACTGCCAGGCCTCCTGTCTCTGGCAATCTCAGTAATTCTCACAGCCCCCAGGCACACAGCATCTTCCTTATAGTAGAAACACCTCACCCAACCCAGGTGTGGCTCCTTGGGTCGCAGGGTTGGCAATCGCTAGGCCCTCTAGCCCTTAAGGGCAAGCCTCTCTGTTACAAGACCCTACATACACTAACTACTTTGCATGATAGAAATTAAAACTGTAAAAGGCCTATCCGATCATCCTAACAGCCACTCTTGTTCTATTCAGTGCTTTCTCCAGAGCTTTGTCCCAAGTGATAGGTTACTACAACCATTTGTGCACCTCCACTAGTGGTAAGTGGGGGTAAGGGGAAGGGGGAAGCACTAGTGTGGATTGGCAGTCAATGCATTAACCACAGTGTGATCTAATTTTCTTCAGGGAAAGTCTAGATGGTACAGTAGTTAAGATACTAGCAGCCACATATGCCTTATAAACACTAGCATCACCACAGATGGATCTTGCACCACGGCTGGCCTGGGTCAGTTGACTGAGGCTTGTGGGGCTTGGACTGTGGGGCTAAACATTGCTTTGTAGACATTTGGGCTTGGGCTGGAGCCCAAGCTCTGGGACCTTCCATGCTTGCAGGGTCCCAGAGCTCGGGCTACAGTCTGAGCCCGAATATCTACACAGCAATTTTTCAGCCCCAGAGACCGAGCCCTGCGAGCCCAAGTCAGTTGATCCTGGGCCAGCTGTGGGTTTTTTATTCCTGTGTAGATATATCCTTAATGTAACATCCACTATAGTGCTGCATATTAAGAACACAAGCACTAGAAGGGTATTTACAATGCAGGAACAAAGGTACAGATGACCTCTGACATCATTTAAAGCTACTTTATGCCAAGAACTTCCTCACTTAATAGGGAGATTGAAACAAGTCATGGAAATGATGACTGATCCCTACCATATTGGAACAAAGAGATTAGCTGCTAATATGGAAAGTTACCTGGCCAGCTTTTAGTTCAGGCATGAAGGAAGAGAGGAGATTACAGGGAGAACTGCCTAGATGGTGAGGTAATGTAACCACTGGTGAACAACAGGGAAGTTAAAGGACCAGAGGACCAAGAGGGAAGAGGTAAAATGTTTTTATGCAAAAGCCAGAAGTATGTGTAATAAGATGGCTGAATGACAATTCTGCATTAGTGAGGATGTACTTGATATTACTGGAATAATAAAGATGTGAAACTAACTGAGAAGATTTAAAATGTAAGATAGATGGGGGTGCGGTGGGGAAGGTAATACAAACAAGTAGAGAACAAGGACTAATATAGAAAGCAATGATTGATCAGTCCTTAGCAAAATATAAACATACCATCACAGGAGGAGAATTCAGAAGATTGTGAAAATCATCAGAAACTAGTTCACAAGAGACGTAGAGCATGTCTACGGTACAGCGCTATATCGGCGCAGCTGCAATGATGCAGCTGCTCCGCTGTAACGCATCTGGTGAAGTTGTGCTATCCCGATGGGAGAGTGTCTCCTGTCAACATACCGCTGGTGTGGATAATGTGAAACTTGCATCGCTCCGGGGAGGGGCTTTTTCACACCCCGAGCGATGTAAGTTAGATCGACTTAACTGGTAGAGTAGACCTGCCCAGTGAGAAGGAAAGAAGAAATGGTGAGTACTGTGGTACAGAAGGAATATTTCATGTGATCACGTGGTTGCCAAAAGTGTCAGTGGCTTGATAAGCTCGTCAGTTATGGACATAGATTGAATGTCTAGCCAGACTGTTTCAAAACCTAGCTAGATATAGATCGAGGTGGCAGTTCATCTGCAAGGAGTCTATCTCCCTTGAGAATTTGTCATGATGATGATGATGGTGGTGAATGTTGTGTGTGATGAGGTGACTAAACTACATCAGCAGAAGTACGGACTATGAACCAAATTATAGGTGAAGTTACTGTATAGGGAACTGGTTAGACCTTATCTAGAATATACAGAGTTTGAGTTTGGCAATTGGTTAATGTTATGAGTACTATTGACTTGAAAAAGGATGAAATATGATAGCCAGGAAAATGAAAGTGTGACACCCTGGCACCCCAATATTCACCATTGTCATGTAATTAGGATATGTTTTGTACAAAGTATGCCTGGTGAGGTATCATTCTAAAAGTCTTGATCTGCTAGACAATATCTCGTTGGATTGTATGTGCTACTGTCGTATGTGAAGTTATGAAGTTTGGCTGTGTATGTTACCGAAACATGTAGGATGAAAACACCCACAAGCAGCCTTTCAGGTACAACGGTAAAAAGTCCAAACAATGCTATGACTTATTGAGGAAATGCACACAAGCACAAGGATTACCCCAGGAACTGCATACAATAGAAACCTCTCTGAGATAGCATTACACAATGGGAACTGTTTGACCCAGATCACAGCAAAAGAGCTTTCCAGCAAATGGGAAGAAGATATAAAAAGGGGACAATGACATTATGATGGTACCTCACTCTCCCTACAGCAACACACCTGGAAAAACCTGAGGGGCAAGGACTAAACTGTGGGAAGTGATGGTCCCAGGCTAGAGGGATTTTTAGCCTGAGTATGAAAACCTGAGAAAGCCAAGATAGCTTGTGCCTTAAGAATCTGCCAGCCTGTTTATCACTCAGGGTGAGAATTTGCTAATTTCCATCCTACCTATCCATTATGTTAAGCTCAGTTTGCGGTTTTGTTTACAGGCAGTCCTCAGACTTACGACACAATTGGTTCCTGAAAATTGCATTGTAAGTCGAAACGTCATAACTTGGAACCGCAATCCACTCCATTGCGGGACTGAATGTTGTAAACTCTAAATCAATTGTTGTAATTGAATCATGGTGTCAATTCAGAAATGTCATACGTGCCGTTTGTCGTAAGTCGAATGTCGTAAAGTCGAGGACTGCCTCGACTACTAAGGTAATCTGCTTTGATCTGTTTGCTATCCCTTATAATCACTTAAAATCGATCCTTTTGTAGTTAATACATTTGCTTTTGTTTTGTCTAAAACCAGTGCATGGAAATCCTAACGTGGGGCAGAAAGCTGTAGTATATCTCTCTCCACATTGTGGGAGGGGGCGAATTTTATGAGCTCCTGCTGTACAGTTCCCTGTGTAGTACAAGACTATAATTTCAGGTCTACACTCTGGGGGGGGGGGGGGGGGGGGAGGTGCCTTGGCAACTGGGATTAGCTGAGCCTTCTTATTCAGAGCTGATCTCAGCATCTGTCTGTGAAGCTGCAGCTGGGTGTGTCCGTATCTGTGCGTATGTTGGTGAAAGAGCAAGCTTGGAGAACGGGGCAACTTATCACAGCACCACAGTGTGAAAGGGAGCCCAGGCTGGTGGGTCAGGCGGGCTCAGTGATAACCCATTGCCAAGTGGCACCCCGGGAGGAACCCGTCACAGAAAGTTTTAGGGATATTGGTTGACATGGAAAGGCCACAGAGGCAGAGAGAAGGAGAAAATAAAATACTGGGTTGAAATCAATAGTCTTTCTTCACACTTGCGATAATCCTGACAGAATCTTTCTGAGAGTGACCTGAGAGAAGTATTCAAAATGAGAAGGTGCTCACATGTGTGATAAGATGGCTAGTATGTGATAAAATGGAATGAATTAAAGTTGTATGTAGTGGTGAGACCTGTGGCACATAATCTAAAAACCAGGAAATTAGGAATTAAAATGGAGTTCAGGAAAAGCCATTGTAATGAAAGTTCAGAGAACACATTGCATGGAATACTATATTGTAAGAAGTCATCTCTGCACTTGGTATGTATTAGTTTAATACATAGCTAGATGATGTCTGGCTGTATACCTACCTATCTACCTGGGGTGAAACTTACTTTTGATTAAATTGTATATTGCGAGAGAGTATTTATAGTGAGGTTGAATGAAAGTCCAGGTTTTTCCCCAACTGCATCTCATTGTGCAAACTGGATTTTTTGTTAAATTGAATCTGTGCTTAAAGTGGCACCTTTAAAAACACATCATTGTCTTAACTATAGGTTCACAGTTTAGATCTCTTAAAGGAGAGAGACCAAGGGAAAAACTGATAAAGAGAGGAGGTGGAACTGAGAAATTTAAAGGGCATAGACTTCTCTGGCCATGCAGTCACCCTTTCCTTTCTTTTGTTTTTTTCCCTTTCAATCCTTAATTTCATGATTTCCTGGACTGTTTCTACCTCCATGCAATGGGTATGTACAACATTATGTATTTTGTTGTCTTAAGTTCTTATGTCACCATCAGAGCTGCTTTCTAGTTCCATTCTTGTCTCTGACCTTGGTGGCTGAAGTTTCTTTCAGTGTCATAAAACCTCAGGTTGTAAAATTCATATTGTAACTTTAACAGCCACATCTGTTTTAAACATTTTTGTTTTAAGAACTCAATGTAAATTTAACGACGAGGCAATAAAAGTAAAAGTTGAAGGAAATTATCACAGATTTGTAAAGCCATAAGATAGGTCTCTGCACTTACGTGACCAATCAAATTACAAAGAAACAAGCCAATTGCTTTTATTGTAGCAAATTCTGCTCTTAAACATTTCACATTTTAATCTATTGGCTTGAACTAACGTTTCATTCACATTGGTATTAACAATTGCAATTTTACCCAGATATACAAAATTCTTAACTGCAAAGGTCCCTATGAAAAGTTGAGACAAACTATTTTCCCTTCAGTTCATCTGTTGAGTGTTTGATAGCTGTTGAAAGCTCTTCATAATATCAACACATTTTATGCATTCTTACTGGGCTTTAGAATCTAGAAAGTGATTTGAAGTATATCTTCTCATCTTATTTTGGACAACTTGAGTGCCTCTCTAAAGAGGTAAATAGAAATGAAGGACCAGAACCTCATCGGGTGTAAATCAGTATAGCTAGAATGAAGTCAAATAGAGCTACTTCAGTTTACACCAGCTGGAGATCTAGCTCAATTGCATCTCCATCTCATAAAAGATATATTAGAATTGGAAAAGGTAAAGAGAAGGGCAACAAAAATGATTAGAGGATGGAACAGCTTCCATATCGGGAGAGATTAAAAAGACTGGGACTGTTCGGTTTGGGAAAGAGATGATTAAGGGGGGATACGATACAGATCTATACAATCATTGATGGTGTGGAGAAAGTAAATAAGGAAGTGTTATTTACCACAAGACACCATAACACAAGAACCAAGGGTCACCCGATGAAATTAATAGGCAGCGGGTTTCAGACAAAAGGAAGTATTTCTTCATACAACTCACAGTCAACCTGTGGAACTTGTTGCCAGGGGATGTTACAAAGGTCAAGAGTAGAACTGGGTTCAAAAGAGAATTAGATAAGTTCATGGAGGGTAGGTCCATCAATGGCTATTAGCCAAGATGACCAGGGATGCTACCCCATGCTGGGTGTCCCTAAGCCTCTGACTGCCAGATGATGGGAGTGGATGACACGGGATGGATCACTTGATAATTGCCATGTTCTCTTCATTCCTTCTGAAGTATCTGGCTCCAGCCATTGTTGGAAGACAGGACCCTGGACTAGATGGACCATTGGTCTGACCCTGTATGGCTGTTCTTATATTCAATGATTTAATTGTGAACGGATTGCGTATAATGTGACCCTCCTGATTAGTGTCTTAAAGACCCCTGGGTCTGTCAGTGCCCAACAATGAAACTTCATTAGTTCTTAATAATCTTTTAGGACAAATATTTAAAAATGCTGCCTTGCAGGCACCCCAGCTGCCTCAGACCTGCCTATTTTTCTTTTGGCTGGGTCTGTGACCCCTAGAAGCAGGCCCACATTAGTCTTGATTACAAACCTAATGTGTATGTCAGGTGCCAGGATCAAAGATAATACCTGAAAGAGTGACTTTATGAAGAGAATCAACCAGATACTCTCTCTTTAATATCAGAGGGGTAGCCGTGTTAGTCTGAATCTGTAAAAAGCAACAGAGGGTCCTGTGGCACCTTTAAGACTAACAGAAGTATTGGGAGCATAAGCTTTCGTGGGTAAGAACCTCATTCAACCTCACTTGCATCTGAAGAAGTGAGGTTCTTACCCACGAAAGCTGATGCTCCCAATACTTCTGTTAGTCTTAAAGGTGTCACAGGACCCTCTGTTGCTTTTTATCTCTTTAATATTCACTGAATGAAATAGACTAAGGAGAGCAAGATGTGCCAGGGCATCATCCTGAGTCCAGTAAGCAAAAATTTCCTCTGAACCAGCAAGCAGCGTTTGGGGGTTAACCAGGTGTTAAGACTCCTTTTGTTTCTGGAATGCTACTCCTACGAACTTCCATAAGAAGGTTTCTAAACAACATCTGAATTCCCAGGAGGGATTCCAACACAGACTCAAAACCAGGCACTATGTTTAATTCTGGGACTGCTGGAAGTAGCCAAACTATTTAACTGTCAGCAACAGTACTCACAAAGGAACTTCCAATAGCCCTGCATCGGAAGTAATCGACCTACGCCCTCATTAGGTGCATCCTTCACTAGATCTCCTGATTTATTTGCCCCTGCTCTGTTCTGGGCCCTTCCCCATCTGGTATTAGTCTTCCCTGATGAATGGTGACTAAATTCAGAGCTATCAAATCTTTCCAAAGCATCTCTTAACATTGCACGTTATGGATATCAAATCAGAATTATGTAAACACTTACGTAAATCAATTAAAAAGAGCAACTATCATTTGGAATTGCCTTTAGTATCATTTTCATACTTAAAGCCCTTATAGGCAGACCCTATTAACCTAGTCAAGGCAATAAAAATTGTTTGTACAGCATCCTTTCTAAACATTCACAAAACATTTTAAATAGAGTTACTCCGAAGGGGGAGAGAGAAAGTGGGAAGGCGAGATGTAAAGAAGGTATCTCAATGCCGCAGCAGAATTTCCAGTTGTCTATTCTAATGCAGGGCTGCGTTGGGGGAGAGGGGGCTGGGCCCCTAGTTTGAGAGGGCCCCCAAAATAGGGTTGCCAACTCTGACTGAAGCTATTCTGGGACATTTTCCCCCCCAACATGACGTTGGAGCATGGAGCTGAACCCAGACCCACAGGACAGGAGCATCCACAGTGGGGTGAATGCAAGGCAAGCTCACTCTCCAACCTCACCTCCCACAGAGCCTCAGTTTCAGGATGGGGAAGGTGGGAGACCTCAGTTTCAGATTTCGCCCCAGGTCCCCCAAAACATCTGTGTGGCCCTGTTCTAATTTAAGGACTTGCTAAAATGCCTGTTGCCATGGCATCCAGTTGAGTCTTCGTTTGTCAAGACAATTGCCTTAGATGATTATCGGTTTTGCTTCTGCGTTTAAGAGACCAGTCTAGAGAACTATTTCTAAGATAATGCTTTCTCACATAAATACAGGTGCTATCTCAATGACAGCTATTGCTCACACAGTGATTTACTAAGGATTTACAATAGAGATGCTGCTTCTGGATGTTCAGGGCTCACCAGTTCAATAGTTAAAAGGTTTATTGAAAAAGAACACAATCCCACACAGCGCAGATTTTAAATTACATTGTACTGCAGGTCAAAGATAAGAAAGATAAGCAGTGCTGCAGATTTCAAAAGTAATCTGATCCTGAGAGAGGCAACATTGTTTGAGCTCAAAGAAGTGTGTGTTTCACTGGCAAGTGAGGAGATAAGTTACCATGGTATAATGATTATCATGCTCAGGTCTGTTTGTGTTCTCTTGCTCCGTCATTTTGAAATAATTACCTTTTATTAATACATACTATCAAATAGCAAATATGTAAGGGACACATTTCCACCAGACTTCCTTCACTGTTGAACAAAATTTGCATGCACATAATGTGTAGTTTGATATGAGCAAATTGTCTTTTGCATGTGCAGTTATTCATTTTGTCTGCACAAATCCATGGCTGCAGCTAAGTAGGCTTGCTGACAAATTGGTCTTAAAAAGCTCATGCTTCTATAATGACAACTGATAAATAACTATTGATATTTGTGGAGAGCTTCTCTTCTAAAAATCCTGAGGTGCTCAAAAAACTTTCAAAAGTTACGGTCCTCACTTGCGTGTGCTTATTTGTCTGAGATGCATAAATTCAGTGATTGGACTGAATGCAAAAATGTATCCAATTAGCCATTTGTGTGCACAGTTACCCAATTTGCATATAACTGTCCATGCATTTGGGATGTGCATTATTAATCTAACTCTTTTGAAGATCTGGTCCTATGCACAGTATAGATAGCCACCACTCAAATATAGCAAAACATTTCCCCCATTTAAATGGTGTCCTACAGCCCTTCATGGCACTGTAGGTTAAAACTTGCAATATACCATATTCAACTGAAACTCAAGGGGGAATTTTAGAACAGTTGAATGAATTTGGCAAGGTTACTGGGGCTAACAACCCCTCTCTTATGAAAAGTGTTATGAGATCTTGGTAGTCAGGAGTTGGGTTGTATGTCTCGTATGCCCATAATCTTATAAAGCATAGTGTGTAAAAAATATACTCAAAAGGACAGAAGATGCATTAGTAACATTGCCAATGCCTGACTAGTAGGTTTGTCCTGCCGTAATTATAGCATACAAACAACAAACATATTTCTATAGTCAATAACCCATACAGAAAAAGACTTCCTTTGGAAATTTTCTTACTTGTCTCTTTCTTCCTCAAATTTATATACGTATAGAGAAGATCCTTTCTCTTATGGTATTAAGAAAATGTTCATGGTCCTATCTTTGCTTCTTCACAGAAATTTAATGTCTGTTTGTGTAATCCAAAACTACCCAATTTACTTTCCCCTCAGAAATTTAGTTTAATAGAGAATGCACCAGTTCAGTCAAGATTTAGGCCAAGTTCATTCTTGGTGCAACTTTGTTTACATCATGAGAGTTAACCCTGAGGTGAATTTGGACTTGAGAGTGAAAAGACCTATCCTATGGATTTCAGATCTATTTTAACCTTATGAATTTGTGTGGTGGTAACTGGGTTTTGTTTGATAAGTTATTTCCAGGCTCTGTTGGTGGGGCTATCACATTCTTTACCCCCCTCTTTGTCCATGACTGAGGGAACACCCATTCCTCCTAAGCCTGGTCATGACATCTTATACTTTGTCAGGGGAAAAGAAGTGAAGATGTTGGCTGAGTTCCTTGATTTTAATTAAGCCACAGGATTTTCAGAATGATTGGTCCACTTTGGTCTATTGTATTGTCTGAGGAATAGCCTAAAGGCCACATTTCCCCAGTTACACTCATACAAGCCTCCTGACTTCACTAAAGTTTCATTACAGCTGGTTGCAGTTTTTTGAATTGTGTGTTTTGAAAAAACAGGGAGAGAATTATAAAAAAACCAACTCCCCCCCCCCCCACATCCAAAACCCTTGTGACATTTTTTCCTTTCTTTTCCAGCCAGCAGTAGGTTTCATGGAGTGTAAATGAGGCCAGAATTTTGACCTAAATGTGCAGCTTGGCCTCTTACTTCTCTTTTCTGTCATTTCCACTACAAAGACAGACTTATAGTACATCTTCACTTGCTTAATGCTATTGCTAATTGTTCAGCTGGGACTCCTAGAGCCCTCAAGTGTCCATTGATTGTAATCAGCTTGCCTCTGACAAAGTTGGCTCTGGAGCTATAAGCTAAGGCCTTTATGTTTTGACTGACCATGGCTTTCTAGTTTTGCTCTTGTATATTTTTATGGTTTCCAACTAGTTTTAGCTACTTAGACCACTGAAGTTAAGTGAGGTGTGTTGTCACCCATGAACTCTATACTCTGTCTTTGGCTCTGTTTATCCCTGAGCATCTTCATTGCATGTTTGTTAGTCATGTGGTATAGCAAAATTCACTGTCTGTGCTCAAATGCATAGAGGTTCAAACTCAAGGGGATGAAAAGTAACAATCTGCTTTTCAGGTGTGCTAAATACTCCCCACTTCAGTAGAAGTCAATGGGAACTATGGATGCTTCGCACTTCTGAAAGTGAGGCTCTTGGTCTTTTACTTTGTGACCTGCTCTGAAGATGGAATTTTTTTCTGGTCCAGATATGGTATTTACTGTTCTGCTCCAAAATCATCTCAGTTCATCAGGAACTGAGAGTCCAGTTCAACTGCAGATGGCATGATTTTTAGATGGCTCTATGATTGTTTAGTGTATCAGTCAGGTGCTGTTTGGAAAGGGTTGTGCATTTTGACAACACATGAGAAGGTGTAGAGGGGATCCAAAGCCTCTCCTCAATATCACCCTAACTCTTGGGGAAAGGTATTTAAATAATTCATCCCAAAATTAGAAAGGCTGCTGTGTTCAGATACAAAAAACGCTTTACAAAGAGAAGAGGAGATGAGGAAAGGTCTGATCAGCAAGGAGCATTAGAGACAATCCATTAGCGGAGAGAAGAAAAATGAAGCAATATATAAGAAGAAGAGGGGCTGAAGAGAATATGGAAAGGAGATCATATGGGGAGAAAAGTAGGGAGCAACAAAACTGAAGAGTGAAGTAGAGAAGGAAAACTGGGGATGGATAAAAGGAATGAAAAGAGAAGCACAATTTGGAGTGACAAGTGGAGGAAAGAGGTGGGTTTTCAGTATACATTTGTGCCCCTACTGTTCCGGAGTGACTGCCAATCTCATCTGCATCTGGCAATAACAATATGCCTGGACCCATCACCAGAGTGTTGCTCAGAATAACAAGTAATTGTGGCACTTAACCAGGGTCAATAGGAAGATTGGAGCTCAACACCAGAGATAAGTAACATGTATAAAAACATGACAACAACATGGTCTGAGATAGGGGCAGCTGTGGTAGCTACACAGCACATTGCTGCAAAACAACCAGGTCAACGAAATCTCCCCTGCTGGCAGATGTGCCCCATGGGGATAGTTCAGGAGTTTTTATGATAACACCAGGGTCGTACCATTTTTGTATCCCCTCATTTCTGACCCATGCTCATATTGTTTTCAAAGGGGCTGTTCAATTCTTTATCCTCTTTCATTTATGTTGGGGACATCCCCTGTGTAAACTACACCCTACACCCCCTTGCTATTTCCTTAGGAGGAATTCCCCCCTCCTGCCTTGTTTTCAATGCAGTCAAAAAATTGTTGTAACACACTGAACTGCCAGATCAGATTTCCTTCGAGTTCTATGGCCTGCACAGGTTCCAATGAGATGACTTATTGATTCAAAGCACTTAAGTGACTTATTAGACTATGTGTAGTATAGGCGGTTCCTATGTCAAGGAAATGTTCCATCTGCATGCTCTTTGCTGCACTGAGATAGTGAAGGGATCACCCATGTCAAGGTCAAAGTTATGAATTAAGCCTGCAGCGCTAGAGATCTCAGGCTTTTTGTGCTTTTGTTTCTGAACCTGTATAGAGCATTGCCTGTGGGCTGCAGGAGTGGTTCATATTCAGAGAATTGCAGGTCTGCACTGAAATTATTTGCTTGAAATGCTCATGTAATTGTAGACTCTGAGTGGTCCCTGTAAGGGATGATTTGGAGATATGAATGATGGAGGCTGGAGAGAATGAAAGAGAGGGTAACTGCATTTTTACAAACCATAGGGTAAATTATACCCTACAACCCCCAGTTTGGCCCAAAGGGCTAGATTCCTTCCTTCTGGTGGAGTTACATTAAGGATGATTTTGGCCCCAAATGCTTGTCAGAGCTGGGTCCAAAGTTTGGATCTTCCCCAAAGTGCAGGGTGTGGTAGGATGACAATATCTGTGGTTACAGAAATAATGGCCAGCTGTAAAAGTTTGGATCCAAACTTCCATGAAGTTTTGAGGTATCTTCTCCAGGGGTTTGGGAGCGGGCCCGCCTGTGTGTCTGTGAAGTCTGGGCCAGGGATCTGCTGATTCATGAAAGAGAACTGATTTTGACAATGAAAAAACTGAAAAAGAAAATGCTTTATTCGTTTGCAGTGGGTGGGCGTTCTGAGATGTTGATGTTTCCTTTCCCAGCTAGCCAAGTCTGCATTGTGCCTCTGCTTTTTCTAAAGCTATTTACTGTTAAATCCGGAGTTTATATCTAAACACTAACTCTATGGATTCCCTCCCCTCCATGTTAGACATTCCACAGCCTCTGATAGCTAAGAAGCATATTTACCATCTGGACAGCACAGGTGTGGGCCTCTGTGCGGCCATACTATACAACCTGATAGACTTAGCACACTACACCTATTGTTCTGCCAGTGTGCCACTAATTCAATGGACAGCTGCTCCGAGACAGCCATCTGTATAATCAAAGCTTATGTGGGGAGGGGCAATTACAGTGGGAAATAGACAGACTTTATGTTTGAGTAGCAGCCATTCAAGAGCTGACATGAACTAATTTATGAGAAATTGCTTTTAGCAGGTGCTAACCTGTCTTAGCCAGAGATAATAGGATAGTTGCTACTGGGAATCAAACCAAAGAGCCATACAAACTTAATATCATTACCCAGTTTGCCAGAGAACACAGCTGTTGCATTGTCATCATTACTGTATATTGAAGACGCACCGATTCCTGCTGAATTCCAGCCAACTAAAAGCCAGGAATAATAGCCACATGGTTGCAGAATAGGAATTGCCTTTACTCAGATATATTAGATATGTATGTGTATCTATCTGCCCACCACCTTCTCCTTTCACATAACTATGCAGTTGACACCTGTTGCAAATCTTTGTTGGCCTGTCTGGCCATTGACAGCTATTTCTCTGTTACCTCTTAAATAAAAGGTTTTCTTAGTCTCAATCTTCCTACATGCTCTGGTAATAGGACTTCTCAAAATGTTGTTAGTTGCCTTCTGTAACCGCCAGTAGAATACTGCAGGGATTTCCTTAGTAGCTGGATACAGGATATTATATTTCTTCATTCATTCACTGGAGTAACAGCTTTGAAAAGCTTTGTGGACCTGTGCTGCAGTTATTTGGAAGGAACCGTAAAGCCAGTTGGGGGCTGGAAAACTAAATATTTCTAAGGTGACCTGCAGAAGAAATGGATAAGATCAGTAGGCTAGGCCTGAATTAAAGATTACAAATTGCTGTCTGGAGAGAGTTTGTCAACCTGAACAATGTTAAGTTTATTGAATTTGTTGTGTGAAAAACTGTTGCTCATTCATGCACCATGAACCATACTTCACTGTTAAATTAGGACTTTTGTCTAGCTTTGAACATTTAATGAATTTTTGCTGCACAATGTTGTTTGGTGGGGAATGTCTGGAAATTAAAGTTATTTGGCCCTCTTGCTGGCAGTTTTATCAGAGAGGCCATGGGCTGAATGGACCAGGAGGAATGAACTCCCTTGGCACGCCTAGAGATGATCCCTCTTGAGGCACACTGGTAGGGCTGGACTGGGGAGCTCATATTTCATCCCCAGAAATAATTCATCCAGGTCAGGGTTGGGGCATATTGACATGGTTGGATTGGGAAGCTCATGTTCTTAGTAGCCGTGATCTACCTGTTCTGCGCATAATGGACTTTAGTTTTCGGGGTTGTTTAATCTGGTGCCTTTCACTAACTCTAAATTTGCTTTAAAGAAAAAAAGTTGAAGCCACAATGTGGTACAGGATGAACATATGATGGAAGTTCCAGACTGGATTCTCTTTCTTCTCAGTGTAAGGCTTGGTCTACACTACCCCCCTAATTCGAACTAAGGTACGCAACTTCAGCTACGTGAATAACGTAGCTGAAGTCGAAGTACCTTAGTTCGAACTTACCTTGGTCCACACTCGGCAGGCAGGCTCCCCCGTCGACTCCGCGGTACTCCTCTCGCCGAGCTGGAGTACCGCAGTCGACGGCGAGCACTTCCGGGTTCGACTTATCGCGTCCAGACTAGACGCGATAAGTCGAACCCAGAAGTTCGATTGCCAGCCGCCGAACTAGCGGGTAAGTGTAGCCAAGGCCTTAGTAAATCCTCATGACAGCCCCAGACATATTAATTTTCATGTGATTTCTACCCCCCCTTGTTTATCGGGAGGGGGGTGTCCTATGCATTACTGACATGGACTCATTTGCAAGACCTTGCTCTTGTATGTGCAAGTTGCTTAATAAGACGAGAAGCAATGTGTAAAGTAACAAGAGTGTTGATGTAAAGTTCTCAAATGGCCAGCACTGGCATTAATAGTTAATGGCTTATTGACACAGAGTATTTATTGATGAGCACTATACGACTCCAATAACCCCAATATGGAGTCATTTCAGATGACTGTGTCCTCTTTCAAAAAAATTGATCATCAGCTTACTAAGTGAAAAGCGTATTGTTGTTCAATACCTATAAAAGCGTCCTACCACAGGAATGAGCAACTTTATTGGAGGCAATAATAAAAAAAAACCCCTAGAAATAAATACTGTGACTGAAGTTTTAAAAAGAGCCTGATAATATTATTATGGCTAATAACTCTTTTAGCTGTGCATGATAAGATAATTATGAAGGAAATCAAACTTTGGGCTTCAGGGCACGAGCTGATCGAAAAATCTTCCCCATGCACAGGATTGCACAGCTGTCTGGTTATGTATTTAAAATGAAAATGTTGTGTGTGCAGTCTGTGTGTGCACGAAGAGAGGGGAAGGATTTCACTGTCCTCCGATGCACTAAATAACAGCCAGTGTTACAGCAGGATGGACCAACAGTCTGACCCAAAATGGAACACCCATGTTACTCAGATCATGCTGTTTACCAGTGGATGTCCTCCAACACTTTGACTATTTCAATAGCTGGGAAGTGGCACAAAACTGGAACTGATGCTTCTGAAAAGAATGAAGCACTCTGTGTCTAGTCTGTGTTCTCTTCTTTCATACTGGCTCCGGTACAGAACGTGGTTACATGGAAAATAGAGCCTCACTGTGGAGGGAAGGAAACCTCCCATCCCAAGATACATTATGGGTAGGATAAAACTGCGTCACTGCAGCATCCTCAAATGCCTCCCATGATTAGTGCAGGAATGGGTTCAAGTGTGGTGATGATCAGAAAAAAAAACTAATTTAAAAAGTGTTTTTACTGCACAGTTCAGGACTGTGTTCAATATCAGATCTGCTACAGTACTGACTAGAATAAATGTTCAAAAGTTTTTACTCTTGTTTTACTCTGGTGGAGCCCATGCACTAGTGGGAGAGTGAGTTGGATTCTATTAAGTATCAGGGAGTAGCCGTGTTAGTCTGTATCTACAAAAACAACAAGGAGTCTGGTGGCACTTTAAAGACTAACAGATTTATTTGGGCATAAGCTTTCGTGAGTAAAAACCTCACTTCTCCGAAGAAGTGAGGTTTTTACTCACGAAAGCTTATGCCCAAATAAATCTGTTAGTCTTTAAGGTGCCACCAGACTCCTTGTTGTTTTTGGATTCTATTCTGACTCATCCCTCATCATCACAATGGCTAATTACATTTCAGCTGCAGAATTGTTAAATCAAAGCAAACAGAGGCAGGCACATCAATTGCTCTGTAACCACAGTTATTGTAAACCTCAATTGGATCAGGGTTAGGGGGGATTATGCATGAGTTAGAAACAACCGAGCTTCACTGTCAGATCCCAAGGTAAGTTTATAGCAGTGAAGGTTACAACAATCATATTTTTAATTGTAAGGTGTGCAAATTTGGCCTAGACTTTTTGAGACAAACCTGGGGCATAATAGAGCTGTTTGACAGAGTCACTTTCCAGAGTTGAGCAGAATCTTTTGGCACCTTGTTTCCCTAGAGCAGTTCTTCATCACAATGCACCATGCATAGCTCCATAACTAGGAAATGTAAGCACTTCAGACCAGAGTTTGCTCTCAGTTGCACTGGTGTAACTCCACTGAAGTCAACAGAGTTACATTAAATGTATATTGTGTATGTAAGAGCAGAGTCTGGCCCTTAATATGTCTTCAGTATAGTCTTTGTGCTGTCTACATTACAATGTATTGAATGGTCTGATAATGAGAACTCCTGTAGGAACATGTAGGGGACGGGAAGGTCTGGGTTTGAAAACCTCAATGAAAAGCAAAGCTATAATTAACTCATTTTGGTTTTTGGGTTGTCAGGAGCAAAGCAATGTGTAAACGCAATAGTCCTCATGCTGTCCTTTCGATAGGTCCAAATGCATCATCCACAGATCTTATGTAAAACCTTGTCTCACTCTGACTGCCCTCCAGCTATGTGTACTACCTTTGTTTTGAGTAAAGACAAAAGCAAAATAATGCTAGAGAAAGACAGGCTAATATACTGCAGTTGCACATGTGTGCTCATGCCCTGACATGAACAGGCATACAGCTATGAACACACAGACACAAACACATGCAGAGACAGTCACATACACATCTAAACATGTGCGCATACAGATACAGACACATACATGCACGTATGCACATATAGATACGTATACACAGGTGTGCAGATTCATGCCCGGCCATCCATGTACATACAGACATGAACATATACCCTTGCACACACCGACACAAAGATATACATATATGCTCCTGTATAGAAACACATGTACACAGATGCACACCCTCACAGGTATACAGACAAACATACACAAATGCTATATATAATAAGACACCCAGACACATGCACACACGCACTCGCATCTGTTGGTAAGCTCTGGGCAATATATAGGTGATCTGACCTCTGACTCTGAGCTAGTACAATGAAACCTAGAAGTAGCTGGGCTGGGGCTCTTAATGAAGTGAATGGTAAATGAAAAAAGAGAGTTTGAAAGTGCCTGGTGCTGCGATACATAATTGATGAGACTCCAAGCAGGGCTTCAGTGTCTAATAAATTATTAAGCACTGACTCATTAGGGAAAGATTTCATTATGGGATAATTTAATTAAGTGGCAGGCAAAAAGAGGAAAGAGCTTTAAGCAACCAAGTCCTTCTGTTTGTTCCACTATGACACTGATGATTGAAAGAAAGAGTGGGCAGAAATGATCCTGTAATGGGGAAAGTTATTGAGTGTGCTTATGGGCCCAACAGGTCTGATTCTTAGCTGCCCGGCATCTTGTGTAGTCATTTCCACCAGCCCAAAGTGGGAGTAAAACATTGTCACGCCAATGTCATAGTATTTTACAATACCTGCATTTCACTGGAGTAAATGACTGCACCAGTTGCAGGGCAACCAAGAATCAGGCCCCCAGGGATGTGGGGCTGCTTAGTCGTAGCTTGGAGAAAACCTGTGCATAACTGAGACATCTTGTCTGTGTATTGGCCCGACCGAGGGGACAGCTTGTAAAAATTTCAAATGTGTATGGATTAGAACTGATTGTAGTCACCTCCTCTTTAATAAAGAACAGCTCACTGAGATTAGACGTGCCGGTACTCAGTGCTCCACCTAGATCTAGGCACACAGTGGCTGCTGATCCCAATTTAGAATTCTCCTTCATGATGAGTGGCCTTAAGCAAAAACAGGTACTTCCCACAAAGCCTGGCAGAAATGATCGGCGGGTGGGGTGGGGTGGGAAGTCCCCCTGCCACCTGCATTGCGGCTGCTCTTGGCTGGCCAGTATAGCTCCACTGACCAAGAGGGGTTCTGGTCCAAGTGTTCTGCTTCTTGCAGTGGCCTGTGCTAACCTGGCCAAATGTACAATGCATATAAAGGGAGTCTGTGAGCCAAATAATTCATTTGGAGTAGTTCAAAGGGTCTGTGTGCGAGAAGGAGAGATGGGGCTGAGTTGCAAAGTCCAGAGCAAGGTTCAACCTCCTACAAAGTTTAGGGCATGTTTGGATCCAAGGTTTGGTTCTGCCCATTTATTACAACCAAATAATACCATGTAACATGCTCAGATCCTTTAAGACCGAGACAGTGACACATCAAGATCCTCGACTGAAGATGCTATGGAACAGAATAGGCTGTTCTAGGCAATGCATGTATACTCCCTGGCCTTCTGGACCTAAATTATGAAGTCAGGTTCCTAGATTCTGTGGCATCTGTTAGAAATTCTACAGCAACTTTTGATATTTGTTTTTAATTTAAATTTTTATTGAAATAAGTAGGAAAATAAATCATACCATCAGTACAGTAGCCCAGGGTTATTTATTCTGATATTAAATTAAATTTTGTTGTCTTTCCCTCCCTCCATTTCAGTTTTCCATATTCTGCAGATTGTTATCTTTAGGTTTCAGAGCTAACAATTTCTATTAATATGCATGGGACAGTTTACATCTGTCAGCTATTATTTCAAACTGTCTTCCAACGCACAATGACATCACTGCTTCTGTTTACACTTGGGTGATATTTTCACAATTTTCTCCACCATGGGGATCGTTAGAAACACAATTATAAGTTTAGATTCTGCAGCACAATTCTGTGCAAAGGGGTGAATTCCAAGGCTATGGAATCACAAAATACACAGGAGCTTAATCATAGCAAGTGATCGCTGGTGAGCAGTGCAGGAGGTAGGGGAAATTGTGATAAGGGGTTGGAGGCCTCTCCTGTATTTAAGAGATGGGGGGTTTCATTTGTCATCTGCTACCTTGGGGCAAAAGACGTCAGAAAGAGTAACGTTATGGGCAGAACCTGCTTGGAAACTTGATGATAATTGGTCATGTGGTATTTCCTACATTATCAACATCTTATTTCAGTGCATTCTGCTCTGGGTCGATGAAGGTTCAGTACATTTTCTCTCAGTCCTGTTGCTCAAATATCTTGAAAAAACACATAACAGAGTTATGAGGTTTTGTTTTTTAAAATCTCTTTGCTTCAGATTGTGAACTTATATGGGTTGTTGACCAGCTGTTCACTTGTACTAGGAATTTTTCAAGATGAAACAGACAAGGTCAGGTGCATGCAAACTGGTAAATATCAAAACAGGAGCATTCAAAATGACAAGCATAACAGGACCAGAAAATTCTCATTTCCAAGCAGATACATTAAGTATCTGTTTTACTTCTGCATGGAAAGATGCATGCAGCTGTCTAGCATTTGCTCTGTTCTGAATTTTGGGCCTCATGCCACTTTCTTTAAGCCTTCACAGAACCACAATATGCCTCCTGTGTCTGCAATGCAGATTAAAGTAGGTTTACTTATCAAAGTCTTGCAAACAGTAAGGCATGCCTGAAGACCGAACAACCTCTATTACGCATCTCAAGATGCACGGGAAAATAGAGATGATACCAGAAGGGAAAGACTTATTCTGGGTTGATACTGTTCATATATTTACAAGGAAAACTGTCTGAAAATCATCCAGAAGGGAAAGAGGTAAGGTTATGATGCAGCTACTATACAAAGCCACAGAAGGAGGAATGTTAGAGTAGTATCTCCTTAATTTTGGCTTTAAATGACAATTGTAGTGTGCATAACTTTGTGCTTTCGAAGATATTTCTGGCAATGTGATCATAATAAAATGCGGGGCTACACATGGTTCTTAGTCAGTATTTAGTGAGTGGGGAAAATATTCTACCATCTGTCATACTAGGAAATGAATCCCTAATACAGAGAATACTGTATTTAGTCACAGGTCTAATGGTGCACTCTTTAGAGTGCTTCAAACTACCAACTGCACTAAGCTAGAAATTCCAGCCTCCTTTTAGGTGCTTGCTTACTTGTACTTATAGGAAAACAGGAAATGGCTGGTAGTTCACTGTAGAACACAACATTAATTTGAATTTATCCAGAAATTTGGGCTGTTGTCCAGAAATGCTGATTAACTTTTTTTTTTTTAATTCAAAGATTAGGTGAAGAAAAGAGAGCCAAGAACAATTTTTGCCTGTCAGGCAAGGGAGAAATCTGACAGCATCTGTCACTTTAAAATCACCTTAAATTGCCTCAGGGAAAGAAAATCAGTCCAAAAGCACTTATGAACACTATGGAAAGAGATCATCCTGTCTGGAACTGACTGTGTCAGATTTGGGGTCAGTGTCTCCTTAGGTGCATGGCTAACAATGGAAAGAAAATGGTTTAAAAAACGGTCCTTTCTGCTGCGTGTGTCCAACCATTCTGTCTTAAAACAAATAATTTTAAAAAACGAAATCAGTGATTGAAAGTGCTGATTCTCTGCACTCTGGAAGAAGCTTTTCAGAGGACGGTTTAGGATAGTATGGGTGGTCCCACGCTGGCAGGATAATGAGGTACTGGAAGAATTCAGATACAGTGGTAGTCGGTGTGAAATAGCTGATAGGGAGTATAAGAAGCAGGAGAAACAATATTCTGAGCTAGCACTGGTTGAAGCTGCTGACTTTGGAGAATGGAGGAATTGAGAGCCTGCTACATTTTGGAAAACACCAAACTTCAGTTGTAGAAATCTTTCCTAGAGGTTGCTTAAAACTAAAGGATTTGCCTGTTATACATAGCTGTTCTCTTTGGCAGGTGACCTGTGTGGCTCACTGTGATGCTTACTTTCTGTAATCAAACTGGTAAAAAGGAATTGTGACTTAAAAGAAAAAAAAACCTTTTAAAAATATGGTAAAAAATGGATCCTTCCTATGAATTTCATTGGACATTTACCTGGGCAATGGTGTTTGCTAGACAGTCTTACAGTTCCTCATCAGTGAGGTTGTGAAGTATGGATGGAAACAAATAATTGTGCTGCATATTCAAAGTGCTGCCTGTGGCCATTTCATCTGGGGTTGTGATTTCATCATGTCCCACAAGCCACATGTTGTAAGGCCAATATTTAGATGGGAGATCTCCAAGGAAACCCCAATGGCAAAAGGCCATAATTCAATTATGGTGCTTCTCCATTGTCCATACTGAGCCAATGCTAGAAGGCAATCCCCAAAGTATTGTCTTTCATCTGAGATATAAAACTGGATACTATAGGAATATGAATAATAATAGCACTTTCCAAGAACATATGGGTGTTAGTCCTGGTATCATGGCCAAATTCCAGTGGGGGTAATTACAATCTGTCTACCTACCCAAATTTTATATGCTATTCATCAGCCCTTCCTCTCTAATTTTTTCAGCAGTCTTGCTGTACATTTTTAGACAGTGTTCCATCCTAGAGATGCTTATATTCCTGTGGTGGGTGAAGAAATATATGTGTATGTCCATTAAAACCTTTAGAATGGCTTTTTGCAAGCAATTAACATGAGTGTCTTTTTGTTCTGTGTTTGTACCTATCTAGTACAATGTGGTCTCAGTCCATGTCTTGGGCTCATAGCCACTATGGTAATACAGATAATAATTTGAGATATTCGAGGAGAGGGATTATTCTGAAAGCCATGCGATAAAACTACAAAGACTTTAACTACGTCCAGTGTACAGATATTGAGATACAAAATGTTTTGAGGAAGTTTGGGGTGAAAAGCACTAAAGAAATGTAAGATATTATCTGTAGAGTACAATGCACGAAGAAATATGTTACCTCCTTGTTCTCTAGCTTACAATGGGCCATATTCTGTCTCAGGTAGCAGTTCTGATATCAATGGGCAATGAGCTATGGCAGCAGCTATCAAGACAACATGTGTGTATCCCAGGATGAGATTTTGTCTTATATTATTTTGAGGGAGAGGGGTTGCTGAGGTTCTATGCAGTATATTAAAGCAAAAAACCTAAATCAAATTTTTACCTACCAGAGAGACTAAAGAAAAATGAAAAGCAACAGATTAAAGCCACATATATATATAAGTTTCAGAGTAGCAGGCATGTTAGTCTGTATCTGTAAAAAGAACGGGAGTACTTGTGGCAACTGTCTGACCATCTTGATTATCACTACAAAAGTTTTTTTCCTGCTGATAATAGGTCATCTTAATTAATTAGCCTCTTAGAGCTGGTATGGCATCTCCTCTGTATGTATATATATATTCATCTTATATGTTCCATTCTATGCATCCGATGAAGTGGGCTGTAGCCCACAAAAGCTTATGTTGAAATAAATTTGTTAGTCTCTAAGGTGCCACAAGTACTCCTGTTCTTTATATAAATATATATAAATTACTCTAAACTTGTTTTCTTTCTTACTCTTTTGATTTTAAATCCAGTTTCGTCCCCCTTCCCCCCCCAAAAGAAATCCTTCTCTAGAAGGGACAAAATGAAACAGGTAAACAAATAAATAAATCTCCCATGTGACTCCAGAACACAGGCTCAAATCATTCCACCTGCATCAGGCCCGGACTAATGTGACCAGGAAATAGTTTGCTATACTATCAGCTGAAGCTTCAAGTCAAGAAACACTTTCAAAATTCCTTGTTGGGGGAATGAATGAGGGGAAGGAAATCGGGTTTTACGAAGTGCTAGAGAAGGAAGGCAAGAGAAAACAGAAATAATTCCATGATTGCTGGAGTTATTGCTGTTCTGTCGCCTCAACAAACACTCAGTAAGTTTATGATTTTCCATTTAATACTCAGTAGTGAACTTCCTTAACACCCCAAGAAAAAACATGTTCCCAGATGGCAACATGAATTTAAATCAACATCTATAGTACAGAAGCCAAATTGTGAGGCAGGAATTAGAGAGGTTGTGGCAGCTAGGATAGATTCTCCTATGTGCCAAACACATGCATTGACCCCTACCACTCACAGGTCTTATCTACATTGGGATTGTCTGAAATTCTCCTTCTGTTCTAGCTCTCCTGAAACTCTGGCAACTCTAGTGCAGACTGCTCACTGGCATTGTTACCCTGCTCAGAGCAGGACTAGATGACACAGTGGAAGAAATGCCAGCAGCCAGTCTTCACTCGTCACACACTTTAGGAAGACATATGACCTATACGTCCTCCTCTTCTCATCTCGCTTTTGCGTTTGGAAGCAGCTTTTCATCTTATGACTTCCAATTGCTTTGCAAGCAACAAATAGGTGAAGTAAGACACAGAGAAGTTAAGGTTCACAATAGAAGCTGATGGGTGCTGAACGTTTTTGAAAAACAGGACCTTATTTAGGGGCATAAATGGGAGCTGAGCTCTTTTGAAAATCCAGTCCCATATAACTTGTCTGAGGCCACAGGATCAGGAGAGCTGGGTAACTAATTTGCAGCAAATAACATATTTTGAATCTTTTTGCTGTTCATCAATTGTCTGTGAACAGCTTACAACTTTCTCATGTGTATTCATTATTTGCTAAATATATTCTGTGAATAATTGTTGGGCTCTAACTCGTTTTTTAACTTGCTAAAGTACTCAAAATTTGAAATTCAAGTGGCATTAGTTACTTTTGATTGGACAGATAGGAACGGGGTGTGTTTTTATTCCCTGAATTGCTGAATTTAGGATCACGTGATCTGCGCATGCATTCCCTTCGTGGATTGAAAATTCACTTTCTACAAGTTTTCTCCCCGGGGAACCCCAGGAACACCTTCCTTTATGAACACCTGATCCCTATTGGAATTCATCAACAGGGTCCCCCTGATAGAAACTTCCCCCCAGCATTCCTTACTGGTGCTAACCCATTAAATTTGGTAGAGCCAAGTATCTGTGGCCATTTTACAACTGGGTGCTGCTTGGTGCAGCTCTCTACTTTCAAGCTGGCAAGGAGCCTCAACTCCGGTTATGTTTTTCCTTTCTTTCTTGTGTATAACAAGATGGCGCATTCTTCCACTCCCCACTTTTTCTTAAAATATAGTTTCTGTGATATTCCTAATTGTTCCCAAGAATGTGTATGGAAACAAACCCCAGAAATTGGGTATAAATGTAGCTGTGGCAAACTTGGTTAATAATTCAAACGAATATTCCTGCATTTCCCTCCCAAACACAGTATTTGCTCATTTCTAATAACAAGTAGATAGCAGCGTCAGAAAGAGAATTTGAAGTCTCACACTTTCATGCTTAACCATTAGATCACCAAAGCTTTGGAATTTGGCTCAGTTTGAATAGATGCTTAGAAGATGAGACTCTGCTCCCTACACCTCTTTGGTCTGCAAGAGAGAGCAAGGAATCTTGCAAGGAGAGGCTTTCTTGTTAGATTTCCAGGTGGGTTAGAAACACTGGGGGAACAGCTTGTCTCCTGATGTATATGTGTGTGCAAGATTATAATTTAGAGAGGCTCCCTCACGAGGGAGAGCATTATGAATATTGGAATTTTGAGACGTCTCCTGGAAGCAGGGGTTGAGAAACACAGTGTTGCTATGTACTGCAGTTCACCACAGATGCTCTCTTGTTTGTTTTTAATAAAAGTTTTATTCCTTTCTCATTTGCTAGTTTGTTGTTTAAGGAACCCCAAAATTATTACAGTATATCAGCCCTTTCTCTTTCTGTCTGGACCTCGGAAGTGAAGGGATACAGCAATGGAAAATAATGCATTTTGGGGACTGGAGGAGAGGCAATGTTATCCAAACACTATTCAGTTTTTGCAAAACATTAAAATTAAGCTCTACACTTAGGGGCAAATTCTGCTCCCACTTACACCAGTGTAAATCTGGACTAACTCTACCAAAGTAGAAGCATCTGGCCTATTACCTCCAAAATGATTCTCTCATTGGTAGCCCTCTGGCCCTTCCATTGCTTTTGGATCATTTTCATGAGGCGTTTCGCTGCTGCTTGGTTAGGCCTTTAACTTCCATAACAGTTAAAGCAGAATTAACAAGAATGTGCTGGCACTCCTTCCTGAGACTGATAATTGTGGAAATGTTGGCTGAGGGTTTATAGCCTACATTGTTCTTGGCCATCATGATTACAGTGGATTACTGTAGCAAAGCTGGATTTGGCACAAGTCTCCTGAGACTTACTGCAGAGACAGGCTGGGAGGAATGTATGGCACTCCTAGGCTCCAGTGTTCTTGATTGATGTGGGAAGTGTGGCAATTCCGTGTTTTGGCCTATGAGTTTTTTTCTCTCTCCATAATGGAGGTGGTATGCAGATGGATGAATGTATTTGAGACCATCTCCACTTTGTGCTATGTTCTGATGAAGTTCCTTTCATGTATATATTAGCTCTCTAGCCTTTTCTCATTTGGAATATTAGGATACTCCTCTATTCATAATAAAAACAGGTATAAGAGACTGAACTAATGGTATCTTTGGTCTAGGGGATAGGGTGCAGCCTTGTGTTTATGGCAGGAGATCTGAGTGTTATTCCTGACTCTACAACAAGTCTGGCTGTGTGACCTTAAGAAGTCATGCCACCTCATGGTGCCTCAGTTTATCCATTATAAAATGAGGATTACAACTCTTACTTCAAAGGTGATTGTGAAATTGCGTGAATGCCTGAAAAGTGCTTGGAGATCCATGGCTGCAAGGAGCCGTATAATACTATGTTTCACTTCTATGGCACCTTTCATTCAAGGGTCTCTATATATACATTTATGAAGTCTGACAACAGCCCTGGAAAGCAGGCTGGTAGTATCATGGTAATCATTTGACAGATGGGGAATGTAGATACAGAGTGATTAAGTGATTTGCCCGAGGCCATGCAATGAGTCAGTGGCAGAGCCTGAAGAAGAACTCGGCTGCCTTGACTCCTGATTATCTGCACTCTGCGGCAAGTGTGGATGCTTTCTTCTTTTAGGTGCTTACTAAACCTCTTATCCTTTGGGGGTTCACCCAGAGGGCTCCCAGGTGCTATGGTAATACAAACAGTGATAATATTTAATAATATGCAGTTTTATATAGCAGAGGTGCATAGAAGAACATCCTGCAAGGAAGCTATCATGGTTACAGGGTGACCTGCTCTTTTGACCCCTTTTAGGCCTCCTTGAGTGCATCCCTCAGGGGACTGGTTTTGCTACCTTCATTCCTCTGTGGGTGGAGCCACGAAGTCCTTCCACTCTTACACTGGGTCTCTGAGCTGCAGCTCCCTTGTTTATCACCCATGTTAACACAACAGCTCCAAATGGGTGTGGGACTGGTAGCCCTTTTCCTCCTGGAGCCTGGAGCCAGCAGCTGATTAAAGCAACTCCCTCTTCAAATGTGAGAGAAAAGGGATAAAACAATGAAAGGCCTATATGCCTGGGTCTTGTCTAACTTTATTCTTTCCCTGCAACCTTTGGGTAAGTGCATCTTAGCACAGACCCCCCTGCTCCTAGACTGGGAGTCAGGCAGCCCCTGACCCATTCTCTATCAGAGACTCATCTCCAGCCACTGCTGCCAATTCATTCCCCTTCCTCTTGAGTCCAGAGTCTTTAACCATTTAGTATCCCTTTTGATCCGAGGTTTTTGGGCCTGGGAGGAATAAACCTTGTTAATTTGGCTTGAGCTAGGCAGTTAATAGCTCCTCCATTGTTTCCTTCAGAGCCATTGGTGTTCTCCGGTGGTACCTTACCTTTTTCATTGTATTGTTTCTTGTTTATTTTGTTTTTTTTCAAACAGCCTCCTTTCATTTTACTCCATGAAGACAGACAGGCTTATATCAAGCAGTTTTTAACTGAGGAACATATGATCTCCATTTAAAAAAAAAAAAAAAGCTTTCTCATTCACTACACAAGGGAACAGGTTTCTCAATGGATATATAAGCAGAATCTTGTATCTAAGCTCTGATGTCAATGAAGAGGCTCATTTGGTCAACATTCCCATCTTGCTTCCTGTTACAGAGACAGTAGGGTTTGGTATAATGAGTCTCAGGAAGTGAAGAATGATGTGATTTCAGCCTCCCTCACCCCAGAGAGAGTGAATGTGTCGTTTCTGAAAAGAGTCCCAAGCCTCGTCCTCGAGATTGCTTAGAAAACTTCAACCATAGGTTTTTAGTAAATGAAACTGCACAAAGAAAAGTGTAGGAATTAAGTGGTCTAGAATGACAGTATCAGGCACCACTATCATGTTGTGAGTCATGCAAAGGTCATTGTTCATCCATGTAGTAGGGCCTCAGGCCACCTGGAAAAGAGCATATGTGACAAGAGTCAGGTACTAAGCTCACACATGTATGTACCTTTATGTATCTTGGAGAGCGCTTGGTTGTGCTGATGCACACAGACATAGTAATAAAGTGTTCAAACTATGTGACAGTATAATATATGGTGCAGCTTCTGACTTTAAAGCTGATTTGCACAGGATTCACATCAAATCTGATTTGTGCTTTTTGATTTATATATTTTTGCTGCTTTGTGACGGATAAAGAAGGCTGAACAGGTTTTCTCTCTTTGAGATTTTTTTTTTTCTGTCTTGGTATTTCTAAGGTAAAAAACAATGGCAAGTCTGGTCCTTCCTGGTTTTGCTGGAGGACCTCTTAGGAATCTCTGAGCATGTTTGCTATGAACGCCCGTGCCTTATCTCAATGGACGGGGCGTTGAATCTGTAACAAAGAAGTCCTTTTTCCATTGATCATTGGAGTTACATAGGTTTTAACATAAAATTCTGAGTTTTCAAATTCTGAACAAAAGTCAGGCCTTCTCTGTGCTACCCTTCATCCCCCAAAACCTTCCCACCATTCACTAGTGCCAGTACACCTCCATTGTGGATGCAATAGTTGCTATGGTAGCATGCTATGGTAGCATGGAATGACTGCCACTGGCTACCTGCCTTCTGGATAACCGTTGTATCATCTAGATCTATTGCAATCTCTTCCATTGGCCCATGATTGCACAGGGTTAGTATACCAATGGCTGTTCTGCAATAGCACCTTAACTGTTGTTAGCATTCACTGGTGAGGAATGTTAAGAAAAACAGTCTAAGGAAGAGACAGCATCCTCAACTCATTCTTGAGCCCAGTGCAGAGCTTAAGGAGGTGCAAACTATGCCTCCCCTATCATGGAGTTCCTGGGAGCTGGGCCAGCTCCTGGTGCACAGGGCCCGCTCCAGGTTTTCTGTCACCCCAAGCAGCGGAAAAAAAAAAAAAAGCTATCATCGGCACTTCAGCAGCAGCTCAGTTGCACCGCTCCATCCTTCGATGGCACTTCGGCGGCGGGTCCTTCACTCCCTCTCTTCCTGTTTGGCGGCACTTCGGCAGCAGCTCAAAGAGGAAGAGAGGGACTGAGGGACCTGCTGCTGAATTCCCGCTGAAGACCCGGACGTGCCGCCCCTTTGTATTGGCCGCCCCAAACACCTGCTTTCTTAGCTGGTTCCTGGAGCTGGCCCTGCTGGTGCAGGTCAGGGCAGCCCTGAGTGGGTTGTGCCAGTTCTGCACAGAGTGGTGAGAGGGACTTGTAGCTATTTTGTAGCCACTTTGATTTGGCTTAGCCATTGCAAAGTGGTCATAGGGCAATGAAGAATTTGACCTATCCTCAGCTGCTCAGCTTTCAGTTTCTTGACTTCTGTCATGCCAGTTTCTCTAGTTTTCTAGGGTAGATAATATCTACATTTCCAGTTAAAATCCTGGCAGAGAGGGGGAAAAAGCTTTAAAATTTCCCAAGAGCTTTCAGCTGCCTTTATCTGTGCTAAGAAGCCTAATTTTTCAGCCTTTGCTAGTCATCTTTTAAGGTATTTAGCCCCAATATATTTATTGATATGCTCTCCTCATCTGCAGTGTTTGAGTTAGTCAATGAAGAAGTAAAGGCAGGGCTGAGGTGGGTAGAAAGAACTCAAACTAGAGCCAAGGTAGTTCATTTCTGGCTCCAAATCACATTTTCCAACCCCCTCTATAGGCAGGGACTCTGCCAGTCCTCATTTAACTTCTGAAGTTATTGTGTATAACACCTGAAATAAAACGTAGACACTGCTTTGTTTGTAAGTAGCGAATCAAGTTTAGAATTACGGCATCTAAGAGCCAATGGAAATTTTTTAGGTGCTACATTTGGCTCCAGAGCTGCCATTTCCCAGCACAGTGGAATATTTCACCCCCATCAAATGGGTCATGGCAAAGCATGAATGAAGGTGTTAATGAAGAACCCAAAGTCAACAGACTTCTCTCTGATTACGGAGCTGACTCAGCTTTCTAGGAACTTAGGGCTGGACGTGCTAAAGGGATGAAGTTAGAAAAATATTTTTCATTTTTTGAATGTCATGAATGTTGTAAGTGCCATCCATTCCTGTCAGGGACAGTTCAGTAGTGCCACTGCTGAATACTAAAATGAATAGTTATAACAATAGTTATTTACTGAATTTCTGTGGGTTTCTGTGAATTTCTGGAGGGATTAGGGCAGGAGGAACCGATGAGCTCGTGCAAGATTTGTGGGTCACCTATGTATCACAGAGCACAAATCAATGTAGTGAAATTCTGACTCCATTGAAGTCAATGCAAAACTCACATTGACTTCAATGAAGCCAGGATTTCACTGTGGTGTTTTCCTATGCCTCAGGATATAATGGAAGGTACAGCAGGGGAGGGGGATCTTCAACTACAAGGATCCCCCAGCTATCTTATGTAAAAACTCTGGTTTCACCCTATTAAACTAGGGTGACCAGATGTCCCGATTTTATAGGGACGGTCCCGATATTTGGGGCTGTTTTTTTATATGGGCTCCTATTACCCCCACCCCATGTCCCAATTTTTCACACTTGCTGTCTGGTCACCCTATATTAAACTGAATAATCAGGTTCTATAGATAATGAATAGGTTTATGTAGAAATTACTCCTTCAGAATTCTCTATTACATTTTCATTTTCTATTATTATTTGCTATAGGGTATTTCCATCAGGAATATTCCTGGTAGTGGGTGGCATTGCAGACCCAGGGGCTAGAGCAGCTTTGAGGCTGCATTAATACCCCATTGAGCAGTTCTACTTCCGGGGAGGGCTGAGAGATTCCTTTCTCTCAGACCCTACAGAGAAGTTTGGTTTACAATCCACTCACTCATTCAGTGCAAAGGACAAGGATTTCCACCCCTAAATTAAAAGAAATTCATGAGTCCATAAACATTACATTGATACTGTATGTGGGGCAATACATGGGACACATAGTATATGCTAATTATTTATCAATATAGAAAACTTTACTATTAAATATAATTAAAACTGATAATTTCTTATTGACCTGCAAACTATAATGTCTAAGGCCCTGCTCTTGCTCCTACAAAAGTCAGTAACAAAACCCCCATTGACAAACAGTGTAGGATCAAGCCCTACAATCACCATTTGTTTGCTAAATTCAAATAAATCGCTCTGTCTTTTCTTGATTATCTCTTGTTTAACTCTGGCCCTTCCTCCTGAACCAGTTCTCTACACAGTAAGGACCCCTACGGTGATGCACTAGAAAGCAGATAAAGAACGAGAAAGCCAACTAACCAGGAGACGTTGGAATGAGCAGCTGGCCTAAATCTTAGAAATCAGGGATCCAATCCTATAAGGTGCTGAGTGGTTTCAACTCCAGTTGACTCCAGCAGGTGTTGAGGGGATTCAGTATTGGTCACTGCTTGCTGTGTGATCTTGGGTGAGTCACTCCACCTCTCAGTTCCGTAGCTTCTCCCTCTCAGGGTCTGTCTACATCGCAATTAGACACCCACGGCTGGCCTGTGGCAACTGACTCAGGCTTGGAGGAATTGGGCTATGGGGGTTGTTTAATTGCAGTATAGACATATGGGCTCTGTCTGCAGCCCAAGCTCTGGGACCCTCCACCTTCACCTTGCAGTGTCCTACTGCCCAGTCTCCAGCCCAAACAGCTACATGGCTATTAAACAGCCCTACAGCCTGAGTACGCAGAGCCTAAGCCAGCTGGCACGGGCCAGCTGCGGGTTTTTAATTGCCGTGTAGACATACTCTTAAACACAGCATTACAGGGAGAGTAGAAGGCTTCCAATTTTAAATAAACAAATAAAATAAGTAAATGCTTTACTGTTGCTGATGCAATTTGAGGTCATCATGCGAATCCTGATGTGTTAGTGCAAAGCATTATGGTTATTCTGATTGTGAGCTTTATATCCTCGCTGGGATTATGAAGCGGTGCTCTCTGATGCTGGTATTCTGCATGGACAGGAGGACTCCATTTTTTTAATGGGATACATACTGTTTTGATGATTCTTTTGACACGCACACGACTGAGGGCGGAATTTATACCTAAACAAAGGAGTCAGTGGAAGTGGCAAAGGATTCATGCTACGAGCCAGATTCTGATCTGACATACACCAGTATAAATCCAACCCCACTGAACTGCATCCAGATTGATGAGTAATGCTGTGTTTACACTGTTGTGAGATCAGAATCTGGCCTGTAGGTCTAAAATCCTTTTACGGCATTATGCAGAAAGTAATTGTAACAGGAACATTTCCTGTCATGGAATGAAGAAAACTAGTCCATGGACTCCTTTTAAGGAACCCACTGTAGTAATAAAGTGAAATAATTGTGTTCATAGCTGAATTCCTGAGAATTATTTCTGGAAATAGGAAAAGGGTTTTATTTAGTAATTCCCTAACAACAACAATAATTAATAAATAGTTAATACTATAATTAATTATATGATTTCCACCCTAAGGACTCCCTCCTATTGTTTCATGGGGAGCAAGTCTCTGTGAATCCCCAGGTGACTCACACTCTGATAATACTGTGTAGCTGCTGTAACTTTTACATATTTTTGATGCTCTGACCTCAACATCAGTGAGGAGTTTTCCTTCAATGGCTCCTTCCCTGCCCTTGGTAGCCATCTGCCATGGTGAGTGACCGCAATGTGAAGGTAAAGCCTCACTTTGACATGAACAATGATGCATAGTTTCTATCCTGAAATCTAATCCCTGAAATTGATTGCATAGTCACAGTAAATCCATTACTGGAGCAACCCTCCCTATCAAAACCACGTTTCAAATCATTTATTTTAGAATAAAAGGCTTTTTAAAGTATCAGATGAAACTAAAGCTAGTTCTTTGATAGCTGTAAATACTGGAAGTCCTGCTTCAGATGGAAGCGTCACCTCTTTCTTGGAAACAAAATTGTATTTTAATACAGATAATAGAAATTAGAGATGTGGCGGGGGGGAACCTATTAGTTAGATGTATCTGTCTGTTTGGGGATAACCGATCCTCCAATTTTTAAAACTCCCCATTGACGTCACGTTATTCATGTGCTACAAATTGGCAAAGCCTGGAAGATTAGGCTCTTCTATAGCAGCAGAAACGCAGAGATGCAACAAAACTATACAGTGAACCTTGTCTTTATCCAACATTGGTTAGATTGCAGCTGGAGTACTAGGTAAAATACTAGGCATCATACTATAGATCAGAGGTGGCCAAACTACAGCCCGTGAGCTACATGAGGCTCTTTTACTGTTAAAGTGTGGCTCTCGGAGCCCCGCCCCCCCATTCTCCGCATACCAGACTGTTTGGGGGAGCAAGGGGCTTATGCCCTGTGGCAGGATGGTGGGGCTGGGGGCTTCTGCCCAGCAGGGAGGGGGATCTCAGGGCTTTAGCCCCATGGGAGGTACCTGCTGGGACTCGTGACTTCAGCAGGAGCAAGACTGAAGCCCTAAGACCACCCCCAACCCCCCATGGCAGAATCTCCTAGCCCCCCTAACCAGCCGCAGGGCTGAAGCCCCAAGCCTGAGCAGGCATGCCCCAGCTCTCGAACTTCTGAAGATTGTAGTATGCGTCTTGGAGGGTCACTAAGTTTGGCTACCCCTGCTACAGATGATATAGGGGGAAATAAAAGGCTGTACTACATGGAGGAGACACTGTTCTCATTAGTTAGCAAAGATAAGACAAAACAATAAATATGAATTATAACAAGAAAAAACAATGTAAATAGGAGGAATACTCTCAGGGGAGATTGACTAGGGAATGAGAAACTTTGGGAAGAGGTGGTGGGACACAACATGTGACATTTTGAGCTCTGCGTGGCATTGTGGGGCCGCGTTAGAAATGACGTAGTAGTGACATTAGTAAATTCTTTGGGGCAGGGACTGTCTTGTCCTGTGTTTGCACAGCACCTAGCACAATGGGGTCTTGGTTCCAGACTGAGGTTCTTAGGCATGATGATAACACACACAAATAATAATTAATATTAATTAGTCCCACAGAAAAAAAAAAGCCCTGTGTAGCTGAGGCAATCTCTGAGTCATCATCCTCTGTCATTGTAACCAAGTTCTAACCTTTCAACAAGGTTAGTGGTACCCTCTAGCGTTATTGAGGTTTTCCCATAACAGTAACCTTTCCAAACTTGGAGACTGGTATCTCTCTTGGCAAATATAGTCACAAAGCCCTGCTCCCGCTCTCGCTGAAGTCAATGGCAAAGCTCTGATTTTGACGATGAGTCCTTCTTCACAAGGATCAGTTCCATGAAGCCTAGACTCACCTACCTGTTTCTCTTAGATTCTAAGGGGGTCTGTAGTTACCTGGCCCCTGACAAGACCTGATTATTTGTCCAGCACAATAGCTTAGGACCCCATATAATCCACTTTGTTGTGAGGAATTCTATACAGTATTTCAAACAAGTGTGATCTTCAAGTTTGTCAATTTTGCAAAATACAAAATAGTTATTTTCTAACAGTGCTGCTTATGTGTGTGCTAATCTGGATTGTGCGGTCCAATACAGCAGTGCTAAATAGAACCAAATGATTTGAGAAGTTAGAGATGGAAAAGCCTCATTAGTCCATCCTCCAGTGTAGGATTGTCCCCAAGAGGATATTTTCTAGTGCTTTATGTTCATGAGATACAATGCTCAGTGTCTATTGGGCATTGCTGAAGGTAAGAGTGAGGTCACACTCTTTATTTTGTGGATCATTTCCCTTGAAATGATATTAACATAATTAGTTTTTCACTGACCTTTCTCTGGGATAATGTTAGCCTGCCTCCTAACTGGGGATGAATTGAGGATTTGTAGGGCTTTGTGTCTTTCCCTGTAAGTCTGTGTCTTACTTGAGATAACGAAATAGCTTGAAAGGAATAGCAGCTCATCATATCTTTCTCATGCACACACAAATTTGTATCGATGATCATAAATTCTGGCACAAAATAGATTCACAAATTACTGAAAATGTGTGCAGACATTTGTCAGATGCTGGTTAGAGCATCATTTATAACAATCAGTTTCTGGTTATGACAAGATGCATTAACCTAGTGTTATATTAGTTCTATAACCATAGCTATTAATTTCTTCAATGGTAAGATGCTATATTGCATCCTTCTTCTAGTTAGAACAGCATTGATCTGTTGTAAATGATCAGTGTGATTTTTAAGGCTAGTGAAGGATTATATATTCCCCATGTGATGCTCAGGAATAACAAGTAATTGGAGCTTGTTTTAGGAAGTCTGAAAGTTAAAATGCAAGGAAGGGATATAGTCACATATTTAATAAACATGTAAAATGTTATCCTCCAACTTCTGCCTGTTTACAATACAAATAAAATGAGCTGGCCTGGGTGTGACATTCCTGGCATTTTTACATCAATTTAACCCTGGAAAAGCCTAATCCTGGTTTAATGGTCTTTTAATAGAAGTGGTCAGTAGTTTGGTAAATGTTTAAGTGACAGGTTGACAGACATGGAGTTAACACTTTAATCTTGGCTGCAGGCCAAATGGCTACCCAAGCGGGTTTCCTTTAAACCTGAGAGTGGGGCATTTATTTCCAAGTCAGCCTCAAGTTAGAAGTGAAGCCTCAGGGAACACAAAGTTTGCTTTGAATGTTTCAAGGTGGCAGTGGCATTGGTTTCTCAAAGGGGTTGGCGGGTGAAGCATCTCTATAGATATAGCATTTAATACATAATATCCTTTCAATAGGATTTTTGAACTCATCTAATATAATTTAATAGAGAAGAATCCTATAGGCTGGTTTAAACATTCTATAGAAATGTTACCTTTGTTAAATTCCATGGGAGTTTTTGCCACCAATATCTAGACATTCCAAATCCAAAATGTTCATCAGAATAAATACTTTACTTTAACTAATAGTATGTCCATCTCAAAGGCATCTGGGTACATCTAACACAAAATCAAACAATCACTGGACAAAGGCTTGGCTGGAAAGATGATTCCTACTCAGAACCCAAAATGTGTAGGACTTCAGATATCAGACACACCATCCCAAGGTGTAAGTCTGAGGGCTAGTCTACATTACCCGCTGGATCGATGGGCAGCAATCGATCCAGCGGGGGTCCATTTATCCATCTAGTCTAGATGCGATAAATCGACCGCCGAGTGCTCTCCCATCAACTCCGGTACTCCACCCGGGCGAGAGGCGCAGGCGGAGTCGACAGGAGAGCGTCAGCTGTCGACTTACCGCAGTAAAGACACCGCCTTAAGTAGATCTAAATACGTCGACTTCGTAGCTGAAATTGTATAACTTAGATCGATTCCCCCCCCTTCCCGCCCCCCAGTGTAGACCAGGCCTGAGAGCTGCCCACCAGCTCTCAAGATTACACATCTAGGGGGCTGTCAATGAACATACTTCCAGTGATACATGGAGGGGTGGTCTCTAATGAAGCCAGGTCCCAAATTTTACAAAGCTTTCAAGAATGAAACCAACCTCTCAGATTGGAAGTAAATGGGATGCCAGTGCAGTGCACACAACACTAGCATAATGTGCTTGCACTGACCTACTCCACTGCCACAGCAGACAGCTGCATACTGACTAGCTGAAGCTCTAAAAAAGGGGTCGGCAACCTTTCAGAAGTGGTGTGCCGAGTCTTCATTTATTCACTCTAATTTAAGGTTTTGCATGCCAGTAATACATTTTAATGTTTTTAGAAGGTCTCTTTCTAGAAGTCTATAATATATAACTAAACTATTGTTGTATGTCAAGTAAATAAGGTTTTTAAAATGTTTAAGAAGCTTCATTTAAAATTAAATTAAAATGCAGAGCCCCCCGGACCGGTGGCCAGGACCCGGGCAGTGTGAGTGCCACTGAAAATCAGCTCGCGTGCCGCCTTCGGCACATGTGCCATAGGTTGCCTACCCCTGCTCTAAAATGTTCTGCAGGAGTAGCTGAAGCACCATTGGAATAATCCAGATGTCAGAAGTATGGGTAACTATGGTTAGGTTGGCATCAGCAAGGAAAGGCCCCAATCAACCTTCTAACTGCTGTTGGAAAAGTTTGCCATCCATAGTTCTTATGTTGAAAAGTCATCAGGTGTCTATAACATTTATTTATATTGCTATTGGCACATCTCATGGTCCTTTAAGCCTTGTATATGGCATCATTTGATTTAATGCATTTCTTATGCCAATAGTTCTCTGAAAAGGAGTGAAATGGTTTCTTTAATGTTCCAGGATATGCTCTGCTTAGCTCGAAGTTTTAATTTTATGGGAACAGTCTCTCTACTCTTTTTTCTTTCTTTTTTTTGGGTAGCAGATTCATTACTTGCTACTTACTTGAAAAGCAGTGAATTGGTTTGAACAGACGGCTTGAATATATTTTAACCACTGAAAGAAACTTTATATTTTTCAAATGTATACGCCACATATTTAGCCATGCTGTATTTTTTTCCTTTCAGATTGGACTTTGTCCTGCTAAGAAATTTTTGTTTGAAAAAGTGTGTGTGTGTGTGTGTGTGTGTGTGTGTGTGTGTGTGTGTGTGTGTAGTAAGTTTATTCAGTTTGGAATGACTTATTCACAAGGGAATACATTAAAAAAATTCTCTACCAGTGATTGACAGTTGCACTCAGACCATGAGGATTATGGGGGGTCAATGAGGATTATCTCATTTACTTTCATTAACCCTTGAATTTACTTTACCAGTTTTCTTCCAAATGCCACTCACTTGAATGTTAACAGTTTCCTTTAACTGTCAATTTTGCTGCCAAAATCAAAGCGATTTAAAAAAAAAATTTTTAGTGTCCCAAACTGGTTAGAGATAAACAGAGACCTTTAATTTAAATGTCCTTGTGTATTAATATTTCTGCTGTGCTAAAAAAAAAATCTGTTTTGGAATTAACCCATTTTACCTAATTAACGCTAATCTACTCAGATTATATAATAACACTAATACTTTGAACTTCCATAGCTGCTTTCTTTCTAGAATCTCACAACTCCTTTGTAAGGGAGATAAGAATAAAATGCAACTGCAAATGTCAAGCATTTCCCCCCATCATTTGCAATTTATAACTACCTATTTAGCTAGCTACATGTATCTTGGAACTCCATTTTATTACAAACTTTTAAAAAACCAAATTAATAATAATATAAAAATATTCAAACTAATTTCCTGCTGGTGAAAGATACCTGGAGAAGCACAGACCAGATACAACACTAGTGGATGAGATACAATCTCCTTCCATACTGTCTACCAATGTGCCTATGAACTGAAGAGAGTAAGGGGTAAGTGTGAAGTACAATTTCCATGGCCTGTTGAAGTCTTTGGCCCTTTTGCTGAAGTTGCTGACAGGTTCTAATTTGTACCAATGTGATGGCAGTTTTTCTGACGTGGACATCTGTCCTATGTGCACAAGGCTGAGACACTCAGATAATCTTGTATGGGCCAGGAAATAGCTGTCCGATGGTAAAACTTCCGACAATTATCAGACTCTGTTACTAGAAGTTTGGAGACGTAGCTGTTTTTCCATTTAGAGGCTTATTTGCAAGACAGTTTTTTGTTCAAACCTGCAGTGTTGCAGATTTATGAAAATCATTCTTATCCCAAACATGTGACTTATTAAACCAGTCCTTTTCCCTCTCCAAAAAACAAACAACAAAATAGAGACAGCATGTGAAATCTGAGACTTCCTGGTATCATGGATAAACTGAGTTCCTTTGCTGATGGACTGTGTACCACGGTTGCATATGTGGCTGAATATGACATGAACAATACTAATAACAAAACCTCCAGAGAAAGCTGCTTAACACTAGTTGTGCTCCTGTGAGACTATTCTGTGGAAACATCAAATTCTGAAGACTTGGAACTCAATATAAAATGGAATGTAGATCCACCTAGGCTAGAAGCTTCTGGACTAAATGGTTAGATATGATTTTGGGCTGCCCACATTGCAAAGCTATCTAGTGCATTTCAATTCTTATGTATCCATTTGCAGATTACAACTGAAATATACACTTGGATATGAGTAGACAGATGCAAAATTAGAAAATGCTCCACCAGCAAAATTACTTTGCCACTCAAGGCCCAGTTTATTAACTTCATTTGTTTAAATGAGCACTTAAAAAAAATATTTTCTACTGAAGTAAGAATAAATGCGCAAATTTTGATGCATATATTTACATAGTTCAAAAATGATAAAATAAATATAGAATGATAGAAATGTAGGGCTGGGAGGGAGCTTGAGAGGTCATCAAGTCCAAAACTCTGCACAAAGGCAGGACCAAGTAAACCTAGACTAGCCCTGACAGGTGTTTGTCCAACCTGTTCTGAAAAACCTCCAATGACAGGGATTCCACAACCTCCCTTGGAAGCCTATTCCAGAGCTTAACTGCCCTTAGGCCTTGGCTACACTGGTGCTGTACAGCACTGCAAATTGCTGCACTCGGGGGGGTGAAAACGCCCCTCCTCCCCCCGAGTGCAGCGAGTGCAGTGCTGTAAAGTGCCAGTGTAATCAGCGCCTGCAGCGCTGCACGCTCTCTCGCAGCGCTGCAAGCTATTCCCCTCGGAGAGGTGGAGTACTTGCAGCGCTGCGAGAGAGCTCTCGCAGTGCTGGTGGCGCGACTACACTCGCGCTTCACAGCGCTGCCGCTGTAGCACTGTGAATTCTCAAGTGTAGCCAAGGCCTTAGAGTTAAACAGCTTTTTCCTAATATCTAACCTACATCTCCCTCACTGCAGATCATGTCCAGTGAAGGTAGGACAAGAAGTAATGGGCTTAGAGAACAATTGATCACAGTCCTCTATATAACAGTTCTTAACATATTTGAAGACTTCTTCTTTTCTCAAGACTAAACAGACCCAGTTTTTTTAACCTTTCCTCATAGGTCAGGTTTTTAAAATCTTTTATTATTTTTGTTGCTCTCCTCTGGACTCTCTCCAATTTGTCCACATCTAAAGTGTGGTGCCCAGAACTGGAGTATTCCAGTTGAGGCCTCACCAGTGCCAAATAAACTGGGACAATTACCTCCTGTGTCTTACATATGACACTCCTGTTAATACACCCCAGAATGATATTAACCTTTTTCACATTGTTGGCTCGTATTCACTGTGTGTGTGTGTGTGTGTAAACACATACACAATGGGATGTGATATTACTAGCTAACTGTTAGTAAGGAAGGTATTAGTGGTGCAAATATGTATATTAATTATTTCTATATGTAGCTTATAAAAATGTTACCAATCATAGTCTGAAAGGGACTCAGGAATAAAAATAGGCATTTTTAATAGAATCCTACAAATCTATTTTTATGTGTTTAGTATGTAACTGGCCCTATGATCTAGTACTCAATCAAGGAATTACCCATATACATTCTTAACCTTATGCTGTGAATGTACTTAGTGGGACTACATATTGCATGGGTGTAAATGTTTGCAGGATGAGATCCTTAATATGTATTTTGTCAAACAGGTTCCTGAACAAAATGGTTCCTGAAAGTAGACTTAATAAAAGAATGATGTGTGACTGTGGACCTAACACTTCCTGAGAAACAGAGGTTGTGCCTATTCTATTCTGCATCATTGTTTTTAAAATGTTATATATATATCATTAGACAATACCAGTCAGACAGGCATGTTTGAAATTCCCAGGCCTTAGGAGTTAAAATACAAGACTGACCTTATTTTAAAATCAATTTCCAAATTTATCTCTTATCCTTTGACATTTAAAAATATATATATATTTCAAGTGATTGCTTTCTTTAGGTAGCTTTTACTTCAAACTCGTCCAGCTGGAATTTGCAACTGCCCGTATCTAGGACCTTAAGTGAAATCTACCAGGGTATATCCTTGATTAAATAAACCAAGAAATGTTTAGCAATTAAAGAACATCTGATGTCAAAGGCAACTTCATGCTCTTGGGGGAACACGATGCTAGGTGCCTAAAGGATACTTAAGATAGGACCCATTCCTGTCACTGGGTGAGTGCTCTCCCTACACTTCTGTTAGCAAACTGCTTGATAAGGTTAGATGTCTATAACTACTCTCTACTGCTAGGAAATAAAAAGCAATTTCACTTTTCATTCTTAGCATGTCATATCTAGTGCAAGATGTAGGATTTTCCTTCAGGTTACACAGCTACTTATTCTGCAGTCAACCAATTAGTGCCAGACAAGGCAATGACATCTGGATTTGATTAGTAGGGCATTAGTCGTTCATTGGGATGTTTTGACTAGACTCTTCAATGGATTTATTGTACTTTATAGTTGTTTATTTTCCAATCAGAGTCAGCCTTTAAGTCAAGATTGCTGCTTCAGCCCCTTCTGAGCAAAAGGAAACACAAAGAAATAGTCTCTCCCTGACGCTTAGGAATAAGGTCTCCCATCAATTACACCTAGGCTTAAAACACTGCAGGTCAGACAGAGTCAACAGTACGTGCTTACTACACATTGATTAACAAAGGGGAGATGTCAAAAGGGGGGATGATGTATGATTAGCTACTGGCCAGGTATGTTTGGAAATAGATTTGGTTCTTTTTCTTTCCTTCTCCCTCCCCCCCCCCCCCCCCCAAAAAAAAAATACTGTTCATTTAGTGCTGGTTAAAAGTGCCAGAATGGGATCGGCTGCATCCTCTGTTTTTCTACAGACAGGTACTGTACAGGCTCGGTCACTGCAAGCTGGCACACCCTGAGCTCTCAATGTACCTCCACTCCAGCCTGGAGGGACTGCACCTCCAGGAGTCAGAGGGAAGTTTCCATGTACATTCAGCACATGTCTTGTCTGTTGAGACTGCTTCCAAGGATGACAAGCTGTGTCAGTGAGATGGTGATTTTCTAATGCAGATGACTGTCTTCTCAGAAGTGGACTGAGCTCCATCAGCTCATTTCACATAGGTCAACAAACAATCATCATCTGGAAACTGATCTCAGTCACTTCTGACCTGGGCCAAATTTACAGACCTAGAAGTGAAGGGCTGCCTCTCTTATTACTAGTTTCCAAGTCATCCAATCACAGGGTGGGGTTCTTGGAATCAGACAGAAAGTGAGGGAAATTATTGTGGAAAAAAAGGTGAACCCTTTTAAATCTCAAGATTTAAAATGAAAAGGAAGTATAGAAAATCTGTCAAAAGTAGTAAGGAGCAAGAGACACATATTTCTTAGCTAACTTTTTGGAACATTTTAAGCAAAGGACAAAATATTTCAAAAGCAGGCACTTTAAATCAGGCTCTAAGGGTGAGATTTTCAAAAGCTCCTTAAGTCACTGAGGAGCATAAGTTCTGCTGAAAGGCAGTGGGACTTATGGTCCTTAGTCACTGAGGGTCAGATTTTCAGAAGCACCTAAGGCTATTTAGAAACCAGCCTGATTTTTTCAAAAGTGATGGGCACCCATTAATTTCCATTGCCTTCAGTGCTAATGTGGAAGTAGGAGCTGAAAATCTTGGTGAAAATAAATCCCCCACATCTGAAAAACGATTATTTCCAGGATCGCAAGCCCACTTATATTTCAGAATATAAGAGGGGGATCAAATTCATCTTGGGTTTCCTCTATTAGGAGACAATCTGGCACTTCCTTGACTTGGGGGACAGTTTCCATGTAGAATTTGGGGCCCCCCCTTTGTAATGCAGACCTTCATTGACACATCTATGTGACCACCTTCAATCCATTGCTGCCAATGAAAACAAACATATATGATGTTGCTGGGCTCCCAGTTACACTGTGCATGCGGGAGAGAAACGGGGCAGGTTAACTCAGCCAGGCAGATTAGAGGTGTGACCTCGGGAAACTTCACCAGGTAGAGGAAGCTGGTCTGGAACCTACCTGGTATCCTAGGCAACTCTAGGTCCCTGGCAGACCATACATGAAATAAGTGCAGAGGAGGCAGCACACTTGCACAATACAGACGTCCATGGTGTGCAAACAATCATAATTCCAGAGCTCCCTGAGGAATAGCTTGTTAGGACACCAGTGAAGTAAACCTTGTTGCTAAACTATGCCACTTGTTGACTATCTTTCTCTTCCCTTCTCCTAACCACCAGCCACTCATCGGGGGGCCCGCTTGAGGTCCTCCACCAATGGTTTCCCTCTTTAAGTGAGCCTCAGAAGCTGCATGAGTCTGTCAGTTAGCTTGGCAGACCTTCAATCTAATTCATTAAATCTCTGGCCAAAAAATGTTCCGTTGCAGACTCACCATGGCTCCCAAGATTCCTCCAGGACAATAACACTCCCAAGTCTTTTATTGCTAGGGGCTACTTTTTCTGTACTTTTTATTATATTATCTGGACTGAAACCCAGCTATACACTGTGCATGTTTCTATGCTGGCTACATTTCAGTTCATAATCCTCATTGTTCAGGAGGCTAGAATTTCTTTCTTTTTTTATTTTTATCAGTGTTTCCTTTGGGTTTGCATCTAGCTGCTTCAGTGATAGTCAGTCGAGATTAAATGTTTTGCACTTAACATCATTTCTGCTATGGTTTTCCAAAGTGAAGTGTAATTCACCAAGGAATGTATCCTCGAATTATAATTCAGCTGCAGCCTAGCCATCCTTTTTTCTAAACTGATCCTGAAATGAGAGTGCCTTTGAGCTCACAAATGAAAAGCATTATTTAAGATCAGGCATTCAGAGTTTAGTCATCACCTGATAGGTTATCTACACTAGAAAAATAACCTAAGCCTGATATTCCTAGGGCATCACATTGGTATTCTAAATTGGTTAATAGATAGGACGTTTATTTTCCACTTACCACTGTGCTGGTAATTGTCGGTTTTATACCACAAATTTGATCTTATGGAGCACACAGAATTTGACCTCTCCCTTTACTTACCACCAACCACTTGCACATGCTGTTCTATTGCACTGGCATCCCGGGTTCATGTTAAAAGAGACCACATGGAGTGTTTCAGATTATAGGGAGTGTAGGTGATCTTAATTCATTCTGATTTGCTCGTGATTTCAATGTGTGTCTGCAATGTCATCAAGAGCTTCTGGGGGAAACTGCTAACCTTGCAGCCTGTCATTTTTAATGTAGGGAATAACAAGTAAAGTCACCTAATTTGCTACGAACATGAAATGGCAAATTAAAAACGTCTGTGTCATCACATTTGTCTTAAAGTATTTCCTGGCCAAACAAAGCCCCAAACGAATAAGGCTTATTCCAGATTTTTGCTAACTATCCTGGCTGTTACATCATAAAGTTGCAATTCTTCTAGTCCTACAAGAATCAACTGGGGCTCCTCTATAGTTTGACTGGTAGAAAGGCAGAAAGTATTTAGGCTGATTAGGCCACAAAGCAGGGGGTGACTATGTGTACGGTGTAAATTTTATAGATTTTTTTTTTTGGCCACTTTTTGGTTTCTTACCTTTTGCAGTTTTGTCTTGCTACTGGCTGTCAATGTAGCCTCTTCTGCAAGGAAAACTCCTGCCCCCTTTTTAATTCTATTTTAAGATGAAAGTCTTTATATTTAAATGTATATTTAAAATGTTACATTAATCAGACTAACAATAGCATGATATAGGGCCTGTGCTTTTGGAGTTAAAGTAAATATTTTAAAATATTTTATTGACCTATTGTTAGTCTTTAGCAATGCCTTTTAATCATCAAACATCACATGGGACAAAATCCTTCCTTTGTTTTTACTGGACTAGCATGGGAGTCTGCTTGAGTAGGGACTTTGTTATTTAGCCTGAGGGCTAGATAAGGGATGTTGCATGGGTGAGACCCACTCTGTTCTATTATGTGCATTATAGATGTAGGAGATGCTCTGCATCGTACAACATCTTCCACAATTTTAGAATATCAAAAACTGAAAATGCCGGGATAGCATAAAATGCATTGAGTTTAGTCAGAATCAGCAAAGCAAGGGCCCACCGTACTGGCTGTATTATTCATTTTTGTATTTAATGATTAAAAGCCTCTAATTTTTAAATGTAAATGAAGCTGCCCCTGAATTTCCTTTTGCCATATCAGAGTGTGATAGAAACTTATGGACTTCACAGAATTTAGGTCGTACTTGCTGCAAAGTACATGAGGGCCTTGCCCATAGCATGGCCTGCAGGCCAAATGCATCCTGAAAAGTCCTAGTATGTGTTCTGCAGCAGCTCTCCAGATTACTATATCTTAGATACAAAGGTACAGCCCATTGGTAGAATGATTCTAACAGGCTAAAGCCTTAGGGTAAAATTTTCAGAAGCACATCAATGACTAAGGTGCCTAAGTCCTATTTTCAAAGTCTCATTGAAAGTGAATAGGAATTAGGCTCCTAAGTACATCAGTCACTTTTGAACATAGGATGTAGGCATCTAAGTCACTTAAGCCTTGGCTACACTTACCCGCTAGTTCGACGGCTGGAAATCGAACTTCTGGGTTCGACTTATCGCGTCTAGTCTGGACGCGATAAGTCGAACCCGGAAGTGCTCGCCGTCGACTGCGGTACTCCAGCTCGGCGAGAGGAGTACCGCGGAGTCGACGGGGGAGCCTGCCTGCCGAGTGTGGACCAAGGTAAGTTCGAACTAATTCGAACTAAGGTACTTCGAACTTCAGCTACGTTATTCACGTAGCTGAAGTTGCGTACCTTAGTTCGAATTAGGGGGGTAGTGTAGACCAAGCCTCAGATGCATCTGAGAATTTTTACCTCTCATTTGTCTGACGTCAAGCTGATTTTGCTTCTTATTTTCATTTCTGGCAAACTCCATCAGCCATCAATTTCCATTGATCTGTTTTGGAAAACAGAACTGCAAGAAAACATTAATTTGTGGGCATTTATTTCTGATAAAATAATGTAACTGTGTATGCAATGTAGAATGCAGTGTTGTAGCAGTCTCGGTTCCAGGATATTAAAGAGACAAGGTGGGTGAGGTAATAGCTTTTATTAGACCAACTTCTGTTGGTGAGAGAGAAGCTTTCGAACTTATACAGAGTTCTTCTTCAGTGCAATGTAGATGCAACCATTGGGCTCCTGAATTAAGAGGTTATGTAAAGAATGGAAGAAAGAAGCCAACCTACCCAGGTTGAGGAGAGAGGAATAAATTAGCCTCCACAGCCTTCTGCAAAGGTCAGAAGGGGGTTCAGTAAGGTTTGGTAACCCAGCAAAAATACAGGGGAGAAAAGGATATCAAGGATTTAGCACTTTAGTTCTCAGTGATGGGAAACTCTGGAATGCACCCCAGTTCACAGGTCATTTTGAGTTGGTTTGTCCAGAAGGAGGTATCCTGTATGGTCAAAGCATCCAGCTTCAAAATTTACTTAGTTAAGTCACAACCAGTGAGTGAGAAAAAGACCAGAGTAGGAACAAGGCTGTAAAAATGACCATTTTCTTAACAGAAGATTTGGAACATTTAATAAACAAAAGGGTAAATTAATGTTGGGTGCAACCGTGGACATTCTCAATAAAAAATTAGTTGCAATTTTTTGCTGTAGCACTAAGATGCATGTGACTTTGGGCTGTAGGGAAGTTCATCTGCAGCAGTGCGACACAGTGTGAGAGCTGTTACCAAGTCTGTAAGGGCAACTCTGTGATAAAAGAAGTTGCTGGAGTTTATCCGTTGTCTTTATTTTGCACACCCTTCTCAATGAGAGGCCACAAATCAAACTGACTTGGTATGCCATTTCTGTTTCTGCCATAGGGCAATATAGTGTATGTGGCTAGCAGTGTCTGAGTAAACAGGTGGGAGACAGAAAGAGAGCAGAAAGAGGGACCACACCAGAGAAGATGCAAACATACAATTTGCTCAGTGTCCACTCTACCACTTTTCGTGTTAAGGTGCACCGAGACAGGAACCCTACTGGCTCAAGATACTTAGACGTATTTGGCCATATTAGCCTGATTTTTTGCTGTCATGAACAGAAGTCTATGCCTGGAAGTTCAGGAACTTACTGCAAAAGTTTTGTCACTATGACTTAGTGGCAATTGATAACAAGACTCTTTTGCATCTCTGTTGCCTGGTTGAACAGAATCTCTTTCAAGTGACTAAACTCTGAAGTCCAAGGAAATGCAGTGTAAATTCTCTTAGTTGGCAAATTTCCATGTGTTAATGTTACTGTCATAGAACTGAATTGCTTTTCTTAAAGTAATTATTATAATAAAAACATTTCACAAGAGATTAAAAAAAAGAATAAGAGGGAAGCAGAGGTAGTGCACCCCACAAATTGAACAGCTACTTGTCCTACTTTCTGGCTCCCTCTTTTACAAACAGAAGTGTGGGAGAATATGCTGCTTATGTAATGCACTGTCCCTTGTGAGGAAAGCAGCACACGAGGAGGAATCAGCCAGGTCCTATCAGGGAAGAGGGAGCACAGTGTTGGGTACCTGGACTGCAGCAAAATGGCAGATTGGCAAAAAGACAAATTCTGTGGAAACTTCTGTGACCACAGAATCACAAAGGGCCCTGGTTATACAGGGTCATTTGTGCTTAGGGTATCGCAAAATGCTTTCCTAGCTAGTGAGCTATTACTTGCTGATGGTGTAGTGACTGTGTAAGTAAAAGGAGAAGCCAGGATGCTGTCAACAGTAGCTCTCACACAGCCTGAGACATTAGAACCTGTTGGAATGATCTTCCTTATCTTGAGTTGAACTCCCTCATGGTTAACTTATACCAGAACAGTTACCAGAGAGAAGCAGGAGTCACCTGTACTTAATATCTCACCCAAAGGATGGTACCTTTGGCAGAATTGTGGTTCTAGATTCCCATTGTTCTTTGTGTCATGGTTCTCTGGGCAGGACTGCTTCCAGGTCTCCATAAGAACATAAGACGGCCATACTGGGTCAGACCAAAGGTCCATCTAGCCCAGTATCCTGTCTTCTGACAGTGGCCAGAGCCAGATGCCCCAGAGGGAATGAACAGAACAGGTAATTATCAACTGATCCATCCCCAGTCTACCATTCCTAGCTTCAACAACTAGGGCTTAATACTGGGATATCAGGACAGAAGATAAAACAATGGCTTTAGCAAACCTGGAAATGTTAGTAGCTTAATAAATATTTAGCTTGCCTGCCTCTCAGATGTCTGCTAAATCAGCCTATACAAAATGGTTTCCTGAGTAGCCTGGATAATAACTATAGTATTTAGCATTATCACAAATCTGACCATTGCTAGTTTGAATTTCATAATTTTTCTATTTTTCTTGCGCCTTCTCTCGTTAGTTCCTCCCCTTGAGAGATCTTAGTCTAGACAGTGATCTGGGAATGCTGGGGGGGGAGGGGGAGGAGGGAGAGAGACAGTTTCCTAGTGCATTTGCCTGCATCATCGGTAATCAAAGCTTTGCAAACTTCCTTTCTCAATTCTTTTTTTAGCCACCACAATCTGTGGCCTCACTGACCCAAGCACCTTGGACAATTTCCCTCCTTTGCAGGGGCCTAAATCTTTCCTTTCATCATTGCAACCCACACCACTCCAACCTCCCCACTTGAATCTAATCCCATTTACTAGCTTCTGCTTAAATCTTAGGATCGAAAGAGGAATTCCAAACAGAGAAGATGACACATCACTCCTTTCCCCTAGTCCCTCATCCTCTTTTTAAAAGTTATTCATTAATTTTAAATAAGCAACAATGGGACACTTCAAGATCAAGGGCTTCCAAAATGTCTGGTTTAAAAGAAGTGAAAGACTCATTCTATCATCCAGTCCATCTCCAGGGAGCAATGCAGGACTGCTCCCTAAAGCACAGTTACTAGTTTATTATCCATGTGTATGTAGCAAATTTACATGAAACTCTAGGCCTCATCCATGTAGAGAGAAAAATAAGAAAGTATAAATCAATGAGACACACTTTGTAGTTTTAGATAAAAACTACTTTAAACTGGAGTTGACTAAATTTCAGTAATTTAAGGACAAAAACATTACAGATATGTTGTAATTAGTCCTGAAACACACATTACAAACCCAGAAAATTCAGCATTAAAGTTAAATTTAAACAAAATTCAAACATGTCAAGGTATGGAAATACACAGTTAAGGCACCTAAACAATCTTAACTCCACCTTGTAGTGATGCTATGCAATCAACATAAAATAGGATTTGTGCATAACAGTGTTTGTAATCCACGATTAGACTAAACTGATTTTTAAAGACACATTTTTTTTTTCATTTCTATCTCTACATCCTGCCACTGAGTGGCCACACACACAGCCACCCTTTACCCACACCCAGATACTTGCCTCTCTTTCCCCTCAAACTCCTTTGAACATCACCCCCTGATTTTTTTCCTTCTTGCCTATATTTTTTTCCCTTGACTATATTTGGTACAACAGGTAGATTGAAAATAATATTTTAGGATTAATGGACATTTCTGCCATTATTCTTTATAACTGAAAGTTTTCCATTCAGTAGCTCCTGAAGAATAATGTTCTTCAGCTAGAGTTACCACCTGGTTTTCCCAGGATTGTTTCCTTTCTGAGATAGCTGTCTGGGGAAATCTATCCAGGGACACTACCAATTGTGCAGTTTTATTGGGTCGGGATCATCCCAGATGTCCCAGGTTTTTGTACCTCAGAGGTGGCAACCCTATCTTCAATAGGGAAGTCCAAGAATTGCCTTCTTTCAAAATGGTTGATGTCTCCTATTGTTGTTAATGGGACTGAGGTCACAAGTGCCCTCAGTTAAAATGGCCTCTTTCAAAATGGCCACTATCTCCTATTGTTATTGAGAGACAAGGTGCGTGAGGTAATATCTTTTATTGGAGCAGCTTGGGTTGGTGAGATAGACAAGCTTCTGAGCTTACATAGAGCTCTTCTTAAGAGGAGTGAAGCCAAGCTGTCCTCAGAAGATGGTAGCCCCTATGTTGTTAAGGACCACCAGAGGGTGGCTGTAGAGCACATGCTGGGTGGAGGCAATGCCTTATATAGCTCTCTAGTGACCCACTGTGGCCAAAGTCTGCAGCAACTATCACAGGTTACAGCCTTGTCCAGACACTTCAGTTGGAGGGAATGCTGAAAAGTATAGATAGGCCGGAAATAACACTTTTCTTCCTAAAACCCATCCCTATCCTCATTAATTGCAAGGACCCCAATGTCTCCTTCCCACCTGAAGCAATAACATGGAAAGGACCTCACAAAGGAGTTTATAAGGGTTTGTCTCTTTACATCTCCAGTTTCAGCATCTTGGGGATAACCTTGGCCTCCACTTCTGGCCTCTGACAGCAGAAACACGTGAACTCAGGAAGCTCCGCTCCAGGGTCTCAGATAGGGAAGCTGAGCACTCAAATCAACACTTCAAATTTATTGATGTCTTATACAAATATTTATGGGGCTGTTTCCTCCCCCAGTGGTAGGCAGAGAGCCAGCAAGCCTGGTAATTTATACCATAGCATCTGCTGACAGAAATATATAACTGTTTTATGTTTGTTAAGAAAACTGGGCACTGGAGTCTGTGACTCAAGGCCTTCAAAAGAGAACGCAGAGCTCAGTGGGAAGAAGGGGAAATGCAACGTGCTTAGCCAGAGTACGGAGCAATGTCATTTCCTCAAATGGCAAATTAAAGACACTGCAGGAACTGTCAAGATTGGGGAAAATGACTTTTATATGCAATCAATTTTTATGGGGTGTGAGTAGGGGGAGAGAGACTTTCCTAAAAAATGTATGGGAATGAATTGTTTCCTCAGTCCTTCCTTCAGCAAACTCCTATTGAGTTTGACTGAGCAAAGATTGAGGAAACACTGAATGAGGATGGAAGGATTTGGTCCCATGCAATACTTTTAAACCAAAACTAAAGCCTCTCGTATATACAGGGCATGAACACATACATTATCTCCTGTAAAGGGGACACTGTCAAGGTTGTTTGATAGAAATATTGATTTATCCTGACAGTTGTCCTCCCATACTGAATTTCTTACTGTCTGGATTCTAGCCAAATTCTCTGCATATTGCAAACTGATTGCTGCCAGCAATGGGATTATATATTTTAGAAGTACATGTGCAGCATATTGATAGATTCCCAGCCAATTGACTAGTGCCCATGGGCTATCTTCTGTTGCAGCCTGTGTCCTTGTTTACTAAATGGGCTCCTTCCTTAGGCCAGCAAAGCACTTAACCATATGCTTACTTTAAGCACATGCTTAAGTGCTGTGCTGTACTGATGCATTAGTGATGGGCAAACCTCAGAAGGCTCAGAATTTGGAGACACACACAAATGTTTTGTTGCTTAACTGAGGCTTCTGCTCACTACCTTGGGCCAGCACGACTGAGCAGGAATAGCTTTTCTCCTGAGATTTACAGTCCTTGCTTCCTCATAGCATTCAGCCTCTTGCCTTGGCTAGAACCTGGACATATAGAGGAGACACATGAGAATGTTTAACTTCCCCTACCCACCCCCAATTATATTTCAGGCTTTTTCAGAGTTCAAAGTGGTTCTGTTTCTGAAAAAAGTTTTGGGAAGTGTTTTGTGAAAAAGTTTTCATTGAACCTTAGCTTCCTCCAAATCCATTTTCTCACTTCTGTTCTACCTTCATGGAGGTCTAGTTTCTTTGTTATGAGACTTAATTGTACGTCCCATTCCTACGTTTGAAAAAATGTCTTGAGTAGCAAAAACTCATTTTTGATATGGAACCTGGACAGTAAGAATTTCGTTGTGAGACAACTGTCTAGATTGCATTGCAGCAAAGCAACTTTCGGGACTACAACAAGCATCCTTTAGATATTTTTTAAAATTCTCTTTCTCAGTGAACTTTTGGCTCTCGCTAAAAATGACTCAGGGATCGTAGATTACAGATTTGAGAGCTGTGAAAACTAGCAGACTTAGTTTGCAATAGTTTGTGTGAACCAAAAAAAAGCGGAACTGAATTTAAATTGTCCCATATTCATTCAAAATGCTGTCCAGGTTTCTCAAAAGACTTGTGAGCAAAAGCAGCTCTTTTGCCAAACCTGGATAGAACACTGGGTTTTATTTCAAAACATTTGGCCCAGCCCAAGCCCATAAAGTTATTATTACTACTACTACTGTGTAGCAATACATTTTCTCGGGCAAGTGTCCCTTGCAAGCCCTGTTGGACTTGTACAGCCCATGCTGAAGGTGCGGCTGGGGCAGAAGGGAAGTAGTCCACATAGCATATGCTGCTATGGGGTTTTTGGGCTGCTTTGGGTTCCTGAGAACCCATAGGCTGTCCAGGTGGTTGGGAGTGGGGGAATTATAAATTAGCTTCTGCTCTAATTTATGCCATTGACTGCATCAGCCCCTAAAGAAACTCAGAATAAGGAATCTGCAAGCATGATTTGAAGCTACCTTAGTCCGCTCGCCCTCCATCTGGCTGTACCTTTGGCATGTACTTCTGGGAGACTCAGCCCAGAAAGTGTTGACTTTTAGTCTATTTCTAAACATGAATGAGCTACAAGACACTTAAAAATATAAACCCTGTAACAGTATGATAAAAAATACAACAAAGGAAAAGCATCCTTCCTGTGCCAGGGTTTAACTGGATTTTTTAACTAGCTCTGTCACTGGCATGTTTTTTTTTTAAAGCATTAATTTTAAATAGAAACCATATTACAATAACTCTGTTTATAGTGAGAGTTTCAATTTTAATTTTAGTTCATTATCTTTCCCCCTTATTAAGAAAGGTAAATCTGCTTTGTGTTTTCATTATTCCATTAGCTCAAGAAACCTCATCAGTAGCCATGAAAGCTGCCAACATAAATAGCACAATTTTCATATGTGAGACGGAATAATTTGCTTAACCACCTATTCAGCAGAGGCTGGAGCTAACAATTAGAGAAAGCAGCATGATTTGAAAATAAGTTACAATTGATTGTGTTTCAGTGGAAATGAAGTTTGGAATGTGCTAATTGGATTTTGCCTAAGCATCTGAGCTGCAGTTAGTCGACATGAGACTTGGGACACTTCAGGAAAGGAGAATCTTCTTTGGAAATCTTCAAAAAATTGCTTAATGTAATATTTAAAACACAATTAAAGCACCATACTAATGACACCATCACTTTCTAGGGGTGAATGGCAAACAACATCTTCTTGGATTTGTTTTGGACTCCAAAACTGGAATGTCTTAAAAATGTGCTGCCGAACAAGACTTCAAATTCGCTAGAAATTCTTGTGAATATTTTTTGCTTTCAAACTTATATTTTTGAATATTTATCATGTAACACCAATCTGGCCAAAATGTCTGATTATCCCAACGAATGTGTCTCCTTCATTAATGATGTTTGGAATAAACAGATATTTGATCCAAGAAATACAGGGTAACTTCTGAGGGATTGTACAGTAAACTGGACACTAAAATCAGGGGGTATTTTGCCTTCTAAATGACTGCATGATTCGGGCAGACATTTTCAACAGACTCCTGAAAATGTTCAGGTGAGTTTTTGATGCCCATTGACTATCTGGGCCTACAAAGGGCTATACTTTCTCAGGGTGGCAGAATAATGCTGTACATTGTTTCTCTTCTCCACCTTGTTTTCTCACCAGTGATTCTATTTACATACAAAAATACCAAAGTAATTTCTGGCCACATTCTCCAGAGGAACAGTAAGTACAATTGATAACAAAGCCTGCAAGCTACACACCCTTGGGCTTTTTCAGAATGCCTTACGTAATGTTCTCTTTGATGTGCAATTGTGGTCTGAAAAGTGACATGGCACTTCAAATTACCGGCTTCTTACAAACAAAGGATATGAATTACCTTCCCACTCTATAGGGGAGGCATCCAGATCAGGCACATAGATAGGAGACATCAGAGAGTTTGCTCTACCGCTCCCTGTGCTGTACCTTCTCTGGGGCTTAATAGAGGATTCAATGCCAAATTCATTATTACCCTGTGCCTTGTGTGGTCATTTATACCCGTGTAAAGTGAATGTAAGATGTTACCAAAGTGGCTTTCTGAATTTAACACATGTTAAAGTCTACACTGTCTTGTCTACCTGAGGGGGCAGAGCCTCAGCTGGTGTTCACTGTCCTAGCTCTGTTGACTTTAGAGGAGCTATGACAATTTAAACCAGCTGAGGACCTGCTCCCTAGAGCTTTAGAACGTGTTAGTTAGAGCATATATGCAGTGCTGTTGTAGCCATATCAGTCCCAGGATATTGGAGAGACAAAGTGGGTGAGGTAATATCTTCTACTGGACCGACTTCTGTTGGTGAGCGAGACAAGCTTTCGTGCTACACAGATCTCTTCTTCAGGTCTGGGAAAGATACTCAGAGTGGCACAGCTAAATACAAGGTGGAACAGATTGTTTAGCATTATTTAGAGACACTGGATTTATGGCTTATTACAAGTGTCTATAATCCACTAAACCCCACCCCCACCTTTTTTCCCTCCCCTATGACTGGAGTTGACAAGAAGGGGTGAATATCAAGAGAGGGAAAATTACCTTTGTAGTGCTAACAAGGCCAACGCAATCAAGGTGGATGTCGCCCAGTCCCAACAAGTGGCAATTCTTCAACAAAAAAACTTCAAAAACAGACTTCAAAAACTGCAGAACTGGAATTAATTTGCAAACTGGACACCATCAAATTAGGCCTGAATAAAGACTGGGAGTGAATGGGTCACTACAAAAAGTAATTTTCCCTCTGCTGATACTCACATCTTCTTGTGTCAACCATTGAGAATAGGCCACTTCCACCTTAATTGAATTGGCCTCGTTAGCACTGACCCCCCCACTTGGTAAGGCAACTCCCGTCTTTTCATGTGCTGTAATATATATACTGCTTACTGTATTTTTCACTCCATGCATCTGATGAAGTGGGTTTTAGCCCATGAAAGCTTATGCCCAAATAAATTTGTTAGTCTCTAAGGTGCCACAAGGACTCCTCGTTGTTTTTAGTGATGAAATGGTTAATGATGATAATGTTGCTGTTGTCACAGGGCTAGCTGCGCCTCTGTCCCATTTCTGGTCATTTTGAGTGCACCCCCTCTAGTCTTAGACCTCATCATGCCTTTACCTCCCCTGGGGTGGAATTCCGCAGTTCTCCCGTTCTTAGACTGGGCCCTTAGCTACAGTATCCTGTGTGCCAGCTGTTCTTACCCAGCGGGTCTGACTGAGTTCAGATACCTGTGGCTCTTCCTTTGGGAGGCTGTGACATAAACTTCCGTGAAGGAGTCGAACTCATTTTTGGTGCCTCTGCACCAGGGACATGATCTTAGCAGGTCAGATGGGAAAATTAGAAATGTCTTGTAGCCTATGGGGTAAATTTGAACTTATAGCTAATATAGCTGCAAACAGGTCTAACATCTTCCCTCCATGTGTATTCGTTAGCATTAACAGTAGCGAGGCATATGTTCTGAGGGGAGAAACGATCCTATAGTATATATTACAGGGCATCCTTTTCTCTGTAGGTGTTGCTTTATCTCTGCAAAAGTCTGTTTAAAAAGGATTTTTAGCCTTCACAATCTCAGGCCATGTCTACATTACAAAATAATGTAAACCTAACTTACATCAGCATACAGCCATCACAGTTATTATATCGTGTGTGTGTGTGACCCACACACCTCCTGGCTGTGGTGTTCTGTCCCATGTAGTGACACCACGACCATGTAGAGAGAGAGTTAAATGAGTCTGCTCTACAGCCAGTTGCTTTTAGCTCCTGCAGTAGAGGCTCATGCACTAAGCTCTAGAGGTCCCTGGTTCGATTCTGCCCGCCGACGACCAGGGTCTGTCGGCATTACAAGTAGGGGCTCATCCAGGATTTCAACTGGGAAGACTCTGAAGCTCGGGATGCGCTTCTTCAGGTAGGGGAAGTTTGTAACCCACACACCTCCTGGGTGTGGTGTTCTGTCCCATCTAGTAGCACCGAGACCACTTAGGGAGAGAGATAAAATGAATCTGCTCTACAGCCAGTTGGCTTTTAGCTCCTGCGGTAGCGGCTCATGCAGTAAGCTCCAGAGGTCCCCAGTTCGATTCCGCCCGCCGACGACCGGGGTCTGTTGGCGTTGCATGTGCACACTTGGCTCCTTGTGTCAGCGGTGCGCATCCTCACCAGAAGTGCTTGTATTGTCAGTGTGGGGTATTCTGAAAGCCAGTAACAGCCAACATAAGCAACACAGCCGCTACACCACTCTGAGAAATGGTGTTACTAAATCAGTGTAGAGAGGCACTTATGTTGATGGGAGCCAAATTTAAGTGAAAACGCTTCCATAGCTAGGTCGATGCAAGGCAGCTTACGTCGACCTAACCCTGTTGTGTAGACCAGGCCTAAGTGTCACAGAGATAAAAGGGTATCTGGCTTTGAGTTTTGTAACACAGAATCTTTAAAATGTCAGAAGCTTAGCACTTTAAGGTCCTGACTCATCACTGCATTACTCCAGCTTTAATGCCAGTGTCACCGCCTTGATTTCAATATGGGAAATACAGTGGTGAAGCAGGCCCAGATAGAACTGAGGACTCCAATATACCAGTGGTTCTCAACCAGGGATCCAGGGCCCCTTAAGGGGCTACAAGCAGGTTTCATGGGGTCCGCCAAGCAGGGCCAGCATTAGACTCATTGGGGCCCATGGTGGAAAGCCGAAGCACCACTGCATGGGGCTGAATCCCGGGGCCCTGACCCCACCACCTGGGGCTGCAGCCGAAGCCTAAACAATGTAGCTTTGCGGAGGGCCCCTTTGGCCTGGGGCCCCAGGCAATTGCTCTGCTTGTTACCCCCTAATGCTGACCCTGGCTTTTATGTGCAGCAACCAGTTATTGCGGCACTGGTGGGCCATGGAGTTTTTATAGCATGTTGTGGGGGCCTCAGAAAGAAAAAGGTCGAGTACCCCTGCAATACACCATGGGAATTCTGAGTTCGGCTTTGAATGTGAATCTGGATTTCAGTTTAATTGTCCTCTGTGGTGAGTTTCTAGACTGTGGTCACACTGTGTGTATGTTTGTGTGTGGAGGGGATGAAAGTTACATCAAAGCAACGCTGGATATATTTGTTCCTGGACCAATGACAAAATAGCACTGCTGAACATAGGGTTCCATGGCTACTCTAATATTAGATGTCTCCTGAAGCAGCAAGGCTCGATCTAGAACTGGTTGAAAAAGGGCAAGTATGTAAATTCTTTCTCTCCCTCCCTCTCATACACTCACCAAATTTCATTTTCGCCAAAATTTTTGTGAAAAATTTCAAATTTTTCTGCTTTAAATGAAAAAACCTGAAAAAATGAGAAACTGTTGGCTTTTGAACCCGAATTTTGTTTTTCAGTGTTCATTTCCCCAGCCTCTTTCTTCCTCCACTTCTCCTTTCCCCTCCATTTTGACACTGAATAAAGGGGTGGGGGAAAGGAGACAGTGTTCCTTTTTGCTTTTGAAAGCCATAAAATGTTTCTTAATTGAAAAATTGAAGGGAGATTTATTTATTTTTGCTATGAAAATGTTCATGTTAGAAAATGGGGCATTTTCTGTTGAAAGAACGTTTAGAACAAAAAATTGCAACCAGCTCATGTAGGACAAATGCTTGGAAAACTGGAAATACCCACCATCCCATAGGTATGCTCTGTCTGCATTTCCAGCCCTACATATTATATCCCTCTGGTTACCATTTTGCTTCCCACTACTCCCATTGCAACACGATTATAGTGGCCACTATGTAGAGAATTACTAAACCTAGGAACCAATATTTATTGGTACGAAGAAGCTTGGGATCTCAGCTTGAAAATGTGTGTAGAATTAAGGCCAGTTTGTGGCTGGTCCCTGTGCTGCACCCACCCAACCTACTGCACAGGGACAAGATACAGTGGGAGCTCTTGTGTTCTGCAGGAGTAAGGCTACTTGTGGTGCTAATCTTTGCAGTAAGCATAGGGAGCAGGTGCTCTCCCTTCTACACCAGTCAGCAGAAATGGCTTAGTTCTGAAGGGGAGAGGAGCATGTCCTGCAGTACTGGACGGGGTAGCACTACACTTCCTAATGCCACTTCCGGTGTCTCCTTCTAGGACAACACAGCTCTGCACCTCCCAATGTGAGACAGTGCCTTGCAGGCCCAGTCCTGCCCTTCATCTACATCGAGTGGTTTTTGAATTATCTGCTGTTAAGTCTTGTTACAGTTAAAGTGAGAGGGGAGAAACGCCAAGATGTTGTTGTTTATTATTATATCCATGGTGTCAGTTTTGTAACACATACAAGATATGGTTCCTTTCCTTGAGGACCTCCTCGACTGGATAAGATTCAGTATGCTGCAGTTTGTGGGGTGGACCATTGTAAATGGTTTTAGGAAAAGTAGGTGTTTCCTAGTTCTGGTCCTGGACCAGTAAACTGAAAGGAAAAATAAAATCCCTAATTATGGGTATATAGTGCATAGGTATGACCATGTGTATAGAGTAGGCATTCGATGCGGTATCTGTGTGTATGTGTTGTGTCTGTGTACAGACGTGGGTGTCTGTGTGCATAGGTGTAGGGTGTTCCATACAGTGTGTGGTTATTTGTGTGTGCATGGGTATATATTATATGACTGTGTGGCGGTGTTCATGTGGTTACAGGTGTGTACTGTATACGTAAGTGGCTGCCTCTATGGGTGTGGGAGTATAGGTGGGAATTTACTACGGTAACTCCTCACTTAAAGTCATCCCGATTAATGTTGTTTCGTTGTTACATTGCTGATCAATTAGGGAACATGTTCCTTTCTAACGTTGTTTGGCACCCGCCTGCTTTGTCCACTGCTTGCAGGAAGAGCAGCCTGTTACAGCTACCTGGTGGGGGCTTGGAACCAGGGTGGACCAGCAGCTCCCCTATCAGCTCCCCCTATTAGCTCCCCGCTTTCCCTAAGTTCCCGGTGCAGCAGCTGCCAGCAGGCTAGCAATTGCAGCTATCCCTCCACCCACTGCCATGTGCTGCTCCTGCCCTCTGCCTTGGAGCTGCTCCCTGAGCCTCCTGCTTGCTGTGCAGGGGGTGTGGAGGAAAAGGGGGGGCAATGTCAGGGTGTCCCCCTCCCCCCTGCTCCTACACCCTGCTTATCCCTTCTTCTCCATATAGAGCAGGGTGGGGACACAGATGGAGAGAGACAAAGAGAGCCTGGGGCAGCAGCTGCTGTCTCAACTTCTTGATCCACTTAAAAAGACAATGCACTTAAGAGTGGGTCAGCTTACTTAAAGGGGCAGTGTGCATTTCTCTCTCTCTCCCACACACAAGGTGTGCGTCTGTCTCTGTCTGCCATGCTATCTCCCCTCCCTTCCATTCCTGCTGCCTCATAGAGTGAGAGGCTACATTAACAACAATGTGTTAACCCTTGAGGGCTCAGCCGAGTGCTAGTTCATCATTTAGCACAGGGGTTCTCAAACTGGGGGTTGGGACCCCTCAGGGGGTCACGAGGTTATTACATGGGGGGTCGCGAGCTGTCAACCTCCACCCCAAACCCTGCTTTGCCTCCAGCATTTATAATGGTGTTAAATATATAAAAAAAGTATTTTTAATTTATAGGGCGAGGGTCGCACTCAGAGGCTTGCTATGTGAAAGGGGTCACCAGTACAAAAGTTTGAGAACCACTGATTTAGCAGCAAGGTATTCCCTGGGAAATATCCCACCCTCTAACTTCACCACCTCAACCAAGCTTCACAATCACCATAGCTGTGAACAGTATTAAATTGTTTGTTTAAAACGTATACGGTGTGTGTGTATATATAGTTTTTTGTCTGGTGAAAAAAATTTCCCTGGAACCTAACCCCCCCATTTACATTAATTCTTATGGGGAAATTGGATTCGCTTAACATCGTTTCGCTTAAAGTCGCATTTTTCAGGAACATAACTACAATGTTAAGTGAGGAGTTACTGTATATGTGTGTGGGGGTGAGCGGGGGAGAGGAAAAATAGTTACATGGAATCCTGATAATTACTTCAGCTTTCACTCTGGCATCTCCTTCTGGATTTGGCCTGGGAGATTATATAAAATAGAGTATAAAGATGGAAAAGATGTGTTAGTAGTAACTAATCTATATTATCACTGCAGGTTTTAAGCAAAGGCTGGGAGATCCTCTCCTACATCTTCCCCTGCAGTTGATTAAAGTGGAATATTCTGCAGCTGGATACAACCACAATTAGCTGCTGCATTAATAATATCTCGTTTTCCTGATATTATTGTGTTATAATTTCCCAGAAAATATAGAAGGGATCATAAAAGCTATAAAAATATGACAGCATTGCAGATGGCTAATTTAAAGGTTAAGAACATTAAGGGACACAAACACAACAGTGAGAAGGGAAATTACTCCCAAATTGCCAAAGCATTATGGGGAATTTAGGATCCAAGCTAGATAAACTTTGGGATTTGACCATCAGGTGGTGTGCTAGTTTTTGAGAGAAAATTTATCTAACAGTTCATGTGTATGTGTGAGGACTTACTGTCATGGGTGACCCAATATCTAGAGCTGTTAAATAAATGTTTAGCAAAATATTTTAATCCAGCAACTAAAAGGTTAATTATCTCCATCTCTGCATATGAAGTATTTAGAATACTAGGTATGTGTTGTATTCCTATAATTCAGAAATCCTTCTGACTAGAAAAAAGATTCAACATTGGTGCAATTAGTATTCTAGCCTGCACCTGTGTTTAGTCTGGAGGTCTAGTGAGAGGGCAATACTGAGAAGGGTGATGCCAGTGAAAAGTTCAACACTTGGCTTTCTAAGGTCTGGTCTATACTACCCGCCTGAATCGGCGGGTAGAAATCGACCTCTCGGGGATCGATTTATCGCGTCCCGTCGGGACGTGACAATCGATCCCCGAATCGGCGCTCTAACTCCACCAGCAGAGGTGGTAGTAAGCGCCGCCGACAAAAAGCGGCAGAAGTCGATTTTGCCGCCGTCCTCACAACGGGGTAAGTCGGCTGCAATACGTCGAATTCAGCTACGCTATTCACGTAGCTGAATTTGCGTATCTTAAATCGACTCCCCGCTGTAGTGTAGATGTACCCTAAGATGGATAGACTGCTGTTGTGATACTTCAAGCATTGGGATAACTTTTCATGTGTTTAGTAAAAGTTTAACCTTGTTCAGAAAATTCAGGTGGGTTCACTTGATTTTTCGCTACACAGCATGGACCACATAGTGCTGTAGTTAGCTAACAAGAGAAGATTAAAGATAAGGATTCTGAATTCAATTCAAGGTGTCAATCTGTAACCTCATAACAAATGAAACATTTTTCAATTACTGGTAACGTGAAACAAAATAGTGGGAAATAGAAATGGCAATCTTTTTACGTAACCCAAAGGCCATTTCCAACAGGCACCATGCATTAACAGAGCAGTGAAAATTTTTACTTTACTCTTTTCCCCTGTGTCTATAATAGCATAAAATAAAAAGATTTTAGATAAGATTTCATTCAGTGAATCACTTGCAAAACCACACAGTGCCTTAGTGGGCATTCAGTCCTCAATCTAATGGAAATTTTTACGAGGATGTCAATGCTAAGTTGATTCCTATAGCGGAAAGCACATACAAAGGATCCAATTACAGCTGGAAACCTCTCGCTCTCTAAAAGATATTCTTAACCCCTAAATCTCTGAATGTTCAAGGGTTAGTTAAAAGCCTTCTGAATGACTAAGGGGCTTGTTTATAGCTGATCACTCTTCCTCCTTCAGCACATATTTTCTTTTTCCTTATGTCTATACAAGGTCTGATGCCCCTTAAACAGTTGCTTTCATTTATCCTAAAGCCAAAGCAAAGCAAACAAATACACGCAACCCTAGCAAATGGGTGACTTCAACACATGAACACATATGCTGCTTCTTTGGTAATCAAAAGCGAGATTGAAGCATGCAATCCATCAATAAATGCATGGGAGCCCAGAAGAAATGCAAAGGTCAGGTGAATCTATTTTGGGATGCAAGGCATTTGCCAAAAGATTGTAACCCTAAACAAAAGTATAATTCCACCAAAGTGATCCACAAAGAAAAAAATGTGCTAATTAATACTGCACTGGTTAGATTTAAGTATGTTCTGTTCACTTCATGGAGCAGGGGCTAGAAGCAACAAGAAGTGGGATACACACACCCAGGTTGGAAGAAGAGAGGAGGTTCACAGCACCCTCCACAGGCCTCCCTTAACAACTGGTCTGTACTGAAAACATTTTGGGACTCTCCAATCTCCTCATGGTTAGGGAGGTTATCAGGTCCTATTCTAAGTATAACATTCCACTGTGGTTTAATCATAGATCAGGGAACGCCCTGCAGTTAGGAGTTTCTCTTCCATTTAGAAAATGTACTTGATCAGAAGGAGCTGTAGGAAAGCACTACAGTATCTTGAAAGCAATATGTTTGGATCTTTTAGGGCTAGAATCCTACTATTATCAGTCCATGAAGAGCTTTACTTTAACATGTGTATATATCTCTCTCTGTGGGACAGTACGGGTGCATTAACCCTGTGGCATTTCAAATTCAATGAATCCAGCCATCTTCAAGGCAAACCTCAACTGCCCAGTGGGAGGCAAGCCTCCATTGAACAGATGTATGAACAAAATTGTACTGGAAATTATATGAGGGCATTCTGCAGTAATCATCTGAGCCAGGGGTTGTGTATCAGAAGGTAGGATCCTCAGTGTCTGCTTCACTGCCAATTCCAATATTCTGGCCTTTGCAAGGAGCTTTGGCAGAAGGAGCATTAGAATTTCAAGCTCAATTCTGAACATTTACTGTATGCCTCCCTGTAGCTCTGCCACCTTTTAATCCTTTTTTTCCTTTTAGAACAACTGCTACTTATACATTCTTTCTGTCCTAGGATTGTTTAGGATCTAGGCACTCAGGAAGTTAGTCATTAGGATCGTAACAACGGTCTGGATGTATGACTGGTTGCCCTTTGAAATATACACATGTGAAACAGTCATTAAAAGAATATTTCACCTCCAAAAATATTAGTAAAAAATATGGTATGGCTGCTTATAGGAACAGGAGGTCCAATTCTGATCTTCCTTGATTTCATTGGAGTTACTATTGATTCAGACTGGTGTAAAGGAGAGGAGTATCAGTCCAAAAACATTTGTGTACCAAAATTTTAATTACATCCCTGGTAATGGAGTCAAACCACAAGCTTCAGAGCTGGAGCCAGATTTCAAACACCCCAAAGTTCAGGAGTGTTTGGATCCAGGGTTTTGTTTTGGGTCCATCTCTCCATCAGAACCCAGGGAAAAGTCAAACATTATATTTCCCAACATCAGTTCTTCCCAGCTCTGCCAAGGTTGCAGATATGAAAACAAGCCCTACGTGCCCTGAGAGCCTGGATGGAGTCCAAAAGGGAGGTCATCCCTGTGGAAAGGATGAAGAGAGAGCCTGAGCTAGGATACTTTTTTCCATGTGTGTGGTTTCTTGGTGCTTTAATTTGAACAAAGACAAGAAGAATATAGGGCAGAAGATCGCTTAATCTCCACTGATTTTGTTTGTGTTTAAGCTATGGACATTTGAGACATGTGGGAATGTGAAGAATGCTTTATGGAAGCCAAATTTTCTCACTTAGTCCTTACATTGTTTCACAGACTTTATCTATGTTTCCAAAAGCTAACCTTGCTCCCAGACAGGATGAGGAATGGGAATCAGTTGCTGCTTATTCTCAAAAAGAACAGGAGTACTTGTGGCACCTTAGAGACTAACAAATTTATTAGAGCATAAGCTTTCGTGGGCTACTGCCCACTTCTTCGGATGCATATAGAGTGGAACATATATTGAGGAGATATATATACACACATACAGAGAGCATGAACAGGTGGGAGTTGTCTTACCAACTCTGAGAGGCCAATTAAATAAGAGAAAAATTTTTTTTTGAAGTGATAATCAAGCTAGCCCAGTACAGACAGTTTGATAAGAAGTATGAGAATACTTACAAGGAGAGATAGATTCAATGTTTGTAATGGCTCAGCCATTCCCAGTCCTTATTCAATCCTGAGTTGATTGTATCTAGTTTGCATATCAATTCCAGCTCAGCAGTCTCTCCTTGGAGTCTGTTTTTGAAGTTTTTCTGTTGTAAGATAGCCACCCGCAGGTCTGTCATTGAATGGCCAGACAGGTTAAACTTTGTGTTCTCCCACTGGTTTTTGAGTATTATGATTCCTGATGTCAGATTTTTGTCCATTAATTCTTTTGTGTAGAGACTGTCCGGTTTGGCTAATGTACATGGCAGAGAATTGATATGCAAACTAGATACAATCAACTCAGGATTGAATAAGGACTGGGAATGGCTGAGCCATTACAAACATTGAATCTATCTCCCCTTGTAAGTATTCTCACACTTCTTATCAAACTGTCTGTACTGGGCTAGCTTGATTATCACTTCAAAAAAATTTTTTTTCTCTTACTTAATTGGCCTCTCAGAGTTGGTAAGACAACTCCCACCTGTTCATGCTATCTGTATGTGTGTATATATATATCCTCAATATATGTTCCACTCTATATGCATCCGAAGAATTGGGCAGTAGCCCACGAAAGCTTATGCTCTAATAAATTTGTTAGTCTCTAAGGTGCCACAAGTACTCCTGTTCTTTTTGCGGATACAGACTAACACGGCTGCTACTCTGAAACCTGCTTATTCTCAGTAGTTACAACGGGCTGCTTGCACAGATAATTATTTGTATTGAGATAGCACCTGGAGGCCACGATCAAGAATTGGGGTCCCATTGTGGTACATGAGAAGGCAGTTCTTACCCCAAAGATCTTACAATCTAAGCAGGAGCCTTTTATTTTCTTACCGAGGTCATCTCATCTGTTCTACCTACTCAAACCCTGGAATATGCACAACTTCTCTTTCAGTCCTTTTCCATTTGGCAAAATAGTGATTCCACCAACACCATCTTCCTTCCCTCAGAATGAATTGAAATCATCCTTGGATTTGATTGTGGTTACTTATTTCCTGCTTTGTTCATCGACATCAGCAATGACACCATTAGGAATTCTAGCATGGTTCTAGATACAGGGAATTTTTAAAAAGATGTTTGCTCCTGCTGGCACTGCACTGCTACAACACAAAGGCATTATGGTACATTTTTTTTAATGGTTTCCTATTTTTGCACCTTCAGACAATGGTAAGTACAAAGTTATCTGATTCTGATATGAAACTATCTGCACCAGTAAATCAGTTAGTTAGGTGTTTAATTGCCATCATTTGCACCTGTGCTTAACTGGATGTTCTATTCTGTAGGTGCAAAATTAGAAGCTAGAACAGGCGTGCAATGTTCAGCAAGTGGCCCATCGGGGTAATCTGCTGTCGGGCCGCGAGATATTTTGTTTACGTTGACCATCCGTAGGCCCGGACCCCCGCAGCTCCCAGTGGCTGCGGTTCGCCCTTCCCAGCCAATGAGAGCTGCGGGAAGCAGCTGTCAGCACGTCCCTGTGGCCCGTGCCACTTCCTGCAGCTCCGATTGGCTGGGAATGGCAAACCGCGGTCACTGGGAGCTGCGGGGGGGGGGGATGGGCCTGCAGACAGTCAACATAAACAAAATGTCTCTCGGACCGCCAGCAGAATACCCTGATGGGCCGCGTCCTGAAGGTTGCCGACCCCTGAGCTTAGAAGGTCCTTTGAAAAATTTGGCCCTAAATGTGCAATTGAAACAATAATAGATGCTGTTTTTACACTATTTAGCAAAACAGCTATGGGTTATAAGAAGAATAGTTTGATCCTGGATAAAGATGTGTCCTTTTGCCTTCTTATATTCCCAAAGTTCATTGTTTTTTTCCCCAGAGTAAGAATAACTTCCTGTGGTTTAGTCTCCAGTGCCTTCCCATCCCCACTTACTCCTTATGCAGATTTGGCTTCCCTTGTCTGACTCAAAACCTGATTGTCAACCCTGCCTTGAATTAGACAGACATTTAGTATGCAAACACAACTTCTTAAATATCATCTGCACATACACTACACAATGATTATGAGGATCAGCATGAACCTAGCTTTCATTTAAGATATCACATGACATTCTTTATAGATAAATACTGTGACAGCCGTGTGCTAAGTGTAGTGAGTTTGGTCAGGCCTGATAGGAGTTGCTGTTGTAGAACTGTGAATCCTTTGCCAGCTAATACTAATGGGCCTTTGTGTCACACATCGCTCTCCCCTCCAACATCAAATTAGAACTATTTCAAAGTTAATCAGATGTTGAACATAGAATCATAGAATCCTAGGACTGGAAGGGACCTTGAGAAGTCATCTACTTCCGTTCCCTGCACTCAAGGCAGGACTAAGTATTATCTAAACAAATCCCTCGCAGATGTTTGTCTAATCTGCTCTTAAAAATCTTCAGTGATGGGGATTCCACAACCTCCCTAGGCAATTTATTCCAGTGCTTAGCCAAATTCTTGTGTATGTGTGTGTTTGCTACCTTGCAAAGGGTGAAAAAGGAAGAAATGCCCCCTAAAGCAGCCAGTCTCTAGAGACAGTGGATGCCAGGTCTGCCAGATGTCTGCAACTTGGGCACAGGACAGAAAAATACATTTTTCTTGGAGGTGGGTGTGTGACTCCCAGTGGCCAGCTCCTTGCATTCTGGCCCCAAAAAATGTTGGAAACCTTTTGAGTTTACCAGACATAACTAATTCCATCTACAAGATAGAGTAAGTGAGATAGAGCTCCAGGGCTCGCTTTGTTTCTCCTTCAGCTGGTTTGCTGTTATTGAGAGGAACCTTGTGAGGGACCACTGGTCTGCCTCTGTGCAGGGATTTTTCCGTACTATTTCTCAACCTCCCAGTTATTTGCTTTGTCCACTTGCATCAGACACTATAGGACAGTTTACAGTCACGTGACCAGAAATGATACAACATGCCATACAGTGTAATGCATGCCTATAAACCCAAAGAATAGAGTTACCACCTTGTCCACCAGGTTTTCCCATCCCTTTGTTAAGGTAGTTGTCCTGGGGAATTTCTTTCTTTCTTTCTTTCTTTCTTTCTTTCTTTCTTTCTTTCTTTCTTTCTTTCTTTCTTTCTTTCTTTCTTTCGCTGTCCAGGGAAATCTTCAGTTTTATGGGCTCAGAAGCATCCCAGATGTCCCAGTTTTTTGTACCTCAGAGGTGGCAAAGCTACCAAAGAATCACACATTTTCTATCTTCTGCCTTTCAAAATATCTTGCTGAGATTTTATACCAAAACTATGATTATGTGGCCGACTTTTCTGTAGTGAATTTAAATGGTAAAAGCTTGAGGGCAGGGACTGTCTTTATTTGTATGCACTGTACAGCACCAAGGTCATTGTCAACACTACACAAATGATGAGTAAAAGAGCACAAAGGCTGCAGACTTTAGAAAACATAACCTGTGGTGTTAAACACTGCCAGGGCCCACTAATGTGCTGAGTCTTCTATTTATTTTGAGGTGATGCAGCATGTCCCTTTGTGTAAAAGGAAGATATGCCCTGCCACTAAGAGCAGCTATATTTAGAAGAAGACAAGAGGACTGCAGCAGGCAGTGGGGAATGCTGACTTTTGGCTGTAACTGATACCCCAAAACTGAGGTCAATAGCTTGACCTTTATGCCTGCCAACCAAACAGCTGAGCTTTTTGTTATTCTTTTGGGACAATTGCAACAGCAGATGCATGTTCAGAATTGCTTTAGTTAATTTCCTATTAGCTGCTAAAAAGACCTTTACAACAAAGAGCTTAATAACTTAGTAAATTAATCAGATGTTGGGAGGATAAGAGTGTATCTGCTAGAGAGCTACTTTTCAGTGCTAACAGCATGTGAGGCTGTCTGAGTTTAAATTTCCTCTCCCCTTCTTTTCTACTCTTGGGTAGTTTCCTAGGGCAGGGGTTCTCAAACTGGGGGTTGAGACCCTGAGGGGGTCACGAGTTTATTACATGGGGGTCACGAGCTATCAGCCTCCACCCCAAACCCCGCTTTGCATCCAGCATTTATAATGGTGTTAAATATATAAAAAAGTGTTTTTAATTTATAAGGGGGGTCACACTCAGAGGCTTGCTATTTGAAAGGGGTCACCAGCACAAATGTTTGAGAACCACTATCCTAGGGTCTCTCATCTCATGATCACATAATAAGCAACTTCCAAATCTTCATTCATGGGCAAGGCCCAAATCCTGAAGTTCTTCAGTGAAAGCCCTCACTGAATGCAGGAGGAGTTATACCTGAGTAAGGACTGAGTGAAACTGAGGAAGGACCTCTGTGTTTGGCCTTGGGTTTTCTGATGCACCATAAAATAATCGCAAATAATAAAAAAAAAATCACTATTGGTCAACTTCCATCTTTACAGCAAAATCATAGTGCTCCATGCAGTCTCTATACATCCAAACAAGCCCTAAAATGCAGAACAGTCTGTTCAGAAAAATCACATATAAGCTGTACCATCATACTAACTGGATAGAGCTGGAATATTTTGAAACTGGAGGAGTGAATATATTGAAATAATAAAAACAAAATCTTTCTTACCTAGACCAGAACCAAAACTGCTCTTGGTTTGTAGAATGGGCTTTGGGACCACATCACTCACAGCTATTACAAGGAGTAAAATATCTTTAGCAAGCTCCTTTCTAAGGGTACCCTGAATTACAGAGGCGGCATGTCTAGTGCTGGTGAAAGTAATGTGAGACCAAGGACCCAACACTTCTGTTCAATAAGCAGCGCTGATCAGACATGCTAGTTCACTCAGTCCTTTCCTGTCAGGAATGTCTCCATGGAATATTCTTCAGCATGTATATGCTTTTGGATAACTCCAGTGATGGAGTTTTCATCAGAGCCCTTGAAAGGCTATCCCAGAATCTGACCAGTTCTTTAAGAAATTTTGTCCTCGTGGCCAACCTAAATTTTCCGTTTACTTAATTACATCTCATTATTATACTTAGCTATTTCTTCCTGAACCACCCCAAACTAGTTCTTGATATCCTTCCAATACTCACAGATATGGTTTGAGCATTGGCCTGCTACATCCAGGGTTGTGAGTTCAATCCTTGAGGGGGCCATTTAGGGATCTGGGGCAAAAATCTGTCTGGGGATTGGTCCTGGTTGAGCAGGGGGTTGGACTAGATGACCTCCCGAGGTCCCTTCCAACCCTGGTATTCTATGATATTAATCAAATCACTGCTTAGCCAAGATCTACTTAAAAAAATTCTATCTAATCTATCTATCTAGTCATGTAGCATCTGGGCTCCCTTAACACCAAATCACAGTGGAATAAATCAACCTCACAGCAGAAATGTTTTTACTGATCACATTGTGTGTCTAATAAATGGACATTTTGTGCACACACTGAGTGTAGTTGGTATTTTGGAGGGCTTGTATATCTAACACTGTGACCAAGGCACGAAATCAGATATCTCTCCAGATCTCTTTGCCCTGCACCCAATGCTACTTCCCTTGTTATTAGTTGCCTCTTTCACATGTCCTATGTGAGGGGCACCTTGCTGAGCTGCCAAAGATAGTAGGATTTAACACAGCTGAGCTGTTTTCTTTTCCTATTCTCCTGGAACTAAGCCAAGGAAATGCCATCATCTCCTCATATGTGGTTCTCCCTTTTAATATCTCTCATTTTACATTAAATCTCACTTTTGCTTCTCAGGAATGGTAAGAATTTTTTGGCTCCAGCTCTGGGAGGAGAAGGATTATGAGAATGCTCCTTAAAGCCATGTTCATGCAGACGTCCAAGCATCTGAGCATGAGGTGTTCTCCATTTGATTCACCCTCTCCCTCATGGTGTGACCTCAGACATCCTAGGGATAATTTCCACCAAAATCAATAGAGTTGTAAACTGCACTTGTACAAGGAATGAATTGACCCAGTTCTGTGTGCATGTTTTTCTCACAGTGCTACTGCTTTTGCCCTATAGCAAACCTCTGAATAGCAACAGAGGCCCTAAATTATCCACCAATAATCTGTTTTCCTCCCATGGTGGCAATCATAACTCCCAAGCTTCAGCCCTGCTGTTGTGTGACACCAGCAATCCAAAATGTGGGACAACTGTACATTGTCGTGTGCTGCACCATAATTTACAGATAATGTTTTTTAATTATGAAACCGGTTTCTAGGGTTGTTTTCTCACTATGTGAATTAAATGAACCAGTTTTTAATAAAGAAAACTGACAAGTGCAGCCATAAAGTTCTCACAACAAGATCATAACCCCAGCTTTCAGATCCCCACACAGAAATCTACCCCTTGAACTACAGGAGTAATTGCTATCCTCCCTGTGGACTAGCCACCAGAGGGAGACTCAACATACATCTTGCCAGTGGAATGTACAATGATTTGTTAGACAGCAATGGAGTATTGGAGATCAGGAATACTAGGTTCTCTTCTCTCCCTGCTGTTGGGAGGGGAGTATGGTATTGTAGACAGAGGCTAACCAAAGCACAGATATTTGGCACATTCAATCTGAAATCCAGTGTGTCTATGTGAATAAGATGGGGGTCTGCTGCAACAGAGACATGGTTTCTAATCCTATCTCTGCCTGAAGTAACCTTGTGAAACCTCTCTGTTAACTTCTTTGTTAAATGGGGGGCGAATACCTGAGTGCCTTCTAGGGATGGCTCAGGTCTTAGTCAGTAATAAGGGCTATGAAGAGCATGTAAATATCAGTAGAGGTTAGATTTGAACTCAGGGGCTCAGCTCGCGTTCTTGTAGCCTGCAGGGCTTTGGGTGGGGCTCTCCCTCTGTCTCATGTCTGTGGAACACTGCCTGACTTGCTGATGCAGCAGAACAGGCAGCCTGAACCAGCCAAAAAAATTAACATCCCACCCTAGCCAGTACCTTTGAAAGGTCTAGTGGCAATGCTGATTCTCATGCTGATTTTACCGGGATTAGTACTATGTGGCTAGGCGAAACTATGTAGCTGAGTGCCGAGGATATTTGGGTTAGATTTACGTATAACTGTATCTCAAGAAGCTATGCACAGTAGGGGCAAAGTGCTGAATGTGCTTGTGCACAATTCCATAGATGGCGTGTAGGTTGCATTTTTGACACGCCATCCCTTCTGGTGTGTCCTTAAAGGAGGGAGATAAATAACACTTAATGAGAGTTTTTATCCAGGAAAATAGGGGAAATGACAATTACCTGCCTGCTGCTATTCCTTAGCTGAACTTGGTCTATTGACTTAGTGCGCAGGAAATGACATAGGTTAGCTGGCCATCAGTCATGAAGATTGTTGTGTTCTTATAGATACAAGCGAATTGTGTGCTCCGTACGGCATGTACCATTCAGGGTATTTCTACACTGCAATTAAAACCTTGCAGCTGGCCCATGCCAGCTGACACAGGCTCCCAGGGCTCAGGCTAAGGGGCTGTTTAATTGCGGTGTAAGGGTTTGGGCTCAGGCTGCAGCCCGAGCTCTGAGACGCTCCCGCCTCACAGGGTCCTAGAGCCTGGTCTCTAGCATGAGCCTGAATGTCTACACCACAATTAAACAGCCCTGTGAGCCAGAGTCAGCTGGCATGGGCCAGCCGCCAGTGTCTAATTGCAGTGTAGACATACCCGCAGAGACCAAATCACAGAGAGGGGTCCGATCTACCACCGGCAGACAACAAACACAACTGAAATGAGTGGCTGAAATCCCTGGCAGCAGCATGTCCATGTCCAGCAGATTATTTATTATTATTATTATTGTTATGTGTTTTATTTGCATAGTACCCAGAGTATGTGAGGTGCTGGGTTTCAGCGGGAGATTATTTGAGTTATTAACAAAATCCACAATTAGCCTCATCCTCAGAATATTTTCTGTGATTCTGGCATCAGTATGAACCTGGAGCTGGAGGGATCAGAGGTTTTATAAATGCCATGTTCCATGATTCCTCACACACCCAGAGAGAGGCTGCTATCTCAGCATGTATCTTCTCATCAGAAAATTCCAAACCATGAAATGCAGAGCACATGTACTGAGACCCAAGTTATGTTGTTAAATTCTTAATGCAGAGATCCAGGACTGTGTCAGTCTGAACTTGGGTTTGGAAAGTATTGCTGTACCATGCTGGGCAGATATACATTTGGATTACCTTCCTGTTTATGTATTTTTCTTGGCCCTTGCGACTGTGTCTGCATCTGCATTGTGATTAAAAAGTATTTCATTAGCATACAAACATAAAATTAAAAAGTGCAATAGTTATTGTAAAAATAAAACTGTTGCAAACCACTCAGGCAAACTGTGCCCTGGGGAGCTGGTAAGCTTGGACAAGCTGGAAAAATAAAACTACAACTGTAACAGCTTCTCCCAGAGGAGGTACAACAGGCTAGAAAAATAGAATTCATCTAGTGCAGCCAACAACCATCCTGAGGACGCTGCGGCAGGAGAAGTAAAACACAGATCCAATGTTCAAGCAAAGAAACCCTCCCTCTGCTCCCTCCGCCCCACCCACTCCCAAAGACTAGGAGCACAACCAGCCAGAAAACCATCAGGGCTTTTTTTGGAGGTCAAATACCAGAAGATGTGGACAGTGGACCTACTACATTGCAAATCTGAGGGTTAATGAATGTAAAGCCACAAGGCTTGTTTCATTTTGGGATCACTTGCTCCTGTCAGCATTGGGCTGCTCTGGTTAAATGTAGCCTTTCCAAAAAAATAAGACAGAAAGATAGTGATCGATTTTGTCATTGTTTTCTAAACAAGCATAATTCGGAGTATGCAAAAATCCCCTTGCTATAACAGCAAGGGAGCAGTATTAAGAACCCTGGCACCTGTATTCTACAATCATCAGAGGTTTACTCAGAAATCAAATGTGACAAACTCTCAGAGGTTTGACAGTATACATGTGGAGAGCAATCAGCATTTAATATTATTGTAACAGGTGCATGGCACCATAGGCCCTATGACCTATAGTTGAGCAGTTCTGATTCCATCCAGTAGGGAACAGTGATATGCGGACACACTAGCCAGTTTATTGCAGTGCATTTAATAAGAGCTGATATATTAATATCAATTTTAGCTTAGGAACCTCTGCGCTATGAGATGTACTAAAATAGCACATAGCAGCTATGACAGTTTGAAGCAGATTCTTGGCTTTATCTATGTTCTTACACTTACACACACCCTCGTAGTATCTCAGTTGTTGTTGTCTTGTCCTGCAATAATCATATCGGGCCATGAAATTTGGGAATGAATTTGGCAGCTTGTGCAGGGTCCTTTTGTGACGCATAGCTAGAAAGGTTTAAACATCCCGCAAAATAAATAACCCTCAAAAGATATGTGGGGAGATAATGTTTGTGTTTTTGTGTATTTACATATGTATGAGTAGGGTCCACAATGTAATCAACAATCCCTGTCTATGCTGTATTCTGATAATTCAGAGGTCAAAAGAACATCCTATCGTTTAAATTAATTGTAAACACAGGATATCTCAGTATTCATCTCTCTTTGAAACGTACTGTGAATGGTGGAGGAACAAGCAAATGGCCTTATGTTAATTTGCATAGCTAAGTACTGGTGATGGGCCTCCTTCAAATTCATGCTAATTACCTTTTGTTCCTGGAGGAACTCCAACTTGTCAAAAGACATGAAATTGTATAAAAGATCCTTAGGCCTGGGCACATTTTTAGAGGTGGAAGGGGCGGCATTCTGGCGCTGGCCATGCCGCCCCTAAAAATGTGCCACCCCAAGCACCAGCTTGTTTTGCTGGTGCCTAGAGCTGGCCCTGCCTATGATGTAATATTCAAAAGCATGGGCAGGTGTTAAAGCCAGATCCCAAAACATCTTGCAGAGTGGATATATCCTTGTCCCATCTCTACTGATTTTCATTCCTGTAGTGCACCCTGTCAACAATCTCATGATAGTGGATGTTATTAGTATCTAAATACCTCCCAATTATTTATATAAAAAATTCACCCTTCCTCTTTTCCTTCTCAGGAGGTAGGAATAAACTGTTTGAATAGAATTCAAGGGATTTATACAAGAGATAGAGAGGAGCGTAGTGAGGGAAACCTTTGTCAAAGACATGAATTTGGCAATTAGCTCTGAAAGCTATGAGGTCTGTGGTCATTCTTATCTCTTCTAGAAGTGAGTTCCAGCTTCTTTGAAAGTTCCTTCTCCAGTGCTCATGAGCTGCCCCTTATTAGATAAAACTTTCATAGTTCCAGAACCATTGGGATGTAGCTGTCACAGGAGGTCATCGGCACAGAGAGAGAGGTGATTTCTGATGTACTTAGGACTATTCTACTGGAGGATTTTGACTATCAGGACAGAGCTGGATTCTGTATTCCGTGGGGAGCCAATACAGAGAGAGGCGCATTGGGGTGATGTGCTAATAGCGACCTGTGCTGCTTAGCAGATGGGCTGCTGCATTTTACACCAGCTGGAGTGTGGTTTCATTCCTAGATATGAACTGAAATAATCACCTCTGGAGGTCACTGATTTGTGATCACTGTGGTCAGGTCTGTATCTGATTTGAAGGGTGCAGTCTTCCGACCAGTCACAGAAAAGTGGATGAATTTGTTGTCGTCCGTACTTGCGTACCTAATAGCACTGACGAATCCAAAAGGACCACAAGGCTGTGGAGCTGCTTAATGATCAGAGGCAGATGCCCTCAGTAGTGGAGGATATTGTAGGGGAGGAAAGTTCTTTCAAGAGCTCCCCTCTTCCAATCAGCGTTACGTCTATCATATCCACTTGCTTTATGTGTTGCCTTTATCTCATTCCTGCACCTACTCTATCTCTACTATTAACATAGTAATTTAAACAACAAAATTTTATTTTTTAGGCACTAGATACATGTCTTTCCAAATTGCTATAGTCATATTTCTACTCTCCTCAAACAATAAGTGTAATTCCTCACGGCCAGTTGCTTTTTATGGTTCCCTCCAGTGTTTTTGTGGATTGTAAGATCCTTGGGCCCCAGCCATGAATATCAGGTTCGCAACAACTGAATTATTTCCATGATTAAAGACAGTAAAAGGCTTTGCAGACCTTTTTCAGAGAAATCTCTCTTGGTTGATATTGTTCTGGGCTATGTTGTATTTCACTGTGAACTAAATTGGAATTCACAGCAAGGGAAAGGGTTCATTTTAAACCCCCAGTAGAATTTTGAATGACGTGATGTAGATTAGGATTTTTTTTCTTCCAGTACTATTGATAATCCAGTCTCTCTTCTGCATTCTGGAGCTTGCTTTAGCAGAATTAATGAGAAAATCTCTCCTTTTGAGTGGGGAAACTAAATGCTACAGTTCCAAACTACAGTCCTCTTCTAAGTTGAGAATCTGTTTGTCTATCTATTTCCCACCCATCTTCTTCATGGGACAATATGTCGTATTTCCAATGTCCCCATCCCCATGGCACCTAGGAAGACTTTATCAACCTGGTCATTTTGCCTCTGATTGGGTGAGTGAATTGATCTTGATAAAACAAGAACCCTCCTGGACTGTCGCCCAAAACAAAAAAACAGAGATTGGAAAATGTTGCTGGAGGGAGAGGGATGCAGGTCCCTGCCCATAGAGAGTTGATGGCTGGAGACCTGAGACATAAAGGGGCACTGTTGAGCAGACCATAGAGGGCGAAGAGGTGCAGTTAACCTTGGAACTTGTAATTTTTCCTTTGGTTTTCCATTTCTGCAGCCATGGGCATTTTCTGGTCCCATTCCAGAGTGGAAGTGGAAGTGCGCAAACACCGCTTGATAGGCTAGTGTTTCTGTGGCCAGCCAAAAGTAGGAAGAGCCAGTATTCTATTCTCTTAAGGTTTTCAGCCTGACATCACAACTGCAGGGATTCAGATAATTTGGAGATGGTTTGGAACAGCCACCTTCAAATGGAGTTACATCCGGACAGGCATTAAATTTGGCCTTCACACGTTATACTACTAGGAAGCTGGGATTTGAGTGCCAGTTTCAGTGATATATGGTGTTTGTTTTTAGCTCTGATAACATGCAAGATCTTGGCTCTTAAACTGTCACTGATCCATTGGCCTGGGAGTGCTGTGCTATCACCGGTCCAGCACTGAATTGAGCAAGTCCTGGAACTCAGACCAGTGTAATTTTTTAGCCATTGACAAATGTGTTCTTCTGTTGCGCCAGACATTTGATTTGCTTCCGTTCATTCCTTTGTCATAGAAATCTCTCATTACTCCTAGTCTGGGCTATTCACAAACCTTTTGGACTTTCTGCAGCCATTTTTGTTTCATGCTGAAACTTTGGCCCAGCCTTACAATTACAGCATTATTAATGTATTTTTATCGTCGTTAATTATTTTTACATGCTGAAATTGATTCAATATGCTTGGAGCTGCCATACTAGTACATGCCTTGATTAGCTTCCAAGTTGGAGCCCTTGCACACCAAACACAAGGAGTTACAATAGTTTTAAATCACTCTAACCTTCAACGACTGATTTAAATGATTGGAAGGTGTTCAAGTTTTTATAAGCCCTTGAATGGGAGCCCTGTTTGGATTTTGGATATGTGCAATGCAGCAGGATTTAAAATGATTTGAGTGCTTGACATTTTTCCTAAGCCCCTGTATGGTTGGGAAATAATCAGGCTTGTTGGGCAGTGCACTGTGCAGAGACTTTGCATGATGGGAACTGTCACATTTTAAAGATACTTCTAATTCTTTTAAATTGAAACATTCCTACTTTATTTAATGGACTTTAAAGGGGCTTTCTGTGCTGCTTAGGGGACTGATAATGGGCTGCAGGCTTTCACCTCTGAGTTGGTGATTTGAACATAGCCCAAGGTCAATAGTGAATCAAAGTCATTATCACCTGATTGCTGGTCATAGCCTGAAAGAGTATTGATCTCGGCAGAGAGGCCAATAATTGGATGGGCCCAGTGATTGAACTCCCCATTGATCTCTAGAAGAGGTCCTAGGTGAAATGAATTGGTGGTGTCAATCCAGTTCCTCATGAAGAGGTGCCCACATGTACCAGAACTAGCAGGTCTCTTGTCTGATGTGATCATAAATATCGTGATTGTATTGTGTTGATTGACAGACTTGGGATGGATTAAGTGGGGATTACAGACTGGAATGATCCAAATGTGCTTTCATGGTCAGTAACTCTGCAATAAGATCTGCTAGTTCATGAAGAGGTGCCCACATGTACCAGACTATATTTTGTCTGATTGCTGGCAGCCTCAGCAGAAAGGTCAAGGGCTGAATAGGCCCCCTCTCAGCCCTCTGGGTCAGGGCTGAGGCACATTTGGTATGTTTATACTGCCTTGGACAGCCATGGCCAGCTTGTGCCATCTGACTTGGGCTTGTGAGGCTTAGGCTGTGGGGCTGATTAACTGTGGTGTAGATGCGCCATCTTGGGCTGCAGCCTGAGCTCTGTGACCCTCCCACCTTGCAGGGTCCTAGAGCCTGGGCTCCTGCCAAGCCCAGACATCTGCAATGCAATTACAGCCCCGCAAGACTGAGTTTTTAATTGCAGTGTAGACATACCCATTGATGGGCTGCTTGACTGCCATTGCCTCTGCTGCAGTCATTCAATACAGACAGACGCTCAGGATCTAGAACCGTCAATCTAGCATTAACACTCACTAAAAACAAAACAACTTTTTAAATTACTTGGAAGTGCTCCCACAATTAAAAATTGCTTGTGGAAAATGAACTGCTGCGTAGAAGTGCAAGCCACGGCTATAGAAGGTCTATTGTGTTGCCAGATAAATTTGAGACAAGAACAGAACCTACAGTCCTGTGAAATATCTGGATGAGTCAGAAGTCAAATACTTTTTTGGACAATTGCAAAACATCTCTATTGGTAATACCTTGTGCTTGAAATTAAATTGTGACTTGTGAAACAGCAAGCACTATATATGCTCTCACATGCAGCAGCTAAACATATTGTTACAGCTTGAATTCTTATCTCTGAGTTATTTCATATAATTTTATGTTATTAGATGTGTTGCATATAAACAGTTGTGCGCATGAGAACCTGTGCAGCAAAATGTTCCCAGTTTAAGCCCACTAGACCAAATTCTGCAGTTCTCACTCAGTCAATAATACATCACTGGGAGTTGTGGGTGTTGAGAATCTGTGAAAATCAGGCAACGTTTATTTATGGATTTAATAGTTTAACTTTAGGCATCCAAATTTTAAAATGTTAGTCCTAATGTGATACTGGCCCAAATTCTGCTCTGAATTACAGAAGGGGAAATCTGGAGTAACTCCACTGGAGAAAATGGAGTTTTCTTCATGTAAATGAGAGCAGAATTAGACTCACTCTATTGTAAATGTCACTTTTTTATAGTGAAAGAAACCATTGTTAGCTTAAGGGCAATTCCTAAAACCAGCTACAGTACATTCAAAGAATGTTTTTTTTATATTTTAAACAAAGCATAATTCTCCTTAAGACCCCTTTTAATATGTTTTAGAACAATATTAAATATATAAACAGCCATGTTAATTAGATTATATAGTTAATGTACATTAGAACTATGACTTATTGCAGAGTTACTGACCATGAAAGCACATTTGGATCATTCCAGTCTGTAATCCCCACTTAATCCATCCCAAGTCTGTCAATCAACACAATACAATCACGATATTTATGATCACATCAGACAAGAGATCTGGAAGAATTTCACAACTTTGCAGAGCTGAATCCAGAAAAAAAGAAGAGGAAAAAATGTTTCCACTGGCAAAATGAAGCATTGCCAGGAAAAACATAATGGTTGACTTGGCCCATGTAATTGAATTTTCTACTCAGAAGTAATTTACAAACCAACAACAGGGAAAAATTATCAATCCTTGGAACTTTCATAATAACAAAGCAGAGGAGTTTTACCTGGCACAGCACATTTCTTAATCACGTTTTTCTTTTCTAAATTTGTTCTGTGGCTTCCTGCCTCTTCCCCCCTCCCCCCCCCCCTTTTTTTTTTGCCTGCATAGGATAATGTAAATCACCAGTGTGGAGCTGAAAAGGATCCCTTCGTAGGCCCCTTTTGCTGCTGGCATGCATTGCAGGCTGGATTTCAGGGGCTGTAACATTCTCCAGAAGAGCTGGTCAGGAATTTTTTGATGCAAAATATTGATTTGTTGAAGCCAAAACTTTTTGCGGGGAAGGGTTGGTTTTGACCAATTTTTCAAGTCAAACAAACAAACAAACTTGAAAAAAGGTTTTATGTTTCAACATTTTCTAAACACAGCAGTTCAATTTGCTGGTTCAAAATGACTTTTTGTTTAGAAATTTAAGCTAATTAGGGTAAAAAAAAAGGTTGAAAAATTGAAACAAAATGTTTTGAAGTGATCAAAACCAAACATTTCAATTGACCCGAACTGAAATTTTTTGGGGGGAGGCAGGGCCGGCTCCAGCATTCCAAGCATGTGCGTGGGGCAGCACTTTTCAAGGAACGGCACTCCGGACTTTTTTTTTTTTTTTTTTTGCTTCGGCGGCGGCACTCTGGCTTTTGTTTTTTTGCTTGGGGCGGCAAAAAACCTGGAGCTGGCCCTTGGGGAAGGGGTCAGTTCACAAATTTTTTTGAGCTTTTGACTTTTTGTTGAGACTCAGGATGGATTTTTTTTTCAATATCTCAAAACTTTTCATGGGACAGGAAAATAATTTCCTGCCCAAGTCTATTCCTCAGTGCAAGGACCATATCTTCCTATGTTTCTGTGTATAACAAGGCCCCAGTCACCTTTGGGCACCTACGCAATAAAAACAATAATAATCAGTGGGGTGGAATGCTTTTAAATGTCAAGGTCCTATGACAACACTGACATTTCCATATGAGATGTACAGTACCAAAGACACAGGGTAGCACTGAAGGTGTCTTATACTCTATGTACCCAGCATATTATGCAACAGAAAAGAGGCATATTTTGAGCTGTAAGAGGTAAATGGTCAGTAATTTTTTAGGGAATTCAATGGCTGCCTTACAGCATATTTCATTACTCTCCATTTTAAAATGCATTTTCATAGAAAAAATGTATAAATAAAAACATTTTATGAAGAGAACAATAACAAAAATGAACCAAGTTTGCAAAATAAGATGTGTAAGGACCAGACTGGAGAATAGGATTCTGAACAGAGACTTGAGCAAAACACACACGTGTACATGCACGTGCACACACACACACACATATGGATGTTAGCCCTCATGTTTTGTAGCATAACCCAACTGCTAACTAATTAGGGGCTAGGCAACAACTTGCTGTATGGGTAGATTACTCTATCACTGCCCACTTCAGAGTTTCTTATCCCTTCCTGGCTGTCATGCTGTATGGAGTGGCCCATGACTGTGAGTGCCAACCTCGGGGCAGACTGTCAGAAAGCAGTGCCTACACCCCAAATTGGTGATATGTTCTATAATTAGATTTCATCAACCCAACCCGGTAACAAACGAGAACTTCTAAAGCACTGTAACAGTCTTACCATGGAGTCACAGACAGTCCCCTAGGGCATTCCAATCTATCCTCCCACCCAGGCAACCTGGACTAAGCAATGGCTGCCATACACCAAAGATCACACAAGATTCAGGTTGCTTCCAGTCCCAAGAGACCAGTCACTTACCCCACATCAGTGTGTAGCTCAGATCTCACACGAAACACAACGCTTGTAGCCAATCCTATAGTAAACTAACTCAGGATTTTTTAACTAGGAAATAGAAAGGAGAGAATTAATTACAGGTTAAAGCAGACAAACATATATACACAAATGAGTTACAGTCTGTGGTTCCAAAATGTGACAGAGTTGTAGTAATCTGTCAGCTCTGAATGTCTTTTAGGACTAATCCATGTTAAATAGCAGGGGGATCTCTTGCATATGTTTAGGAATCTTTGTCCCTCAGAGTCCAGACAGCATAAAAGATCCAGTTTCTCCTCATCAGGGATTTTTATCCCATCTATCCCAGAGTCCTGACTGAGGGGATGAGTTCATGCGTTGGTCTCCCCTTCCTGGAGATAGCTAAGAATGCAGTCAACACGGTCTCTGTCCTTTGATGCTACACAATACCTCATTTGTCCTCAATGGGCCATCTTGTGTGCAGGATGAACACTTTACCTTAATTAACACTTCTTTACCTGTTTGGTGAGTTACACAATTATAGAGGTTTACAATGCAAACACTCAATATAACTTTATACCTTGGGCTATAGAGTTAAGTGAGATCAATACATGCAGCATCCTACAAGCGTTTCATAAAGTCTCAACACATTCTTATCAACTTAACATATCTATTTTGCTAACACTAAGGGCTTGTCTACACTGGCAATTTACAGCACTGCAACTTTTTCGCTCAGGCGTGTGAAAAAGCACCCCCCTGAGTGCAGCAAGTTTCAGCGCTGTAAAGCACCAGTGTAGACAGTGCCCCAGCGCTGGGAGCCACGCCCCTCGTGGAGGTGGGTTTTTTTAGAGCCCAGCGCTCTGCCGCGACCACACAAGCCACGTTAAAGCACTTTAGCGTTGGCCGTGTAGACTAGCCCTAACACACAGGTAAGTAAGACTGGTTTCCAGCTATGCATTTGTAAGTGTTCAGTGAGGCCCGGGGCCTTGGCATGATCTGCCACCTGGTCTGCCAGTATCGCATTGGCCACTGTCAGAGACAGGATAATGGATGCAGCTGATCCAATGTGATGACAGCTGCGTTCTTGTCCTATTATTAATTCAAAGCACTGAGTGTTCTAGGTACCTTACATATTATATGCATAGACACATTTGCTGCCCTGTGGAGAACGTAAGCTAATGAAGTAGTGATCACTAAAAGAAGCACATATTCCTGTTTGCTGTCAGGCAGATCTTACTAGCTTGCTGCTGAGGGTTTTTCATTAAAAGACTCTCTCCATTTAAAAAAGAACAATGTCTGTGAAAGGTAAGATCATTTGGGGCCTGATCCTGCGAGGTGTTGTGCATTTTGGCCCTGATCCCACAAAGCATTTAACTTTAAGGGTGTGAGTAATCCTACTGACGTCAATGCTTTGCTGGATCAGAGCCAGAGTGCTCAGCCGAGCACCTTGATGATCGAGCCATTGATTGGCCACCACTGTACATGTACATAAAACTACGCTGTAAAGAAAACAAGAATCAGTTATTCTTGGTGGTTGATGGGACAGAGCCAGAAATAATGTGTTTAGTAGAGAAAATTCACATCCAACTCCTGCGTCTGGTTGCTCATATCAGCACTTATGTACATAACAAGGCTATTTACAGGCCTAAGTAGTGCTTTGAGCAATGTAATAAATGCTTTTGTCCCTTCCAGCTGATGATCAGATCCTCAGATTGACTGGAGCCAGTTAGCAGATTCTCTGCCCTCATGGCTGTACTAGTGTAAGCACAAACTTCATGCTTCCCCACTCAATTACATTTGACCTGAATCTCCTATGTTCTGCAAACTGCACCTCCTGCAAGTGGGCTGAGGAAAGCCTTTTCCTGACTGGGCTCTACTAATTGGAGCTGTACTGAGCTCATTTCATTAGGAAGTTATTCTTTCAAAGTCAAGCTCACGTTTGGGCTGGTGTTTGGCTAACTCTCCATCTCACGGTTATTGGGTGCACTGGAGAGTGGCGTAAAAGAACAAGCACGCTGAGACCATTAGGCCCCACTGTAGACTTTTCTGAGGCTTGTTTTCCACAGGTCATTCTTCAGTTACCTCTGACCTAGAAAGCAGAACCTCACGATCCTTTTTTAGAACAAGAAATGGACAAAAACTTTTACAATTTTGTTTTCTTAATGGAGAAATAAAAAGTAAAGAACAGACAGTAGGACAATCAAAGGCCCCTCTGCTTCACCAGCATCCATCTGATAAAGAGATTAAGTCAACACCAGTGGTTTGGTCTGATAGCAATAAAATCCTTGGAATGAGGCATTGTCACAGGATTAGTCTCTTGCTTGTAAAATGTTTTGCTTTGCCTTAGCAGCATGAGGCCATTATCTTATTGACAATACTGTTTCATTGATACCTTCTCTGATATCATACCTTCTGTACAGCCACCAGATGTCTTCACTAACCTTTATTTTTATATTACATCTTTTTTATTTCCCTTTGATGGGCAGAGCACCTGTTGATTAGTCTGCAAATTAAAGCTGTGCTGCAATAATTTAATTTTAACTGTATTTTAAAAAAATTTCTAAATGTAATTGAAAGTTCAGGACCATTGCATCTTGGTAGTGTCATATCACTCCTCTCTTGAGAAAATGACACCAACCCACAGTCGTTTGTTTCTATTGGAATAACATGGTGGTTGTGTATGTACTTTCCAAAGAATGTCAGTGCTTCATTGGTTCTGTCCGTGTCCTGAAAAATCTAATATGGCACAAATAAAGTGCAGCAAACAGCTTCATGGAAAGCAGATGTGAGTGGACTCCTACCAAGGGTTCATGGCACTTCAAAGCCTGAAAGAAAGAGCTGATCAAAATATTCAACTCTGCCAGATTGTCACTGCTTTTGATGAAAGAGCAAAAGTGAGGAAGAAAAGGAAAATCTGGCTCCTTGTTTTAATTTTCTGCTGGCCTAAGGCAAGACTTTTGGAAGGCATGAATTACAAGCAAACATGGAGATGGAGAGACTGACGAGACAGAGACTGACTGCTAACATGGAATAAAAGGAATTCTTCTTGTTCCTATTTAAGTGAATCTTCAGGTTGAGCTGGCTTACCAGAGAACTGAGTTACAAAATATGACTGGTGGTGTAGCCATGTCAGCCCTAGGCTATTAGAGTCAGGATGGGTGGGGTGATATCTTTTATTGGACCAACTTCTGTTGGTGAGAGAGAAGCTTTTGAGCGTACACAGAGCTCTTCTTCAGGTCTGGGAAACTTATTAAGGGCATGTCTACACTTAAAACGCTGCATTAGCATAGCTGGCCCGGTGCCACTTCAGTGCTTTAATGAAGATGCTCTAAATCTATGGGAGATAGCTCTCCCATCAGTGTCATTAATCTACCTTCCCGAGAGGCAGTAGCTGTGTCGGCGGGAGAAGCTCTCCCAGTGCTGACATGGGGGGTTAGGTAGGTAAACTACATCACTCTGAGTGATGTCCTTATACCAATATAGGTCTGTAGTGTAGACCAGACCCCAGAGTGTCACAGCTAAATACAAGATGGAACAGATTATTTAGCATGCATTTCAAGGAACCATTCAAGGTGAAAGGGCCTGTTAAAACCCCTCCAGTCATGGGGAGGAAGCTGGGAGGGGATTGTTAGTGAGTTATAGATTGTTGTAATAAGCCATAAATCCAGTGTGTCTATTCAGTCCATGATTTTTAGTGTCTAGCAAAGTCTCAGGCTTGTCTTTTGAAAGTGTTGTGCAGGCTTCCTTTGAGGATGAGGACTGATAGGTCAGATTCAGAGTGATCGCTTTGTGAAAAGTGTTCACCCACAGGTGATGTGGTGTTTTTGTCTTTTATCATTTCCATGCGAGTTCATTTGAGAGTGTAGCAATTGTCTGATTTCACCCACATCGTTTCTATTGGGGGTATTTAGTGCACTGGATGAGATACACCCCATGTTGATCTTGAAACGTGTATTGTAGGGGGTGTTGATCATTGTAGCAGTGGAGATATTCTGTAGGTTTTGCATCTGTAGTTCTGGCAGAGTCTGGCGCCACTCTGAGTTGGTGTGTCCTCCTGGTCTGTGGGGAGTTTACTTCTGATGATGAACTTGGAGAGTTTGGGGGTTGTTTGAAGGCCAGAAGAGGGGCTCAGGAAAGATTTGAGTATGGGTTGTACTTTGAGGATATTCCCTTTGGGTTCCAGTGTGGGTGGTAGGTGACAGCTAGGGGTGTGAGGTCTCTTTCAGCAGTGCCACTACTGCAAACAGGTTTATTGCATGTAGATTCTATCAATTGCACATGCAGGTGTTAGTGCTTTAAAGGTGCTCCATGCACAAGTGTTTTGCACGTATGCAAAGGGAGGCTGAGTTGAGGACACATTGAAAATTTGGCCGTATGTGTGAACATGATAGAAACAGTTCAAACCTTGAAGGTAGGTATTGAAGACAAATAGTAATTTGGGACTGGTGTAGGAAGGGTGTAGAATACTGATAATGGAATTCGACAGACAAAAGCCAACTCAGGAAATAAGGGTAATTCATTCCCATTGGTTCAGGTATTGTTTCCTCTTTAGAAGGACAAAAACATACAGAACAAGTAGAGGTTTTCTTTTCTTTTCTTTTCTTTTCTTTTCTTTTCTTTTCTTTTCTTTTCTTTTCAGAGAGAGTTATTGAGTCTCCATCTCTTTTCAAAACTCTTTGTACTTGCCATCCTCGCTTTGGTCTACCTTGTTTACCTTGTATGGCTTTGTTGAGCCCATACCCAAAACAGTGCTGTCAGTTCTGGGCACCTGAGTACCTGAAAGTGAAGATGAAGTGGAGGGAGTTCAGAGAAAAGCAACAAAAAAATGATTAGATGCCAGATAAATTGACTTATAGGAGGAAAGATTCACAGAGCCAAAATATTTCCAGTTTGGCTAAATGGGAGCTAAGTGTCATGACTTTAAGTTCCAGCTATTTCCTCTCTGCTCTGGTTTGGCCAGGGGCAGTATGAGACTTACCTAGTAATATTAAGGAATGTAAACACCAAGGAGATGAATTACATTGGGTGGTTCAACTAGAATAAGGACAAAATGCAGGCTGGATCGTCAGGACAAACTTCCTGAGAGTCAGGTGGGAAAGCCTCCCAAGGGACATGGTGGAAGTCTTAGCACTTGGAATTAGACTGCACAAAGCACTAGACAATACACCGCAGGGAATAATCCTGTATTAGAACTAGCTGGGGACTAGGCCTAGAGGACAAACTTAGAGCTGGTCAGAAAATAGGGGAAAAATCATGAAAAAAAAATCAAAATCATGTTAATATATCTTGTCAAAAGGTCATTCTTGCTGAAATTTCAAACTGACTGTACCCCTAAAAGATCGATTCCATCTGTAATGGCTTTGATTCTGCCTTGTCATTTCTCTCTCCCTCTGCTCTTATTTAACCCAGTCAATCAAGTTGTACTTGGCGTGTATGGAAAGAATAAAAAATAAAGTTGTGCTATGTCATATAGTACCTACACTACTTACTGTAGTAAATCCTCTTTATAGACAGCGAATGTATCATGATTCCCATCTCTTTCCTGTCAGCTCTGGTTTGGCAAGGGGCAGTGTGAGCCATTTATGTGTCATCATGTCCCTAGTCAACACTGGGAATGGGATGCCTGAGAATGTAGCCATTTCGCTCTGTGTTAGGGGTTAACTGCCTGCTGCATAGGATAGATTAGGGATGTGATGAAACATAAATAGCTGTTAATGTTCCAGCTGAGCACAGCCAGAAGGAAATGGGAATATCCCTAAAATGGGCATGCTCCCGACTGGTCACCTGGCTGATGGACATTCTGAGCCTGGTCTCCTGGGAAGAACCAGGGCAGCTACTGAGCAATCAGAGCCCCCAAATAAAATTGCTGTTTGTACACTTTGAAGGTTGGGTCTTAATGTCAGATTCATGGCTGTAGATGCCACCCTGGCTCCCTGTCTGTGCACACCCATGCGCAATAGCTGATTTTCAAAAGCGTCTTTACACTATGAGCCCAGCCTCCATTTCTGCAACTGGGAGGAAGCCCCGAGGTTCTTCCTTCAAGTTTCCCTGTTTTCTGCGGGATCTGAGCTTCAGTTATTTCAGGAAAGTTTTAAGTCTGTCCTTTGTCAGTGTCAAATGTAATTAAATTGTCTCTATAAGTGAGTATATGCAATCCTTACTAGTCACAGCATAACTGAGGGGCAGAGTTCTGGAGTATTCTGGGGGCCTGAACTTTCATACAAATCTCAGCATTTCATAGAATCAAAGAAATGTCAGGCTGGAAGGGACCTTGAGAAGTCAGCAAGTCCAGCAGCCCTGTGCGCTACGGCAGGACCAAGTAAACCTAGACCATCGCTGACAGGGGTTTGTCCAACCTGTTCTTAAAAACCTCTAATGACAGGGATTCCACAACCTCCCTTGGAAGCCTATTCCAGAGCGTAACTACCTTTAGAGTTAGACAGCTTTTCCTAATATCTAACATAAATTTCCCTTGTCCAACTTCTTGTCAGGTTCCTTCCTTCTCTTTGTCTTTTCTCAAGACTAAACATGCTCAGTATTTTTAACCTCTCCTTATGCCAGGTTTTCTAAACCTGTTATCATTTAAAACCTGTTAAACCTGTTATCTTGAAGAACAGTCCATTTTACCAAGAACAATCTCCTCTGGACTCTTTCCAGTTTGTCCACACCTTTCCTAAGGTGTCGCACCAGAATTGGACACACGACTCCAGCTGAGGCCTCACCAGTGTTGCGTAGAGGAGGACAATTACCTTCCCTCCCCCATCTTACATATGACACTCCTGTTAACATAAATCCCTATCCCTATCGCCTTCTGACCGCCAAATACTCTTCTCTGCTCTCATGTTCCCCTTTCCCCTGCTAGTTCACCTTCCATATTCTTTCTCCATCCACTAAAGGGCAGGCATATTCGGTTACCATTAATCCTACTGGCCCTGAGTTAAGTGTACAATTACATGCCTGATTCAGGCACACCGTTTTTGTAACTGCACATGCAGATCAGATAACTGTCTGCTGAAATCACTAGTTAGTTGCATACCTCGTTTCTGTGAGTGGATTAGCTGTGAACATTCATATTTTGGGTGTGCTGTTGTGTTCCTAGTTTGTTTGTTTTTAAATAAGGCTCACTTGAAGCTTGGGCTGGGTATGCCAAGTGGCCTATGAACCTTGACAAGTCTATTGGTGAACTGACCCAAGTTTTAGGGGTAATGATGCCCTACATGTGATGAATTTTACCTCTTTGGGGTTTTTTGTTAGTCATACAGCTGTAAGGGTCAGGTCCCAATCATAAAACTCACTAAGAAGGAAATTAAGTTGAGTGTCTGCAAGGAGCAACAGAAGTGCCAGTGCACTGATTAGGAGGATGAAGAGCCAAGTAGAGGAAATTTGGTGCTTGCCATCACTGAGCTGACTTACCCATTCCTTTCACAGCTTTCAGGTTGTATTTGTTTGTTGCTGCCTGATGAAGCCTCCGACCCCGGCCTGCCCTTCTCTCCCTGAGTGCTGAAAGTAAGTGGAGAAATGCAGAATTCATTCATCTGCCTGAGTTCCCTTTGATGTCCACACTAAAAGCGCTATTGTTTTATTAGCTGTTAATGTGGCATTGGGGAATTCTGCCGCTACCTTACCTTCCTGCTAAGTTGTCACTTTTAAAAGTATGACACACTTCATTGTGCAAACAGAACTGAAAGCTCTAGTGTTATGGGTTGAGTGCGTAGGTGCTGAGCACACAGAACTCCCATTAAAGTCCATAGGGGTCTGTAAGGTCTGTTTCTTAGCTACACCCCTTGGTATTCTCTGTGGGTTTTTGTACGCAGCAGAGGAGCACTGCTGAATTATACACCACTGACTCCTTGAAGAATCAAGCAGTTCAAATTCCCCTGAATTGATTGGATACTGATCATAGGCAACACGTGCACATCAGAAGACTTTACAAGCAAACCAAACAAACTCCCTCCTACTCCTGATGTATTAATTTTGAGGATGGATTGATGATTGTCATGGAGTTTGAGGTTTCAAAATGCACTAAACTATTTTGGGGGGTTTGCAGAATTTTCATCTGTCCATACTGGGTATTTTTAACAAGCCCTCCACCATAACATAGTATAACTTTGAGGCATCTAACCTTGGAATGTGCAAACTATTTTTTCCTTTAAATTAAACCCGTTGGGCCAGATTCTCAGATGAGAGATGGGACTACGAGGGAGCCAGTTGTGGCATCCTGATCCTGAGATCACTTTTACTCCAGCCCTGCCCTGTGTAGATTAGAACAGTTTACCAGTGAATCCTGGAGCAGAGCCTGTCTATACCCCTTTCCTGCTCCTTCTTTAATATGCTACCTTTACCAAGGGATGCAAGGGGGGCACTGCTTTCTGGAGACTCTTCCAGCTGGTGAGATCCAGCAGTTTTCTGCTCCCTTGGGTCAGAGAATCTAGCCCAAGACTTTTAAGGGTGATTTATTTATTAAATTGCAACATATTTTTATAACTAAATGGAAACCCTATGCTATAATACTAGTCTACTAATAAATCCTTTCAAACTGTCAGCTACAGAGGAGAGAGTGTCTTCATTTGCCTTTTTGCAGCACTGATCACGTCATCAGTAATAAACAAACGATGAACAAATCGTCATAACAAATACTAACATTTAGCATTTACATAACATGTTGCTTTTCAATAATATTTACAAACATCAACTCTGAGAGATTAAAGAACTTCCCCAAAGTTCGTCTGAATTTTATAATTACCTAAGCAGGCCTGTGTAGAGCTACCAAAAATATTAGCGTTGTCTACGTTGCATCCATAGCTTGAGGCTGTGATCCTGTCTGAAATCACAGACTAAAGACTTGTCTGCACATAAAAATGGTACTGCTTTAACTGTTAAATCAATACAGTCCCTCTCATTCCCCCCCCCCCCCCCCCCACACACACACACCATGTGGATGTAATTAAACTGGAGCAAATATGTTATTTGGGAAGGGGAAGAAACTGTACTAGATCAAAGCATATTTATAGCGCTACAACTGTGTCCACACTAGGGGTTGTACCAGGATAACTTCTTCAGTAAAAAATTACCCCTCTAGCTAACTTAGTTTTACCAATACTCAGAGAAAGGGCACAGCTGAGACCTAGGGTAGCTAAAACCCGTCTGCCTAAACTCACAGCTGCCTACATTGGCTCAATTCCCATTTGTCCTACTTTGAGAATCTTGGCTTCAGTTCACTTCTAAATAAATCCTGGAGAAAGAGTTGTCTGTGTGAATCCCATCCTGCATGATGCTGCGTGCTCTCAAAGTCAATGGGAATTAAGAAGACTCAGCACCTTACGAGATCAGGCTCAATTTCTATTAGCTAGGCTATGCAATAATTTTTAATTCAGCTAAAAACGCAGGGTTGCACATAAAAGTGTCACCAAGGGCCATAAAGTTACATAATTATAAGATATTACTACAAGGGCTGTGACTTACATGAAATTCTTAAGGGTGATACAAATTTTTTTCCTTTCCAACAAAAATATTGGGTGATTCCATAAATACTGTACTGTAAATGGCTCTAGATTATTTCCAAGGGCTGCAGCAACCATTTATTTAATTATAAATGAAAATAATGGGGGTAAATAGATAAATAACCAAAAGAGTTATACTGGTACAAAATCTGTGTGGAGACAAGGGCTAAGCTGTGTTGGGCCAGGTCAGTACTTGGATGGGTGACAATCTGAGGATGACTGTGGAAGTGTTGAGAGAACTCTTTCCTCTGACTCGGTTATGGGCCAGTGCCCCTACCATGGTGCTAGTGTTTCTGTGCTGACAGCCATATTTTTAATGAAACATGAAGCCACGGTCCTGACCACTTGTGGTCAATAAGGATCCTAGGCCACATTTCTTAAAGTGAGGGGTATTAGTGGGTAATTGCATTCTGCCTTACAAAGTCCCCCCTTCATTTCATTTAGATGTGCTTTTCTTCTTCACTTCCTGGCCTGTATTGTGATGTAGTAATACGGCACCTCATGGTCTCAGACATCTACACCGAACACATCACCGGCCATCAACAGTACCAGGAGGCGTGAGCCGGAGTGACATTGTGCATCAACTATGAGAAAGGGACCGAGAGACTTTGTCCGTTGGACCACATGAACTGGAGCCATAAATTCACTGAATGTTAAATATAACCAGATGATGGTCAATCCATCCTCATCATCATATCCACTCATTATACTCCACACCAGGGCCGTCCTTAGGCGGTGTGTGTTAAATAACACCAAATTGCGCCAAATTTCATGGTGCCCTAGGCAGCTGCGTGCTGCATATGTGGCATCACCAGCCCCAACGACCAGCCTTATCCCTCAGCTGGCCCCCCCATAGGCTGCGCCCACTGTAAGGGGCAGGGCTGTCCCTAGGAGGTGTGGGGTCCTGGACAACTCCCTCCGCCCTGCCTCTTACCCTTCCCCCATGCTCCGCCCCTGGCCTGCCCCCATTCCACCTCTTCCCCCAGCAACCCCACACTCACCGGCAGTGGCGGGAAGCAGAGCAACGTGGCCCCAGCCTGCTCCACTCCGTCAGCTCCCAGCCGCGGCGCTCTGCTTTCCGCCACTGGTGAGCACAGGGAGGTTGGGGAAAGGATGCCTCCCGCACTCACCTACAGTGGGAAGCAGAGTGATGCGGCCCCAGCCTGCTCCGCTTCCCTTGCCCCAGCCCCATCCATGTCGCTCACGGGACGGGGGGAGGAGGACGGGGGGCGGGGGGAGGTTGGGGAAAGGTTCTCCCCCCACCCCACTCACCAGTGGCAGGAAGCGGAGCGCCACGGCTGGGAGCTGGCAGTGTGGAGCGGGCTGGGACCAGGCTGCTCCACTTCCGCCACTGTGGGTGAGTGTGTGGGGGGGATCCCTTTCCCCAAGCCCACTCCCCCAAGCAACACGGCCGGGGCAAGGGAAGCAGAGTCGGCTGCTCCCGGCCCCCTGCTAATCCCCCGGGCCACTCTGGGCCTGCGGGACCCCCAAAAGTACCCCCCCCCAGTTCCTGCCTCCCAGATCTTGGGGGGGTGGAGGCCTGGGGCCCCACACAGTCCCCCCGCAGGGGGGCTGCTTAGGGCACCCAAATGGCTAGGGACGGCCCTGTCCACACCTGAACATAGCCATTGTATGAACAACATACCCTCATATATCAATGTCTGTACTTTGACCCGTCAACCTTTTACCCCCAATTGGGGACATTGCAGATTATATATTCCTTATGCTACCCGATTTTAAACCGAACTTCGCACCCCTTGATAATCTGTATGTTATTCCCTGATAACCCGAAACTTCTTTGCTTGAATTCTGTACCGTTACCTTTTTTTCTTTTTAAACATCATCTTAATAAAATGTTTAATGCTGTGTTCTGTCAAACACTCTGCTCCCACCTCAGAGGTTGTTGCATTTCGGGGCGAACAAAGCTCTAAATATATGGTCAGTAGTCTATTTTGATGATAACGAAGAAAGAAAAGGAATGTGAAAAAGGAGAGCTGAGTCACCAAGAGGGGAGGGAATGCCTAGCCAGCTGTTTGCTTTAGGTTTCAATGTTTGAGAGAAAACAGCAGATGTTTTCAAATTTATCTTTGTTGCTCTGTAGTGTTTGTATTATTTCCCATAAGAAGATGTTTTAGTTAGGAATGTCATCTATTCTTTTCAAGTTGGTCTTGATTTGGCACCTTGATTCTTTGGTGACTGGCACTCTGTAACTAACCCAGATAGATTAGACGGACAGAAAATTTTGGATTTCCAATACTACCTATGTATATTTATTGGGCACTAACACAAGGCCTGCTCTGTGAAGTTAGAATCTGTTCATTGACAACAGTGGGCTTTGGAAAAGGCCTACTGTATGTACACTAGCTAGTGTGTATGCTAGCTCTGAACCATATATATTCACTTACGGATGCAGTTTTGAAGGACGGGGCCAAAGCTGCCGTCAGCAAACACGCATATGCACAGGTAATTGCACACACCACCTGCACTTATGCAAATAAGATGGGAAATTGAGCAGGGACATGGGTACCAGGATGTGCAATGACACGTTTGTGTATGTGTACCTGGAAATAGAGGCACAATTGCCTGGGCATGCACATACTGCAATCACAACTCAGTTCTCAGAACTGAGAGTTCTTTGGAAATTTGGCCATGATGTGTTCACTTTAAAAGACTAACCTGGCTGACGAGTGGTGCCTGCCTATGGCTGTTTATCACTTCGCCTGTTGGCAGATGCAGAGGATCACACCAGAAGCCATCTGTCACCCAACTCCGCTATTTGGCAAGCGCACAATGCAGCAAGGGCAGGAGGTATCTCCTGGTAAATATAAACAGGAAGGCAAGCCCAGCCCAGTGACAGATTCCTGCTGCTATCTGCAGGGCAGCATTTTTATTTACCTAACGTCTGTTTGATTTACTCCTCACTAACACAGCTTGATTACTCCATCATTACGGCTTTTTTCTCTGCCTGGCTTTCCCAACTCCTTATTTTCCACGTTAGTCAGAAACTAAGCAAATAGAAACTCAAAGCTTCTATTTTTTCCCTTAAACATCTGATGGATCCCATAAGAACTGTTTTCCAAAGTAACACAGTGGTTTACAAAACTGGGTGGCTGCATTGCAAAACAAGGCACCTTTCATGATTAACTAATATTCCATTAGGCTGGAGACTGACAGAGCTTCTTCCTCTGACTTAGAACTGGTATTTGTTCCTGAAGACCAAGGGAAATAAGTCTCCCAAAATTTTCCAGTGGCAGAAAGGTCATGAGGCGCTTGTTCACTAACATCCACAGCACAGGCGCTTGCAATTGATTTGCTCTGCTGTGCCCTCACCTATGGTAACCCTGTCACGCAGTCAAGAGCAGCAGTGGGTCAGGGCAGAGGGGAGCCAGAGAGAAAATAAAGGAAAGATCAAAATTTGGTTTTCTATAGCATCTTTTAAAACTCAAATGCCCCTGTAGTACTTACAAAGCAATTAGTTAGGAGTGAAGTAGGATGACTTCCCCCCCCACACATTTTAGGCCTTGATTCAGCAAAGCTTTTCATGGGACCTCAGTGGGACTTAAGCATGTGCTTTAAGTGAAGCTCATGCTTAAGTGCTTTGCTGAACTGGAGCCATCAGCTTGAAAAGTGTCTTGGTACCGGAGTCTTTCCGTGGTTTACGATTCCTGACCTCAGACCTGCTGAGAGGTATGTTTGCTGGACTGTTGATATAGCTCTAAGCACAACACATAATGTGCAATAAGCCGTTTCCAAATCTCTAAATAACCATGGGGCTTGACTCCACTCAGAATGATGTGAGCGTTCCTGTCAGAGTCAATGGTACTAGTCACATGAGTAAGTGTGGCAAGATCTGGTCCAAAGGAAATACTTGTAAGCAGTAAAAATAGCACAATAATATTGCATGGCTGTGATATGAGATGCACTGACTTCTTAATATTGTCATAGAGTTTTTCCAGCATCATAGCAATAATGGGACAGCTTTTCAGACAAGGTATTTGTGCAATTGCACATCTAATTATCACATGCAGTTCTTGCTGTTGCCTGTGCAAACTGGGTAATTAGTGCAGCATGTGAAATTATCCAATGTGCATTTGCTGTAATTGCATGTACAAATTCAGGGCACATTTTGGGCACACAATTACATACTTGGAAAAGAAAAAGAGGACCATTCATTTCATCCATTTCATAGCACTGGCATATTCCTCTCCCTTGGGCACAAAGCTGAGAGCTTTTCCCCCACTTACCTGTTAGGAAAACATTTCTCTGATGCTCTAATATGGCACTGGCAGGAAAGTCTGTTACATCATTTTGGTGGCACCCACTGTGTTTCTCCAAACACAAGCCCTCTTTTGGCATCATCTTATCATGGGAGCTAAATGTGCCCCTGCTACAAGGCTGCTGTTCATGCTGCCCAATTGGCTAGTTAGGAGAGTGTATGTGCTAACATATGAGGGCATCTCACTTCCAAGACATAAACAGTCATCAGTAGCATAGGGATCGACTCATTCTTGAACCCACTGCTGTTCTCTGTCCCCCTCCCCCTCCCAACCGCCGCCCCAAGGGCAGCAGTGAACTCTCTGTTCAGGTTCCCTTGCAGGAATGCCTGGATCATTTCCTCAACGTTTACTTTTCCAGAAGTTTGAAAGTCTAGGGTTGAGCCATGTGCCAGATTTCCATTTGACAATTTTTAAATGCTTTGAGTCTAAAGCAGAGATTTACCCAAAATAATACTCTATAGAACTGTTCGTTTAATCAAATTCATATTAGCCATAGAACAGGTTTAAGTGATTGCTCTCCCACAGGGGTGAAAGGAAAGAGATATTTTCAGCTAATCAGAATGTTTTATTTCACCTTCGGGAAGCTGGTCAAACCCAAGAGATCAAAGATTAACCAAAAAATGACTTTTATGTCTTCTAAAATTGCTCTCTGCCTTATTGTCATGTCGGAGGGAATCTGAAACCTTATTTCTAAATAAACCATAAACATTTTGCAAAGCACATTGGAAATCCATGGAGGGTAAAAGTATATGGTGTCGCTCCACAGTGCTAAAACTCAGAGGTAAAAAGTTACATTTATATTTACTATGTAACATCAAGAACTGATAAAAAAAGAACTTTTTAAAAAAGAGGTCCAGCAGTTCACACATCCGGCTTTAGGGAGAAAACAGAATAGAGTTAGTCTGTGTGTATGTTACCTGCCCAAGCAGAGAAAATGTTGCAGAACAGCAGCTTGGTTTCCCCTTTGAAAAATGTTCAGACAATGTTCTCTCTCTCTCTTTCTCTCTCTCTCTCATTTTTTTTAAGTTCTGCAGCTACTGTTTAGGATTTGTGAAGTAAATTGAAGGCAAGCCCAAGTATTTCAAAGGCGAAGGTTAGGTATTTCCTGTGTGCAGCTTAAATTCTAATTACATCAAAAGTATCCATGTAAGGTTTCTCCATGGAGACCGTGACATTGGACTGTATATTTAAGCAAAAGGCAAAGACTGGAATGAGTTCCAGATTTTTTTTTTCCTTTCAAAGAATTTGCAGCAAATCAAGGTAATAAAGTTAAAAATGGCCCACGGTTCTGTGAGAAGGTAGAAGTGACTATACAAGGTGGGAAATCTGTAGTGTACAGAGCTTGTGTTTACAAATTCTTCCCTCTAATTAACTTTAGACTTATTCATCATAATAAATTTCTCTCTCCTGGGCTAAACTTTCACAAGGGCTAAGTCCAGCCTCCATTTTTATGAGTACAAATCCCCTCTGCCAAATCTATACTAGCATGTTTGGGTCTAGAGAGTGAATTGTGCTGAAACTTGTGCTTCTGGCTACTTGTTTGCATCCACTGTCAGGTAATCAGGGGGTACAAGTAGTCAGGCCTGCAACTGGATTGTGGATGCAATTTTAACCAGGAAAAATGATAGTAGGCCTCCAGCCCATCTAGAAAAATAAGCTTCCCAACTTTCACAATAAGCCAAAAATCAAGCTAATCCCATTTCAAAACAAGGCCCAAACAAGCCAATCCCTAAGAACCCCAATACTCTATGTGACTAGATCCCCCCGGCATGCAGTCTGGGACTGTGGTGGGCCCACTGTGCACCCCTGACTCTCTCCCCCCTTGCCCTTGCTTGCCCCCCCTTGCCCCTGCTTGCTGGGAGCTGATAAAAAAAAAGCTACAACAAGCAACAAGCTACAAGCCAAAAACTAGCCAACAAGCAACTCACATGCCAATTAAGACAAAAACAAGCCCGATTTCTGTATTTGTTCATGGGTTTGGCATGTCTGAATGAAACTGTTCCCAGGAGATAGACAAGAAGGGACTAGTCCTGCGAGGTGCTGAGAGGCTGCAACTGTCACTGAAGTTACGGAGAGTTGGTACTGAGATGCTTAGCACCTCCAGGGTCAGACCCTAAGTACCAAATCCTGAAGGCCTTACTTAGGGCTTATACAGGCAAAACTCCTACTGACTTCAATGGGAGATTTGACTGGAGTAAGAAGTAAGTAAGGACTTTTCCAGCCCTAATTGCTCTCATAGTCTCTGAAGTTGTCACAGTTATAACTGGCCATATTTCTGGATAGATAAAATTCCAGAGAAACTGTGATGTATTTGATGCATCTTGAATGATGACAATGGAGGTGCCAACTCCCCCTGTTTAATGCCTTCTTTTAACAGACAAGGTCTCTCTCTTCTTGACCCACTTCACCAACATGTGCATTCATGTTTCTTTTTCGCTGAATGTCTAGCTGACTTTCCCTTCCTCCCCGACTCACAACCCCCAGCTTCTTTCCTGCGGGAAAGATTAGGAAGGATAGGAAGTCGTCTGTGCTAAGAGACATCCCTAGCCAAAATAAACACAGGTCAGAAGATTAGGCTTCATCAGAACTTTAAATCTGACCCAAGCTAAACAAATGAGCTGTCATGCATTGGTAAAAGTTCCTGTATGAGTGAACTGGCATGACTGCAAAAATGGTTAAAGCAGCTAATAGGTTTTGCAATGTGAAAGTTTTAAGTTTTGTTTTTATCGCCGCATTCCTCAAAGTCAAGACTCATATTTAGCATTGAATGTCATGAATTGTGTGTGCTGGCCTCACTCATTACTATGCAAACATGCTTCCCTAGGCACAAGGGCAGCAGCAAAACAGCATCCCACTTTGGAGATTCCTTGCGACACTTAGGAACAAAGCAGGGCATTAAGAAATACCCCGTCTCAATCTGAACTTTGAATTTCTTGGCTGTTGTGAGTTTGCGACATGCTTTTTGAATTATGGGCCTAGTTTTTAGAACCTAATGGTGTGCAATTACCTACACAAAATGCACGCACCATCGCACAGACAGTGCACACCAGAGCACATGCCAATTAGGTAATTGCTCATGCAGATGGTTAATTATAGTTATTTATGGGGGGAATGACTAATTTGCACAGGATGGGGACAGAGGGTAATTTTACACAGACAGAGAACTAAGAATATGTTTGCTTATGTAGAGTGAAGCATTGTGCTATGGTCAGATCACAGCACCTGGGACTACTGGGCTCCATACTTGGCCCTGCCCCTGCCTTGTTTTGTGATTTCGGATATGTTGCTTCACCTTTGTGTACCTCAGCTTCCACATCTGCAAAACCGGGAACAATAATTATCTCCCTCACAGAAGTTCTGTGAACTGTAATTAAAGTTTGTAAAAGTACAGCCAGCTCTGGAAGTGCCAAGTGTTATAATATGGTCAATATTTACTGGAATAATAATTATAAAAAACACAGCAAGGAGTAAAAGTCTTTATGGAACCAAAGTCAGGCCCGTACTACAGTTTTAACATACTTAACACAACTGTATTATAGAGCCAAGAATGATCTCTCATAAAACTGTGTAAGAGTGGAGACAATTTTAAAAACAAAATATTTATCCCAATAGAGACCTTGCAGCTTATCGTGTAACTACAGACTGTATTTAGGCCATTTTAAAATGGGCATTAAAAGTCTTTTTGACACATGCTTTATTCCCTCCCAGTAGACACTAACAGCCCCTCTGTGGCCTTCTACAGCCTTATGTGTAAAAAGTAATGGGGATTGTTTTAAAGAGTGGAATTTGACCCAAGAGATGCATGAGTACTCAGGGACTATTTAGTATTCACTAATACTTGGGGACTCTTTGGTATATGGGACACTTTATTACTCATTAGTGCTCAGGGACTTTGTGGTATATTCATTAGTATTCGTTACTGGTTTGTGGAAACCCTGCTCTGTTTAAACGTTGCCATGTTAGATAAACATATGGGCCCTTGTGTTTCTGCCTGAGCGCTGGGAACAAATGGCAAGGTGTGGGCTTGCTTGAGTGTGATGGAGTGCATCAGGTTCTCTTTTTAGAGCAGCGGTTCTCAAACTGTGGGTCGGGACCCCAAAGTGGGTTGTGACCCTGTTTTAATGGGGTTGCCAGGGCTGGTGTTAGACTTGCTGGGGCCCGGGGCCGAAGCCAAAACCTGAGCCCCACCGCCTGGGGCCAAAACTGAACCCTGAGGGTGTCAGCCTTGGGTGACGGGGCTCAGGTTACCAGTTCCCCACCTGGGGCTGAAGACCTTGGGCTTTAGTTTTTGCCCCCGCATCTGGGGTGGTGAGGCTTGGGCTTTGGCTCCCCCTGCCCGGGGCGGTGGGGCTCGGGCTGGCTTAGGCTTCGGTCCCCCCTCCTGGAGTCGTGTAGTAATCTTTTTTTTGTCCGAAGCGGTTGCAGTGCAATAAAGTTTGAGAACCCCTGTTTTAGAGTGTTCTTCAGCCTGTTTTAAAAGCACTCTTCCTTCAGGGAGAACAAAGTGTTGGGGAGCTGTTTGGGCCTGATAAATTACAGCTGGGTATGTTGTACAGATGTGTTAATGTAACTGGAATATCTCACACAGGAAACTGAAACACAGTGAAAATGGTGACGTCACACAAGTTATTCATACTGGTAATACTCTGCCCTTATGTAGCATTGCCCCAGTTTAAAGCTCTTTACCCACATCACAAACTGCTTAATAATGGTCGATGGTAGGACCCCACTCTTGCAGGTTCTTCCTTCTGCCCCAAGCTGGAGAAATAGGGGTTAAAGAACACCGCATGTCATCCACACAGGAAGTGAACATTCAATCCTAGCTAAAGCACCAGAGAAGTGTAGAGATGTCACCTCCATGTCATGGTTGTGGTTCCAGCATTGACCCGGTTGAGGAAGATGATTAGCACTGGTGATCCATTGTTTTCCCATTTCCAAGAAGTCATGGTGAGACCATCAAAAATCCAGCATGGCCTGTGTACTACAGAGGCCGATCTACAGCACATGCCATTGGTTTGCTTGCTTTACAGAAAAAGTGACTTAGAGTGAGGAGCCATTACACTGCAGAGAAGGAATCATGTTTTTCTTCTATTATATAATGGATGTGGGCTCCATTGCACTGGGCACTGTACAAACACAAAACAAAACGATCGTCTCTCCCCCAAACAGCTTGCAATTCAATTCTTCTCCTCATCTCCTCTCTTCTTAACACTCTTGCTTGTCCTCGCTTGTCCCACTTTTATTTTTGCCATTAGCCTAAATTACTCCCAGACTTGTGAGCTCAGTAATCAAATTTGTTCAGCAAGGCCAGGTTCTCTCCAGCTGTGGCGTGGAGCCAAAGCTTCCCAGTGGGCAGGAAAAACTCAGGGAACATCTCAGGAGATTCCCTTTGTGTTCTCCATTCCAATTCCATCAGGAAGAGAGGCATCTGAAAAAATAATATCTGAGCTGGAAAATACAATGAGACAAGTTTGAACAAATATGCAAACCATTCCTGAGCTGATATCAGGAAAGAGTCCCAAATGTTAGAAAGGAGAAAAGCAGACTGCGGGGTGGATGAGCGTCTCTGCCTCTGAAGGGAATATGGAAGGAATTCTTTCATTCTTTTTCCCCATCTTTTTGATCTTTATCTGGCAGTCTGTTTGGCTAACTCTCTCTATTTTTCTCATAAATATGGACTGCAGAGAGAAATGTTCAGAAGTCTCAACTGAGCCATCAGTTGCACCTGTGGTTTTGCATATGCAAATATAATAATAATTATGATTTATTATTTGCATTTCAGTAGCACCTAAAAGCCCCAGTCATGGACCAAGATCCCATTGTGCTAGGTTCCACACAAACTTGGAAGAAAAAGATGGTCCCTGCCATAGGTGCCAACTCCATGGGTGCTCCAGGACTGGAGCACACAAGGAAAAAAATTAGCACTAAGCACCCACCAGTAGCCAGCTCCTCCCCTCCTCCCCAGTGCCTCCCGTCTGCTGGTGGTCCCGCCAATCAACTTCTCCCTGTCCCTCCCAGCACCTCCCGCCCACTGTGGATCAGTTGGTCCACAGCATGCAGGAGCACTGCGGGGAGAGGGAGGAGCGGGGATGGAGCACGCTTGGGGGAGGGGGTGGGAAGAGGCGGGGTGGGGGCAGACCGCAGGTAGGAAGAGGTGGAGTGGGAGCAGACCAGGGGCAGGAAGAGGTGGGGCAGGGGTGGAGGCTTGGAGGAAGGGATGGAGTGGAGGTAGGGCCTCGGGCAGAACAGAGGTGGGAAGAGGCGGGGCAGGGGTGGAGGCCTGAGGGAAGGAATGGAGTGGGGCGGGGCCTGGGGCAGAACAGAGGTTGAGCCCCCTGGGGCAAGGAGAAAGCCAGTGCCTATGGTCCCTGCCCCAAAGAGCTTACAACCTATGTAATATTGATGAGCACAGAAACACAAATTTGTGTGAATAAATTGGGTAGCTAAGCATCTACTGGCTCAATCGGTGTGTGCATTTGGGGCTTTTCTAGAGGCAAAAAATAAAATGCTAATTTGGAGGTTAATTTGTGTTGCTATTAAAATAATAATTATTATTAATAATAATGACCTGAAAAAGAATGTGGCAGATGAGCCTGAATCCCAGATTCCTCTTGTGCCCCTGTGACTTTGCCAGCATGGCCACTCTCGGAGATTGCATGTTGCTCTACAATACCAACTGCCTCATCAGCATAGACAAGCTTCTTTTAAACAGTATTTGAAACTGTGCCCATGTTGCATATTCAGGCCTAGTACTACATTTCAGTGATAGGTTGTTCCTAACCCCCTCATTTGATGGAAGTCTCTGATTTCTCTTACTCTCCACTGCAAAGAGGTCAAAGTGGAAGTTCTTCAAACTTCATTCCCATCTACTAGCCCAGGTTGGTCAGTGTGTTGCTAGGACTGTTGAGATTTGGGTTCTCAGCTGATTCCCAGCTGGGACTAGTTCAGTATGGCTCCTATTAAATCAAACAAGGGGAAATGACTTCCAACTGGGACCCGCTGAATGCGGCTCCTATCAGCTTAGCCAAGGGGAGGTGATACCGAGCTCAGGATGGAAGCATGCCTATTTAGTGGATCAAATCCAGCAAGGACATAAGCGGAAGGCTCTCCTACTGAAGTTGACAAGAATTGCGCTTGCTTGTGTCAAGGCAGAATTTGACCCACTGAGTCCAATGACACAATGATGGACTCTAGGTTGCCTAGTACTTTTGTGCGTGTAACTCCCACTGAAGTCAGAGGGATCTTGTGTGTTGTGTCAGAGCGGCAGGAAAGTCTAGTGTCTGATCTTTAGCTGGCAGCAGCCAGAACAGCTCGCTTTACAAACCTTCCGCCTGCTGGTGTTTGGGAAGTGGGCAGCCCCCGCCCTTCCCCCCCCCAGCATGTTTCTTGCTCATTAACATACAATCCAGCATGGACAATGGGAGCCACAGATCGATGTGGCGTGTTGCCGTAAGGTGTAATTTAGCAGGCACTAAAATGCTTAAAGAGAGGACAGGAGGAACCAAATGGCCCCTCTGATTAAAAATGACAGCATCCCTCCTTCTGTCAATTTAATAAGCTGAGGCAAAGAGTGAAGGCTGGAAGTGCTGAAGCCAAAGGCAGAAGCAATAGCGAGAAGGCTAGATAGAGACAGGAAGTACAAGGCTGCAAGCCAAAGATATCAAACACAGGAACCCTAGCAGGAGCTGCAGTGTGCAAATGTAGACTGGCTCACTCCAGCTTGTTGCTGACATACACAGAGAGCTCAGATCTGCTTCTCCTGGAAGGAGTGGCTGAGAAACACAACCAGAGAGCACAGGAAGGGAGGGAGACAGCCAGGAGAAGCAGAGCCCATTCCTTCATGCTGGCTTTCAGGGTTAGGCTCCCCTGCTAGAAAACAGTATGATGTGTACAATGCCTAAAGTCAGACAAGGGTAACATAACACATGACGACACACACTCTGTATATTAGATTCTCCTTAGAGTGGGATGGTATCTTCGTTCCAGAACGAGGAGTGGTTTTTGTGCAGCTCCGGGTGTTGTGCTGGATCTGGAGTGTATTAAACATCTCATCTTCCGGTTCATATTTTTTCCAGTTATCATATTTCATTTGTCCCTGCTCCTTCCATCCTGGAGTGGGGGCCTAAAACCTGTACTCACCATGCAGTGATCAAGTGGGAGCTGATCCCTGGGATGCTGCCTTCAGACACACAAGAATGACACGTATCCCCCATTCCCAGTTTTATTTCTTACAGTGGGTAGGTAACTGTAATGGGGATTATGAGACCCTTTACTATACTTACCAGTACTGCAGACACCTAGACAGCCTTACCACAATCATGGCTCCAGGACACAGCAGCGGTGCCAAGTTCCTCTGCCCCTCGAAGCTTTACATTTCCACCTTCAGGATTCTGGGCCTGTTTCTGAGGTTGGTTTGGACAGGGTTAACAAACAAATTCAGGGTTACACTTACTTATTTCCATGTATTTATTTGGATTTTTACTATTCTACATGAAAAAAGCACCCACCAAATACTCTGCCCTCTCAACAGTCTTTTAAAAATTCATTAATAAATAGTGCACTTAAGCCAAGCATAACTAAAATTGATCACATAGTTCCAATGATTCGATGTACCAGTTGGGTATTTGCCTATGTAAATGGCCAGTTCTGGTCGTGTGTGTGTGTGCAGTCATAGTAACAGCGTGAACAAATGCACAATTGCACAGCTATCTTCTTTGGAAATCTGCCCCTTCATGGATGGTGATCAAAACATTCCTGGGCACTTTACAAGTGGTTAGAAAGTTTCTAATGAAATAAAAATCCTTTTATTTCTTCTCTAGCTCTGCAATGGCTTTAGAACTAATTTGGACCTTTCCAATTGTCACCAATCCTTTATTCATGTCACTCAGTAGCATCCAGCAAATCCATGGGGCAGACTGATCTTCTTGTTATCAGTTATGTATACACATGCAGGATATCCCTCCAACCCACTCTGCCATGGCAATCTCGCTGTCAGTGTCCATGTTTGTGATCCAGACGTTAGGGCAGTAGCTTCAGGCATGATTAGATTTACAGTGCGTTGAGCTGGAAGAACATCTCCGGGACTTGAAAGCTGTGGGATGGTTTTGTTCAGTGCAGTTTGAAAAGACCTGGAGCTCCTCCCCATGGTAGCAAGAATGTGCTGCAGACTGTACAGTGCAGACCGGACCATCCTGGAGTTCTTGGAGTGGTTCGATGATCATTGTTAGTTCTCTCCCTGTTCTTTCACTTCTAGTTTGCTTGGAAGTGGAAGCAGGAGAGTCTCCTTTTGTCTGATGGCTGTGCCTTCCCTTTGTAAGATGTGCAAAGAGTGACCCAACTGCAGCCCGCTTAGTGCTGCTCCCAGTAGCCTAGCCAGGGGCAGATTCTGCACTAGGTTCACCCGTTAGTGCTGCAGCCTACAAGACCCCCACCTCCAGGGTCTCTGAGTTGCTGCTCTTGTAACATGCAGGATGCACACAGCCGGTCTGGCTAGTGCTAAATGACTGCAGTCCTAGAGAGCAGGATGACAAATGCATAGCGCTCCTCCCAGAATCCCTGCACCTGGGAAGCCAGAGGGATTTAATTGGAAACCTTCATGAAGTCGCCTTTCTGTGTCGCCTGCTATTGTGGGTTTGAATGGGAGCATCTGCTGCCAGATCCTGTGTTCAGAAAATGGGACCAAAATCCCGGCAATCCTGAGCAATGTTTCCCCCAGCTCTTAGTTGGCCCCACGATCCATGTCTGCAAAATGCAACATCAGAAAGATCCAGTGCCACTTACAAGCTTTACCCCTCCACATGAGACAGCCACATCTCACCCTCTCCTCCACTGCCAGAGCCCAGCCTTGTCAAACAAGGAGCACAATGGCTTCAAGATGGGTTGCCCAGAACACTCGGGAAACTGCCAAGGGCTGCATGTCACTTTCCTGGACATAAATGATAGACACAAGCAACTGCCTGTTCATCAGACTGGGGGGAGGGATAGTTCAGTGGTTTGAGCATTGGCCTGCTAAACCTAGGGTTGTGCGTTCAATTTTTGAGGGGGCCACTTAGGAATCTGGGGCCAAATCAGTACTTGGTCCTGCTAGTGAAGGCACAGGGCTGGCCTTGATGACCTTTTGGGGTCCCTTCCAGTTCTATCAGATAGGTATATCTCCATAAATTTATTTATTTATTTATAGAGAGCGAGTGAGAGAACAGGTTCAATTAATCCCTGATTTACTCCACTGACTTCAAATCTACTTAAATTTACACACACCCACCACTTGCTGTTTTTCTTGCTACACCCCACATGGCCCTTTCATCCTAGAACTTGCATTCTCCCAACTGATGCCAAATCAGTACAAGTTATGCTATTTCCCCACTTCTAGGCCCATTTGCACCCCACATATAATGTACACCAGAGAGTGAGCCAGTGGGGAATTCTAGCCCAGAGACTCCGCTGGAGTTGTACCGTGGATCACTGTGGCCCTCACTTCTGAAATCAGCCTGAGTCCTGGATTCTCCTCTAGCGGATGCAATTTACATCCACATATTTGTGCCCCACAAGCAAATTGTGAGAAGCATGTCAGAGTACCATGCAGCCGCTTTTCACCCACACTCAGGTAGTGAGAGGTAGCCAGACATGCGGGCATAAAATGGCAGCGCAAATCTTGCAGATGCAGATTGTGTTCTCAGCAGAGAGCCTGCCCATTTGGAACTGTGGCCCATAAAGCTCAGGTGTGGATCTCCAGAGCTTTTATCCATTTGACTCGTGTTCCCTATAATCCCCCATGACAGCCCACACCTTAATGGCTTTTTCATAGCAAGACACAACCTCAAACAGCCATATTCCTGGTGGCATCCATGCTGTCCAATAGCAGTGTCCTCCCCTTAAATCATTCCGGAGGACCCTTCCATTCCTTCCTCTTTGGCAAACCTTTGTTAAATTCTCTCTTGCCAGTTTGGACAAGCAGGTGTTAGCTGTGAGTGGCCTGGCAGAATTCTCACTACCTAAATTTGATCTAGCAGTGACCTCTGGGGGAAGGGAGACGATTTACCCATCACCCCCACTGCTGGATGGGCACCCAGATTATCTGAGCACTGCTTCTTAGATTGGGATCATACACAACATCCAGACAGCTGGTGCTTGCACTATGCTATGAAAGCTCATAGCAGAGGCATCCCTGTCTCTGCTATAGCCTGTCCAGGCAATGGGAAAAAAGAAATGATAGCACAAGTGAGGAGAGCAAACGAGCGATTGTTTGGGGGTGAAGATGGGGTGGGCAGACTTAAAACCTCACAAGTCGTTCCCATGAGGGGATTTGGCTTGACATCAAAACCCCCTTCACAGTGTATTACTTCAGCCCCTGAAGTGGATAGATGTTGAGCTGCAGTGCAAAGGAAGTCAGAAATCTTTCCTTAGGAAATATTTGGCTAGGAAACTAAAGAAAATATTGTGAAAGTAAAGGAAGCAAAACCCCACTAAAGATTCATCACAACCTCAAGCATTTCTGTATCCCCCAGTCTTACAAGGTCTTTGCCTCAGCAGAAAGGGGAAGAAAAACAGCCTGCGTTTGTGCTAATAGGCCACAAATTTAGAGCGGGGACCCGTTTGTCTAGGTAGAAGATTATGGAGGAAACTAGTTTGGCATATCCTGGAAACGCTTCAGTTCCTTTCTGCTAATACAGAAAATCATTTTCTGCTCCGGCTCCCTCCTATAAAGGAGCTGGAGGGGAAGTGAGCTGAGTTATTGCTTATTAATCAATTGAAGGATAAAACCACAGCATCCGCTCTAATGTCACTACCCTACGGAGGCAGGAGTTGGACTAGGAGTCCCAGGACAGAGCTCAGAGGCAGCAGGAGCTGGTCCTCAGCACAGAATTCACAAGGGCAGGAGCCAAGTCCTTGTCCCTTATTCTACAGCAGACTCTCACTTTCACAATAAATAATTCCTTCTTCCCAACAATATGGCATTCAGGTTCATGGCCATTAATTGCAAGAGCTGGTCAAAATGTTGCCAATTCCCTGCCGCCCACCTCATTTTTCATACAAATTGACAATTGGCAACTTTCCCCACTCGGCTACACTGAGCACAATGAATGAGGAGACAGAAAAGGGGATCAAGGAGTAAGTGTCCTCTGGTTTTAGGGCTTGACCCATTCTGGCTCTGCCGGAGACAGACTCGATCCCTGGTCAGAATGGGAAGAGCACTGGCTTTCTGGTTGGGGCTGGTTGACGTTTTTCACTGGTGCCCTGTCAATGTGTGATGGACCAGTCCAATTTTAACTTATCTGCAAGAAAAATAAAGCTAAACACAGATGAAACACTTAGCACAGCGTTTCTCAAATGTGGCCACCGTGGCCTCATGCGGCCATCAGAGGCTTTTCTTGTGGCCGCAACCTCCTGATGGGGGGGGGGTGGGGGGAAGTAGCCCCCCGTTGCTCCTGGATGCACCGCCTTGGTGTTGGTTGCTGGAGCCGCCAGCAGGGGTTGGGCCCTGCCCCTATCTAGAGACATTAGGGGCACAATGCTGGAGGAGCAGGCAGCCAGTGAGTTCCCCATCTTCCCAAGGACGATGGGGCTCAGGCTTTGAGCTTCAGCCCTGGGGCGGCAGGCTCTGTCTGCATGGCTTCGTGCTCCGTCCCCAGGTCCTGGCCGTGAGGCTTCAGGCTCCCAGCCTCATGCTGCCTCCACCAACCCCCCATCCAGGACTTAATTTGTCCCCAGGCTTGCCAAGTCTGAGTAAGTCTGCTGTGAAAAGTGATACCTGTAGGTTTGTTAATATCACTTTTCACAACAGACTTAGTAGCTAGCAATAAATAAAGTATGATTTGGAACATGTATATGTGCATATTTATTTGTTTTTCCTAAAGCTAATTAAGTATTTTAGGAAAAAGTGTGAGTGACCACCAGCAAGAGTTGGTGGCCGTACTCTGAGGCCACCAAAAAATGTGTCCTGAGAAACCCTAGCACCAGTGCGAGAATGGACAAAGCGAACCAGAGTATAATGTTGCCTCCAGGACAAACAGAAAGGGTTTATCCCAATACCAGGGCTCTATCTAGTGGTAGAAAGTAAATAATGCACTTTATTCCCCTCAGGTAAGACACACAGGAAAGCTGCTTCCTTTGGGGAACTGTTGACCAAACTGTGGACTTGGCTACGCATGGCATGGCTGAAGTGGGTGCAGCTCGGCTCCCCAAACAGTATTAGATTGGAGGAGGTAACAGGTCTACACAGAGCCATTTCCCATGCAGGTGCAGCATTCCACAACTACCTAGGTGCTGCACTCTGGAGGCTTTCTCCAGAGTGTTGCTGAGGGGTCTGGAGGTGCAAAGAAATAGTTACATGTGTCCAGCTGTGTTATACGATCCTTGTAGGCCCCAAGACCCTGCTGAAAAGGCAGCAAAGTGCCATTGGCAAATCACCTCCAGGTTCACAGTAGGGTAGTTTATATTTTTCCTGTTTAACTCCAACCTTTACCCCTTCACCTCTGAATTCTTTGCTACCCCATGCAAAATCTACCATGAATAGGGCTTTGTGATTTACCTCAGATCCTTCTCCTCTTCCCTTTATAATGCCCACTAAGCACCCATCTTCCCACCATGGGTGGTGAAGGTCTCTTGAATTTATAATTATAGCAGTGAAAAGCCCCTCTTCTGTACCCAACCTTCCTCCTTGCCCATCATGCACTGGACTGGGTCAGAGTTCTCAGACTTCCAGACCCGTATGAGCTAATCACAGCGCCGAGGTGATGATGCTCCAACTATTGCAACACAGGCTCATTTACCTTCCAGAGAAGGGCAATAGGTCTCTTTGTGACCATGCGGCACATGACATTTTCCTGTTCCCTGCTCAGAATCACTTTAGGAGGCAGCATTGCCTGGGATAAATCACTGTGGTGCACATTGCTCAGGCCCACCCAGCAGCAGTGTCAGAATGTGATGTGCTCTTGTGGGGGGCGGGTATGAGTCACCTTTTCCAGCTTTGGCCAGTTCCTGGGCTTTAGCATTCCTTCCTCAGAGGTTATCTTGAAGATAATGTCATGGGACAGGGCCAATCCAATATTACCCATTCCCTAAGGAGGACTCAATCTACGGCATCTTTTGAGTAAGTGCCTGTCAGATATTATTTATATTATGGTAGTTCCTAGGTGCCACTGATCAGGGCCACACTGTTAGGTGTTGTACACCCATTTAAGGATAGTCCCTTCCCCCATCTGAGTATAAAATGAGAGACAACTGGTGAATACAACACACAGATGGAGGGGAGGTAGTGCAAGAGGGGAGGGATAGCTCAGTGGTTTGAGCATTGGCCTGCTAAACCCAGGGTTGTGAGCTCAATCCTTGAGGCAGCCACTGAGGGATCTGGGGCAAAAATCTGTCTGGGGATTGGTCCTGCTTTGAGCAGGGGGTTGGAATAGATGATCTCCCTGAGGTCCCTTCCAACCTTGATATTCTATGATTCTAAGGTAGAGACAGTTTTGGCTAGAGCAACAAGCTGCTGTCTGTGCACTCCAGCTGCCTAAAACATCATCAAGCGTTTTGTAGGTGTCATGGCAGAAGTGGAAGCAGTTTGGAAGAACCAGTGTGGTAGCTTCCCAGATGTTTATAGTGAGCTCCTCCCATGTACACAGGGTGGTATGGGAGAAAGCAGACAGGTGCTGGTTGGAATAGTGAACAAACAGACAACCAAGTCTGCTGTTGTTGGTGGAGCAGAAGAGATAGTTGTGTATAAGGCTGTCTACACTACCATTTATGTTGGTATAACTTATGTCATTCAGGGGTGTGAATAAGTCACCCTCCTGAGCAACATAAGTTACACTGACCTAAGCGCCGGTGTGGACGGCACTTTGTCGGCTGCTGCTGGCTCATTGGGGGTGGATTAAGTCGACGGGAGAGCTCTCATCCATCGGTTTAGAGCGGCTACACTAGAGAGCTTGCAGCTGCACCACTGTAAGCTCGCTAGTGTAGGTGCTAGCTAAAAGGAAATGAGCCATGCTGGACTTAAATGAGTTTAACCTCACAACACCCTGCAGAGACAGGGAAAAATTATCCTCATTCTACACATGTGGAAAATGGTCATATAGGAAATCAGTGCCAGAGCCACAAACTTGAACCCATCTCTCCCAATTCTCAGGCTAGTTTCTTAACCACTGGGCTACCCTTCCCATCTATGCTAGGCAAATGCAGTCAGTTTAGAAGACAAGACATGCCCTGCACGGCTGGCAGTGTCACCTGTTCATTGTGTCAGAATAAACATTTTAAAAATATGAAAGCCTAACGAGCACACAGGACCTGCGGCTGTGTTTGTACCATGCGGAATGATGACTGAAAAGGAGGCGTTTGAGCAAGTGTCCTGACATCCCAGTACTTTATGCCCATTTTTTTCTGTGCCACAGGGAAGATTCCTATTCCCCTTTGTCTGCACTGCAAAGTCATTACAGTGATTTTGGTACATCACATTGTACATGAAATCAAGGTGGTGGCTTACCAAGTAAAACAGTGTGTCATCCCTCCCCACAAACCCCTTGTAATCCCAGCCCAGAGACTCAGTGAAAGACATTCCCTTTCCATGACTCATCAGAGGCTGTGTGTGGTAACTGGAGTCACATTGGTAATAGGGACTCTAGGACACAGGTGTGTGTGTAGGAGGGACTCTAAGGAAGAGCAGCAGATATCTATAACCATTATCTGACCAGCTGCACTCGACGGTTTTGGAAAATAAAGTCCCTAGTTCCACGCCTGGTTATGGGGAGATGTTCTCGCTGGGAAGACTCTATCCTCCAAAGCCTTTGAGTTCAGGAGGATCATGGTTGCTGGGAGACCCTGCTTCTGTCCTACTTTGCGATGGCTTTAATGGAGGATGATTAGTTTGTCTTCATGAGCACTTCAGCATGCTAGATGCTTCCCAAACAGAAGATAAGGCCCACTCCCTGCCCCCAAAGAATTAATAACCTAGAACAGTAGCAGGCAGACACTGGGATGGAGGCTTCGGGAAGGGGCATGGCATGCAAATGAGCCAGGAACCCTGAGAGTGATGGGCTTTGTCTTGATAGTACAAAATATTTATAATCCAGAGTGGGGGTGAGGTTTTGTCAACAAAGAGATGGATGGATGATCCCCAGTAACTCCACACTCATGGTATTAGCCAGCTAGTCTCTGGCAGGCATGGTGAGAGAAGTGGGCTTTCGGGATGGATTTGAATGAGGGACTTCGAGTGACAAGACCACGGCGCCTCACTATGTCAAATGGGGAGAAAGTGACTGCATGAATGATTAATCAGAAAGAGACACTGAGACTGGAGTCAGAGCCTACAGTTCCCCAGGGTGGAGCTCTGTTATGGAGCAAAGGTGTATTTCAGAACTCTCTGCACTTGTTCTGCTTCTGCAGTAATGTTGATGGCATTGGGACTTGCTTCCTGTTAGCCGTCTATTAATGATGATGGACAGAGCAAAGGAAAGTGAACTGAAGTGTCATCACTGAACTACGTCCCCCACTGGGCAGTGTAAGGGCTGAAATTACTTTCTGATCAACACAAGATGAAAAGAAGATGTGAAAGTCAGAAATAATGAAGCGTTCCTATTGACAAGGGAGGTCACTTGGGGAAGGGGAATGGTACAATCAATGCAGGAATTCCAGCTAGAGGTAGGAGAGGAGGTTATTTACTATGGCCCATGTGACCCTTCCCCTCTCTCCGGAGAGGAGCAGCAACTGCACTGGCAGTTTTGCTGTTGTGGCCACCTCTCCACTGGCAGCTGCACTGAGACCCATCGAACTCATTTCATACAGGCTGCCAAACAATTGGCAGATGGTAACAATACTTTAGTCACTATGGAGCTGCCTAGTGGTTTTCATTTTCAGCACTGAAACTTGGGACTTGCTCCTTCCATTGCTCCAACAGAGCCCAAGTCGCAGGCTTTTGCCTGAGGAGGTGATTGTGGTATCAATTAATGGTGTCGTTTTGAATGACACACATGTGCTTAGGAAACTATTTGAGAAGGGCTCATTTTAGAAAATTATGCATAAAATGAACAAGCCAAAAAAGAATTTGGGGCCAAATTTTCAAAAAAGTGCCTGAAAACTGCACACCCACAACCTTTTCTGCAAGCAAAACCCATGTCCGTGCATGCAAAAGAGCCTCTGTGTGTGCAAAATGGGGAAATGTGTGTAACGCTGACAGACCCTGGTCGTCGGCGGGTAGGACTGAACCAGGGACCTCTGGAGCTTAGTGCGTGAACCTCCACCACATGAGCTAAAAGCCACCTGGCTGTTAGCTAAGGCTGTAGAGCAGACTCATTTCTTCTCTCTCTCTACGTGGTCTTGGTGCCACTAGATGGGACAGAACACCACACCCAGGAGATGTGCAAACAAATACCCATTTCTGTAGGTGAAAATCTTGTGGAATCAGTTAGGAGGAGGGCTACTTAGAACATTTGGCCCCTATGTTTTGGAAAATATTGCCCCATAGCCCTGTGGACTAGCATTGGCTGCACAGTTATCTCTGTTCAGTCAGGGCAATTATTTAGATTGTTTATTATCTGACAGACTCTATGGCACTGCTCAAAAGTTAAAAAACTAAGAATATATAATACAAACTGCTAAATCTTTGACATGCTCATGGAACAGCCTGTGCATCAGTAATGAAGCAAGCAGGTCTCTTAACCAGGACAATAAATATTCTGCACACAGATAGTGCAGAGAGACAGAATCCGGACTTCTTGGCATAAGTTGTGCTTTATTTCTCAAATACAAAAAAACATAAATTCAACAAACAGTGGGAGGTTCCAACCTCTGAAATAATAAAAGATACCAAAGCAATGAGAGGGTCCCTCTTCAGAGTCCAGAATGCTATTGTCTATACATATAGCACATATACATAGGGACACAATCTACAGTCTCGCTAACATCCGTGTCTCAAGATTCAAGGCACTGTAATGAGTTCAGCGCGCTGGCTTATTGTGCCAGGGCTTTTCCTTCGAGCCAGTGACTGCCTTATGTTGAAGATATCCAGAATAAATCTCTTGTTGTCACAGACCCTATTTGTTTCCTGACAGTGACACTCGCTACAGGTGGTTTGTTTCAGGATGCGCTGGAGTGCTCCACCCTTTGGTACTGAGCATGTGCAAAGTTTCCCCTTCTTCCAAATCTTCGCCTGAACGTGTTTCCTTTCAACAACCTGCCGGACAATGACTAAGGTCAGCTAGGAGCAGCTGCTGTTATCAGTGTTTTAGTGTTTACTTTTCTTCCCCTCTCACCTCATGGTGGGCACAGAATCCCTCCATGGCATCTTCCTACAAGACATGCTCTAACTCAACCAGAAGTTATGGGCTCGATGCAGGAAGTACTGGGTGAAAAGCTATGACCTGTGTTATACTGGAGGACAGACTAGATGGTCCCTTCTGGCCTTAAAAATCCATGACTCTACTAATTTATAAGGAGGGTGTAAATGGCAAGCTAAAGTCCTTCCTCTGCATCTCCTGCAATGCCCTTCAATTCTGATCTGTGATGCTCCCTAGTCCAATCCTGGGCTCCCCACATAGCATGGCTAAGAGTGCACCTCAGTTACTCCCCAATTACCCCCGGGTCTGTTAATGCACTTCAGCCCTGACCTGTCGCAATTGTAATAGTGTCTGAGAATAAGAATGTGAAACTGTCCAGTCTAGACTCATTCTCTGGAATGAATCAAGTACAAATAAATAAATGGCACAAATCCATCTTCCTCGCCACTGATGAGATGATTCAGCTTTTTAGTGATTCATTCACAGACATTTTGCTGACTAGTTATCAATCTAAGGACCTGACTATACAGGAATACTCAGGAAAATTAATCCAAACTAATTGGAGGTGTGAATTTAAATTGGATTGGTTAAACTGCATTAAACATCTGTGTAGATGATCTTATTCTGAATTGAGGCCTGGCCTATGTAAGCTGCCTTGCGTCGACCTAACTATGGAAGTGGCTACACTAAAAGTTTGCTCCCACCGGCGTAACTGCCCCGCTACGCTGACTTAATAACTATACCTTCACGATGTAGTTAGGTTGATGCAGTGTCAGTGTAGACACTGTGTAGCTTATATCTACTGTTAATGGCTTTCAGAAACCATCCCATAATGCCCCACACTGACAGTTAAATTGGCGCAAGCGCTCCCAGTGAGGACATGCACTTCCAACACAAGGAGCATAGTGTGGACATGCAAAAGTGATTTAACTACTGAGGCGGCTGTATGACGACATAACTTAGGTCAACATAATTCTGTAGTGTAGACATGCCCTTAGTAACACAGATCAGTTGTTTTTCGGATGAATAACTGGGGGCCTGATCCTTTGTGTACTTTACAAAGACCCCCTACTAAAGTCATAGGGTAGGACCCTTTGACCTGGAAAAGAGCCAGCACCACAGCATACGTACCGTTTCCTTGAGAACTGCTGGTCTATCTCCTCTAGAGACTGTCCTTTCGTTTCCGGAACAAAAAGATAAATAAATATAACAGCTGCCACTCCCACTACTCCATAGAGAAGAAACATCCATGACAAGCCTATGGCATCTACAGAAACAAGTTCGAAAGAGTGAAGGGTTAGCAAGAGATAACACCATTTGCACTGAATGTCCTTTGGCATATGAAGCAAGTTGGTATCTTGACCAAACATCAGTTGTGTTCTGTGGGGCCATTGTACTTAGAGAAGCCTGTAAAACATAGCAGAGAAACACACAAGGCCCGGATTGTGAATCAGCCTATGAGAAAGACAGCTCCCAACTCCAGAACTCTGAAGTACTGACATCCCAGTCTCTGCCTGCCAGAGCTGTGTAAGGAGCAGGGATTAACCTCGGCTCCAGAGGCCAGGCAGTACCTGATGATTTTCTCAGACTGGTGCATCAGACAGTGCTGCTGGCAAGAAAAGTTGAAGAGCAAGGGGTTCCAAAAGTTGCAAGCTTGGTGCTTTCCAGACTGATTCAGATTCGCTGCACTCGGCCAGTACAACATTTCCATTGCCCACATCACAAAATAACCGAATGTGAAAGAATTAAGCAAAAGCTATGGTGTTTTTATCACCATGGATGACACAGAAGCTGCAGGGAGCCACTTCTAGCAGAGATAAAATCAGCCTGGCTCCTATCAGAGTGGCCAAGGAATGGTGCCCTTTTGTCTCACCTGGTAGTATAGGAGGGTCCCAGTTCAAGGCTTGACTACAGAGTTACACACAGAGTGAGTTCTTCACACATGGGTTGTGTCCATTCTAGTACCTAACCACTAGTAGCCCGAAATGATACCCAATCCCCACACAGCATCCTGTGGCCAGTAGGGACATTGGCAGCCTCGCTGATTCTAGTAGCCTGACAGTAGAGAACTGAAGGGTGGTTGGACTGCATTTAGAAAGGCAAACAGGAAATGAGGACTATACATACCAATGAGATCAAGGAACGAGAGGCTGATCAGTAAATTAGCAGCCCAGTTAAAGCTGTTGCAGAAGGAAAAGGCCCTTCCTCTTATTCCAGCAGGATAGATCTCACTGAGGACCAGCCATGTCACTGCAGAGAGGAAAGAAGGAGAGACAACAGCATCTTTAGGCAACTTTAGTGTGAAAGGGTGTGGGAAAGTTTTAAGGCTGGATTTTACCAGGGGCTGAGCACTGGCCTATCTCTGCACCCACTGAATTCAATGTTAAAGCTTCATCTGACTTCAACAGGAGAGTGCCAAGGCTGAGAGTTTTTTAAAATCCCACCTTTACTATTTTGTGGAGGAAGAAAATACAAATACAGAGACAAACTACACGCAAAGGCCCAGGGAGAGGGACCCAGGAGGAATCTGCAGAAAAGCTCCTAAAAACCCAGTTACCTGAAGCTACATTTGGGACATAAACAGGCTTAGTTCTAAACAGCAGGATAAAGGCAGGAGACAGAGCTACATTTTGTCTAAAATCAGAGACACCCCTTGTAGAGATGGGAACAGTACACACAGTGAGGATGTCTCTCATGCGCAGGGAGGCCATTTCCAGAAAGATGAGCAGGGATGGCTGCTCCCTTTAGACTTGGTGGGACGTATGCAGCTCAGTCTTGGAGCATCACACTTAACACTTACCCAGTCGTGTGTCTATTTTACAGGATTCTAGGCAGCTGTTTCTATTACATGCATTTCATTATAAAATAATAATAAGTACTGGGCCCCTACACTGTGCTTTTTGGCCATGGAGCTCAGTGCTTTACACAGGTGGATAAGTAGTATTAGCTCAGATTTGCAGATGGGGAAACTGAGGCACCGAGAGGTTAACTGACTTACCCAAGGTTGCACAGTAAGTATGTGGCAGAGCTGGGAATATAATTCAGTTCTCCTAATCTCCAAGGGACCACACTACCTGTCACCGAGTGCAGGACATTTCAGTATATAATCTAGGTATGTTCCAGAAGTAATTCAGTATTTTGTGAAACCGTATATGATGGCATAAAACAACTTAAAGGGATGCTGTCAAGTTTATGAGGCCTACCATGGACCTACTGTCTTTTTACTTAGATCTTTTTAACTTCATTAGATGTGGTTTCCTTTTCCCCCCAATAAAAACTTCAGTATTACTGAAAACAGAATAAATAAATGCCAGCATGCTAGCACTCACAAGCAGCTCCGCAGTAACAAATCTGGGTGTTCATGCAAGGAGTTCAGTCAAGGAGCAGACGTTAGTGGGATACTTTCAAAGGGGTAACTATAAATAACAATAAATAAAAAGCAAAAATTATTCAATTTTTAAATTATTCAAAATATCTATTTAGGCAAGTATAATACAGCTTTCATTGCCTAAAATAAAAGGAAGCTGGAATGAGGATAGGTTAGGTGTGCTTTCAACTGCGGATTACCTATCAAATATGGTCCAGGCGAGTTATGACTAAAAGCCATTGCCAGGTGGCAAGTGACTGGTAACACCTGTGAAATGAGTTGATAATCTCACTTCAGTTCCTAGTGGATGGGTGTCTACACCCCAGTTGGCAGTAATGACTCTCAGAAGAGATGCAGAAGGTCGATAGGGCCATGCAGACCCAGGGACCAAAAATTGTGCTGTGAGGCACTGATGTATATTGGCCTTTTGGACAGTGAACAGTAACTATTTAAAAAACACATGAAATTCCAGATGTAGCTTCAAACCAATGCTTCCTTCTCTTATTATGTGCTGTGAGTTTTCCAAATGTATTTTAAAGCCTAGAGATGGACCTGCTAGCTAGAGTAAGGAAGAAGGGAAGGCTGCACTGGACTGGGACTCAGGATATATGGAGTCTACTCTCAGCTCTGCCACTGACCTCATGCATGACCTCTGGCAAGTCACTTAGTCCCTCTGTGCCTCAGTTTACCAGCTGTAAAATGGGGTTAATAATTTCCCCCTGCCTCCCGGGGCGTTGTGAAGATCAGCTCAATGTTTGTGAGGTGCCCAGTTTCTACAGCAATGAACACCACAGAAAAAGCTATAAAAAAAATAACTCAGAGGTAATATGTATGGGAACTTTACACAGATGCTGTACCAGGCCTCCAGTCTGCAGGGCTGGAGCGGTATGAATTCATTCAGGTAGGCATGAGTGTGGGATATTTTTTCAGTTGCAGGACCCTCAGCTGCCTTGTAAAGCAGGTGTATAGCAAATGTTTCCAGAGTGTGACGCTCAGTCATGGTTTTATACTATGGGTTATGGCAGACAGAACATGTATAAACTCCATACTTACTTGGTCCAAATCCAATTGAGAACGCGCTCACAAAGGCCATCATGCTCAGCAAAGTAATCCATTTTAAAACCATATGTTCCCTATTGGGAGTATCACTGAAAGGAGAGCTTGTGTTTTGCACCGTCTCTTCATTGGACTGATTTGGCAGGTCCATTTTCTGAGAGCGGGAAGACTCTGTAATAATCTCTCTGTTTCTAGTGTTGCCAAAGTCTTTTGTAAGACCCTCTGGTCTGGTAAGAGCAAAACCGGCACTTTCACCAGCAGCTGAAGTCCGTGGGATGTACAACGCAGCTGGTTGGGAGGATACTGGCTGTATGGGATGTTGTGCTATGGTGTACGAAGCATTGGGCTCTGTGGCAGTCTTACAGTCTCTGGCCTTATCCAATGGAACAGTCCAGCTGGTGAGGCCAATAGCAGTGACGGAGACAGACATCACCACACACCCAGCAATCAATAATACCCTTCTGCCGGCCTTATCTGCAAAAACCATTGCAACTAATGTTGCAATCACCTTCATCACCCCGAGCCCCACAGAAGCCAGGACAGCAGATGAATCATTCTGAAATCCCACGGAGCGGAAGATTTTGGAAGCATAGCACAGGACATTAGGTTGCCCGGTGAACTGCTGAAAGAGCACCAAACCCAGGCCAACCAGAGTCCTGCTTTTCATGTTGTCTCTAGACCTGAAAAGGTCAAGAAAGGAATAATGCTTCTCCTTACATGGCTCTGGCTTTGCTTCCTCTCCATCTTCATTGTTCTGCAGTTGAATGAGGCCCTTATGAGAGTCACAGTCCCATAGGTTTAACACAACAGGCTTAGTCGGGAGGAGCAGGATACTGAGAAACTGTATGACAGTCGGTGCAAGAGCCAATCCAAACATGTATCTCCATCCCTCAGTCATGTCTGAGAAGATGTAGTTCAGCGCATATGAAAGTAAGATGCCCACGGTGATGCCAGCTTCATAGAGAGACACCAGCAGCCCTCGCTGATGAGCAGCCACCATTTCGGAGACATAGATGCAGCATGCCATGGACGACACAGAGATTGCAAACCCTACAGTCATACGTCCAAATGCCAGCCAAATAAGTGACCCTGCCAATGTTAGAATGAGGCTGCCACACAACAAGATTAGGTTGCTGACCAGTATTGCCCTCCTCCTTCCGTGACGGTCAATGAGGATCCCACCAACCAAAGAGGCAAGGAGAGCCCCAATCAGCAGGGAACTCACAAGGATTTCCTGTTCAAAGCAGCTGAGGTGGAAGTCCATCTGCAGTTGCAGTAAGGCACCAGAGATAATCCCCAGCTCATATCCGAACATTAACCCGCCCAGGAGAGAGACTGTTGCAGGCAACAGGAGGACCAGCAATGCACGACCTGGAAAGTAAGCAAAGAACAGTGGGATTTCAAAGATTCACTCTGCTGGCTTTATAATGAAAACTATCTAGTTACACAAAATGGAAAAAGCTGTTCTGATAAAAGGAGGCCCAGGTTTTCAGCATGCACATTTGCGCACCTAAGCTACACAAACAATTACAACAATTGGGTGTACAATTGTGGTAATCATGCCTATAAACAACCAAGCATCTCTCTGGGTATGTATTTATGGAATTACAATGAGTGTGCATTCAGTCGTCACAACTGTGCATGCAGTTTAGTCATGGAAAGGGGCGCACATATTTGTGCTCACAGTTCTGAAAATGTGGGCCTGGTGTGTGAATGTGAACACAGTTAAGACTTAGATGTAACTGGAAGTCAGTGATTTATAGTGGAGAAGCCAGGGTAATTCCCCCTTAGACTGTCCAAACTATTCTGTATGTTCAACAACTTCCCAGCCAGGGGATGTAGTTTTCTCCTTTCTGTACTTTTCTGTGGGTTGTGTTACCATTCTGATGCTCTAGTCCTCAGTTTGTAACTTAGAAGCATCTGTGCGGGTTCTTTTCACCACCTAGGAATTTCACAAATAAATCATCAGAGGAGCAAGTTACTGTCTCTATGTGCTGAACACTGACACCCCTGCCTGTTAACTCTCACACTAGAGAGCCAGAAAGGACCACTTGGTCCATCCTGTGAACCCTTTGCTGCTCATTACCGCATTCCCTCTAACATCTTACCTAATCCCTCCTTAATTCTCTGCAATGGTCAGGCCTCCCTGGGGAAAATGTATTTCATTCCCCTAAAGTCCAGCATAAACTCTGACTTCCTAAGAAGATCCTTCCTCCTTGTCCTACGATCATCTTTTCATTACAAGGGACGTCCAATATTTTAGATCCAAACTTCCCCATTCCAAGATCTGACTTTACTGTATCTGACTTTTAGTGTGGTAAATTATTTCCATCAGAAATTCTAGGTCAGGATACTGAGGTTCTAGACAGTGTTATGCTAACACAATTGATTGCCTTTATTTACAGCTTCCTGCACCATTATTTCACTTGTTTCCCTCGTGTTGTGTCTCTGGCCCTCCATCTGAGCCTGGGCAGGGAGACAGGACTCGCTGAGGTAATAGGAATAGAAAATATTAAACTAACCGATTTTGTGTCCCCTTTCTTTCCTCTGACCATCTCCATTTTTAAGTCCCTTTACTAATGCTAATAACAGAGGCAGAGATCTCAAGGACTTCCCTTTAATGTCTCCTCACCAGATAAGTGGTATCATATAGCCAGGCCCCTGTGCATTGCATGATTATGTGTGTGCAGGTAAATTGCTGCATGAGTGTGGATTATTTTGAAATTGCAGCACAGTTATGCTCCAGAATCTCATTAGCTAAAAAGAAGTCTCTAGCCCTTATCACCAGGGCCGGCTCCAGGCACCGGCCCACCAAGCTTGTGCTTGGGGCGGCACCTGGAGGGGGATGGCGCGGCGCTCCGGCCGCCGGGGAGAGCGAAGCCCCGGCTGGGCTCACCGCCCTCCCTCCGGCGCTCTGGCCGCCGGGGAGAGCGGAGCCGCAGCGTGCTCTCCGCCCTCCTCCCGGCGCTCTGGCCGCCGGGGAGAGCAGAGCCGCGGCGGCCTCGCTGCCCTCCCCCCAGTGCTCCGGCTGGTCGGGAAGAGCAGCCCGCGGCCGGGCTTGGCGCCCTCCCGTGCCGCGGTGGGGGCGGCGGGAGGCTTTTTTGCCTTGGGCGGCAAAAAAGCCAGAGCCGGCCCTGCTTATCATTACAAGAAAGCCAAAGGGAATGCAAAACCAGGTTGGTGGTGTGTGCTCTGAGAGGTGTGAAATGCTCCAGTCACCTTAATTTAAGTCTGAGGACGATTTAAACTTCAGCATTAACTCTTTCACTGCTGAGTATTTTAGCAGGAACATAGAGCTTGTTTTTCATTGCTGAATGCAATGGAAGATGTCGGGAGTGCCTGTAGGGGCATATAGCTACTTGCTGTCAAGGTGTTGCTGGGGTGGTGGCTCAATCCCTCTTAACACCTGATTTAAAACCACCTCTACCTCTGACCAAAAGGGGGAGGCTAAGAGGAAGTGCATCTTAACCCCCTACCAAAGGCCTCAGCTGTTCTGTGGGAACCAAAAACCAAAGCCACTCCCCACACTTTCCTGGATGCTGAAAGCCTCCAGCTCTGCCCTGAAAATTTCTACCAGACTGGTAGGTATGGTCAGTACAGGGAGTCGAATCATACTGAAAATAAAACAGTGGGGCAGCACAAAATAAACTGAGGCCTGGGGTAAAATCCTGGCCTGACTGGGAGCTTTCCCACAGACTTCAGTGAAAGCAGACTCTCTCTCATGTGGTCTACCCACAAAGTTGCACCATTTTAATTAAAGGCATGATTTTACACTGATTTAATTAAACTGATATGACTCTATACATGTACTCTCTTATGTCGGTTTAAACTGGGTTTATATCAGTTTCACCTGCGTGGGTAAATGTACAGGAGCAAGTTAAACCAATAAAACCAGAATGAAGACAATATAAGAGAGATTGTACACAAAAGTTGCACCGGTTTAACTAACCAGATTTAAATTCAACTGGTGCAATTTCTGTATCTAGACAAGCCCTGAATTTAATATCAGAATAAATCAGATACACAAAGAATACTAACTGGTTTGGACTAGACTAGTGGTGGGCAGTTAGGAGTAGAGTGCTTGGCCATGCCATATAATCCCTAGGTCCCTGCCACAAAATCCTGGGGCCTCAGTCTCATCATTTAGGTCTAATGCCCCACACAGGATACCAAGCCTTTATATATAGCCTATTAGAGTTAAATTAGGGCAGGAGTGTTCTCCAATGGTAGCAGAAATTAGAACCCCTTCATTCTATTTCTGCCTGTATCTCTGATGTGACACATGACCTTGGTCAAGTTACTTAACTTTTCTGTGCCTCATTTTTCCATTTTTGTACAATAGGGATAATAATACAGAGCTACCTGCCTGAAAGAGGTGTTTGTGGGACTTAATTAGTATTTGTAAAGTGCTTTGAGAGCCTTGATGGGTGGCACTAGAAAGGGAAAAAACTATTGTGAGAGAACCTGATAAGTGGAAAATAAGGGTGAACTGGGCAGTGGTGTTAAAAAATATTGGCTTGTAATAGAGAATTGCTTCTCCTGGCCAGGCTTGGGCTCTGCATATTTCTTTGTGACAAAATCCTTAAGTTCTCTGGGCAAGGGACTGTCAATTCATCTGTGTTTGTACAATATCTAGCACAATGGGGCCCGAAACCTGATTGGGGTATTTGGGCAACACCAATGATAATCGTACAGATATTGTTCACCACTCCAAATGACCTATTTCTCCTAAATGTTGAGCTGCAGGCATGAGTTTGTTCTGTAATATGCTGTTTTCCAGCATGTGACACTGATGCTTTGTTACTAGTTTTGCTTTAATTTAAAATACTGTTATTTTAAGTAGACTATTGGAAAAAAATTATGGAAACACCCACTGAAATATGGAAAAGTTTCCTCAACTAGAGCTTTATAAGATGTTTTGCAGTCTGTGCTTCACAGGAAGTGTCTATATTAGCTTCTAATTACAGTATGCAGTAAAGGTTATTTCTCAGTAAAGGCTATATTTACATTTGTATTTATTCTGTTGCGTTTTGTCGTGCCATTTGTATTCATTATGTCACTCATGACACATGCCAAAAACCACCCTCCATGCAGTTACCTACACTTAATCACTTCTTGCACACATGTAATATAGATAATTAGAAACAATATTTGCTCAATAAGAACAGAAAGGGGACAGGGCCATTCTACTGTACTTCTCATTATCTTTTGGGCACTAATGATTTATGACCTTTGATTTAAATCCAGTTTGCTATTCAGTCAATTCCAATGCTGTCATGGGGGCTCAGTCACATGTGTCCCTGCACTTGGCTTTCACATTTGCATTCTTCTCTTGAATCTTTACTTAATGTCACAAGGGGAAAAAGTTTGGTGGGTCTCACCGATGCCTCTCTGTCAAGTGTGCACTCGGCTCAGGTCTAGAATAGTAGTTGGTGGTGCCAGAATTCAGAGAAACTGACTTTTGTACCACTAAAGACATTATTTGCATAAGACCAGTGCCAACACTCTCATCAATGCAACTTCCTTTAACAAAAAGTTTAATAACTGGTTCTATTTCTCAGTTGTTCTGTTCCTCCACTCAGCCCAGGAAATGGGGCTGGGGACAAAGTTGGCTTTAAGCCACCTTTTGTGCTCCTTGTATTCTAAGGGCAAGCAGTGGCTTCTGGCAAAAATCAGAGCCTCTGAGCAGCTTTAACTGATTCTCTGGCTGCAAAGCCCCTCTATGGGTGTGCTAGGTCACAGTGTGAGATGCCAGTGCCCCAAATACTGGCCATGCTCCATGCACATTGAGGGCTGGCAGAGAGTGTCCCAGCTGCTTGGTTCAATGGCTGGGGAATTATCTTTCACTGGGAGTTCCCCAGGAGCTGTTTCCTCCCCATCATATCACCAGAGTGGCATTAATGGGCTGGGGCACAGAGTTGGCCTATAACGTTTGCTACGAGATTTGGTAAAAAGATTTCTAAATTCAAAATTTTGTCAAAAATCAGTTTGAAAATTTCAACTTTTTCTGTGTGTGAAAATGTCATCGTGTTTTTCGGATCCTTTCTGTTAGCTATGTTTTCATAAGACTTCTGGTCTGGTGCTTCCTGTCCACAAGCAGTTAGCAATAATAAAAAGACACAGCTACAACTCAGCCCCATGGGATACAGCACCCCACATGCTCATGCCTGACTATAGAGTTTTGGCTCTACAGAGCCTTAAAAGTGGTCTGAAACTTGCCAATACAAAACAAAATGTGACTTCTATATTCAAAGGGGGCTAATGATTTTGGATGTCTCTGTTTTTGGGTGTGCCTAGATACACCCACAGGAGCTTGATTTTCAAAAAGTGCTGAGCACCCACCCTCTGAAAAAAATCAAGCCCTTTTAAGGTGTGTGAAGTTGGCACCCAAAACTAGCAGCACCCAAAATCACTAGCCTCTAGTGAAAACGGAGACCGGTGTGCTAGAGTTGGCTGTGAGGGTGGTATGAGGATTAACTGAAATCTAAATTAGCCAGCGGAGAATGAATGACAGTGGTTCTCGGCTACTATACCAGAGGGAAAGGAGAGGACTCTAGGAAATTAGTGGTAATGTTGTAATGAAGGAAGAATTTGGAGTAATCAGTAACAGTTCACTTAACATCAAGCCTGATATCCCATGAACTCTGGGACATGGACTTGAAAGGTCTCCATCTTACAAAAACCACCAGCTCCAACCGGTGGCAGCCTCAGTAGAGAGCCCAAGGGCTGAGAGGGCCACGGAATCTGAACCCTCCAGCTCGGAGAGGGGGGGAAGCTGCCCTCACTGCCCCTGTTATGGATTAGGTAGAAGGAATCCCTCCTCCGGGCTGTGTATGTGTGAATTCAACCCAGCCTCCTTCACAGCACCAAAACTCCCTGGCGGATCCATCTCTCCTCCACCCCCACAGATCCTGCCAGGAAGCACCATTCCTTAAAAGCTTAAACCATTCCCCTCCCCCGGGCGGGCTGTGAAATCCGGGTGGGGGGAGGTCACTGGGGCTGGGAGAGAAGCAGCAGCAAAGCGGGATCACCAGCACAGGCGAGTGACAAAGCAACCCCCAGCCCGGCCCCCTGGATTCCGTCTGGAGCCAGCCAGCCCCGCAACCCCCGCTGCGCCGCCAGCCCCTCGCCGGGCGGGCATGGCACTTACCCATGGCGATGCGAGAGGCCGGGGAGTTCGGCTCAAGTTTGTTTCCAAACAGCCCGGGACGGGGACAATCCAGCAGGGAGTGGGCAGTCAACCCCAAACCGACTGATTCAGGTCCCTCGGATCATCTGTGCCTGGGGGGGATCCGCTCCCGCTGCAGCAGCAGCCCTGAGCCGGGGGGCCCTGAGCCAGACCCGGAGAGGAGCGGGGCTCCCCGACCCTGGACCGGGGATCCACATTCAGGATCCCCGGGCAGCCAGACGCTAAAGTCCTGCGCTCTTCTCTCCTGGGGCGGGACTGGGGGCGGGGTGCCCCCCGCTCTGGCTGGGTGCCCCAGGCTTGGGCACGCCTTGCCTGCCACGACCCGGCTCGAAACCCTCCAGAAACTCCCGCCCCAGAAACTTTCCCTTCCCCGCCAGCCCCCCTAGCGCCCGGCGGCGATGAACCAGGGGGTGCTGCTGCACAGCGCCACGTTGCTACAGCCCTGCCTAGTGCAGCTGGGACGGCGGAGCCTGGGGGTTGTAGTCCTGGTTCCCCGGCCCGGGGACAGCTGCCTCGCCAAGGGCTTGGTGGCTGTGCAGAGCTCCCAAGAGCTCGCTCTGTACCTCCCCCTCCCCTGTAATGGGGTATGCCCTGTCTCCTCCAGCGCTGAACACACACTCCGACTCCGTTGCAGGGAATTATTGTTGATCCTCTTCCTTTTGCGACGAAGGATTTCTGCAAAGTGAGTTCCAAGGAGGCAGCTTAAATCTCATGCATGAACCCGGTCCTCCTTTGTTCCCTAAGAATAAGGGGGCGGGGGTGGGGGGTGTCTCTGGGTGTGTGGGGCGCAGTGGAATCAGGCTGTGGCAATTATGAATATTATGAAGGAGATTTAAACTGTCCCTCATCACAAACAAAACCACAAACCCTTGCAAAGCGCATGGCGCATCCTCACTGTTCCTCTACCTCTGGGATTGTATTTATAAGGTTCTTGGGACCTGGATCATTTCTTCACAGCCCTCTGTAAAGGCCCTAGTACGCTGGTGATGTTATAGAACTGATAGATGAGAAATAAACCCTAAGAGTTAATAACACCTGACCATGCAAGTTTTCTAGTGCTCCTGCTGAATGTATCATGACCCCTGACTTAAATGCTCAGGTTCTGAAGCTCAGTTTTTATTGGTGCATTTCTAATTGTTCTAAATGCATGGATCCAGGGCCAAAGTAAGACTTTCTGCTGGAATTACAGATCTACACCAAACCTCAGCCCTAAATATAGTATATGCTATATATCATTTTAGCAGTGCATGTGAAATGCTTCATTGCTGATTGCAGGGGGTCTGGATAGCTCTGGCAGGAAGCCTTTGCTTCTAGAGGACTGCTTTAAAACCAATGCAAGTAACCAGTGCAAGTGGAATAACCAGAAGAGATTGGCAACTGATGGTTCTTTGGTCCTGCTTTGGGTTGGAAAGGGGTGTACACCTCTACCTTGATATAACGCTGTCCTTGGGAGCCAAAAAATCTTACCGTGTTATATCGAACTTGCTTTGATCCGCCGGAGTGCACAGCCCCGCCCTCCCTGAGCACTGCTTTACTGCGTTCTATCAGAATTCGTGTTATATTGGGTCACGTGATATCGGGGTAGAGGTGTATATTACAAAAAACAATCCAGCAGGCCAGAGATAAGGAAGATTTCAATGTCAAGGACTGTCAATGTCAAGGCCCCATTAGGCAAAGTACTTCAGTAGTATTTAGCTTTAAGCATAAGCTTAAATTCATCTCTGCTCAGCAAAGCACTTAAGCATGTACATAAAGTGAATGTAGTGAAGACAATGTTACATAAGCCACTGGTTCCTTGAATCAGGGCCTAAACTCACACATCCAAAACCAAAACAAATAAACCCAAACTTTAAACATGGGGTTTTACAAAATCTAATATGTGTTTTCATGATTATTTTAATCCAATGAAAACACTTCCCCTCAGTGCTATAAGCTCAAACCATAGAGTATTAGGCTTGTGCATGAGAGCCAGAACATGAAAGTAACTATAAAAAGTGAAACTAACTAGCCAAGTTTCATCCCCCCCAAAATGAGAGGACTACAAAAGCAAACAAGTTGGATAACTAATGAAAAATTGATTGTAAAGATTATTTCAATGTTCATAATCTCAGGCATTATTTACCTTAACAGGGAATTCTAGATAAATATTTAAAAAGCAACCTTTTTATTCAGAAAACCATGATGGTACCCAGCTCTTTTTCAGGAAAAAATACATTAAGTCTCTGCTCCCGAGGAATCCAGTACTGCCAAATCTCATGATTTAACTGCGGGGTTTACAATTTCCCCCCTTTAAAGTCATAGGTTCCTGGACTCATGTGACTAGAAAGAATCTCAGCTTTCTCTTTCTTAAAAGGAAGTTTTTAACCTTTATGGTTGTGGAGTAAATGTTGAAATCATGAATCCTAAAGGCTCAAAAAACAGAAGGAAAATGAAAAGAACTTCGGATTTACTATTTTAAAATATCTAATGATTTTTTAATCCAGTCTCATGACTTTTGGGGGCCAGACTTATCATTTTTGTACACTTGAGACTGGCAATATAGGAAATTCTATATCTTTTCAGCACTGGATGTGCCAACATTTTGGAAAGTAGGTTGTAGGCCATCTGGTTTGAAACTTGAGCTTGATCAAAGACTTGTTTTTGTTCCCTCTCAAAGACACAGATCTAGTCTATTTTTAAAAGTGTTTCAAGTCATCCACACCTTTTACAGATTAAATATACACTTCCCATTCATCTTTAGTTTCAAATGCAAAATAAATATTTAAAACTACCACTTCCAAATTCTTTTATCCAGAATAAACTCACAACCGCACAGGGACCTAATGAAAGGTAAAGAATGGCTTCAAACACTGAAGATGACCAATAAGATCAACAACATTCAAGGAAGCAGCTTTTCAAAGGGATTAAGGAATGAGAGTTGAAGGATTTGGTAACTATAGCAACTGTTTCAGTGATGCTAATAATCATGCAAATTAAGTAATGTACTTTAAAAGCCAGACCATAAGTTGTGAGCATTTTCAATCAGCTTTAATCACTGCAGGACAGAAAATCCTACAGTTTTACAGTATGAAATGTACGCACAGCATACACATAGCCCAAGTCACTGGGAGATTTTGTTCTTGAAATTAGGATTCTCTTGAGAATGGGTTATCCTGTGTGGAAGTAATCAGGGGAGTAAAATGATGCTATGACAATGCAGAAGATCCAAGGTTTTCTAATTAATCTAGAAGTATGTTAAGGGGCTGATGTAAAATTCTGATTGGCTCTTATAGCACTCAGAGCCAAACTGTTTTGTTCCAATTGCTAATTAAGTATCTCCTTATCCTGAAGCTGTGTGTGTGAGACTGATTGACCATTGTGATGTCTATTCTGAACTCTGGGAACACACTGAAAAATATGGGGTACTGCTGGTGGATGCCCTGTGATTTTCTCTGTATACTCTGCCATCCAGAATGCAGTCGTTGAACTAACAGGGGAGATGGTGGAGTGCCCCTGCTAGGCGGCCCTGAGGTGTATGTGCAGTGCCTTTTCAAGTATATTATGCAGTTGACAAAGGGAGGTGTATGACACGGATTTTCACACAGGGCTGGAGAGTGAGCCTGCCCCACACTCACTTGGCAGTGGTGGCTCCTGTCCTGTGGGGTTGGGCTGGCTCCCTGTTCTGGTCATTGTAACATGGTGCTCGTGGTTGCTTGGTGTTGTGACTCTGTGCACCATGTTGCAATGCCACTCTCTCAAATTTGGCTTCGGCACCCATCCGTCATGATGGAGGGTTGGCCAGGCCAAACCTGAATGGCTTGGAGTGGGGAGCCAAGCCCAGGAGCCGCCATTGCAGGGTAAGCAAGGGTTGGTCTTGTCAAGCTGTCTGGAGTGGCTCAAGAGCATGAGTACCAATCTCGGGGCAGACTGTTACAAATCAGAGCACAATCCCCAAACTGGTTGTGAGTTCTATACTGAGATTTCACCAACCAAGCATCAAGTGTGAACTGCTCAAGCACTACAACAGCCTTAACATGGAGTCACAGACAGTCCCCTTGGCTACACCAATCTATCTTGCCACCTAGGCAAGCTTGCCTTTGCGATAGATGGTCCCTTATGCCAAAAATTACAACAATACTTCCAGTCCCAAAGCACCAGTCATTTACCCCAGGTCAATTGTACCTTAGATCTCTCACCAAAGACAATGCTTGTAGCCCACCCTATAACAAACTATCTAAAGATTTATTAACCAAGAAAAAGAAATAGAGATATTTACAATGTTAGAGTAAGTAAAAATACAGACACAAATGAGTTACAGTCTAAGGCTTGGTCTACACTAACCCCCCAAATCGAACTAAGGTATGCAACTTCAGCTACGTGAATAACGTAGCTGAAGTTCGAAGTACCTTAGTTCGAACTTACCTCGATCCACACGCGGCAGGCAGGCTCCCCCGTCGACTCCGCGGTACTCCTCTCGTCTAGCTGGAGTACCGCAGTCGACGGCGAGCACTTCCGGGTTCGACTTATCGCGTCCAGACAAGACGCGATAAGTCGAACCCAGAAGTTCGATTGCCAGCTGCCGAACTAGCGGCTGGGTATAGACGTACCCTTAGACTCCAAAAGGTGGTAGAAGTGTCTATAATAAGCAAGCTCTATATGTCCTGTAGGACTAACCCAGGCAAAGCATGGGGATCTTTTGCTTATGTTTAGTAATCCTTACCCCTCGAAGTCCTAGCAGCATAAAGATACAGTTTCTTCTTGTCGGGGATTTTTATTCCCTTCCCCCAGAGTTCAAGCTGATGGGACAAGTCCTCGTGCACGTCTCCTCTTCATGGGGGTGTGTGTGTGGGGGCAATCAACAAAGTCTTTTGTCCTCTGATGTTTGTCTGGTGTCTATAGGCCTTCTTTTGTTGGGCAGGAGATAACACCTTATGGCAGGGTGGACTAGGTCCGGAGGCCCCCTGCTGGAGGCCTCACGGCCCTGTATCACCTTCTCCCAGAATAGAGCAGCAAGAAGTCCTCCAGGCAGCCTAGAGTGGCTAGAGTGGCTGAGGAGGAGTGGCCAATCAGAAGGGCTGCTGGAGCGATCAATAAGGGGCCAGAAGGACTGGATAAAAGGCAAGCAGCAGAGCAGAGCCTTCAGTTGCTGTGTGGAGCTCGATGAGGGAGGACTGGGTGCTTGGCTGGCTAGACGAACAGCAGGACTGCGGATAGCTCACCGCAGAGAGCTCACCAGACAGAACTGAGCCCAGCGAAGGCTGCCAAAGACCTTGTGCCTGGCTGGCTGGATAGAATAGCAGCAGAGCCGTCAAAAGGTCAGTGTGGGCAGGCTGAGGCTTGGGGACTGAGCACAAAACCTCACGTCACCAGACCGGGGTACTGAGATGGGCCCCGGCTGGGTGTCTGCAGAAGGCAGTGCCTCTACGAAGAAGCCTAAAAGCTATGGCCCCATACCAGGGCCATGATAAGAACTTGGGAATCTATATCCCGGAAGGCAGGACAGCATGTGAGGCTCGGCCAGAGGGCTGAGCTGCTGAAGACCAGCTGAGAGTACCAGTGGCTGCGGAGTGCTTGCGAGAGGTAGATGCCACCCTGCTGTAAGACCAAAAAAGAAAAGGGAGCCGTCTGCAAGAGGTGGGTGTCCCGCCATGAAAAGAACTGTTTGCAGGCACTCTCGGCCAGAAAAAAGGGGGCACGCACGAGTGGCGGGTGCTGATGCCGTTACATACCTCCTGTGGCAAACTGTATTTCACACTTGGTAATACTTCTCTCCTGACTGATAATTTACAGTTATAAAGAAAACACTTCCATATTACCTTATAACATGGAATACAGATATTTGTAAGTGAGATTAATGCATTCAGCAATTTACAAGCATTTCATAAAGTCTAAACACAAAACACATTTTTATAACGCTAATACCTATTTTAACACACAGGTAAGCCAGACTGATTCCAGCTGTACAGTGTACAATTGAGGCCTACGGGCCTTGGCATGAGCTGGCACCTGGTCTGCCAGTATCATAGGGTTCACTCACCAGCCCTCTCCCTCCCTCCCTCCCACCCCCAGGGCCTCCCATGTGCACCAGGCCAGGATTACGGTTGTGGTGCTGGGACAGAAAGTGCTGCTGCAGGTGTTTGGTGCCCCATCAGTGAGGTGAGGAGAACATGGTGGAGGAGTGCACCCATTGAATAGGGAGGCTACATCCACCACTGAGTCCACTGGATTATGGTGCATTTAAAATTTTACTTGTGTGCATATAAGTCTCTCTACTTATAAATAGCTAGCTACACGTTTGCTAGTTCTGCGAGATTTGTAGGCTTAGACTATCTCAACTAGATATTAGCTGTACAGCTCTAGCTGATGAGGGGAATGAGACCAAATGGTCAATTAATTTGAGTACTGGAGAACCACCAGGAGAGTCTTCTGACTGGGGATGGTTTTAAAAAACGAAACCTAAAGCCAGCAGGTATAATTGAAAATAGTACCACGACGAACAACCCATTGGCCCCTTGCTTGCAAAATCTGGCTCTGCCACTGCAAGAATAGAGATAGGGTTCCCTTGAGTTTGGATTCTCTCTTTGGGGAGCAGTTATAGCACATGCATTTCTTCTGATGGATTCCTGAATTTCTTCTGAGTCTTTTTCTTAAATTATTTCATTGTGTGAAATCGAAATAATGGCTTTTCTGTGACTTTTCAGCAAACTATTGTCCAGGTATGTGAACTGCCAACAAACCTGTTCTTAAATATCCTGGAAGGATCCTGTTCTCTGGCAGGGTAATAAACATTAAATACCTAAGATAGCAAGAAGGTGTGGCTCTGTGGGGGAAAAAAATATCTTTATGGTTAGTTTACATAAAGAGGCGGTGAGAATACATCAATATGTTTGGCTGGTGCCTCAACATTGCAGTCAGCTGGATGTCACGAACCTTTCAAACTAAACCATGAGGAACTGATACAATATGCAGTGGGAATAATTGAAAATGTGTTTTAAACAATCCTTTGAAAAGCAACCTGAAATGTTTCTTTGAAGTCTGAAGTTGTGTAAATAACAACTTTTGTCCTATACATGTAAACCATGTATATTCTGAGCCTGACCCAAAGCCCATTGAAGTCATTGGAAACACTCGTATGGGCTTTAAATCATATCCTCTTTGTGCAGCTGCTGTAGCACATAACTCCATGAATTAAAGGTTTTGTGTGGTCTTCCATGGAATGGGTCTTTGGGGACCTGGAAGAGTCATATCTATATGACAAGTCTGTGGCCACTTGCAGACACAGCATTAGTTCCGAAGGATCCTGCAAAGGAAGAAAGGCTCATGCCGCCTGTTCTCTAGCATATTTCTTGTCCTCCTTGCTATGATCTTCCCTGAGGTGTTTCTCTTGTGATCATCAGGCTGTACGTCTTGGCCAATCCACTTCCCTGTTTGATTCTTCTCTCTCTTTCGGCCTGTGGATTTCAAGTGAATGAGGCTGCATTCCAGTTATAGAACCAAATAATAAAAACACCAGGCATACAAACCACAAATACGTATTTCTTGAGCTGTTTAGCATTTAAAATTCAAACTGCAGTTGGTAACAATAACCCAGTTCGAATGTGTTCTACATTGCTGAACTATTCATGAAAAGTTGCACTGTGCCGCAGGGCAGTAGCAGCTAGAAACAGACATTAAAATCATAAATGAAAACAAGGAGTGGGAATCCATTTAGCAAAGAAGGAATCCCCAGCGATCTAGCAGGTTCTCCCCCACAAGGCAGATAATTTGGCTCCAAATCTGTAATTTGTTCTTTTTTTCCCTTGTCATTGTAATAATTCAAATGCTTTAAAATAAGGGCAGAACAGAAGTTAAGCTAGTTTGTTTTGTAGTCAGCTATGGGAAGTTTATTAGAGGAAATGTTTGTTCTTATAACCAAACTCAGCAAGTTCAGGTCATTTTGTTTTAGAGATGACAATAGTGCAAAGTGAGTCAGGGTTTGTTTACTCACAACAGTTGTACCACTCTAACTATCTGGGAAGAGTTAAAGCACTACAATCCCCCTAGCATGGAGACAGTTCTGTTGGCATCAGCGTGCTTTACAACAGCATAGCTATTCCCATACTAGAAGGAGAATAAGCTATACTAGTGTAAGGCACTAATACAGCAGTATAACTGCATCCACACTAGGGGTAGTGCCAGGTAACTGATTCAGAAAAAATTACCCCCCTAGCCAACTTAGTTAAACTGATACTCAGAGAAGGGCCATGCTGAGGCTTGGGGTAGCTGACTCCTGTCTGTATAAACTCTCAGTTGCCACAGTTTGCCTAATTCCCATTTGACCAGCTTTGAAAATCTCGGCCTTAGGCCAGGTCCACTAGGAATGCGTTACAAGTATAGGAATACTGGTGTACTTACTATATTGGCAAAATACTCCTCAAGTATATCTACACTACGGACGCTACAGTTCACAACTGCAGCAATGTCACAGTACTAGAGTGTCGATGGGTCCTATGTTGACGGAAGGGGCTTTCTGTTGCTGTAGGTAGAGGCAGTAGATAGGTTGATGGAAGAATTCTTCTGTCAGTGTAGCTGGTCTACATCGGGGGTCAGGTCGACTTAACTACAGTGCTTAGGGGGGTGAATTTTTCACACCCCCTGAGCGATGTAGCTAGATCGATTTAAATTTTAAATGTAGACCAGGGCCTCGGAAGGCTTATTCCAGCCCCTGCAAGTGGGAAAACAAATAAACAGGGCTGTCAAGCAATTAAAAAAACTAATCACCATTAATCGCATTGGTAAACAATAATAGAATACCATTTATTTAAATATTTGTGGATGTTTTCTACATTTTAAAATATATTAATTTCAATTACAACACAGAATACAAAGTGTACAGTGCTCACTTTATATTTATTTTTATTACAAGTACTTGCACTGTAAAAAAACAAAATAATTAGTATTTTTAAGTCACCTAATACAAGTACTGTAGTGCAATCTCTTTATCATGAAAGTTGAACTTACAAATATAGAATTATGTACAAAAAACTGCATTCAAAAATAAAACAATGTATAATTTTAGTGCCTTCAAGTCCACTCAGAACTACTTTTTGTTCAGCCAATCACTCAAACAAATTAGTTTACATTTGCAGGAGATAATGCTGCCTTCTTCGTAATTACGTCACCAAAAAGTGAGAATCCAGGCATTCTCATGGCACTGTTGTAGCCAGCGTTGCAAGATATTTACATGCCAGATGCGCTAAAAATTCACGTCTCCATCTTCAACCACCATTCCAGAGGACATGCGTTCATGCTGATGATGGGTTCTGCTCGATAACAATCCAAAGCAGTGCGGGCCAACGCATTTTCATTATCTGAGTCAGAGGCCACCAGCAGAAGGTTGATTTTCTTTTTTTAGTGGTTCGAGTTCTGTAGTTTCCACATTGGAGTGTTGCTCTTTTAAGACTTCTGAAGGCATGCTCCACACCTCATCCCTCTCAGATTTTGGAAGGCACTTCAGATTCTTAAATCTTGGGTCCAGTGCTCTAGCTGTCTTTAGAAATCTCACATTGGTACCTTCTTTGCATTTTGTAAAATCTGCAGTGAAAGTGTTCTTAAAATGAACATGTGCTGGGTTATCATGCAAGACTGCTATAACATCAAATATATGGCAGAATGAGGGTAAAACAGAGCAGGGGACATACGGTTCTCCCCCAAGAAGTTCAGTCACAAATGTAATTAACGCATTATTTTTTAAATGAGCATTATCAGCATGGAAGCATGTCCCCTGGAGTGGTGGCCGAAGCATAAAGGGGCATATGAATGTTTAGCATATCTGGCATTTAAATACCTTGCAATGCCAGCTACAAAAGTGCCATGCAAATGCCTGTTCTCATTTTCTGGTGACATTGTAAACAAGAAGAAGGCAGCATGATCTCCTATAAATGTAAACAAACTTGTTTGTCTTAGCGACTGGCTGGACAAGAAGTAGGACTGAATGGACTTGTAGGCTCTGAAGTTTGACATTGTTTTGTTTTTTAGTGCACTTTGACGACAAAGATTGCACTACAGTACTTTTTGAGGTGAATTGGAAAATAGTATTTCTTTGGTTTATCATTTTTACAGTGCAAATATTTGTAATAAAAAATAATGTACATTTTGATTTCAATTACAACACAGAATACAATATATATGAAAATGTAGAAAAACACCCAAATGGTATTCTATTGTTTAACAGTGCGATTAAATCTGCGATTAATAGTGATTCATTTTTTTAATCATGATTAATTTTTTTGAGTTAATAGCATGAGTTAATTGTGATTAATTGACAGTCCTACAAATAAAATCAGTAAAAGCACAGTTTTGCCAGTATAACTGTGTCTACAGTAGAGGCTTTTGCTGGCACAGGTGTGTCAGTCATAAATCACACCTCATCACACCCCTGACCAAAATAATTGTGCTAGCAGAAGTCTGTAGTGTAGACCTCGCTCCATTCTTCTTCTAAATAAATCCTGGAAAAAGAGTTGTCTGTGCGAACTCCATCCTGCTAGATGCCGAGTGCTCTCAAAGTCAATGTGAATTAAGGGGTCTCAGTCCCTTACAAGAACAGGCTCTAATTCTATTAGCTTGGCCTACAATACTTTTTAATTCAATTCTATCATTTATAAAAGGAGGGTTGCACATAAAACTAAGTTACACAAGTAAAAGACATTACAACAAACTCCATGCCTCAATGAAATTCTCCAGGGTGATACAAAATGTGTTTTGTTCCAATAAAATATTGGGCGATACTGTAAACGGTTTCAGATTATTTCCAAAGGCTGCATCAATCATTTATTTAGTTGTAAATGAAAATAATGAGAAAAATAAAATAATGGAGGAAATAAATGTTTCCTCTTGAACATTTTGGAAACTCCAGAGGATGTTGGTCAGAATGAGATAAATTGTTTAATTGACCATAATGATTTAATGAAAAGGTAACATGCTGTTCGTGTGTGGGTATAGCCTGACCTACGCTATAGAATTAGGTCGGAATAACTACATAGCTCTGGGTTGTGAAAAATCTACACCCAAAGCAGCATAGTTAAGCTGACCCAAGCTGACCCAAGTCCTTGTGTAGACAGCGTTAGGTTGATGAAGAATTCTTCCATTGACCTAGCTGGAGCCTCTTGAGGAGGTGGATTACTTATGTCAACAGGTGAATCCCTCCTGTCAGCATAGGTAGTGTCTACGTTGAAGTACTATAGCGGCAGAGCTATATATAGTGTACTAACTGTAAACTAGCCCTGTGTGTGTACGCACATGCAGGTCTATAGGTATGTGGGCGTGTATGCGCATGTGTGTGTTAGAGTGCATGCTGTAGGCATAGATTTTGCTGGACATGAGTAAATGTGCATCTAGCTTGATTTGAGTGCAAGGTTAAACTGGAAACAAAGGTGTGACAGGCTGTGTGCTGGAGCCTGTGTTTTGGGGCTAGTAGAGATAACTGGGAACACCCTGAGCTGGTAAGCTTGAAATGTACATAAGGTGAGGATACAAACAATTGGTCCTTACACGATCTGCAAAGGAATTGGTCCTTATATGATCTGTACCATGTCCAAACCAATTAGATTCAAGAAGAACAGATGTTTTAGTAGCCTGGAAAAAATGTATATAAACTGTATAGTGTGTGATACGAATGATTTAAAATTATGGTATCACCCTGTACCTAAACCTCTTGAGTCAGAGCCTGGTTTGCATGGCCATAGCACGGTTATATGCCTAATAAAGTAAACGGAGTGATGAGCTGGAGTTGAACTGAGCTTTTGGATGAAGTGTTCTCCCTGAACTGGATGAGGTGGTCTGGATAAGCCAATTGGAAGAGATCTTGGAGGGAATCCCAACACATGCATGGGCCTATATGTGTGTGTAAACTCTGCCCAGAGCCCTATGAAAAATCTGAGCTTTTTAAAATAGTATTTGCAAATTGGTAACAAGCAAAATGGGAATGCAGCTTTTTCCTGGTTAAATGCTAGAGCATCCTGTGTTAAACGGCCTCAGACCAATGGACTTAGGACAGAATAAGAGAAGGAAGAACCACAGGGTACATTTCTTTTATCATCCAAAGCTGTTACTGAAACAATGTAAATATTTCCCCAGCATGACCCCACCACATGAAGCTGAAGTAAGCTGTGTGGAATGTGTTTATGTTTATTTTATTATCTGAAACAGAAACAAATGATGTGGTAGGGAAAACAAGGACAAAATGGACTTGAGACATTTCCAAATGTAACAATCTAAGAATTATTTATATGGACTGGACAAAATCTCTTGTGCAGCCTGTATCTCCTGAAGAACATAAAGAATACCCCACTATGTGCAAATAGCCCAGGAGAGTAGTGGGTTGCATTGTGTGCCATTAACATTCAGTTGTGATGTTGAGACCAAGGGCTTAAACAAATTAAGCAGTTGGCTAGATGCCTCCAATGTATTTAAAACGTCAACTGTGAAAGATTAATGAGTCTTGTTCATGCCTCTGTGACCCTACGCCCCATATTCTTCATAGAGATATTGCTATGATATGAACATGGCATAACTAAGATGTGCTCTATGCAAGATTGGTCATGTGAGATATCATTGAAAAGGTTATGATTTACTGAATATGATTATCCTATTGGTATGCATGTATCATTTCTGTATCTGATGCTAGGAATATTGACTATGTAACAATTCAACTGTGTTTACACCTGGGGAATGCCCACCAGACAGTAGGCAATCAGCCTGGATGGGCCATTCGGGCGAACAATAGGACTCTGGAGATGCTAATCTCCCACCTTCCTGAGAAGCTTCCTGGGATGTTGCTTTGACACTGCAGGGTCATATGATCATGTCACCTGGTACTGGACCCCATCTTGGCTTACTAGTATTTTTCCACTAATCAGGAGTAGGGACCAAACTGGGAAACAAAGGATTCCAGCCATATGTAAATCTTATTTAAGGCAGGGAAGTTAGTTAATCAGGAGCATTCTTCACTGAATCCCCGCCCAGGATGACTGCTGAGAACATCTAAAAAACCAGGGGGGTGAGAGGAGGGGAGAAGAGCTGAGCCTGGGCCAGAAAAGGTGTCTGGCCTGTGAAAGAAATGCCTAAAACAACATTTAGGGTGAGAAATTACTACTTGTAACCAGTTTCTTTAATGTATTGAGCTTAGTTTGCATGTTTGTTTAATTTGCTCAGTAATCTGCTTTGGTCTGTTTGCTACCACTTATAATCACTTAAAACCTACCTTTTTATAAACTTTTGTTTATTCTAAAACCCAGTTTCAGGAATTCATAACAGGGGGTGGAGGGCAAAAAGCTGTGCATATCTTCCTCCACATTGAGGGAGGGAGTGAATTTCATGAGCTTATACCGTACAGTTTTCTGTGCAACACAAGACAATACAATTTTGGATTTGCACCCCAGAGGGAGTGTGCACTTGAGTGTTGGGCAATCCCCAAGCCGATTCTTCCCATACAGAGCTGATTTCAGTGTCTATGTCTTTCTGCAGCTGGGCATGTCCCTACCTGAGTGTGTGCTAGAGGAGGCTTGAGGGCCTGGCTTAGCAGGACAGGGTGAGGGAGCCCAGGCTGATGGAACGGGCAGGCTCAGTGGGACCCCAGTATATCAGGTGGCACCCCAGAGTGTGTGTGTGGGTAACCCGTCACAGCCTCCACACCAGTGGTTCTCGAACTGTGGGTTGGGACCCCAAAGTGGGTAATGACCCTGTTTTAAAGGGGTTGCCAAGGCCGATGTTAGACTTGCTGGGGCCCGGGACTGAAGCCGAGGACTTCAGCCCTGGGTGGTGGGGCTCAGGTTACAACCCTTGGGCTTTGGTTTTGGCCCCCCTACTTGGGAGGGCGGGGCTCAGGCTTCGGCGTTGCTCCCCTTCCCCCCCAGCCTGGGGCAGTGGGCACTGGCAGGCTCAGATCTCGGTCCCTCCTCCTGGGGTCGTGTAGTAATATTTGTTGTTGGAAGGGGGTCAAGGCGCAATGAAATTTGAGAACCCCTGCTCTACACTCTTTCTTCTAACACAAAAGGCCTTCCTCAACCAGGAGCTATGTGGAGTGGCCAACTGAAGATGTCATGTGAGCACTGTTGAGCTGAATCAGCTCGCAATGTTGGCAGGATTCTAGAGTATTGACGGCATTTCACTATTGATAATTAACTTTTCCGTAAAGTAACCATTAACTATCAGCACCGTGAATGATTGACTCTCTTCCAGGCCAACTTTCTAAACCTTTACTTATTGGGGAGGGGGAGCTGGAACTAAGCTGATAGGGTGGAAAACAAGCATCTTACTTCACCTTAGTGACATCTCTCCCCATCCTCTTCCTCTGTGTCATACCTCCCAGCACCAAGTTGTGGTCCTAGCTAACCGAGGCCCTGATCCTGCAAATGATAAAGCATGGTCAGATTGATGTGCCTGCTGAGATCTCCATTGAAGCTCCATGTGTGCACAGCAGAATGCCTCTGCAATATGGATTGCAGGATCAGGGCCCCAGATTGTAAGCTCTTTGTGACAGACACTGTGCCTTCATTCTCTGGGGATGCCCATGGTACTATCTGCAAATGTCACATTCAGGGGTGGTGAGTTATATGGGCTCCTTGGTGCCTGGGCTCCAGCAAATTCAGGACCCAGGGGGTCAGGCTCCACCAATGTTTGGGGCTGGGTCTCTCCCCCAGCGCCGCCTGCCACCCCTATGCACCTCTGCTGGAGCATCCCCCGGCCCCACCTGCCACCCCTGCGTGCCATCCCCAAGCATTCCTGCCTGCCCCTGCAGCTCCGCGCTGCTGCGTCCGGCTACAAGGGAGCAGCGCTGGGGGCAGGCTGAGGCAGGTGCTGTGCTGGAGGAGCCCATGGCACACACCGCCCCCCCTCGGCAGCTGACTCTGAGTCAAGTCCGGGGTAGGGGGGAGCTTATCCTGGCTGGACCTCCTGAGCAGCAGCCTGGGGGGGGGGGGCTTGGGTGAGTGTTGGGCCAGGGAGGGAGGGGCTCCCCTCCCCTCCCCTCCCCCAGAGCTCGCTGCTGCTGATGGGGAGAGGGCTGGCGGGGGGGAGTCCTCCTCTCTGGCCCCCTGCCCCAGGGGCTGACTGCTGCACCCCAAACTCCTCATCCCTGGCCCAGCCCCACACCCTGCACCCCAACTCTCTGTCCTAGCCCAGAGCCTGCACCCAGCACCCAAACCCCCTCCCAGAGCTTGTATCCAGCACCCAAACCCCCTCCCAGAGCTTGTATCCAGCACCCAAACCCCCTCCTGCACCCCAACTCTCTGTCCCAGCCCAGAGCCTGCACCCAGCAGCCAAACCCCCTCCCAGAGCCTGCACCCAGCACCCAAACTCCTTCCCAGAGCCCACACCCCTCCCCACCCAAACTTCCTGCCAGAGCCTGCACCCCAAACCCCCTCCTGCACCCAAACTCCCTCCCAGAGCCTTAGGCAGGTGCTTGTGCGGGGACTTGGACCCGTTCTGGGCACCACCAAAAATTATACAAACCTGCCGCCCCGGTCACATTCTATTAATTTAAGGCTAGATAGAGCCTGGCCTTCACGCTGGCGAGCAGTTGGAAGGCTCAGGGTGAGCAGGGGCCTTCCTTGCCCCTTGCATGGCCCATAGAAGAGCCTGACACAGCTGTTTTGCCTGTGCTATGGGGAGTGCAGGGACCACCGTGCTCCCCTGGGGGCACGTAACAGCTCCAAGTGGGTGGGAAGGAGCCAGGACAATATCCCTGCACACACTGGAATTTGTGCACCCCAGAAAGCAGTATAGCAGCCTCCCAGCATTCTGCCTCCCGGAGCTCCCTGCTGGGGTAGTGCAGCAGGACTGCGCCTTGAAGGACTGTAAGCTCCATGGGCAGGAACCGGATCCTTGTCTGTGCCTTGTGCAGCATGGAGCATGCTGCCAGCACTTGGAATGACTAATCCCAGCCCTGCCCATTTACCCTCTATTGCGGGTCCCACTCAGCAGCTCGTAGCAAGGCTCTGTTCTGTACAGAAACAGAATAATTCATTTCTTTACACACGCACACTTCCTGGCATGCTCTTCTGCGTATCACATCCAAGCGCTCTCCTGCTCATGGTGACTTCACTGAGGTGCTGGAGGCTGAGGTCCTGGCAGGGAGCATGGGGGAAGGTGTGGGTACCAAGCGTTTATCCCTGATGGGATGGCACAGCAGAGATGCAGGCAGTGCCCCAGCTTTGCAGGCAGCTCAGCAGCTGCAAGAGTGCTCTGAGTTCCTGAGTCCCATTCCTGCAGTTGCAGCATCAGAAGTTAAAGGAAGTTTCGTTCTTAGGGGGACAAGGCTGAAGGGCAGCTTCTCACAAGGGGAGGCAGCGGGAGTGATGATCTATCACATATTAGTTATATGCTATTTACTGAGTGCATCATAGAGAGGAGGGAAGCAGGGTGTAGTGGGGAATGAGGAGGTATATAGTGGAAGGCGGAAATATAGAGGGGGCACACAGAGAGTGGGCAGTGCGAGAAGGTGGTATAGACAGGATAGGGTAATACATGATAGAAGGGTAGTATAGAGGGGCTGGGTCATACATAGCCAGAGGGCAGTATACAGGGGATAGAGTGATCTGTGGCGAGAGGGTGGTATAGAGGAGCGGAGTGATAAGACCTGAGTAGGGTTGCCAACTTTCTAATCACACAAACCCGAACACCCCTGCCCTGCCCCTTTTCCGAGGCTCTGCCCCGCTCACTCCATCCCTGCTCCCTCTGTTGCTTGCTCTCCCCCACCCTCACTCACTTTCACCGGGCTGGGGCAGGGGGTTGGGGTGTGGGCAGGGGGTGAGGCTTCCGGCTAGGGGTGTGGGCTCTGGGGTGGGGCCAGAGATGAGGGGTTTGGGATGAAGGAGGGGGCTCTGGGCTGGGGCAGGAGGTTGGGGTGCAGGAGGGGTTCGGAGTGCAGGGTCCCAGTGGCGCTTACCACGGCTCCCAGAGGTGACCACCAGGTAGGGTTACCATATCTAACAAATAAAAAAAGAGGACCCTCCACGGGCCCTGGCCCCGCCCATTTCCCCACCCCCAACTCTGCCCCTTCCCCACCCTATCTCCGCCCCCTCCTCCCTCCCACTCCCAGCCACACGAAAAGGGCTGCCCGAGCACTACCGGCTTCACGGTTTGCCGGGCAGCCCCCAGACCCTGCGCCCCCAGCCGGCGCTTCCCCAGCGCAGCTGGAGCCCGGGAGGGGAAGCGCCCAGCCGGGGGCACAGGGTCTGGAGGCTGCCCGGCAAACCATGAAGCCGGTAGCGCTTGGGCTTCGGCCAGCCCCCTTGCCTCCGGACCCTGCGCCCCCAGCCGGGCACTTCCCCTCCCGGGCTCCGGCGGCGCAGGGTCCGGAGGTATGGGGGCTGCCCAAAGCCCGTAGTGCTCGGCTCTTAAACAGAGCCGAAGAGTCGGGGAGGAGCAGAGCCGCCGCGGCCGGAGGCTCTGCTCCTCCCCTGACTCTTCGGCTCTGTTTAAGAGCCGGGCTGCCCGAGCGCTACCGGCTTCGGGCAGCCCCCATGCCTCCGGACCCCGCGCCCCTGGAGCCCGGGAGGGGAAGTGCCCGGCCGGCGGCTGGGGTCCGGAGGCAAGGGGGCTGCCTGAAGCCCATAGCGCTCGGGCAGCTCGGCTCTTAAACAGAGCCGAAGAGTCAGAGGAGGAGCAGAGCTGCCGCGGGAGGGGAAGTGCCTGGGCGGCATTTTCCCGGACATGTTCAGCTTTTTGGCAATTCCCCCCGGACGGGGGTTTGAGTGCCGAAAAGCCGGACATGTCCGGGAAAAAGAGGACGTATGGTAACCCTACCACCAGGTCCCTGCAGCCCCTAGATGCATGGGCGGCTAGGGAGGCTCCGCACACTGCCCTCACGCTCACAGCTCCCATTGGTCGTGGTTTCCAGCCAGTGGGAACTGCGGAGCCGGCACTGAGATGGGCGCAGCGCGTGGCATCTCTGTGGCCGCCATCTGTCAGGCCGACTGGAGCCACCAGGGTCCGTTTTCGACTGGGCGTTCCCATTGAAAACCATACGCCTGGCAACCCTAGACCTGAGAAGGCAGGAGGGACCCCAGAAGGGAGAGGCAGTAGTATAGAGGGGTGGGGTGAGGTGATTCATAGTGGGAGGGCGGTATGGTGGGGGGGAGTGATGGAATTGGAAAGTATCAGGGGGTAGCCGTGTCAGTCTGTATCTACAAAAACAACAAGGAGTCTGGTGGCACCTTAATGACTAACAGATTTATTTGGGCATAAGCTTTCATGGGTAAAAACCTCACTTCTTCGGATGCATGGAGTGAAAGTTACAGATGCAGGCGCTGCCTAGAGGGACTATAAAGGAGAGAGGGCGGTATAGAGGGGCGGGGTGATACACGGGAAGAGCGGTATGGGGGGGCGGGGTGAAGCTCAGAGAGGGAGGCCGCGAGGCCGGTATGGGTTAGCAGGGTGCTCCCGAGGCCGGTGTAACGGGCAGCAGCCGCAGGCTGGCAGGGCAGGGCGGGGTTACAGGCTCCTCCCTTTAATGCTCTCCTGGGTGGTTCGGCTATTTCCGGTAGCCGAACCCGAGGTTTCCCGAAGAGTCCCGGTAAGTCACGTGGCACGGAGGGGGCGGTGTCGTGTCCCTTTCCCGCACGCAGGTTACGCCGGCCACGGAGCTGACGTACGCAGGTAGCGTAGGGGCCGCCTCTATCATGGCCGGTGGGGGAGGCGAGGCGGGAGCGTGCGCGGTGTCTCCTCCGCCGCTGCAGGGGCTGCAGCTGGTGCAGCAGGGGGCCGAGGCGCGGCTCTACCGGGGACAGTTCCTGGGCCGGGCGGCCGTGGTCAAGCTCCGCTTCTCCAAGCGCTACCGGCACCCGGCGCTGGAGGAGCGGCTGAGCCGGCGGCGGACGGCGCAGGAGGCCCGCTCCTTGCTGCGCTGCCGCCGGGCAGGTGGGGCTGAGAGATGGGGGGGCTCAGCCTAGGGGTGTCGGGGGGGGCTTAGCTCAGGGGCAGAGGGGGGCTCTGTGGGTGTGGGGTGGGTTTGCTGGGAGGGGTGAGTCTGTGGTGAGGTGTCAAGTATCATGTGGTGAGGTGGGGGCTGCTTGTGGGGCAAGGAGGGGTGGGGGAGCCTAGGAGGAGGTGGGGGGCTCTGTGGTGTGGGGCTGAGCTGGAGAGGTACAGGAATGAGTCTAGGGCAGGGGTTCTCAAACTGGGGGTTGGGACCCCTGGGGGTCACAAAGTTATTATATGGGGGGTCATGAGCTGTCAACCTCCACCCCAAAACCCGCTTTGCCTCCAGCATTTATAATGGTGTTAAATGTATAAAAAAGTGTTTTTAATTTATAAGGGGGGTTGTACTCAGAGGCTTGCTATGTGAAAGGGGTCACCAGTAAAAAAAGTTTGAGAGCCACTGGTCTAGGGAGAGATAGGAGCTGCTTGTATGGAAGGGTCTTGGCACTGGTTGGGGAGAGGGTTGTATCGTGAATGGAGCCATCAGCACCTCTTTACACTTTTTCATAACCCCAGGTAACAGGGCTTTTAGTCAAATTGAAAGGCAACAAAAACCTACACAAAAGGACTTATTTAAAATCCAGCACACAATTGTCCTGAGTGACTTGCTGCCACAGGATATTGTTTTCTGTGGTCCTCATTGTAGTATCTGAACATTTCACAATATTACTGTATTCACAGAGTATACTGATAGTATTTAGAAAGAGGCTTGGGCTTTTCTGTGTTGGGGAAGTAATGGAAATAGGTGTTCTCCAACAGGGCCCTGCATGATTATTCTGAGATCTTGTCTACAATTAAAATGTAGAGTGACATATCTATGGGCTTGGATAAACTTGCAAGTTAGAGCGCATTAAAGCAGCCCCGGGCGCCCTAACTCCTGAGGTGTCCACGCTCACAAGGCACGTTGATCACCTGGATTCTGCTCCTGGTAATCCACCTCCACAAGAAGCATAAAGCTTGCTGTGCCCTGGCTGAAATGCCCGGGCGTCAGTGTGGACAAGGTGTTGCATTACTGCGCTGTGATTGGCCTTCGGAAACGTCCCATAATCCCCTGAAGTCAAGTGGCCACTCTTCTCATTGTTTTGAAATTGGCTGCGGCATGCAGATTTCCCCTTTCAGAGCTCTGTTTCTGACAGCCAGCATGCTTATCTGCTCCGGGACAAAGCAAACCATTAGTGTGGAATGCTGCTGTTGTGAGGAGGGGAGGTCTATTGCTATCTGAACTTAAAAGACTGCATGCTGACACACTCTCTGCCCCCCAAAACACAGTCTCTCCCCCCACATACACACCACACACTCCTGTCACACACACACACCCCCATTTGAAAAGCACATTCCAGTCACTTGCACACTGGGATAGCTACCACAATGCACTGCTCTTTGTGGCGTTGCAAGAGCTGCTAATGTGGCCACGCCAGTGCGCTTGCAGCTGACCGTGTAAACACATGGCCGCGTTTCCCCTGCTCTGGTCTCCGAAGGCTGGTTTTACTGCCAGCGCTCTACATCTGCAAGGGTAGCCAAGCCCTATGTTGCTCAGAAGTTGGGAAAAGTTCACAACTCTGAGCGTAGTAGCTATTCCAACCTGACCTCTAGTGTAATTGTGGCTAGGTTGACAGAAGAATGCTTCCCTTGACCTAGCTATCAGGGTTGGAAGGTGGCTTGCCTACAGTGATAGAAAAATCCCATCTGTCACTGTTGGAAGCCTCTATAGTGCTACAGCACTTTAGTTGTGCTGCTGTAATACCTGTAGGGTAGACAAGCCCATATTCTGAAGTAGTGTCAACACAAGAAGCTATTCTGGATGCTATCGTGCCCTAAATTAACACTTTACCTTACTCTGAAGTAACTTTCAAGTGTAGACAAGCTCTTGGATGATTAAAATAATAGGAACCAGCCTAAGTTATAGTGGGGCAAAAGTGAAGCAGGGAGATAAAACCTTGATCTTCAGGGCACCATCCACTAATGCAGGGGATCTCAAACTTCATTGCAGTGCGACCCCCTTCTGGCAACAAAAATTATTACATGACCCCAAGATGGGGGGCTGAAGCCCGAGCCCACTGCCCTGGGTGAAGGGGCCAAAGCCTGAACCCCACCGCCCCGGGGAGGGGAAGTAAAGCCTGAGGGCTTCAGCCGCAGGCAGGGGATCTGTAACCTGAGCCCCGCTGCCCAGGGCCGAAGCCCTCAGGCTTGAGCTTTCGGCTTCAGCCCCGAGTCCCAGCAAGTCTAAGCCAGCTCTGGTGACCCCATTAAAACAGGGTGATATATATCTTCATCTGTAATTTCAAGATTCTTGTATGGTATTTTTTCTTCTCACAAAGAGCAAATAACTGGTATGTGTGTCTTTGTCATTTTCCTGATTTATGGTACTTGCTCAGGATCTGCTCAAAATGCAGCCATGCCTAGGACAAAATCTTAGCATATATTCTGCATCTGCCAGACAAATGTGTTGTCTGGCCGAGTGATTAATCCTGTATTCCACTGAAAGTGCAGGGGGGATTTAAGGATACATAATGAAATTTCAGGAGTTGAAATTTAGAGCTTGTCTACATTATGGGGGATCCAGTGGTATAGCTACAGCGCAGTAGCCATGTCGGCGTAATTCTGTGGTGTTGTCACATTCTACAGTGATGGAAGGGTTTTTTGTTTTTTTCCCCAGAGTGTTAGCCATGTTAGTCTGTATCAGCAAAAAGAACGAGGAGTACTTGTGGCACCTCAGAGACTAATAAATTTATTTGAGCATAAGCTTTTGTGGGCTAAAACCCACTCATCGGATGCATGCAGTGGAAACTACAGTAGGAAGATATATATACACAGAGAACATGAAAAAATGGGTGTTGCCATACCAGCTGTATACTATCCTACTGTATTTTCCACTTCATGCATCTGACGAAGTGGGTTTTAGCCCATGAAAGCTTATGCTCAAATAAATTTGTTAGTCTCTGAGGTGCCACAAGTACTCCTCGTTCTCTTTGGGGTTTTTTTTTTTTTTGTTGCTATTGGAAAACCACCTCCTTGAGTGACGGTAGGTAGGTTGATGGAAGCATTTTTCTGTCAACCTAGCTGTGTCCTATGCCGAGGGTTGGGTTGGCAAAGCTATAGTAGTTGGGTGTGGCTTTTTCACATCTCTGAGCGCCATTGCTCTGGCGACCTATATTCTAAGTGTAGACCAGGCATTAGGCAGGGCAGTAAACTTAACACTGCTAAACTTGGACTTGTCAGTGCACTAGAGGTCAGGATTTTGAGCTTCTGTCCCAATTCCAGGATAGTGTTGTAAACTTCTAAGAGTGCATTTGATTTATGTAATTATAAATTTTGAATATCTTAAAGCAAGCTTAAAAATTCTTATAAGCTAAAGGCTAGCATTTCTTCAACTCTTTTTTTTAATAGGGATTTCTGCACCAGTCGTTTACTTTGTGGATTATGTCTCCAACTGTATATATCTTGAAGATATCCTAGAATCAACTACAGTTCGGGATTATATAACTTCTGTACAGCAAAGTGGAAAGGATACCAGTAACCTCTTTCTCTTAGCAGAAAAGATAGGTGAGGTTTTGGCACGAATGCATGATGAGGATCTTATCCATGGAGATCTTACAACTTCCAACATGCTTTTGCGACCACCAGTAGAAGAGCTGGACCTGGTGCTGATAGATTTTGGATTGAGTTTTATTTCTGGTCTTCCTGAGGATAAAGGAGTTGATTTGTATGTTTTGGAGAAAGCTTTTCTGAGTACTCATCCAAACACAGACACACTGTTTGAAGCCCTGCTGAAGAAGTACTCTGCTACATCTAAAAAATCAAGTCTAGTGATCAAAAAGCTGGATGAAGTACGACTAAGGGGAAGAAAGAGATCCATGGTTGGATAGAAGAAGAAAGCAGAATTTGTGGGAGGGTAGGGCAAATGTAACTTCCTATGATGTGCAAATGTGCTTGTTTATTAATTGTTTGGTCTTATTTCATAATTCACCATTTTGGTAGCTTTCATTGTCAAATGTACAATAAACCAGTTTAATCCCAACATGTTGGTGATCCTTGTATAGCAATCTGACAAGTGGCTCAGAGTAACCAAGTTAATGATAGGTGATGGGAGTGCAGGTGGGAAAGTAACAGCTGAGGTGGGAACAGTTGCTTTTCTTGTCTCCTAATGATCAGATATCCCTTTTTAAAAAGAAAAATCCAATATTTGTAGTGTGATTTGCTATGCAAATATAAAGCTTGTATTGTTAGAGCATTAAAAATGTTATGTTTATTGCAGTAAATTTGGGAAAGTGTAAATTTTGGCTCTGTTTTCAAATCAACTTTGTTTTCTTAAGCCAATAGTCAGTTACATCAGTAATAGAAATGACCAAGTCCTCTGCTGAGGATCTTTCAGTTAAACAAAAGTGTTGCAACTTTCCATGCAGAGTTTCTGTAAGAAGCAGTGCTTCCACTCTGACTGTTTAGGCCCTCTAAAATAAATCAAAAAAATTTTTTTTAATCAGAGTATAGCAACAGCGGAATGCCATAGTGGATCAGAGATGAGGTCCATCTACTCTGGTATCCTGTTTCCAACACTGGTCAATATCAGATACTTCTGAGGAAAATGTATTCTTGGGGGAATTCTGCACCAAAAAATTAAAATTCTACATATTTTATTTGTCAAAACACAATATAATCATGCCATTTTCAATTATTTGGTAATTTATTTCAAAATACCTGTCATCAAGTATGTCTGTAATGATACAGATGACAAAAAGGATTCCCCCCAGAAGTAGGGAGTTAAAGAAACCCCTAGGACAATCCAGTTCCTGTTTCTCTGTTATGCTTTCGTTGGGTGCCTCACTCTTGGTGTGTCACATACACCCACATCCTCAGAGTCCAGCTGCAGGTTCTGCTCCGAAGTTTCATTACTGCCTGCCAGGCCCAGACAACTCGTACCTGCTGAGAGAGAGAGAGAGAGAGTGTGTGTGTGTGTGTGTCGGGGGGGGGGGGGCACAATTTAAAGGTTCGGCTGCCAGCTTGAGTCATGTCTCCCTTTCCTCCCCCCCCCCCCCCCGGCAGGCTTCACCCCCTCCTTACTTAAGTCTCCCCTCCTGGAAAGCAGCAGCCCCTCCCTGCAGCTCCCAGCTATTGCTTCTGCCTCTTCTGGCAGCTGCTGTGCAGGGAGGGGGTCTGGGGGCACGATGTGACTGAGTGGGGCCAGCAAACCTGGGCACTGCAGCCTGCCCAAGCCTCCTGGGGAGCTGGGCTCCGGTGGATCTTAGCAGTGGGCAGCAGCTCTGCAGTGCCAATTCTGCAGGGGATGGGAGGGAATTAAATTCTGTGCAGAACATTAATTCTGAGCAAACTTTGTGTTGTGCAATGGTGCAGAATTCCCCCAGGAGCCAAAATGTAAGAATTCTGCAGTTGGCAGATGTGGGCTAATCAGCCCCCCACATCGTGATCACTCATACATCTAAGCCCTGAACCACACTTTTAAACATTAATTGGAAATATGTTCTTAGCATTAGCTACTATAACTGGATATTCTTGTCATCTGTATAAATGTCCAATTCCTTCTTGAATGTTAAGTTCTTAGCCTCTGACTTTTGGTGGCAATCAGTTCTACACTCTAATTATGTATTTATTTCTTTTCATCAGTTTAGAACTTGTCACCTTTGTTCCCTTGTTCCTGTGGTATGAAATGGGGAGAGCAGAAACTCCTCATCTACCATCTCTATACCATACCTTATTTTATACTTTTATTCCCTGTTGTTTATGTCCTTTCCAAAATACAGAATCTGCATCTTTTCAATCTCTCTTCCTATGAGCTTTTTCCATGGACAAGTAGTGCAGACAAGCCCTAATCATTCTTGTCACCCTTCTCTGAACCTCTTCTTATTTTGTAATAACTACTGCTGTAAATCAGTTTTATTTTTCCTGTGACATTTTTGTAACCATGGCTCATCTGCACACTTTGGGGAAGCTGGGTGGTATATTTGTTTGTATCTTAAGGAACCCTGAGATTGGGGGCAGGCCCCTGGGTCTCGGGCAGCCCCCAGGGCTTGTGGGAGGGAGCATGGTGAGTTTCTTTGTCCCGGGGGAAGAGAACGGGCGCACAAGGGGTCCGCCCCTCGCTCGGTGGGGAAGGCGGCACCCTAGAAGCCGCTGCCATGCCGGCAATCGGAGCGAGACGCCTACCAAGCAGCTCCGTGGCTCCGCTTTAGCGCCGCAGCCTGAGAGCGGGGAGGAGCCGAGTTCGGGGCCGCTATTCTCCTCCTCGTGCAAGCGTCCTAGCGCTTCGGGCTGCCCGTGCCCGGCGCGTATTCACTTCCTTGCCAGAGAAGTTTGCCCAGGTCAAGTGCCCGGTTCCCCCGCCGTGGGAGCCGGGTTCCACCGGCCCGGGGACAATTTTACGAGGCGGCCGAGGAGAGCGACTCCCTGCTCTGACCCCCCCCCCCCCCTTGCCCTGCAGCGCCCTTTCCTGAGCCAAGCCCCTGGCTGCACCCCGCTGTGTGGGGGCATCAGTCTTAGCTTTCCAGGCACGTCTGGGGGCGGGGCCCTTCTCGGGGCGAGGCAACTCCTGGCTGCGCTAACTTCTCCAGCAGTTCAAAGTGCACCTGCTGCGGCGGCTCCTTCCCGGCTCCCCGCCCTGCCCACACCGGACTATGGAAGCGCTGCTCATGCTGGTGCACCTCGTGGCTGCAGGTATGGACGCTCCCCTCTTCCTCTGCCCTGCGGCTTGGGCTGTGCCTGCTGGAGGCGGCGAGTGACACGGGAGGCTCCCTTTGCTGCCCCTCCCGCCGCCTTCCCCTCCTTTGCCGCTGCTGTATTTCCAATCAATGACCCGTCGTTGCCAGCCAGACTCCGCCGCCTCTATTCGCCTTTGTGCAGGACCTTGCTCCTTGAGTGGGTCTGTTCAGCTGGGGCTATTCCCGAAGGAAGATACTGTTCAACAGCAGCAAAGGCGGCAGTGTTGGGCCTTTGGGGATTTTTTTTAAATCAGTCGGAGTTGAGGTTGAACACAAACCCAAAGTGTCACCGCAACGAGAGGGAGGAAAGTCCCGAAGTTGGCGGTGGTCTTGTGGTTTATTTAAGTAGCAGGCTAAGTAGGCTGGGAAGGATTAGATTTTTATCAGTAAATGTCAGTTTCACGGTACACACAGGAACTGGCAAAACATTTCTATCAGTAATCATCGAAAGTTACAGCTGGGCAAAGTAAGAAAAATGCTGCCTGATAACTTCTTAAGAGTCTAAATCCAGTGATTCAGACTTTGAATTCGGCTCGTTACAAATGGGCTAGTGAACAGGTCGGATTGCTTGATTTGAGGGTATTTACTGTGGACATTTTGACATGTGATATTGACAGTTTGTGTTTGGTTATAAAGCTTTAACTGATTGAATTTCAATGTCTATTGTCATTAAATAATTGTCTGACCCCCATAATTTCCCACAACTATAAAAATGTAAATAGATAAAAATAGAAAAAAGCTTTAAAACCCATCTTGTGCAGCTATGCAAATTTAAATTGATAAAAATCTTTAAAATTCTTAAAAATAAAATTGATATATATGTGTGTGTGTGTGTGTGTAAACCAATTTCTGTCAAGCCTAACTCATAGTTTCTGGTAACTGCACCTGTATTCCCCCTCCATGGTTCCTCTAGGACATTCACTTAAAGGTTTCTGGTTCCCAGCCATCACCTCTCTTGAGCAGAGACCTGCATCTCTCTCTCTCTCCTCACAGGGGATTTTAAGGCTGCACAGCTCCTTGGATTACACTGTGATATCCTCAGCAAGCCAGACTGCCTAAACAGGCGAGCATCTGCATGTTGCTTTCTCCCTGAAGGCTATAGCCCATGTATTGCCCACAGTTACAGGTTACCACATAGCTCCTTTTAAGCAAGTACATTTATTCTTAAGGTAAAAACAGGACAGAGAAAACAATAAAAGAATCTACACACATGCTAGAACGGTTACCACTGGTCACCCCCAACACCAACCTAGCACACTGGTAGCTTTCAGTCTTTGAAAACCCACCACTGGATTTTTCCTGTGGTTGAAAGTTCATATCCATCTTAGCTCCAGAACCAGAACAAGGGCTGGGCAGAGCATTAGTTTCTTTATACAGCTTTGGCCTTTGATCTTCTACAATGGGTAATCAACAAAGACCCTCTCCTCTGGATGTAGCTTGAAAAGGCTGGGTTTTTGCATAACCAGAGTTGGATAACGTGCATTAACTGCACCCTAGGTATCCCCAGGAACTGCAGTTAATGCTTATTGTCCCAAAAGTCCATACTTGTCTGGCATTTTCAATAGAGTCTTTTGAACTCCCCATTCCTACATTGGTCATATCTTGCCCCTAGAGAGATTACATGAACTTAATACAATAAGATCTTTCAGGGATATTGCGACATTGCCATATCTGTCACACATGGTGCTATATGCTAGATAAACTTATGCCAGACAAATAATAGGTCCCTCCTCAAAAGAGTTTACATTCCAGAGATATGAGTGGCTATGTTGCAACACAATACAGAGCAAACATAGAATATCAGGGTAACTAATATTTGGAATGCTTCACAGAACAGGGCTAGAAAAGTAATAGTATTTTACACTAATTGTTTGGAATGTGTAACAACTTGCATCTAAAGTGAAGGCAAATTTGGCCCAAAGTGTCTTCAGCTTCCAAGTTTGAGGGTTTCAGTTTTAAGGGCCAAATTCTGCTCTTGGATGCACCTACAGGGCTCCTGTTAATTTCACTGGAGATTCCCGTTTTCAAGTGCATCAAGAGCAGAATGTGGCCCGAAGAGCTGTGTTGTACCAATAAATAAAATAAATAAGAATTCAAAGGAGATAACATGAAAACTATTCTGAACATTTGCCATTTGGGGAAGTTGAAGTGGGGGTGGGGGGAAGGAGAAAAGGAAATGTTATGTCCATTAAGAACTATCCAAATTCCACAACTGCAGTCCAAGTGGAAAATATAATCTCCTGACTTGTTTAGTAATAAATAAGGTTAGTTTTATTAAAGGTATGTTTGACTACAGTGGCATAGTTACAAAAAAAGAAGTCTGATTAATTTCTGAAATCTCCGATACCAAAGAGCGCAGTTGGCTCCCTAACATGGCTAGGTTTATTTCAGACAGGAATCTGGAACAAACATGTGGAACAATTTCTATAGCAGACCTTTTACAAATTGGGAAGAGATGTTCCACAGACAGAAATGTATGACAGTGACTTAGAAAAGCAAACGGTACCATCAGCTTGAAATCTAGCCAATTAAAAAAAATGAATGAAAAGTTGTTTCAGGTCTTATCTTGATCTCTTGAGTCTTAATTGTGTTTTTTACAATTACATTTTCTGAACTCGCACAATTAAAAGAGGAAACTGACTAAGATCACGATCCACCATTTGTTTCAGTTGGTGTGAATCCTACACCTATGTAATACCCCATTGACTTCAATGGGGCTGCACATGGGTGCAGACATCCTTGCTAGCAGATCTGAGACCTGTGCTTGGCATAGTGTGCTGTCAAAGGCATGGAATAAACAAACAAAAAATGAATCCAACTCCCCTCTCTAATCCTTTTCACGTGCTACTTGTAACAAGGGTAAGGAAATACATTTGAGACAGATGTGTAATTTTTATGTTGACAGTAGGGTGACCAGATGTCCTGATTTTATAGGGACAGTCCTGATTTTTGTGTCTTTTTCTTATATAGGCTCCTATTACCCCCGTCCTCTGTCCCGATTTTCCACATTTGCTGTCTGGTCACCCTAGTTGACAGTGTCCCATTGAGTAAACAATGACATGTCTGGTGCTCCAAAGCATCAATATATTGGTCACCCCATCTCAAAAAAAGATATATTAGAATTGGAAAAGGTACAGAGAAGGGCAACAAGACAACAAGAATGAATAGGGGTATGGTATAGGTTCCATATTGGGAGAGATTAAAAAGACTGGGACAGTTCAGCTGGGGAGGGAGGGGGGGGGGAGATATAATAGCAGTCTGTAAAATCATGAATGGTGCGGAGAAAGTGAACAGGGAAGTGTTATTTACTCCTTCACATAACACAGGAACTAGGGGTCACCCAATGAAATTAATAGGCAGCAGGTTTAAAACAAAAAAAGGAAGTATTTCTTCACACAATGCAGAAAAAACTTATGGAACTCGTTGCAGGGGATGTTGTGAAGGCCAAAATAATAACTGGGTTGAAAAAAGAATTAGATAAATTCATGTTTATGAACTATGGCGATTAGCCAAGACGGCTATTAGCCAAGATGCTCAGGGATGCAACCCCATGCTCCGGGTGTACCTAAACCTCCAACTGCCAGAAGCTGGAACTGGATGACAAGGGATGGCTCACTTGAAATTGCCCTGTTCTGGTCATTCCCTCTGAAGCATCTGGCTCTGGCCTCTGTCAAAAGAGAGGCTACTGGGCTAGATGAACCTTTGGTCTGACTCCGTCTGGCTGATCTTATGTTCTATGTTCTTATAGGGCTCAGTTCCTAAAAATATCAATCCCCTCAGATATGTGTCTGATGGCTTTGATTTATCCACAGGACAGGTACAACCATAGAAGCACGAATGTCCCCACCCCAGCACAGTGATGTGACTCCATCCTGATCCTAGGCAAGCCCCTAATTAGGGCTGAGAGGGAGAATTCAGTCTCTATAGCTCCTTTTCCTGTTACTAAGACTGATAGTGAGTGCCAATTGCATGTTCGTTTGTTTTATTTTTAGCTACATTGGAAATCAAGACCAGCCCTTCCCCAGTATTCTGTCTGGTGGACAAATATATTGAGTTGCATTGTAATTTTACAATCTGGAAGAGTGTTAAATTGGAGGATGTGGCAGTGAAATGGACCATAAACAATGAATTTGGAGAGAAGACCGTATACCAGTTTGATGGAAAGCATACGTTATATCACCGGAATGGGGCCTTGGTGAATCCTCAATTACTAACCCAGGGCAGCGCATCACTGAACCTGCATAATGTGACATTAGATGACGAAGGGATCTACACATGCACTGTTTTAATAACCCCGCAATATGGAAGTGGGACAATCCAGCTCCAAGTAAGAGGTACTCAATACTATTAGCTATAAAACAGAAACAACCAACCAATGTGTAACTTTGAGGCCAGTCAAAGGGTTGAGTTAAGACATGATACTGTGATGTAATGAAACAGTAGCCTTATTTTAGCCTTGGAGATTTTCATCTTTAGGAATTCCTAATTACTTCATAAACTACCGAATTGGGACAATAGGGTGTCAGATAAATGGGAGTATTCTGTATTAATAAACTCATTTTACAGATGGGGGAAATTGAGATATAGAGAATAACTGACCTGCCCAGAGTCACACAGTGATGATAGAACTGGGTCTAGAACCAAGAGGCCTGATTCCCTATCCCCAGCCTGCAGTAAACACTAAACCGCATATGGATAGGAAGTGACTCTTTTGGAATAGGAGCACTGAATATTAAACAAACCCCTATAATTTCTCTTGCCACTGCCTACAGCCAGCAGTTCATTCTCCAGTGACTGTTTTGAATTATTTTTAGGCACTTGTTTGAGGATAACTGCAGCAAATGTTTCTTAGGGGATCATCAAGTGCTTTCCAGGTCCTTGTAGCCAGTTTAAAGTTGGCTTCTTTACTGTCTCTTTGATGCAATGATTTAGTCACAGTCTGGCTTGTTTACATGTTAACGTTATAAGAGTAAAACTTTTGTAGAAAAGAAACTCTTCAGAGGAATTCTTACTGTGCGTCACTGGTGTGTATCTATCACTCATTTGTGCATTTACATTCTCCTTTTTATTTTGAACTACATTTTTACTAGTGTCCATTAGCACTCAGTCAGTATTTTGAATCTAGTCTTATTCACTTAATGCCATGTAACACTGTATTCCCAATTTTAACTATCTACTCAGAAGCAAAATTAGTGTCTGGTGCTAATTAGGAATCTTTTATGGGGAATCATGAGCAACAGGATCTTGTTTATGCATGACTGTGATCTGTCTTCCCAGCTCAGCCTACAGTGTTGCTGTCACCCCAAAACCCTGAAATTACAGCAGGGGGAGAGAAAACCTTTTCCTGTGATGTTCATCAATTTTACCCTCAAGAAATTGACATCTCCTGGCTGGTTAGGAAGTATGGCAGTAAACACGAGAGGCCTTTAACGCAGGATATCTGCACGGGAGTCCCACTGGCTCATGATAAAAAGGGCATGTTCACCGTGCTGAGTCGGGTGACCCGAGAGGTGTCTGAAGAGGATGATGGATCCTTGTACATCTGTGAAGTCCGACATGAATCTCTGGAAAAGCCGCTGAGAGGAAATACAACCATATTTGTCACGAGTAAGTGGCCCAAGAACAGACTCTGAATAGCTCTGGTTGAAAATTTTTTAATGGCACAATTTTCTGTCAGAAAATGTAATTTTGCTGAAATCAAACTGTTTCATGGAAACGTGTTGGTTTGATGACATTTTTCAACAGGAAAAAGTTTAAATGAATCATTTTTTACTTTCTTTTTAATTTTGATAAGGTAAAAATGATTAATTTTGACTTTATCATTTTGATTAATTTTTGTTTAAACTTTTATATTATACTAAAATATTAGTTTTAATATATTGTATGTAGAGATTTAACATGTTAGAATATGCCATAGTTAATATTTTATATAACAATGTTTTGACATTACTGAAATTAAATGTTTCAGTTGTTCCACATCAAACTTTTTCTGAATTTTCATTTTGTAGAACATTTCAAACTTTCAGCTTTTCAGTTTGATTTGGAACAAAAACAAATTAAAAAATGTTGGGATTTCCCAGCAAATGGAAATTCTACTCTCTACGCATTGGGGAAATCCTAAGAAATGATTGATGGGAGAAATAATTTTAATAGGGGCAAAATCCTGCCTTAACTCCAGAAAGTCCTGAGTGCAGTAAAACCAGTGCCCAGGGGCTCAGGACTCCAGGGGCCTGCACAGGGGTTCTGCACTCTCTTCAGGCTGTGCTCTGTGTTGGCTCAATGCAACGGCATGCGGAAGAGATTGAGAGTAGGGTGGGGCTGTTGCAGATCCACCATCCACAGAAGAGGAATGCAGCATTCCCAGGGACTTTTGCAGCCTTGAGGCTTCAATAGCTGCTCCTGAGCTCTGCAGCCTGTATGGGAGATCTGCTTCTTCACCCTTGCAGTTCCCACAAATCTCCCCAGCTCACAGCCCCAGTTACTCAGGCTGTAGTTGAGGGCAGGAAAGCAAAAAACACTCAAATATCCTGTATATCAGCCTTCTCTAGCAAACTCATATTACCCCAATCCCTGCTTCATACCTTCATAGACATAGCCCTGTACCCAAAATAGCAAAGTTACTCCATGGCTCAGTTCACTCCTCTTTCAAGTGTGTTCTTCATGCACATGTCATCCAAAAGGCCTAGAATCCCTTGTCTTGCCTACACAGAACTGATTATAGCTTGACCTCTTTCTGACTCAATTTACCATCATGTAAAAGGGGGATAATAACAATAATACAGAAGTGCTGCACTTTCCAGGGCTGATGGGAAGCTTCATTAATTATTTGTAAAATGCTTTGAGATCCTTGGGTGGAATCTGATTATTTTAAATAGTTTCTAATGAATACATTTGTTTTCAGCCCCAAAGCAGTATCATCGGGATATTGGGTTCATTGTTGGAGTGGCTGCTGCTTGTATTGTGATAACTGGAGCGTGTAGTATATTTTTGACCATATTCTATCGGGAACAACTTATGAAAGGTAAATTTTTTTTTAAACAGTTGCACCCTTCAGCATCCTTCTAGCTGTGGTAGGCCTCCCATTTATATACTAATGGTAATAATAATTAATAACTAATAATAACTTAGCTAAGGGTTTGCTCTGCAAACAGTATGCTTCTTAGCTTATGTTAAAGGAAAGTTGGCCTAAAAATCAGAGCTAAAGCTTTCTCTAACCCAGAGTGTTAACAAATATCCTATTTGATTCTGAACCCCAAAGAAGGGAGTTGCTAACTTCTGTACTTCTATCTGATTTCCTTATGGATATTTTATATGTTAGGACACCTCAATCAGCTGTATGGCCCATGAGCAGACTCCTTGGGAAGCACCAATAGTAGGTAATCTAGCTTATTTGCCTGCATCATGGCAGGATTGATTTCATTTCCCTAAACCATCTGTCATGGACTAATCCAGTCATTAGAGGGATGCAAGCGGGTTTTAGCAACTATGGGAGACCAACCATAGAGGTTGGGGCACTATATTTAGCAGTCATAGCACTTGTCAGTACTGAAGGGATCACAAGGGTTTAATCAGATAGAAAAGATGGGTTTCAGCAACTGAAAGGGGAGTGGGCCCCCTCAACTCATCTTATTGCAAAGGGCCATTGCGTGGAGGAGGTCCTGGTTGTGTCTGAGCAAGAGTGATGACAAAGCAGGGCTCCCATAAAAGGTCCAGGGCTCTCTGCAGCTACACTTTGGGTCTTTTCTAGGCATGTACCCAGTGTGCTGATTTCACTCTGGCCAGTATTTCATATTTCACTCCTACTGTGAATATCACTACTTTATATATCCAGGAACCCCCAGTTCTGCTATGCCAGCATCTCACAGAGACTTCTAAATCCCAAATTTATCTTCTTTTCAGTGCCACCTCAGGTTTCCTTGATTAACAAACCAGATGTGATCCCGATTAATGAGAAGCTGAAGCTGATGTGCAACATAAATGGGTTTAGACCAAAAGCGATTAGTGTGAAATGGTACCGGAGAACCCCCCAAATGCCATCAAGTGAAGCTCCTGAAGAAGCCTCTTTTCTTCTGGGTCCGAGAGACGATATTACAGACAAGGCAAGGCAGCCTTTGGAAACCAATGGCAAGTTCTTCAGTGTTCCATCCTGTCTGACCTACACACCCACCATCCGGGATGATGGGGCAGTGTTTGAATGCAGCGTTGAGCACAGCGCACTGAAAAGCGCCATATGGATGAGCACCACGCTGAGTGTCACAGGTAAAAGCTCCCCCCCCCCCGCCTCCTGCCAGCAGATCTTCTTTTCTTACTGACTCCTTGCCAAAAACTGAACAGTAACTTTTTACAAGATTTCCCTAAACACACACGCTCTCTCTGTCTCCCTTTCAGCTCGGCCGACAAGTCTCTACATCACTAGCTGGCCTCAGGCTCCCATGGTAGGAGAGAAGCTCATTCTGAGCTGCGTAGTAGAGAAATTTTACCCAAAGGATATCACTTTGACTTGGTTTAGAAATGGACAACTGGTTAGCGATGTGACACAGTTTGGACCTTTCCCTTGTGAAATTGACTATTTCAGTGTCTGGAGCCAGACTGAGTTTATACTGACCAATGAGGAGGAAGGGGCAGTTTATATCTGTCAGATAAAACACAGCAGCTTTGGAAATATAGAAGAACTCTTCTATGAAGTTAACTTGCAAGGTAAGATACATGCCGTGAGTCAACTGCTGCAAATGATGCTAATAGTGGAGCTGCCTTTGAGAGGTTCAGCAGATTTGCACCACGAGGTGCAAAAGATTCAGAGCTTGGGAGGCAGGGTGGTCTATTGGCCCGTGCACAGGGCATAGTGCTAGGAAGTCCTGAGATCTAATCCTGGCTCTACCGCTGACTTGGAATGTGGCTTGGGGCAAGTCAGTCCTTGTTTTTCATCTATAAGATGTAGAGGATAGGGGTATTGTGACCATCAACTAAATATAAAGTGCTATGGAAGTATTAAGTATTTCTAGGTGAGAATGGTTTGATCACCTGGAATCTGAATGGGGCCTTTGGGTTAAAGACTGTAGAGGAAGCTAAGGAGCAGCTGAGTTCCTCCTAACCCAGCCTATTAGAGTGATTGCTGAATGGGCCTTCTGCTTTCTTGTCTTAGCCCCATTTCACACACTGATCTTCAGCGGTGGCGCAAAGTGGAACCGGCTCAGGTAATGCCCAAAATCTGGGATGAGGAAGAAGAGGTATGGTAGCTGTGGCTGAGTAGAGAGAGACCTTATTCAGCACAGTGCACTGTGTGTCAGTATGGGAGAGCCTGGGGATGTGATGGGGGCCTGGAGTACTGCGAGAGCCCCATGAGCTATAGGTACAGGGGAAAGAGCGTGACACACACAATGTTGGGCCAAGGTCAAAGCTACAGTCACACCCAAAAATTTCCATTGCCAGACCCGCAACATGCCATCAACAATCAAACCAGGCACAATTTGCAGCAGCTCTCACTGTGTGAGCTGTAGGCTCCCGCATTCTCATTATGACTGTCATGAATAATTCACCACTCCCATTGGTACAGTTATGCATCTTGGCCATGTGCCCTCTTCTTGACATTGGAGGTGACTCATCTAACCATCTGTCCTGCTGTGTGTTCTTTCAATTTGAACAGGGACACCCCCTGAAGTTCTCTGGATCACCACAGACCCCTCCATTCCTGTGGCGGGAGAGGAGCTGAGGCTGAACTGCAGGATCAATAACTTCTCCCCTAATGTGATCACTGTGAACTGGTTCCGAGATGGGCAGCTCCTGCAAGCGGGAGTCTGCCATTCAGTCTCCATAATGGGGGCCAATGGTTTGCACTCCATCTGGAGCGTTTTGAGAGTCACGCCCGGAAGGGAAGAGGAAGGAGCAGTGTTTACGTGTCGGGTGACACATGCTGCTTTAAGGGACTCTGTAGAAAGATCATACACTCTGCAGCTGCCTGGTATGTCCTGTACAGCATGTTTGATTGGATAGTTCATACAGTGCCTGAACAACGGAGATTAGTTTAAAGCGAAGTGTGGTCAAGGGGCCAAATGAGGCCTGTAGAGTGCCAGAGGGAGGCCTAAAGTGATGGTGTGAGCCGATGGCTGTGAGCTAGAAACTTAATGAGACCTGATCTCAGCTCTGACACAGACTCCCAGCATGCTTAATCTCTCCGCCTAAGAGCCCCCATCTGTCCAAACACTCACTTACGTAAGGGTGGAGCGAGGAGTGCTGTGTTTGTAAAGCGCCTCATTTCTAATTATTGTTATGTTATTAGAATGCAGCCTGTGGCTGCTCTCGGCATGTAAGCGTAGGACGGGAACAAAGCTGATCAACTGCAGGTTTTTAGGGCTGGTGAAATGTTATGAAACACAGAGCCTCGGAGTAGGCTCTAAGGTCATCCTAGCCCCTCCTGCATCCCAACAGCTAGAGGTGAGCACTGCACCAGGGGATGCTTGGACTTTGCTGGTGCGTTCCCCTCCCCCATCCCTCCTCCTCTTTTGTATTGGTCTCTGGCTACCAGATTTAGTCCTTGGGCTAGTTGGTGTCTGTTACATTTTCCAAGTCCTGCACTCATATATGGGATCCTCACTGTGGTCAGCGAATGCATCTTTCTGCATCACACATGGCAACATTTCGCCCAGGACAAATAAGGCACATTTTGTTTATGAACTTGCTCCATAGGGAAATGTCATTTTTATGGAGACATTTAAAAAAAAAAAAAAAAGAAGCTCTGCGGACTAGTGGTAGTGAGAACCCAAAATGTTTTACTCCATTGTAAAATGATGAACTTCCCCCCACCATCTGGCACGTGATTTTTTTTTTTCCATATCGGTGTAACAAAGCACACATCAGCAGTTACTGCTGGCCAAGCTGACAATTCTGACTTTTTCTTTATAGATTGACTTGGTGAAGGCTCAACAGACTGTCCAGGGTGGGAAAGAAAGCCGAAGGTACACTTCCAGCACAGGGAAAGTTCTCTGGAACTGAAACTTACAGAAAAGTTGGTTCGACATCCCTCCCACTTCATCTCCTGGCTTTCACGTTCTCCTTGTAAAGGGATCCTAACTGCTCCTTCCCGTCCTCCAGTGTAAGGACTGGTTATATGTCACGCTCATGGCAGCTGCTCGCTGCCTTTCTGTATGAGAAGCACCAGTTTAGCAGCTGTTTTGTAGAGCAGAGAGAATTTTTTGTTCTTTAGCTTCACTTTTGGTTAAAGGGTGGCCTAGCTTCCTGCATTTTTTGGGTTGTACGGAATTGCTAAATGTGCAGGTGAGCAACACCCAAGAGTCAGTATTATTAACATAATACTTCTTCTTAGGGCTGGTCCACACTAACCCCCCAGTTCGAACTAAGATACGCAACGTCAGCTACGTGAATAACATAGTTGAAGTTGAAGTACCTTAGTTCGAACTACCAGGTACTTACCGCGGGTCCACACACGGCAGGCAGGTTCCCCCATCGACTCCGCGTACTCCTCTCACAGAGCAGGAGTACCGGCATCGACAGCGAGCACTTCCGGGATCGATTCATCTAGGGTTACCAGACGTCCGGTTTTTCCCGGACATGTCTGGCTTTTTGGTAATCAAACCCCTGTCTGGGGTGAATTGCCAAAAAGCCGAACATGTCCGGGAAAAATACCACGGGCTGGGCACTTCCCCTCCCGGGCTCCGGGGGCGCAGGGTCCAGAGGCATGGGGGCTGCCCGAAGCTGGTAGCGCTTGGGCAGCTCGGCTCTTAAACAGAGCCGAAGAGTCAGGGGAGGAGCACAGCAGCCAGAGCCCGGGAGGGGAAGTGCCCAGCCAGGGGCGCAGGGTCTGGAGGCATGGGGGCTGCCCGAAGCCAGAGCGCTACCGGCTTCACGGTTTGTTGGGCAGCCTCCAGACCCTGCGCCCCCAGCTGGGCGCTTCCCCTCCCGGGCTCCAGCTGCGCTGGGGAAGCACCGGCCAGGGGTGCAGGGTCTGGAGGCTGCCCGGCAAACCGTGAAGCCGGTAGCACTCGGGCAGCCCTTTTCGCGTGGCTGGGAGGGAGGAGGGGGCAGAGTTAGGGCGGGGAGTTGGGGCAGGGCCAGGGCCCCGTGGAGTGTCCTCTTTTATTTTTTAAATATGGTAACCCTAATTTATCGCGTCTAGACAAGATGCGATAAATCGATCCCAGAAGATTGATTGCTTACCGCCGAACCCGGAGGTAAGTATAGACGTACCCGTAGTATTATTAACACCTAGGATTTATCTCCAAAGGGCATTAACTAAGTACTAGGGCTAGGGTAGCTAGGGCATAGTTATTAACCTGTTTAACAGAAGGAGAAACAGAGACACAAAGTAGTGAAAATGATTTACCCAAGGCTACTTAGAGAGCTGTGGAATTATTTTCACAGATACTAAGGGGTTCGTTGGCTTTCATGTACATTGAAATGATCCTACCTGACTCCTAGATAGAAATTGGCAAGGCTGCGAAGAAAAGAGAAGACCTATCATATAGTTTACCACTGGGTGTCTCTCTTTACCTCATCACTGGAGGTAGAACTGAAAAATGTAAAGACAGCTCTGCAATCTGGCCTGTGGTGACCAGAGTGTGTTACCTAGCCCAGTGTGAATGGAGAAAGAGCTTTGCCTTTTCTTTTCTTGGTTCTTTTCACAATCAAGTATTTGCAAATTCATTTATTGAACAGAAAATTGACACTCCTCCTATACTTCTTACACAATGGATCAACTCCAGCTGCTTTGAGGAATGAATTCCCTTTCTCAGTGGGCCAACTCTAGGTCTGCTGTAAATGGATGCCATTCCAATGACTTCAGTGGAGATGCACCTTCTTACACCAGGTCTGAATGAAGTTCAGTGTGCAATGACATCAAACCATGGGAAGGGGGGATATAAGGAAGTAGGGAATGATAAAACAAGGGCAGAGGGAGAAGTTCTTTTGGGATAGCTTGTGGTGTTTTTTTGGAGAGGGATGTTGGTTATCAACTGAATTGTCTTTATTTATTGCATTTTTTTTTTTTTTACTGTTATAAGTCAGTGGCTCTCAAGCTTTCTAGACTTCCCTTTCAGGAGTCTTATTTGTCTTGCATACCCCCAAGTTTCACCTCACTTCAAAACTACTTGCTTACAAATAAGACATAAAAATACAAAAGCGTCACAGCACACTATCACTGAAAAATTGCTTACTTTCTCCTTTTTACCATATCATAAAATAAATCAATTGGAATATTAATATTGTACTTACATTTCAGTAGATAGAGCATAAATCATTGTCTGTTCGAAATTTTAATTTGCACTGACTTTGCTAGTGGTTTTTATGTAGCCTGTTATAAAACTAGGCAAATATCTAGATGAGTTGATGTAGCTCCTTAAAGACCTCTGTGTACCCCCAAGGGTACATGAACCACTGTGGTAAGTGACTTCTATCATAAGCAGGGGGCAAAGAGCAGCAAGTGCCTAGGTGTGGATTATTAGAAGTAATAATGTTAAGGACCACTTTGGCCACTGAGTTCATTGGGAGTAGAATCCAGACCTCTATAAGGGGAAATGAAGGAGGAAAGTGTGGTTGCTTGGCCAACAGGAACACAAAGAAAAATAAATGTGAAATATAATATGTGTGTATAAAACCAATAAGCATGGCTGCTGGTACAAGTGTGTGAGCAAGAATACATGTGTATAATCTGTGTGTGTGTTCAGTTATCATGACTGCATGGGAAAAGGACCAGTGTCTCACTGTCCCTTTGCGTGTTCAGTTACTGTGATTCTGCATGAAAACTGTATGTGCAAATTATGCACATGCACTTTAGAATGTGAATTTTTAAAACTCTAGGCCTCAGTAGCTGCAGGAATTTGGAATCCGCCTGCTTTGCAAAATGCAGAGCATTACTAACCTCCTGCAAACACCGTATGGGTGCCGATAGGAAAATAAGTCAAACAGTACAATAAAAGCTCATTGGTAAAACAAAGGTCAGTATGTGAGGGTCACTAGTGATAAATACAGTCTCTCCCCAGTCAAAACACAAGCCCAGAGTCTCAGGCTGTCCCTTAGTGCCATACCTACCAGCTCTCCCTTTTGTATAAACAGTGAGTGGATTTAAATGTAGTGGAATTAGTGATTACAAGTGTTGGGTTGGCATCAACCATCCCTCCTTCCATGCTCATTAACAGAGATAAAAATCTAGTTACAGCAGGAAATAATTACCATATATACTCGTTCATTAGCCCGTTCGTTTATAAGCCGACCCCCCAAAATGGATAGGTAAAAATAGCAAAAACTGTTTGACCCTTTCATAAGCCAACCCTATATTTCAGGGGTTGGAAAACTTTGGCTCCCGGCCCATCAGGGTAAGCTGCTGGCGGGTCAGGACATTTTGTTTACTTGGAGCGTCTACAGGCATGGAGCCCCTCAGCGCCCTGTGGCCGCAGTTTGCCGTTCCCAGCCAATGGGAGCTGTGGGAAGCAGCGCTCCACTTCCCGCAGCTCCCATTGTCTGGGAATGGCGAACCGCGGCCACAGGGAGCTGAGGGGCTCCATGCCTACAGACGCTCCAGGTAAACAAAATGACAATGTATTAGGTATTCAATTAAATGATTCCATAGAGTTTTTAAAATCAATTTTTGGTGTAGACCCATTTAGAAACTGACCCCCGCTCTTTGATGCGTCACTTTTTTACCAAAAATATTCAGCTTATGAACAAGTATATATGGTAATATGGAAAAAAATGAAGGAAAGAAGCATCTGGGCCTTGGCTAATGCTGGCGCAGGAAGTGTTGATTATAGGTGTTTACAGGGGTGCTGGAACAATTTGTATAGCGGGGATGCTGAGAGCCACTGAACCAAACTGTAAACCCTGTATATAATGGAAACCACTTCAAGCCAGCACCCGGAGCACCTTACTTCCAGCACCTATGGGCATTTACATAATTAAGAAGATGCAAAGAGGTCGGGGTTTAAATCTTAATCACATTCAAAATACTGGAACTCTAAGCAAATCAGTATGTCACCACTAGCACAATAAACCTCAGTAAGAGACAGGCCCCTGTCCTATGAATACTGAGTGGCATGTTTATGATACTGAGCTGATAGGGGCTGCATTAAGGGAATTGAATAGAGTTAAACAGGCACAAATGTGAATTGAGTAAGGAAAAGCCTTCCCTTTGTTTCTCACTGTTAGAAACCTGTATCACTATAAGAGAAATGGCAGCTTTCTGCACTGGCCACCAAATAAACTCTCTCTTTTAAGATCTCACAGTGTTCTTGTATTTCACATAGTTGATTTTTGAGAGAGGGGTTTGTGGGGCTCCTGTGGGGCTCCTGTGGCTACAGCAAGAGGCAGAGTATGTTTGGTGACTTGGGCTCCTTTTAAGTAGTTGTAGTGTTTTATGATTTGAGAATTTTACTGTTGGGTCCTCAGCTTCTTTATCTGCTCATCCTTTGTCATCACGCATGGAATGTTACCTAAGTGAGCAGGTTGTGGGTGTTAAAAACCCCCACCATTAAAGTCATGTTCACAGCTGATGAGCAGGCTCCCTTTTCTTTCTCTTTCCTTCTTGTTGTTAATTATGGGCCTGATACTACAGTTCTTACCCTCATGGCTAACTCACATAGGTGTGTAGCCATTGACGTCAATGGGAGCAGGAGCAGACCCAGGACAGTTATCCTGGGACTAGTCACAGCAGATTCGGGCCTTGTGTGCGTGGTCTGAAAATGTGAAATCTACCCCATTGGTTCCTGATTTCTACCTGTGTCAAAATGATCCCCAGTAACCCTGGAGCCTAGATAGAAAATCAGTTCAAATCAAAGCTACCCTATCAAAGGATGGGAAATTGAAACAGCAGCAGGCTAACAAAAGCAGCCCAACTAAAATGCAACCTGCTTTAGCCATGTGCATCTCTGCTGCTTTAGAGAACTCTGGTATTGGGAAATCATTGCCCAATGAATGGCACTGGGTTTGGTGAGGCTCACCCAACCATATTACGGTCTTGGTTGTGTTTCAGTCCTTTGCTTCCAGGATGTTTCGTCTTTTCATTGGGCTTTGTTTGTTTGTTTTGGCTAGAGCTGCAGTCCCTAATTGCCACAGATCATTTGGTTTTTGTTTTATTTGGTCATTTTTGGTGTAGGCATGAAGAGCTCTGTAGTAGTCTCGGCTGAGGTTCAGCCCTCAGCGGGGCTGTGGGGTATCCCACTGCCTCGCTCTGGTCCGCCGTCAGTCCTGGTCCAGCGGTAGTGTGGGACAGCAAACACACGGTTAGGGGCTCAGGCCCTTAAGCAGGGGCTGAGCCAATGGGTAGAAAAAGCCCCAAGCCCTCAATCAGGGCGGGGCAGCAACCACGCAGTCTGGACTCAGGCCCTCGAGCAGGGGCTGAGCCAATAGTTCAGGAACCCAGGCCCTTAAGGAGGGGCTGAGTCAATGTTTGTAGCAGCCCAGGCCCTAGGTCAGGGCGGGGCAGTAATCAAATAGTCAGGAACACAGGCCCGTCAATGTTTGTAGCAGCCCAGGCCCTAGGCCAGGGCGGGGCAGTAATCAAATAGTCAGGAACACAGGCCCTTAAGGAGGGGCTGAGTCAACGAGCAAGAGGTCCCAGCCTCTCTAGGCCAGGGAGTCTGCCACCCAAGGAGTGGGTGGCAGGGGTGACGCAGGCCCTCCCACTCCACTGCATCCCAGCCCGGGGCCCTAGCAGCAGCGGAAACTCGCTGCTGTCAGTGGGGATCTTGGTCGCAACACACTGACATAGGCTCTGGCAGTGCTGCAGCCAGACTGGGGTCGGCTGCCCGCAGGCTACTTCCACACGCCCCCTCATAAGGTACCTGGGCCGTACTAGTGTCCTCGGTGCTCTCCACCAGCATCGGTTCCTCCGGGTAGGTAGCGAAGGGTAGGTTCGGCTCCTCCTCGGGATAGCGGCAGGCTTGGCTCCTCCTCAGGGTAGCTGGAAAGGGGCAGATTTGGTTCCTCCTCAGGACAGCGGGAAAGGGGAAGGCTCAGCCAATCCTCCTCAGGGTAACGGGCAAGGGGTAGGCTCGGCTAGCCTGCTGCTGTCTCCAAAGCAGGAGCTCGGCCACAGACATCTGCCCTCTCCGCCAGCTTGTTCTCCACTGAGCTCTGCAGGCGGGCTTTTATACTTCCGAGTCGGCGCCATGACCTCTGAGGGGCGGGCGCCAGACCCGGTGGCTCCGCCCACGTCGGTGTTAGGGGAGGTTCGGCCCTCAGCGGGGCTGTGGGGTATTCCACCGCCTCGCTACAAGCTCATTTTCCTTTAGCTCCGCAATTGCTCTGTAATTAACATCTTTGAGGCTGTTTACTCTTTTTGAAAACAGATTCTTTTCAGCGTATCAGGCTGGCATAAGAAGGCATTGGAAGGCTGCACTGTAGCCTGTGGTGCGTTTTGAAGTTTGACTTTGGCCTTCTGTGTTTGGATCTGCAGGTTGTGTGTGGAGAGAGAAATGCAATTAGTCTGATTGAATAAGGTCTCGGCGGCTGCTTTGTTTGTAAAGGAGTAAAGCTTATGCAATGCTGGAGAGTTATTCTGCATCTTTTTTCATGCGGTAACTTTTTATTCATGTCTCTCAATGGCAAAATATGAAATTTGCAGAAAGGGCTGAAACATACACATGCCTTTCTCTCTTCCAATCAATTCTTTAATTAAATGGAGAACCACACAGTATCACTAAGAGAAAATAAGCAGGACAGGAGGTATGTATGCCAGCATGGACTGAGCAGGGGGCTGGGAGCTAGGAACATCCTGAATTCTAGCTCTGCCACTGGCTGTCTGGGTGGCCTTGAGCAAGTCATTTAACTTCTTGTGTCAGTTTCCCCATTTGAAAAGTTGGCATGATAATAATAATAATAATATCCACTTATCCACCCTGAAGGGTTGATAGGGGTATTAATTGATTTGTTATTATTTGCATAATATTCTGAAGCTATAAAGTGCTATTGGAGAGGAGGGAGAAACTATCTCACATGGACCAGGATCTGCTCAGACAAATTGCAAACCAGTCTCTAAAACGTACTGTACCAACAAGCTCTGTGGCTATATACGCCACCTCTTTTCCACCAGGCCAGTGATTTACGGTTCTCATCAGGGGATGGTTTTCTTCTTTGGAATCTGTTTTGTACTTTCTTGCTATTCATTTGACTCTGTTAGAAACTATGACTTTCCTGACACATTAGGAATGACCTGTCTAGTATCGCTAATTCCCCTGATGGCTAATTGGCTGTGAAGGGGAAAGGGCTTGTTTGCCTAATAATAATTCTGTATCTCCTAGTACGTTGTGGGGCTGAATTCATCAATGTCTAATGCACTTTGAGCTCGTCAGTCAGAGGATGCTATAGAAGTGCAAAGTGAGATCAGGTTATTATGTTACTTGTCTTTTCTGCTCACTCTCTGGTTTTATTCAGACTGATTTAGCCTCCATTCGCTGTGCTCCAGACACAGCAACAAAACACAGAGAAAGTCCAGCCCGCACTTGACTTTATCCTCCCATCTTTTCCCCCTTTGATCTGTTCCTCAATTTGATTATAAAGTTTGAATTGTCATCTGTATCTTCTGCCCCTTGCATGGAGAGACTGGGTCTCTGAGGCTGTGGTCGATTTTACTTTTTCCTTCTTATGTGGCATTTCCATTCCTGGAGGTTTGCACTTATGGTAGCCCATTCTGTACGATCGTCTGCTTATCTCTTTGTGGATGAACAGTCCTTTTGGTCCACCAGGATACTACATTGCATTGACTGAGTTCAAGGGCATCGGAATCTTTGTAGAAGGTTGCGGGGACGGCAAGGCCAGAGTGGCAGGGGGAATTAAAGTGCTACTTAAATATCCCACAGAGTACAACTGTAACATAAATACCCAGAATACAAAATGTAGCCATATTATAATATTTAAGGCATAATTATAGTATGAACAAACAAAAGAAAAGAAGACAACTTTAGTTCTAAACATCGGGACTGCATTTTATTTTTGTACTTCACTTACATTTATCATGTTATTGCATATAAGCCACTATTAATACTGCATTATTATTATTTTTACTATTGAACTGTAACTTGCAATTCTGTAACATTACAATCAAATTGTCCTTGTTTATACATAATGTATATTTTAACAATTGTAATCCTAAATTGTACATCTCCTTAGAAAAAGGCATCAGCAAAATTAATAACAACAACAAACAACTTTGAAAGAAGGTAAACGTGTCCCCATAGAAGCGCTACCATATGAAATGATTTTTCTATGTTTTATAAAAAATAAAATAAAATAAAAAATATATTTTATATTTTTAGAAATCCTAACAAACACCATGAACAGGCTGTAGCAGACAGAAGCAATACAATATCTATTAAGCAAAAAATGTAAACTTAATGCAATTTTGATCATGCAATTATCTAGGATTGCAGTGGATATCTAGGAATGCATCTGATCTGGTAGTGCATCTTGGTCCTTAGGAGTACAATCATGTTTTTTCTACAGTGCATGTATTTCTTTTGTTAAAAAGTGTTTGTGTTGGGAGGGGCTCCTTGGCCCTCTCCCCAGGTCTGGTGACTGAGTTCCAATCATCTCTATACTTTTTTGGTTGGTTATGTGGTCTATCTAGGATATTTTCAGAATTCTTCTGTAACATCATCATTTGAAGGATTGTAGTTTATTATCAATTGTTTGAATGTCCATGTTGGATTTTACTTTTAATTAGTTCAATAAAAGAATCCTCTCCTTGCCCTTTATGCTGTCTTTTTTTTTTGCTGTTTGATAAAGAGGAAAAGAGCTATCCTGCCTGTGCTGATCGGGAATTTATTTTGCAGGGGTATTTGAGGTCAGGTGTGAAAAGCCAGTCATTTGGAGTTATAATTCTGGTGTGGGCAATTTCTGTACTTCCTCTGTGACCTGTTTATAAACCATTTCTAACAGGCTTAGCCTTTGCTTGGATTAATGTATTTGGACCACATTCACGTGCTAGTTTTTGCTTGCTCAGCATCAGTGTGCAAAGTGGGGAAATGGCTTTAGTCTTGCTTAGATTAGAATGACACAAGGCAGAATATGCCAGAGGGCCTGGACAAAAACTCTTGAGCTGAGCACCTGCAAACTTTGAGAAAGTTTGGAACCGACTGTTGTCCTTTGGCTTGGGTCTGCTGTGATTAGCTCTTATCTTTACGTTGATTCCTCCTAGCAGTGTAGAGAACTTGTCAAAATTCTTTTAAAAAGCCCTGTGTTGTTATTGAGTGGAGTGGAAAAGCAACTGCACCTCCCTGCGTTGTCATTTTTGGCTTCTCCGTAATGTGCAGTTGTGTTTGATTTCTGTGTACGGGGAAGAAATATGATACTGGATTCCAGATTGAGCATTTGAACAAATATTTAAGCATATGGATTTTCATTGTTTTTTAGCACGTCAGATGTAGGCACCTTTTCCCCCCTTTGTATTTGAGATGTATTTAATGTAGTTGTTGGGATCAGTACCGGGGTACCTGGCTGAAATTCTCTGGGCTGTGTTATGCAGGAGGCCAGACAAGACAATCTAGTTGTCTCTTCTGGCCTTAAAATCTAAGATTTTATTTTGAAATGCATGTCCTGCTAACCCCCTCCTATAACAAATGGCATGAAGCAAGTGGCTCTGCAGCATGGAAGATCTTGAGGAGAGAGAAGATGCCTGTGTCCCTTTTCTGAGAATTGAGATGGAAAAGAAGTAGGGTCACCCCCCCTTACTGTCTTGGGGTAATGCCATTGTTAGCAGCAGAGTTGCACTAGTGTAAAATTGGAATAACACCGTGGTCCCCTGGAAAACAAAACAGAAACCAACACAAATAAGCACATACCCACTTCAGGCAAATAGCAGCATATCCATGTGATTTTTAAAAAGACCACTAAAGCTGGTAAGCTGTGAAAAAGGAAACTCTAGATTTGTCTGCATTTAAAGAGGTACAGGCAACCACTGTTTTTTGTTGTTGCTAGATTTGCAATAGAGTTGCATACAAGTCTTGTTAGATAGGATACTGATGGACCTCAAGCTAAAAAGAGTTGGGTTAGTACTGCTAGGAAATCCCAGGAAGTAATAATGGCAAACCAACTGATATCAGTGCTGTATGAAATAATTTTGGAGTCCTGTGCAAATTGGGGTGCCCCCACCTCAAATTTGGCTCAGCTGCCCCTTCCCCGTTATGATGGCAGGACAGTGGGCCAAACCTGAGCGGCACTACAACCCCACTCTAGCTCTGCTCCAGCTGCTGCCAGCCCTGCAGAGCATGAACAGGGGCTGCACAGTACCCCAGCCCAACCCCCACTCCACACAGACCCCCAAATGCCCCTCCCACATATAGCCCTCCACCTGCCCACACTTATCCTGACATCCCCGACACATCCCAGCAGCCCTGACATACATCCTGCTCACCTCAGCCCCCAGCACCTCAGCCCCACTGGCAGAGCCCCCAACATGCCCCATTCACCTCAACATCCCAGCCCCCAAACCCACCACCCTCCAAAATCCTCCATCCCCCCACAACTCACCCCACCGCCTCCCAATATTCCCCCAGTGCCCCCCAACACTCCCCACCAACCCTTAGTCCACCAGCAACTAAGGTCCCAGCCCCTCATCCACCACCCCTGGAATCTTCCTGCCCACTCACTGGCACTGGCACCCCCTACCGCACCCCCTGGCTTCAGTGCTTTGCTCCAGTCCTGGGCGAGGGCGGCTCCTTACGATCTCTGGTTGCTCCCCTCACCCACCCTGCACTCACACTGCAAGGACCAAATCTGAGTGGGTGGCATTGCCAGGTCATAATGCCACTCATTCAAATTTGGCCTGTGGTGGGGACAGCCAGGCTAAATTTGAGTGAGGGGCGTTGTAATCTCATGTGTCTGGTCGAAGCACCACTCAGGTTTGGCCTGTCGTCACAATGCTACCCACCCAAACCTGGTGGTCTGGGTCTCCTGAGATGGGTGCCCTGTGCAAACGCCCCGAGTGCATGTTAGTTAACTCAGGTCTGGTTGGCACCCTTATTACTTAGTACTCTGCCACTGCCTCAGCATGGTGCTAGGGGGCGCTGTACTGCAGAGAGTGCTGGAGTTACTCTTTCCTCTGTCGTTCCTGAACCAATGCTTCAGCAGGGTGCTTGCTCTTTCGCTGGATATGCCGTCTTTTGGATAAGATGTGCCAATTGTAGTCATTAAAGATTCCTACAAGAGTAGGGGTATTAACTGTGGTATCCTGGACAAATTCCAGCTTTACCTTCTTTACTACACTTGCCCCTGGAATTTCAATTGCATTACTGTAGTTACTCTTCACTTCTCCTATAAATATGACGGCAGAGTGTTGCTGGTGCAGCATGTCTGCTGCATTTCCATCCCAGAAGCAGCTGCTTTTCAGTGGTGGGCTAAATGATCCCCATACACACAGGGTCCAGTTTTCATACTTGCCACCTAAGTGAGGGCACTAGCTGTGCATTCGGGTGTTCAGACTGAAAACTGGGTGCCCAAGTTTGAAAGGTGGGCTCCCCATCTACAAATTGCTTTGGAGTCTGTTGCAGCTGAAGATGCTGTATGGTACTGGTATGATTTTGGTCTTTTCCTTAACTTGGAGATAGAGCTCTACACTTGATACCAATTAGGATTCAGAAGCCTGTAGTCCCAGATATGTTTTTATGGGGTTTGGGGTAGGTTTTTTTAGTGGAGGTCATTCAGCTCTGGAATAAATTGACCCTGTGGTCTGAAGAAACCCAGATGTGCTGGTCTTCAAAACATGTTGCAAGAAATCTCTTCTCCTAGGCTTTTTCTGAGGGGGGAGTGACTAGGGCTTCATGGAGATGGCAGGAAGATGGGCTTGTGTTGCTGGGGAAGGGAGTTCAGTGATTGTTATATGTTGACAGCGAGTCAGTTTTTACTTTGTGTGTATTTTTAAACTGCCTTATACAAGCAGCTGGAGTGTTAGGCATATTTTATACATTAATATTTATTTACTTTTGTCTATTTTTTGAATTAACCAAGTAATCTTAATGAAACAGTGCCACTACTCATTTGAACAATGTCTGGCCAACCCTATAGGCTGGCTTGATTTGTTTGTAGGCCAGTCTGTATCCCTTTATCAGCTGATTAAGGGTAACTCGCTAACAAAGTCGTCAATTGGTTTCTTTAATCCTTCGTTACTGTGAAAGGAGATCAATCAACATGATGTGTGTGGCTCTCTTCCATCTTCTTTCCTTTGTCTGTGCTCTTCCTAATCTCAGTGCCTTCTAGTGAAGAAGGGAACATGTAGAGGGAAAAGCCTTACCTCCCTCAACCCCCCCAGCCTGCCCATTCCATTTGTTTTATCTGAGTCAGGTTTGACCTGCATTCCACTGTGAGAAGGGTTCTATCTTCTAGCTATTGATAAGAGCCTTTTAGTTACCTTGTTACTGGAGAAGTCATCTTTGGAAACATGCCCTTTCCACTGACCGATATTTCACAGCAGGGCTGGCTTGTGTCTGAGTTCTGGGGACAATGGCTGTTGCTTGTCATTATGCTGAGTTGTAGTCTGTGCATTCTGCAACCCAGAACATAGAACTTTTCACCTTTGGCCCATGTCTGTGTCTGAACAATATCTAAATAGAATATGCTCTAAATTATGGAGGAAGATGTAACAGGTGGGGGGGGGAGAGGGTGAAGTGGGAGAGTACAAAGAAAGCAAGAATCTAAGCTAAGCAGATCTGCAGCATTACCTTCTGCTATTGGACCATATCCATTCCTGACATCCTTTCTCAGGCAACACACCACTGATCTCAGTGAGAACTTTGCCTAGATATTCACTTCTGGATTGTAATCCTATAGATCAGTGGTTCTCAACCCTTTTCATACTGGGACCCCTATTCCATCTAGCTGGGGATCTCCTCCTGTTTGGTAGCATGGGAAAGACAGGGTGGTCATGACCCTAGGTCTGGAATTCTATTCCATAGCTATCTGGATTGAACTGTGAATTTAATTCATGGGGCCAAATTTTCAAAGCATAGTGCAATGGCTACACCTATAGCAATACAACACAACCCATACCTATCACACCTGCCACCAATGAGAGTTTTTGCAGATGTGATGTGAAATGCAGCCCTTTCCCTCTCCCTCCCCCATTTTGTAAACATCGCAAACTGTGGAGCCCTGGATTTTTTATTCCCTCTACCCTCCCCCTTCTTCTCCCACTTTTTCTTTAAAAAACTCTCGACAGTAACTGCAAAACCTAATTCTAAGCTGTTCACGGCAGAGAATGCATTTACTTGTGCAATTAGGCCTTGATCCCGGCTGAAGCCTCTTTGGGTGTTACTGTAATATAAATGTTAAATAATAATGAAGGTTACACTGTTAATGTTTCTGATGAAATCTTAACTTTACATTTCCTGCCTGTTGTAGTTTTAATAGTGCAAAATGTAAAGTTACATGACATTTTTTGAATTGATTTCTATACTGGACCTTTGCTTTAGATTTCTTAGTCTGGCAAAACCTCTATTTTTTTAAAAATAAGGGTGTTTTTTTCCAATGCCTTCTCCCTTGCACCTCTGTAAGCAGGTGAGATCTCCCAAATCAGAATATTCCACTCACACCTATGGGAATCCTCATCATTTTTGCAAAAGTGTAAATGATGATATAAGGTGCAAGGCGATGGAGAATCAAGACTAGACTAAACTATCACAAAATGAAAATGAGTGCCCTGAAGTCTAGGGCAAGATGTATATTCACTACTTCATGGACTCATTCTCATACAGGGCCTTATTATTCACTGTAAAAGGCACATCTGGGGGAGAAGCTGCCATTACTGTCCTTCTAAAGGCGACCAATTGCAGTATCACAAACACTGTCAGTGTTTCTTCATATCAGATACCCAAGGATAACAAAACATACACTGCTTGTGCTCACTAAACACTAGGGCCAGCCCAGAATCATCCCTGGTGTAACTACTGGCTTCAGTAGTGTTGAACAAGGGGTAAATTTGCTCCAAGGACAACATGCTTCTAAAATGACTGAAAAGAAACACTAGCTCAGGGGCTGCCAGCTTCTCTGCTGCGTTTAAATGACTCGGCCTTGAGCTCATATTACTATTATTATTTATTATTATTAAACTCTGAATGGTTTAACTTGGTTGTTGCATATACAGCAACTGTCTCTATTTCTCTTCACTTACTGCAAAGCCAACTGGCAGAATAACTTCGGACTACCAGCTCCACATTGTGAAACAAGCTAAGTGGCTGCAGAAAGGCAGGGGCAGGCCACACATATCATGGCTAGTGTAATATATGTGAAGCAAGTTGGGTTAGTTTACAGCTCGATTCACTCTGAGTAGCTGTGTCATAGATGCAATCAGGCGCTTTTCTGTGATGATGATTTGAAGAGAAGGCTCTGGTGTTTGATAACTGAGAAAACACTTCAGGACAGCTACCAGTTCGCTGTAGAAAAGGAGATGGTGTCACCAGTGATTAATACTGAGCTGTCTTCACCCCCATTGCACTCAGGGAGCCTAATTCATACCCAGAACACATGCAGCCAATGGTACCTCTGTGCTTCTGACTCCATGCAGCACATTCTCATATGACCTACTATCTGCTGGGTGGTGACCCATGAATGCTGGAAAGCCGGGATGATGGCAGTAAGTAGAGTCATTCTAGCAGGCTCAAGAGAGGGGGGTTGCACTTCCCTGACATTCAAGCCAAAGGGAGTGAGTGATGAGCAGCAGCGAGTCCCATGAGGTGTGAGCAGCAGAAAGGACAGCACTTCCTGCAGAAGGGTCAAGGATAGGGAGAGCTGGTAGAGGCCCTATTGCTGCAGGGTGGCCAGAACCTCCCCTAGCCGGACAGCTGTTCTTTGGCCAACTCTGGCTGGCCAACTTAGGGAGCGCTCCAAAGGTGTGCCAGCAATCATTGGGAGCTGGCTGTGGGACCCACAAGGGATGGGTAGTGCTCCAAGGTTGCTGAGCGATGGCTTCTGAGAAAACTGGGTGCAAAACCACACTTCCTTGCCCCCTCCCTGTCCCCAGCCCCGAGGCGGTTAGGGATTTCTAAGGCGCCCATCATGGTGGTATCTAGCCGGGTTGGACAAGATCGCTCAGCATAGTTGCCCAGAGTTCACCGCTCACCAGCTCCGTGGCTGGGGGGTGGAGGTTGCTTTGCACATCATGCGCCTCTCACCTCGGGGAGGGGAAGCTCCCTCTCCTACAGGCAATAGACAGGTGTCTGCCGGGGCCCCGCCGGCCTCTGGATTCCGGCTCCCGGGACAGCTTGCGGGGAGCCTGCGGGTGGGTGGGGCTGGATGCGGGACAGGGGGTGTGGTGAGGAATGAGGAGCGGGGTTGTCATGCGGGGGGGGGGGGGGGGAGGTGTCCGGACGCGTGGGGGAGGGGTTGTTCGGGGCAGGGGGCGGCAGGCCAGCAGCAGTGGCCCCGTGCTCAGTGCCGCCCCCAGGTAAGAGCCCTCCCTCCCCCTCCCCGAGTAACTCTCCTCCCCCCCGGGATAAAGCGGCGGCCCCTGCGCCCGGCCGCAGTCGGGTCCAGCTGGGTGTCTGTCGGGCTATGGCAGCGGTCGGAGCCCTAGCGAAGAAAGTGTGGAGTATCCGCCGGTTCCTGGTGTTACTCTTCACCCCGCTGGTGCTGCTACCCATCATCATCAGCCTGCCCCCCAAGGTAACCTCCCTTGGAGCCCCACAGGGGACCCCTCCCGCCTGCCCCCAGGGAATCCCGATTCCCCTGCTTCTCCAAGAGACACCTCCAGACCTGGCCCCCTAGCGACCCCCTCCCTTCATCCCAGGGAACCCCCCTCCCCTCGCCGTGCCCGCTGCCCCCAGGGGAGCCCTGGCCCTGCCCTGCCCGCCACGCTCCCTCCACAGGTCCCTTCTGTCCCCTTGCCCAGGGCGAGCCACCTTCCTTCCTACCTGCCCCCAGCCACTCCCCTCTGCCCTGCCCGCGCCGGGCCGGGCGCTCCCTCCCTGGAACCGATCCGCCACCGGCCCAGCGCCTCGGCTCGGGGCTGTCTCTCGGTCCCGGCGGAGCAGGCTGCCTCGGCGCCTTTGGACGCAGCAGGGACCGCAGCCAGCGAGTTGGTGTCCAACTCTTAGAACTTTCCGCCGGGTCTCTCGGCGCCAAGCGCTGGCTTCAGAGCCGCGTTTCGCTGGCACAGGGCGCCCGGCAGCTGGGACACGCGTGCGATGTGTACTCCTGCGCTCCTTTCCCCGCTCCGCGCCAGGTCAAGGCTCTATGGAAAGGCTGCGGGAAGCTGCGCCCATGCCCGGCTCCAAGTGACCCTCTCCAGCCCGTCAGCACTCGCCGCACGCTGGCACCCCTGCCCTGGTACATAAGCGTGTTTTCCAGACCCTTTCCTGTCAAGACACTGGGGACATTGGGGCTGGCTTCTATGCTGGTCTGAATCCCCTCCCTGCTGACTGCCTGTGGAGAGAGCTTTCCCCCACCCAGGAGAAGAAGACAAGGGAACCTGCAGCACTATGCCCTGAAAGAGCATTTCAAGTCAGGAGACCTCATGAACCTTCCCACCTTGGCTTTCCCCACCTGATCCTCAATGTTTTCTTGGCAGGGCCATAAAGGCAAAGAGTGCCTACAGCTCCATAGAGGGCAAAATGGCATTGGATTCCTGAGCTTGGGAAAACTGCACTGCGTAGGACCCCCTGCACAGATGGGGCCAGGCATCCCACAAGGGGATAGAGAGAAGGCAGAGGGAATTAGATCTATGGCCCATACCCCCAGAGCACACTTTGGGTCAGATTCTACAGCATGGCGTCATGCCCCTGGTACTGTGAGCAGAGTCTGGCCTGAGGGTGAAAATAAGGTGTTCTACCTGCTCTCACAGCGTGGATAAGGCTTAGCCTATGACTGTGAGCTGCACTGGTTGCTTAGCCATTTCCCTGTGTGGTTTTATCCCTAACTGGTTTGGGCCCTGGCTACTCTGGCTCTCTTCCCCTGCTGTGCTACCACGGTTGTGGATGGCTAGTTTCTTGAGCTAGATTCTCTCTTGGTTTAACTGCTAGGAGTTGCAGGAGGGCTTAGTTTAACTGTATTGGTGTGGTGGAGAAATGTTGCTTTGTTGTAGGGTGCAGATACAGTGATTTTAACTGTGATGTATATTTATATATTTGTGAAAGTGCCTAGAGCTTTGGTGAGTGTGTGTGCAGCGTGCGTGCAGCGATAGCTCCAAACAAACCAATCCATCCCAGGATGGTGGGAATATTGACTAATGCAGAACTAAGCAAGAAGGATCTCAGAACTGGCTACAATTAAGTGGATTATGCTAAGATCTGGCACTAACAAGTATGTGATGCTACTCTTTCAACCTTCCTAGAACACCTAGTGCTTATAGAGTGCTTTTCAGCAGTAGATCTCAAAGGGAAACATAAGTACCGAGAGATGAAGTGACACGCCCAAGGTTACCCAGCAGGCCAGTGGCAGAGCTATTAACCCAGGGTTCCAGAGTCCCAGCATAGTGTTCTGTCTGCTAGGCACACTGCCTCCCCAACTGTAAGGAAATCTCACTGTAAGTCAATCCCAAGATCTACACCCAAGAACAGTTTTCTCAGGAGAGCTAAAAGTTGCAGGTTTGGTGTCAGAATTGTGGTTGGATTCTCAATAAAGTGATGCATGGACCACAATATGCCCAATGAGTATTACATGGTTTAAATGGCTTGTTATCATCCCCTCTTACGAGCAATGTTGTAAAATATGGCATTTTGCAGGTGTGGGATGTGCCTGTAAACAGACAACCTTTGTTATCGTGACTGAAGAAGCTTCTTGAGTGAAATATTTGGATTATTCTGTACAAGCTGTTTTCAGTTTAGGATATGGGCTTGGGGACTATGTGTTAGAGAGCAAAGCAGGTGACTTGTCTTTACAGTGAATGCTGAAAACCTTCTTGGGGAAATACAGGATTTTTACAGCTTTCTCTCACACAAAGTTTGGCTAGATGTCTAGAATGACTAGCATTTCCTCTCAGGAGACTTGGGGTATTTCACCCCAGTGACTGAGAGTTTTTTTGCCATTGACTTAAACGGGGCAGGATTTTACCCTTGAATTCACATCATGACTCAGATCCACTTGAAAATTAATTTGTTCCTATCAGCAAAAATTGGGCACAGTTCAGCAAGTTTGGCAGTCTCTGCTAAAGAGAAGCTCTGGACTGGAATAGCCATGGCGATAGCATGTGCATTCACAGAGCTGTGTTGGGGGCACCTGTGTAGTCTACTGACTTTGTGCCTGGCTCTAGTCAGATAAAACCTTCACTTCCAAAGTCACAACGTGAATCCCTGAAATAAAAATGAAAGAAAGAAGAAGAAGAATTAACATTGTTTTAGTTGATGACACCACACAGTAGCAGAAAGAATTCCTTTTTGGAATTAAAATCCATAGTTTCTGTTTTGCATAACTGTTTTTTTTGGATGATGTCTTACTAAGTGCATATGAAATCTTTTGATTGTTTCAAAGGGCAGAAATAGGATTACATAACAGGTATCTAATTCCTTCTGCAGACTTGTAAATAGCTCATTGTATTAGTTTGTGCATTCATTTTCTGTAGCTGAACAAGTGACTTTAACGCTTTTAATGGCTTCCCTTTTGAAGCTGACTGTGATGTAGGTCCAGGCATACAGTCTGTCGTAGAAGAAGCAATCTGTGTGCTAAATGCAGACTCTTGTCTTGGGGTATGTCTACACTACAAAACTAGGCCGACTTACAACCACCACAGTAATTACTGCACTACTGTCTATACTATGTATGTCTACACTACTCTCCTTAGATCGAGTGCTTGTCCTCACCAGGAGCACTTCCACTGACCTAAGAGGGACAGTGTGGGGAGGTGAGAGCCTGGTCTCTCAGATCTACTAGCAGCTCCCTGCCAGGAGCCTGGCTGCCCCACAGGCTCCTGGGGTGGCTGCTTCCCATTCTGCTCCCCACTCCTCACAGGGAGCAGGGGAAGTTGCTCAGGGCTTCTTGCCTGCCCCAGCCCTGCCAGAAGCGGGGAGGAAGTCACCCCAGCTTCTCGCCCTGGCTCCAAGATGGGATCGGAGCCTGAAGTCCCCTGGGCTTCTCACCCTGGCTCCCAGCTGGGAGCAGAGTCCAGCTGCCCAGCTCTCCAGGGGAGCAGGGCTTTCCTGTCAATTTCACGGCTCCTGCAAGACAGGACAGCCAATGTAAAGGACACAGTGTCTACACAGACATTGCATCACCCTAACTACACCGACATAAGCCTTATGCCTCTCCTGGAGTTGGAGTTATGATGTCAGTGTAGTAGGGCACTTACATCGGTGGGAGGAAAGCTGTAGTGTAGGCACTGACTGATATATTAGGTCAACATAAGCTACCTTATGTCGACCTAACTTTGTAGGGTAAGACCAGGCCTTGGAAGCCCAGACTCGGGGTTTCTAATATGCTGGTAGCACACTCCTCATGTGCAAGTCCACACAGGTTAGTGTGATTAGCACTTTTTTGCTCCAGAAAGACCCAATGATGGAAAAGTGGAAGGGATTGCAACTCAGAACTGGGCATTGTGTGTGAGGGGTGCTGCAGATCAGCGTTTTGGTGCATTGTGGGGCACTGTGTGGAGAGCCGAGGCCTGGAATAGCAAGTGCTGCTGCAGGTCAGGTTAGAGAGGCATTGGCAGACTTGCATGTGGGAAACTATCACTGCCTGACTGAGCTATGTTAGCAATTAGTCTTTAATTTTCATGAGCTCTAAATTCATTCGCAATTTTAAAAAAGTTGCTGCTTCGCTGCCATTACTATCTGCATTACTTTAAAGTCAAATTCCCAATGTCAGTGCGGTGCCTATAAATCAGGGCCGATTTTGGCCCTGCGTGTTTAAAACAAATCTGAGCAGCAGTTTCACTGTCTGAACTGTCCTCCTTAAGTTTAAGAGTATGGATGAGCCTACACCTGGGAGTGACTCTTGCAGAGTGTCATTTGTTCACGTTCGAGGTAAAGCTTCGGGTTTCAAAAAACAAATTGACTAATTTTTCTTCAGCAAGCAAAGAACCTTACTTAGGTATCCAGGTGGGATTAAATTCTGACGTCTGGAACTGTGTTTAACCTGTCCTGCACAGCCTGGGTGGCTGCTGGGAAATGAAGGGCACAGGTTACATATATAACTGTGTTCACCAAGAGGGTGGAACAGGCAGTCTCAGCAGGTGAGGGGAGCCCATGTGGTGGGATACCAGATGGCATGGTGGCTTGTAAAAGGAACATGTGCTAGCTGTGGAACATATGCCGTTAACTGCCTGGCTGAAGTTAAATGACTGACTTAGAACAGACAGCTGCTAGAAACCTCATTGATTTGGGGGTTTCTCAAACCAGTTTCTTATGAGCCAGGCCCTCAGTGAAGATAATAAATATAGATCTGGTGCAAGTCCACGCATTGGTTTAATATATAATCTATCTGTTGGCATAGTAGCTAAACCCTGATAAATATATAGGATGAACACTCTGGGCCAGTACCTCAGCCTCTCCGTTCTGGAAGCTTTGAGCAGCATAAAGCAGTTGGAAAGGTGCCCTAAGGCATGCCCTGATTGTAGACTCAATCCCTTGGTAATGAGAAGCCACAGTAGCTAGCTCTATGCTACCCATTCCCCACATCCCTGGGCAGGAGGGAGCATGACAGTGTGTGTGTGTGGGGGGGGCAGCGAGCACTGTGCTCTGGTGTGCTATGCCAGTGTAATTGCCTTGAGGGGGGTATTAAAAGCAAGTGGAAGTTAGAGCTGGTGGGTGGTGGTTCAGCTGTGCATTGTAGTGTTCAGTGGTCACTCGGTGCTTAATGTGCTTAGAAGAGTTCTGCTTTATTCTGTGTCCTGTTCCAGCTTCACAGCACCCCTCACAGACTCTCTGCCTTGGAAGCTCAGCCCTTAAAGGCCCAGATCCTAATGTCACAGGTGGCCCCCACATCCAGCCCTACCTTATGTATTGGCACCACACCAGTTCTGCTGCCAAAGGGCCCTCCACAGCCATGAAGGAGGGGCTGGATTTTGGCCATAACACAATGCACTTCTTAATGTCTTTCAAAGGGGACTGGAGACATGGGGCCTAACGTACAGCTCTTAAACAGAACCATTATCTTAGGTCTCAGTTTGCCCTAAGCACTGAGCACTATGAGTGCCCAGTAGGGGTGGGGCAGGGGAGGTCGGGTTGGGTTATTCAAGGTCTTCAGGGTTTTTTAATTTGACTCAGTAAAAGCTCCACTGGAATTGTGAAGGCCAATTAATGTACATGACTGAGCCAGCTCGTTTGGCTTCCTAGGGGATCCATTTCCATTCACAAGGGGTTGTGGGTGAAAGGGCGACGATTCACCTGGACTTGCATTGGAACTGCAAGAAACTACAAACTTAACAAGAGGAAAATCCTAAGTGGGCCCAGGCTCCCTGAAATGATTTGAACCCCTCAGTGAACCTTCCAATGGACATGATCCGAGTGTGCACCCAGGTGACATTCACCTGCCTAGGAGTTTCCTTGTGAACACTGCCACAGGGTGTTTCCTGGATTTTTGATAGTTTTGGGTGTCGGAGGATTGAAAGTTCACCTGTCAAGTTGGGGCCCTTCAATTGCTGCTCATCCCCCACCCCTCCATCCATACCGAGGGGAAGCTGTTAAAAAACATCACTATTAGCCCCCTGCAGGGTAGCAATAGCTTCGGTTGTAAGCAGAGATACCATGTAAAGACGCCTGTGCGAGTACATACATTGACAAACAGACTGCAGGATCCTGGGTTGCTGACATTTGAATGGCACCTTCTGCATTTGTCAGTGCTCTCTGAGGGAGTCACATCGTTGGAGGAGGAGACCCTGGGGTAACTGGCATCATCTCTAGTTCTACAGGTGGGAAAGAGAAAGTCTGACCTCAGAGGCAGGTTTGGTTGGATGCCAGCACGTGCTCCCGCAGTGGGGGCTGAAACAATGAAAGGGCGATGTGTTGACTATGCATTAAGCGCCACAATGCAAGGTTTCCTGAGGAAGTGCATCTCCCTTACCACACTTTGCACCAGGGCCCCTCAGGTCCTCCCCACCTCTCTGGCTGCTGCTGAAATTCTTGAATATCTAATCCAAGAACCCGAGGGGCAGTTGTGAATGATTGCAAAGAGCTCAGGCAGGGCAGCAGGTGGTCGGAGGAACTGTGTTGCAAGTTTGAGCACAGGGGGCACTTTTAATGAGCTGTGCAAAGTGCTTGTTACAACTGCTTCTAATGAACTCAGTGTCTACAGTCCCCTGGCTTGGCAGCATCTGCTGTAGCCAGGCCTGCTACCGGGGGCACCAAGCAAGTGTTTAATGCCCAGTGCTGTCTAAAAACACAGGTTCAATCCCTTAATGAATACAGATCAATTTAAGACTAACTCAGAAGCAAGATATAGGAGCTGGCAGGCTTGGAAGCAATGGATATCTCCTGACTGGAGTAAGGAAACTTACCAGCTCCCAGGAAAAGCTCTCCCGTTTAAAAGCAATGAACAGGAACCACTTTCAAACTATGTAGCAATAGAGGGTGTCTGAGGCTAACTGGAGATGGTGGGTGCTGTCCATAGAGTTCAGTGGGTTAGCAGCATCGAGGTTGCGAGAGGAAGTGATTGCAAGAATGGGGTATGGTGCACTGGTGAGAAGGCATGTGCAGAATGAAAAGCAGTGATATCTAGTGGTTAGGGTGGGGACCTGGGAGTTAGGGCTCCTGGGTTCTATCACTGCTTCTGGCAAGGGAGTGTAGTCTAGCGGGTGAGAACAGAGAGCTGGGATCCAAGCTCTGCCATTGATTTGCAGTGTGACCTTGGGTAAGTCATTTAACCTCTGTTTGCTAGCCAGAATGTTTGCAAACAAGGCATGTGTTACATGATGATTTACAGAATAATTGCAAGAAGCCAGTATTCTGAGTGGAAATCTGATTCCAATGCTTGTGGTCACCTACTCAGTGAATAGACCATGTGACCTTTGTGGCCAGTCAAAACAGTATGAATGTCAAATTGTGAAAAGTTTGCAAGCAATCCAGAGGCTGATAGGTATTTGTATGCCAGACAATGGTGATCAAAGGTGAGATCCTCACCTCTGCTCTGACCCTTTTACCCTGGGCAAAAAGGCCAGAGTGGTGAATGGTGATCCAAAGATTCTGGCCCGGGGAGGAATCCCCTGTCACAGGAACTGAGGAAGGTCCTCTCCCGCTTTGGCTGTCCTGGCACAGGTATGTGTGGCTAAGGGCCTAAGGGGTGTATTGGTTGTGGGGCTGTAGTACACAACATGGCTGCCCAAGGAGGCTGTTGTAATTTGGAGAGGCCCTTTGATGCTACCCAAATTCTGCCAGGGGACTGTGACTATCACCAAGCCGCAGCATGGATCTGCATTGTGGAGGCAGAGAAAGGGAGTTCTGAGTACCAGTAGCAGGTAACGAGAGCTTAAGGTATCAATATGTATGTACAAAATGGTATGTACAAAAGGAACAAAATGGTATGTACAAAAGTGGTTGCAAACCATTAGCCTTACTGATTCTTCTCCCTAGCCTGTGACAAATGGCAGGGAGGGGTTAAGCAGCCAACGGGCTGATGAATGTGTATTGCCCAGCAAATTTTGCCTGACTAAGAAAGTCTTCCAATAGCTCCCATCAGGGCCGGCTCTAGGCACCAGCGTTCCAAGCATGTGCTTGGGGCCGCACTTTTCAAGGGACGGCACTCCGGCTTTTTTTTTTTTTTTCTTGGGGCGGCAAAAAATCTGAAGCTGGCCCTGGATCCCATAACACTGTCCCCACTGAAGTCCCTCCAAGATGTCAGCTCACTTCTTCTGATGGGTTGTTCCTGTCACCTCCTTCAAGCTGCCAGGCAGTGGAAGTTTGTCTTCTGTAGTAACCATTGCTAGGTAAGGCTTGGCTTCTTCTGCCATTGCTGAGTGCGCAGTAGGTACCATACATGAAAAATCCTGGATTCGTAAGTGGAACAAAGGTATCTCTGGTATAGCTGGAAGCAGCTCCGGCGCAGTGCAGGGTTGCCCAAGACTTCCCTAGCAATCATTAAATGGTTAAAAATTAACCCAATCACAAGACCCACTTGAAAGTTTGCATTTGCTACCAAAAATTATCTGAACTTTAATTGAGCTAGAGACTTATTCCCCAAATCCCTATGCTGCTTGGGGGGTGGGGGAAGCAGAGTGGTGCTGGTATGCAATGGCTCTACAGAGTAGGATATAGTATAATGGGCAGGAGGAACACATTGCTACATATTCCCTGGGTGGTGCATGCTGCACAGACAGTATATGCATTGGATGTGGGGGGCCTGACCATCCCACCAACTGGCAAAGCAGTTGCCCTGGCCAAAGAACACTGGCTAGGATAGCAGGTGAAATCGGTTGAATATAGGCACCTAACTCCCTTAATGCTTACTAACCAACCTCCCAGGGGCTGGGAGCACTAGTTCATTAATATTTGGAGAGTGCTTTGATAATTCAAAATGTTCAGTTTCATTAAGGACTTATAGGCTGTGGGTGTTGTTCTTAGGGCTCCTTACTTCTAATCAAAATTTGGGTGGGTGGATGGGTGCTGTTAAAGATACACTCCTTGTTTTAAATGAAAACTTTTCTTTAGGTGGGGTCCATCCACTTTTTGTTCTGAACTAAGTTACATCAAGAAAACTACAGTTCTGTCAAAAATACAACATTGGCTATTTTTGTTATCGATTAATAGATGACACCACAAAATTGCAACTTGACACTTCAGAATCACGGTACAATTCTTCACGCCTGGTTGTGTCTGTAAACCTTGGCTTTTGATCCTGCACTGTAAGTGAATTATTAGACTACAAGTTGTATCCTGTTGAGTTGGATTGCTTAATTAATATGTAGAAATTGTCAGTGTTCTTTTCGGAAAATAAAAACTCTTGTCTTTACAACTAGCCCTCTGAATTGTGCTTTTATCTAACCAGATCAGTTGAGAGCTTCGTTGATGGCGCTTTTGCATTGGGATGTTGACAAACAGTTTAAATCACTGGTACAATAAGAGACAGAACATGATACCCGAGTTGAAATTCATTTTGGTGAAACTTTCCTTTCTGGAAGCTGAAGAGGATTGGGCAATAGGGAAAAAAGGTCATTTGATCTTGCGAAGTTTCTGGAACTTGGACTGAGGGCAAAAAAATATTTGCATTACAGTCTGTAAACTCTGTTGGAAAACCCAGAGTGTTAGCAACTCTCATCTCATTTGAGCAGCATTGTAGACAGAAGACTAACAACATAATTAGTCAAGTGGATTATTTCTCTGTTTCCTTTATTGCCAGTTCTCCCCCAAATCACCCTCAAGGGTATAGAGGGGTGTCAGTGCAAAAGTTAATGCAGTTGCTGGAGGATTTATTGTTGTTGATGTCCGGAAGGATCAATGCACATTTCCCTTCCCATTCCAGCCAGGTTTTGCTCCTCCTGCTTCCATCCCTGTGCAGATCCGTAGGCATAGGGGATGGGAGAGAAAAAACAGTGCATGAAGGCAGTTGACTCTCCTCTCCATAACATGGGAGATGTCACCCTTCATGTGGAGGCACAGAGCCTCCATGCACATAACCCAATGGCTATGGCAAAGCCCCTGAGATGTGCATGGATATTAAGGATTCCTTAGATTCTAGGTCCCAAATCCTCTCTTCATTCCACAGAAGGAAAACTAGGGAAATGTGATCTAGATGAAATTACTATGAGGTGCGTGCCCAAATCGTTGAAAGACCATACTCAAAAAGCAGGTGTCAAGGATTCACTGTCAGACTTGGAGAATGTATCTAGAGGAGTTACACAAGGGTCAGTGCTGGATCAATTACTGCTCAATATTTTCATTAATGCCTTGGATAATGAAGTGGAGAGCATGCTTATAAAATTTGCAGATGACACCAAACTGGGAGGGATTGCACACTTTTGGAGGACAGAATTAGAATTCAAAATTATCTTGATAAATTGGAGAATTGGTCTGAAATCTACAAGATGAAATTCAGTAAAGATGTGCAAAGTATATTTGGGAAGGGAAAATCAAAGCATGACTACAAAATGGGAAATAGCTGGCTAGGTAGTAGTACTTTAGAAAAGGATTTGGGGGTTACAGTGGATCACAAATTGAACATGAGCCAGCAATGTGTTGCAATTGTGAAAAAGGCGAATATTCTGGCATGTATGTTTAGAAATGTTGTATGTCAGGCAAAGGAGGTAATTGTTTTGCTCTGCTTGGCATTGGTGAGGCCTCAGCTGGTGTACTGTGTCCATTTTTGGGTGCTGCATTTTAAGAAAGATCTAGACAATTTGGACAGAGTCCAGAGGAGAGCAACAAAAATGATAAAAGGTTTAGAAAACCTGATCTATGAGGAAAGGTTAAAAAAAAACGGGGATTGCTTAGTCTTGAGAACAGAAGGCTGAGGTGGACCTGATAACAGTCTTCAAATATGTTAACAGCTGTTATAATGAAGATGGTGATCAATTGTTCTCCATTGGAAGGTAGGACAAGAAGTAATGGGCTTAATCTGCAGCAAGGGAGATTTAGGGTAGATATTAGGAAAAACTCTCTAATTATAAGGATAGTGACATACTGGACTAGACTTCCAAGGGTGGTTGTGGAATCCTTGTTACTGAAGGTTTTAAGAACAGGTTGAAGAAGCACGTTTCAGGGATGTTTTAGATATACTCAGCCCTGGACTAGATGCCATTTTGAGGTCCCTTCCAGCCCTGCATTTCTATGATTTTAATCCTGCCCCAATGGAATGATCTGGGGAAAATTCTACATAGATGAGGGGTGAGCCCCTCCGATGCTCTCCCTACCCCTGAACACTGGTGGTAAGTGGGTGCAATTTACTTGTTCGTGGTAAGTGTACCAATATGCGAAGGCTTGTTTGTAACTCCAGAGCCGTCAGCTTCTCTCTCTCTCCATTTCCTTTTGCTTTTTCAGGAGGGAAAATGCCTCTATGTGATCCTCGTGATGGCTGTGTACTGGTGCACAGAAGCCCTACCTCTGGCTGTGACTGCTCTGCTGCCAATCACCTTGTTTCCATTTCTGGGGATTCTCCCTTCGAACAAAGTTTGCCCACAGTATTTTTTAGACACCAACTTCCTCTTTCTCAGTGGTTTAATCATGGCATCAGCCATCGAAGAGTGGAACCTGCACCGCAGGATTGCCCTGAAGGTCCTCATGCTAGTGGGAGTCCAGCCTGCAAGGTAACCTACAGACCAATGGTGCTTGCTTCGTGCCTTAATTCCCCAGGCTCAAACTCTGGTGATTTCAACATGTGAGCTGCAGCTTGGCCAAGAAAACAGTGTCACAAATGGTCAATAGTGCACACTAGTAAGAGCATTGCACACGCCCCTGCTGTCTTCTCTCTCTCTCTCTCTCTCTCTCTCTCTCTCACTCGCACACATGCACACACACACACTCTCTCTCCTTTTTCAGAGCTTGCTGATTTCATTAAGCCCAGGTTGTTTTCATTCCTTTGTTGGCTTGTAATGAAGCAAAGGAGAAATGCAACTACTTCAGCCTTGTCATATTAGCACTTATCCCAGTTATACATGCTCTGGCATATTATAGGATAACCAGGGCCGACACTACTGTTTTTGCCGCCCCAAGCAGTGCACTGAATTGCCGCCACCAATGGCGGGAGCAGTCCGTGTGCCGTTAGGGCGGCATGCGCGTTTCTGCGGTGGCGGCGGCAATGAAGCTGCCACCAAATTGCCACTGCGGGCAGCTGAACATGGAAGCTGCCGCCGAATTGCCGCCGCCATGTAAACGCGCGTGCCGCCCTAATGGCACACGGACTGCCCCCGCCGTCCGCGGTGGCAATTCGGTGTGCTGCTTGGGGCGGCAAAAACACACGGATTGCAGCCCCTTGCAGATTGCCGCCCCAAGCACCTGCTTGGAATGCTGGTGCCTGGAGCCGGCCCTGAGGATAACCACAGCCAGCTTTGTTCCTGTTAATTTTATGGGACTGTGGCATGGGATTTTCTCTACTGGAATCTAAAATTGACCTTGCAAAACACAGATTGTTAAACTTAATTTTTCTGCCTTTCAGGCTGATCTTAGGAATGATGTTGACAACTTCTTTCCTGTCCATGTGGTTAAGCAATACAGCCTCCACTGCTATGATGCTTCCAATTGCAAATGCGATTTTGAAGAGCCTCTTTGGAGACAAAGCAGCATCTAAGGATCTCAACAGAGAAAACGAAGAAAATCCAGGTAGCTCACATAGCGCAATAGATTGCACAACCTGGGGACAGTTCCCAGTGAGCTCTGTGACCAAATTTCCATTGACTTCAATGGGGACAAAAGCAGGCCTGTTAGCTGAAGTTTAATATGTATTGGAATGGCCTTTTAAATAGACTATGTTTCATTATGGAGGTGAAAGGGCATTGGAATGTTACCCTCTCTCATCACTTCCCTTCATCCTGGCTCCTCCTCCTGTCATGCAAATCAGAATAGATTCCTATGAGCCATGGTTAACCTCATACCCGTTGGGAGCCATGAGCTATTGAATAAGACATTTCACCAGACAAACCTGGTGAGGTGGAACATTTGATTTGCAAATGGGTCCTGGGGCAAAAAGGGAAAGGGTGGGTGATACATACCCACAGAGCTCTGATAAGCAAAGTAATGGTGCAAATAAAACATCAATCCCATGAAGGCACCCAGATGTGATGGTGATGGGACTCATATTGATACCTAGATAGGCAGAGAGACAATACCTCTTTTAAACAATAACTTTTTGCACAGATAGTGGCCCTATCTGTGGGCTCTGGGTAAGACATTCACTGGCTTTTTAGGCCCTGATCCTGCACCATTAAAGTCAATGAGAGCTATGGCATTTTCTACCGTGGGTTTAGGATCAAGCCTTTACAGCACACACCCTTTTCCAGTGTGGGAGTGATTAGAGCAAGGGATTGGAGTCAGGATTCCCTGTCACTGATTTGCTGTATGAGCCTGGAAAAGTCATTTCTCCTCTCTGTTCCCAACTGTAAAATGGACATAACAATGGGGGGTTAGAGGGTTAAATGAGGCTTATAAACCTTTGAGATATCCTCAGGACTAGTGCTACAGAAATGCTAAGGATTATTAATAAACAGCTATTGCACAAGGTTCAATCAGGGAGCTTAGTAATTGGGGAAAAATCTTCCCCAGTAGCTTGATTGTTCACAAAATAATTTCCAGGGAGCCTTTTTTTTTGCAGACAGTGATGAAAAACAGCAAAATAGAAATGAAGTCCCCGCTGAAGCTGTTAATGATGGTTAGGGTAGTAGTAGCTTCTCTCTCTTCTCCTAATTGCCTTTGTGAACTGCAGAAACAGAAGTAGCCCTTACTAAGTAATGGCTTTTTGGTGGATGCTGATTCCTGAGATGTAGAAAACTGAATTCAAGCATATGCATGTTCTTACAGAGTTGTAATTCACAATCAGTGTATGGCAATCATGATCCAAGCCATTTTGTTGCTTTTACTCTATGAATTTTTAACCATTTTTAGTCTATTACAAATGGTCACTCTTTTTTGTGATCTTTCAGAATTAGAGCATTTAGTGAGTTTGATCTTTAACTTTCTTTAATCCTGTCCTTTGAGCTGATTTTATTATTTATTTGTAATGTTTATTATGGTAGTGCCTAAGGAACAATTAATACTGGGGACCTATGGTAGCCCATTGTGTTAGGTACTGTACATACTGTCCCAAGGAATTTACAATGTAAACAAACAAGACAGACAAGGGCTATAACATACACAGAATCAGCAGAGTGATGGTTTGCAGATATGTTAGCTGCATCGTTGTTGTTATTGTTATTTATTTGGAAGTTGAGACTTGCCAGTATAGTAAGCAGAAGTGAAAGAAAAATTCACAACTGAAATGTAGGGTGTCAAAATGCAGATATCCTAGTATCTCTTTGTCTGGGAGAAAGGTAGAAATCAGTAACAGTGGAGCCTAATTTGGCTCTAATATGAATGCCAAGACAGATTTGCCCTGTTCTCTCGTCCTCGTATTTAGAAAATAGAATGGGAGCTTCATCTGTGATCTGGACAATGCAAGCTGAATTTCTAGAATGAACACCAAATCTTGAAGCAATTTCTCAGTCAAGAACAATGAATTTGGTTTGTATCTAGAAAGATAATGAGAACTGTGAACCAGGTTTTTCCTTAAGGTTTTATCTGTTATTGAAACTTGGCTTGACACCAGGATTGGTTTCACAGCTAGGTTTAGGTTTTGTTGCCCAACTTTTGCACAGCTTGCATGAAACAAACAATTTACACGCTACCTTTGGAAAGAGCTACACTCATTTTAGACTTCCAAGGTATAATGTTATACATTTCAAAAATTAGATGAGCAAAAATATTGCAAAATGGGCTTCATTTTGAGCTGTTTTTAAGAATGACATCTGATGATGTGCATGTGCAAATCTGCATGGGTACATTTAAAAACAATTAGGAGGCTAGAAAATTAGTCTAGCTGTTGGAAAAAACATTTTAGCTGGGAAAATATATTAAAGAATTTGTACCTTTCGAGTGCATTTGTCTTTCAGAAGGGATCTCAAAGGCTAAGAAATTACCTGTAGAAATTTTTAATATGCAGCTGAATAATTTAAATTACTGTATATGACTGACAAACTGATCATATAGATATGTGTATATATATAATGGTCTGAAAAAATTGGTGAGAAAAGCCTTGAGCCTGGAAACACTTAATCTTCACTCATGTGAATAAACTACTGCAGCTATGTAAGTAAGTGTTTGTGGAATCAAGGCCATAGATTGCTAAAAGTATTGACTAGTGTTCACCCATAGAAGATACCACATTTATGGGTACCGTTATAAGAAACTAGGTAAATAGTAAGTGATAGTTGAAGCTTGAATGACTCACTTGGGTTTAACAGTGTTTGGATAATTGTCCTTCCATGAAATATCCAACTATCCTTGATTTTCAAAGTTGGGTTAGAAACCTGCTGAGAACAGGAGGGTTTCATGTGACTTCTGGAATTTTCCATTTTGAGGCTGGCTGTAAATTCCTTAGACACAACCTTAATTAATTTAATTATATTCTGACACTTCCAAATATATACTCCATGACATCCACATGATCAACTGCAGAGCCATGTGATAACGAATGTATTCTGCACCTTTGACCACCTCACCTCTCTGCCCTCTAATCCATCTCTGCCAACATTTCATTCCTCTGAGCAGCTTTGAACAGTTATTTAAAAATGTTTCCTCCTGAATGTAGATTTTCTTCTCCAGAATCACATGGGGTCTGTCCTGCAGTCCAACAAGGCTAGGAATGGAAGCTTCATATCCTTAGAAAGTTACGAATTCAAAGCTCCGCCCTTCCTTTTGTTATCCCCCCTGGCAGACTGCGAGATATCAGCCCTCAGAATGTCACATTTTTAGGGATGCAAAAATTACTTTTTTAATATATTTTAGAAACCTCTAAAAGTTCATAGTAATGATCTTTTTACACCATGCCTGAAAAGTTGGGTTCATGTTATTAAGTCACCTTGTCTTTACTGGCCAAGGGAGTCTAATAAGAGCACAATAGTGTTAAAGCTAAACTTTATCTAGAGCAGTCTTTCTGTAAAGTATGTAGCCTGTACAGATTGTGTGATAGTACAGCCCTGGATGAAGAGTTTATTGGCACACATTTGGGATAACCTGCATAACTCACGACTTCATCAATCACTGGGAATGTGGCCATTATGCAGTGTCTTTTTTTCTCTCTCTCTCTGTTTAAAAAAAAAAAAAGAAAGGGGGTTCTCAGCCTTGGGAGTGCAATGCCCCAGGAGGCCTGTGAACAGGTGTCAAGGGGTGGATCCTTCCCATATTGCTATATGGGAGGGGGCTTGGGCCCAGTATGAAAGACATTGAGAGCATCTAAAATAGACAAAATGAAATTTACACTCTAATTTAAAAGGCCAGCACAAGGCTTAAGTGGGATTTAAGTGGTGCATAGGCTTTGGTTTGGCCCTCTATTCAAGAGTTGATATTTACCCATAGAGAGAAAGTCCACAGTCACCAATGGGTTAATTTTCTTCCTTCCAATTACATCCCTTTATCATAGCTTCCTTGGAATCAAAGCTCAGTCTTCCAAGAGAATTAACTCTGATTCCATAAATTAGCCATGTGTAAAACATGACACTGCAAAATTCCCTGGTTCACTGAGCTTGATCTCTTCAGTGTACGATTAAATAGGTCCAAAGACTTTGACCAGTGTGTCCTCTCCCCATAGTTCACCACATTTTCTTGAAGGTAAGAGAAGGCAATGTTTGTGGATGAAGTATGTGCAGGGAAATCTAGGGGCGGGGGGAAAATAGCACTGAGTCCATGCCCATGATGATCAGCAGGGCATTTTGATCGTTAGTAACCCTCTGGAATCCTAAAATGTACAGCAACATGGCAAGGGTAGCAATGTTCAGCAGCAATAGCAAACATCAAGTATAATGAAGGATTGTGCTTCTGGCTTAAATCTAATAAAATCCACTATCTCCCTGAGACCAAGGTAAAAATCTGGGGAATGGGGTTTTATAAAAATGTATTGCTCAAACGTGCCATTTCATTGAGACTGTATGCAGAAGTGGCTAGTCTGATAGAAAGTTTCCCCATGTTCTCCTTAGCCTTATGCCCCGGGGATGGCCTTCAGAGGATTATGCTATACTTTGAGAGTGTTCAGCCTTTGGAATGTGTGGCTTTCAGAGGGCTGATGGGCTCTAAAAATTGCCTGTGCTCTCTGGGTGAAATTGACCAATGTGAAGATGGCCTGGGATAAGGCCTAATCACCACTATGTCCTACTCTAGCCTTCAAAATGGGATTGGAGGTGGGAGTGAAGTGGTGCATGGGGCTGAAATTTCACCCTCTCAGAGCTCATCCTTTGGGGGCAAGTGATTTTGGGACAGGGACGATCTTGATGTAATTCAAGGCCAAACAATTTTTTAAAATTCTGATAAAATTATTTTGAGTCCTAAGAATGAACCATAGTTTACGAAAAAATAAACACCACATACCCGAGAGGTTAAATTACAAACTGGAAATACAGTCTGCATTAGAATAACCATGTCACTAGAGACATAAAAAAACCCACTGGGTCAGATGTAGCCTGTCCTGGTTGCACAGGAGGAGCTGAGTTTGTCAAGGTGAGGGAGAGCAGGCTGCCAGAGATCTTTGGAGCGATGTTATACCTGGCGTCCTACAGAGCATAGTGGTGGCTGTGGGGAGTGGGCTGTATTGCTGCCTGTGCTCTGGCCTCAGATCAACAGGAATGGATTTTACTTCTTCTGCTTCCTTGAGCTTGATCAGCATAGAACTCTCTGTGTGTGGAGTGAATTTTCCTCTTTGAAAACGGCAGCCCTTTCCATTCCATTGTTTGGGTCAGGGAGAGTTTTTCTAGATGCTTTAAACTGTTTTAAAGTCCTAATCTTTCTTTTTCAGCCTCTTTACAGCAGAATAAACTTTACACTGTACCAACTGAGCTGCAGTTTCTGGCAAGTACTGAGGAGTAAGTTAATTATAAAGTTTATATTGGAGAGTTGAGTGAGGAAATTATCCCCTCAGATAGAAACAGCCTTAGGAGTGAGAAATTCAATCAATGAAACTCTTTTGATTCCACCTGTTACTCTATTTCCCGACTACCAACAGCCTGACTAGAGAAACCCCTCTCCAATATATTCAACAAGACAGCACAAGGCCAGATTTTCAGGCTACTTTGAAAATGTGATTGGAAATGTGTTTGCTGCTGGGGAAGTGTCTGCATTGCTTTTTTGAGAACATTAAATGTGTCAGGCAGCAGGTTTAAATCACCAAGATTTACATCTCTCTGATGGTCCAGGTTTGATATGTTAATGATGTAGAAGAAATATCTTCCCCAGGAATAGACTCTTCTTGCCACTCCGTAGCTTGAGATCATCAAAGCCTTTTTCATATTTTAACATGAAGAATATTGACTTTTTGTTAAGTTTTTTTGACAGCCTGATCTTACAAGGTGCTGAGTGGCTAATCGGAGGTGTGAGGACCTTCAACTCCTATTGAGGGCAGTCAAGGGATTCAGCATTTCGCAGGACCAGTCCAGTACAGAGTGGTTCTCAATCATCAGCTGAATGATGAGGATGTCAAGCAGGCCCCATGTGTTGCAATATTCTGCATAGACGTCCCTTGGGATATTGCTAATCTCGTTGCTAAAAGTTGAGAGTTTTCCTTTTGTCAAGGATCTGAATTGGTTACACCTGTATTTAAACCAGGGCTTTCAATGGAGTCTCTTTTGGAATGTTTTAAAGCAAAGATCTGATGGAGGAGAAGGAAGTTGTCATTGAAGTTCCCATGGATTTAAAGAAAGAGGACGAATACAGGGCAAACATATGGAAAGGTTTCCTCATTTCAATCCCTTATGCAGCCAGCATTGGAGGTACAGCAACGCTGACAGGAACGGCACCAAATCTCATCCTTCTAGGACAGCTAAAGAGGTATGGGAGGAAATTCTTAGGAAGCCAGGTCCTAGGAGTACAATCAGTTTATGAAATCTCTGCTGATCTGCTCTTTCTATTAGAGGGAATTCTACAAAATTAAGACATCACATGTTTCCTATAGGAAATTTATCTTTGGGCTGAGGCCAGGGATGTGAAGTTCTTGCCCTCAAAAGCAAGTTTTGGAAAAAGGGAGTGACAGTAGGAATTCAAAAGGAAATGGCTCCTTCAACCTTAGCTACAATATGTAGGTTGTCACCCTAATGCTATAGGACCTGATTCTGAAAAACACTCTCATATGTTTTTGGGACTTAACCATATGATTAAAATCAAGTACTTAGAATCATAGAAGTGTAGGACTGGAAGGCACCTCAATAGGTCATCTAATCCAGTCTCCTACATTCAAGGCAGGACTGTATAATAACTAGACCGTTCCTGACTGGTATTGGTTGAACCTGTTCTTAAAAACCTCCAATGACACAACCTCCCTAGGCAATTTGTTCTGGTGCTTACCCACCCTGACAGCTAGGAAGTTTTTCCTAATGTCCAACCTAAACCTCCCTTCCAGCAAGTTAAGCCCATTGCTTCTTGTCCTATCCTTAGAGGTTAAGGAGAAGAAAAATTCTTCTCCTTAACCTCTAAGGATAGGACAAGAAGCAATGGGCTTAACTTTTATGTTAAGCCCACAACCTTTCATGTACTTGAAAACTGTTATCATGTCCCCTCTCAGTCTTCTCTTTTCCAGACTAAACAAACCCAGTTTTTTCAATCTTTCCTCATAGGTCATGTTTTCTATACCTTTAATAATTTTTGTTGCTCTCCTCTGTACTTTCTCCAATTTGTTCACATCTTTCCAGAAATGTGGCAACCAGAACTAGACACAATACTCCAGTTGAGGCTTTATCAGCGGAAGAATTGCTTCTTGTGTCCTGCTTACAACACTCCTGTTGATACATCTCAGAATGATGTTTGCTTTTTTGGCAACAGTGTTACACTGTTGACTCATATTTAGCTTGTGATCCATTATGATCCCTAAGTCTCTTTCCACATTACTCCTTCCTAGGCAGTCATTTCCCATTATGTATGTGTGCAACTGATTGTGCCTTCCTAAGTGGAGTACTTTGCATTTGTCCTTACTGAATTTTATCCTATTTATTTCAGAACATTTCTCCAGTTTGTCCAGATCATTTTGCTTGGGGCAGCAAAAAACCTAGAGCTGGCCCTGCACTTGATGTGCCTTTCCAGCTTGACTGTGAACCATTGAAAACTACTCTCTGGGAATGGTTTTCCAGGCAGTTATGCACCCACCTTATAATAGCTCCATCTAGGCTATATTTCCCTAGTTTGTTTATGAGCAGGTCATGCGAGACAGTATCAAAAGCCTTACTGTTAAAGTCTAGATAGGTATGTCTACCACTTCCCCCCCATCCACAAGGCTTGTTACCCTGTCAAAGAAAGCTATTAGGTTGGTTTGACATGATTTGTTCTTGACAAATCCATATTGACTGTTACTTATGACATTATCTTCTAGGTGTTTGCAGATTGATTGCTTGATTATTTGCTCCATTATCTTTCTGGGTACTGAACCATATGACAAGCTGGCAGACTGGTGTGTAATTTCCCGGATTCTCCTTATCCCCTTTTTATAGACTGGCACTATATTTGCCCTCTTCCAGTCCTCTGGAATCTCTCCTGTCTTCTATGAGTATTTGAAGATAATCGCTAGTGGCTCAGATAGCTCCTCAGTCAGCTCCTTGAATATTCTAGGATGTATTTCACCAGGCCTTAATGACTTGAAGACATCTAGCTTGTCTAAGTAATTTTTGACTTGTTCTTTCCCTATTTTAGCCCCAGATCCTATGTCATTTTCACTGACGTTCACTATGTTAGACATCAGATCACTAACAACCTTTTGGGTGAAAACAAACAAAAAAGGCATTTAGCACTTCTGCTATTTCCACATTTTCTGTGATTGTCTTCTCCCCATCATTGAGTAATGAGCATACCCTCTCCTTGGTCTTCCTCTTGCTTCTAATGTATTTGTAGAATCTTTTCTTGTTACCCTGGATGTTTCTAGCTAGTTAATCTAATTTTATGCCTTGGCCTTTCTAATTTTGTCCCTACATGCATATGTTGTTGTTTTTATATTCATGTGTCGTAATTTGACCAAGTTTCTACTTTTGGTAGGACTTTTTTGAGTTTCAGATCATTGAAGATCTCCTGGGTAAGCCAGGGTAGTCTCTTGCCATACTTCCTATCTTTCCTATGCAGTGGGATAGTTTGCTTGTGTGCCCTTAATAATGTCTCTTTGAAAAACTGCCCGCTCTTTTGAACTGTTTTTTCCCTTAGACTTGCTTCTGATGGTTAAGTGTTTTGGTGAACCAGGGCAACAGCGAGCACTTTATAAGTTGTCCATTATGTGGTGAAAAAGGAAAACAAGGCACACACTATTTCTGTCCTGGATGGCAGTGTTGCCTAGTGGCTAGACCACTAAACTGGGACTCAGTAGACTCTGCCGCTGGGTGAACGTGGACAAGTTCTTCGTGCCTCAGTTTCTCCATCTGTCAAATACAGATGATACTGATGTCCTTTGTAAAGTGCTTTGATTATTATTAAACACTAAGAGGCTCCCCATCTGAAAAAGTAGATAGTGTTGTCACTGTAAACTTGCAGTTATTTCTCAACCATGCAGTGATCTACATAGAAGGTTCTTCCTAGACATGGATGAAAGTGGTTCTGTTTGGGTAGAGCTCTTCTGTAAGGTTCATGTTGGGATAACGTGATTTTAGTCAAATGAACAGCGTGCCATCGCTGGTAAATAGTATCAATGGCCAATGAGGGTCTGGCTGGAGAATCTTGCCTACATGCTCGGGGTTCTACTGATCGCCATATTTGGGGTCGGGAAGGAATTTTCCTCCAGGGTAGATTGGCAGAGGCCCTGGAGGTTTTTCGCCTTCCTCCGCAGCATGGGGCAGGGGTCGCTAGCTGGAGGATCTTCTGCTACTTGAAGTCTCTAAACCACAGGATTTGGGGACTTCAACAGCAAGGGAAAGGGGTTGGGACGGCTTTGTGGCCTGCATCATGCGGGAGGTCAGACTAGATGATCATAATGGTCCCTTCTGACCTTAAAGTCTATGAGTCTATGAGTCTATGTTCAGACACTCTTAAAGTGGGTTCTACCATGAATTAGGATTAATGAGTTAATTTCTATATAGTGCTATATATTGAATGTTGTTATTATTTGGGAATTCCAGCAAATCTAGAGAGATCTGTTCCAAAATGGTATTTCAAATTGTCCATTTCAATTCTTTGAAGCAGGGACCGTTTCTTACGACATGCTTGTATAACTCCTAGCACAATAGGGTCCCAATCTCAGTTGGTGCTGGTTGGCACTATTGGTATACAAATAATCACCTTTCTAAAAACTGCGCAGCTGGAAAGTTTGAATGACATTTTGATTTTGATTTCATGTGTCTGTTCCCCTTCATTTCCTGTGAAAGGGGTGTGTCACGCCTCAGGTTAATTAGTCCCTATTTTCTAAGTTTTTTTCCAGGGTGTGATGTGGTGAACTTCGGATCCTGGTTTGTGTTTGCATTTCCTTTAATGCTGCTTTTCCTTTTCCTGGGATGGTTATGGATCAGTTTCCTGTACGGGGGAATTAACCTAAGGTACTCTTATCTCTAATCTAATTGTGACTACATTGTAAGCAAGCAGTTTATCTGGTCCTGATCCAAGGCCCAGTGAAATCAATGGGATTCTTGGATCAGGCCCTTAGACATTTCATCTGTACATGTTGCAATAACTCAGTCAATACTTGTTCTATACAAAGCTAGACGTATGTCATGTATGTTCAGCTAAAAGCTCCTATTTGAGTAAATTCAGCGTGATGAATAACAAGAGAAATTGCCCCATAAGTGATGAATGCAGAGCTCAGCATTATAATATTATTTGATATTCTGTTCAGAAAGTTCATGGGAGAGATTGTGAAGGGTTAAAAATACGGCACATGAGTAGACCTGGTCAGAAAAGATTGATGAAGCACAATTTTGGATAAAAACTGAAAGCAAATTTTTTGTGAATGTTTTTCTTTCCATTACCCAACCAGCTCTAATCAAAAACCCTTTCATGAATTCTACTTTTTCAAGGCTCGACATCAAGGCCCACATTGTCAGGTGATGTAAATTAGAATAGCTTAATTGAGATCAATAGAGCGATGACAATTTACCCTAATACAGGATCTGACCCAAAAGATGGGACCTTCAAAAGCACTTAACATTGGCCTAACTCTGTTCCCATTGAAATCCAGGAGTTTTACCATGGACTTTAATGGGAGCATTTAGGCCAATGCTGAGCACTTTTGAAAATCTCACCCAAGGGTCTCAATTTACAGCTAGCTTTAACTAGCCTGCACATCTGAGCCTGCAAATGTTGGGCACACAGTCGTTTGGAGGTGCACGTGGGCGTTTGTGTGCACAAATCTGGCACTTAGGTAGTTGGCCTCCAACTGGCACGCACAACAATGTGATTTGCACGTGCAGTCAGTGAACATAGAGTTTTGCAGGCTCACATTTACTACCTGATCCTGTGCCCAGGGAAGTTAGTGGCAAAGCTCCCATTTACTTCAGTGCAGAAGCAAGTCTTTAGAGACTCTGGGTGAAATCCTGGCCCCACTGAAGTCCATGGCAAAATTTCTATTGAATTCAGTGGAGTCAGGATTTCATTTTAAGGTTGAAAATTTGGCCCCTGGAGAGGTTACTTTGTGACAGGGATTAAACGTCAGTGATTTCATAACACTGGGATTTTTTTTCAGTGTGTTAATCTACAACTAATCTGTAAAACAGTTTTATTGTAAATCTTTCCCCTAACCTGGGTACTTGCAACGTCCTCTCCAACTTCCACTACATGCTACACTTGATGTGCTTTAATCAGGTGCATTGTTGAGAAGTTGGCAGCATTTTGAAGCCTCTCTTTTTTTCTTTCCATTTTCACACATGTTATTAATGAACACACATTTTTGTATCCTGCATAGAGCATATACAATTTCTAAGAGACGCTTTTGAATTTGTTTTTTTTTTTTTAAATGTTTATTGGTTTTTAACTTCAGGAGAAAAAATGAAAAGGAAAAAAAAAATAGGTGCACATTAGGATTACCCAAGTATATAATTATATCAGTGACACAGAAAATAGGAATTACTAGGGAACTTTTTCAATGCAATAGGAAATAACCAGTGTAAGTCCCTGATCCTTCAAACGTGAAAGCATGTACATAACTTTGTTTGTCTGATTCAGCAATGCACTTAAGCATGTGCTTAATTTTGAGTGTGTGTTTAAATCCCATTGATTTCAATAAGAGTTAATTGCCTTGATGAACTGGGTCTTTAAGTAATCCCACTGAAGTCATGTATTTAAGGATTCTCTGTCCTAAAAAGTTATACTAGTGTAACTATGTTGGTTAGGGGTGTGATTTTTTTTTTAAACCAATATAGTTATACTGATCTAAACCCTAGTGCGGATGTAGTTATATCAGTATAAAGATGCCTTACACCCCACCCTGAACTGGAGTAAATTATACCAGTATAAACACTTTTATGTAGTTACAACTGTATCAACACTAGGATTATTTTACTGCTCTAACTATACCAGTACAATTAAACTTTCTAGTGTAGACAAGTCTTAAGTGTTGGCAGGGTCAGGGCCTAGAAAAATCAAGCTAAAGAAACACAAACAGAAATTAAAGCCTATTAAAGAATCCAGATTTTGGCCTGGTCTACACTTAAAACTTAGGCATGCAAGGGTGTGAAAAATCTAACCCCTGAATGCTTCAGCTATGCAAACCTAAATCTCCAGCGTAGATGCAGTTTTTATAGGTCACCAGAAGAATGTTTCTGTTGACCTACTACCATCACTCAGGGAGGTGCAGCAAAAGCATTTACTCAAAAGCATTTTGGATAACAAGGGGTTGTCTCGATGTCCTTGGGTAAAGCTGTAGCTACTAAAAGAATCAGAGTACTGTGTAAGGGGCTGTCCATAAATTACATAATGCATTAGGGGGTAGGTGGGTTCTTAATCTTGTGTGTTTGTTTCAGTGTTAGTGTTACAAAGGGTGGGTGGGTCTTTAACATCACCAATAAATGTGTTATGTAATTTATGGACATCCCCAATATCTATTGGAGACTCAGGAATTTTTGGATGGTCAAACATGCATCTTTATAAAGGATCTAACCATTGGACATCCATTTAAAACAACAAATGAATTAATCAGTCTTAGTATCACAGAATCAGATATCTAACGGTGTCAGTCTGGCTTTTCAAATGTAATCAAGGTCCCAGGAAGTATTAGAAATGTATTTTAACCACATGACACTGATAGGACACGAAGCAGCTGGTGATGAATATATCATTCATATGCACACGTATTGTTTAAGAGTCAGACCGTGTACGAGTCCAGGGTTCCCTGCTTAGAAGGCTTAGCCTGGCTAATGAAGAGAAGCATATTAAAATGCCAGCCCCTGTTGTTAAAAATTCCTCACATATTTATCATCAGCGAGTGCTTTGCATAAATTAGAGATTGCCCAGAAAGTTGCTGGTGACTTGAGGGGCTGGGGGAGGGGAAGGGAAGGGAGGGGAGATTCTTATTTCCCACCTTGCTCTCTTCTCAATCAAGTGGCTGATGCAGTCATCTGCTAAAAGTGATGAAATCTGCAAATCTGACAACTTCACTCTCATTTACATTCTGAACAGTCTCTGTGAACACAGGCTGTGATTACCACAAATAAGCTTCTTTAGTGTAGCGGTCAAAGTCTCCTTTGCATAATCCTGGGGCGAAAGGCAACACAAAGTAGGATAAATATTGGCCTTGTTTACACTAGGGAATAGTACCACCAGTGAGAGCCCTAGTGTAGATAAGGCTCCTGTGGTTTCCTCTGTTTTTACCACTGCAACAATTAAACCTGCCCTGAGCAGGAACTGTGTATTTTACCTCAAGGAACACACCTTGCTCCCCACCCTGAGCACTAATGAAATTTACATACTCATAACCCAGGGAAAATTCAGCCCAAGGGTTTCTAGGCAGCACCAGAGCTTTTCTGTTGGTGACTAGAGCCACGTTTCTGGCAGGCATCAAAAAGCGTCTGCTCAGAACTTGAGCACTTATCTCTTTGCCTGTGGCTCACCCCATCTATGCATGCCATATGGACAATTGGGTGCATTCATGTCTGTTTGTGCACATAAATGAATGTGCTCACAGATTCTGCAAGCACATTTGTGTCTTGTCATGAGAGGGTGGGAATATCGAGCTATAATATCCACTGTCCAATACATTAATGGCTAGATTTTGCCACCTTTACTCATATTGAGTGCCATATTACTACATGAGTAGTCCCACTGATGTTTACAGGTCTATACGCCAGGTAAGGTACAACTCAGTTTGAGTAAGGGTGTCATTAATATTATTTGTGGCATTATATATAACTTGTCTGAGAGATGGGAAGTCTGTCTAAGAGACTGGAAGTATGTACTGTATTATGAAATGGATCCATATGATACTGGTTTTCTGAAATCACTGGCCCACGCTGAACCCTTTATCCTCCTAAGCCTTCCTGGCAGCCACTCTGTGCATGCCCTGTATAGGTGTGTGCAGGAATAGAAAACATGAACATCAGTGTTTGACTTCCCATATGAACCTGTGGAAATGAGTGGTGGATGTGATTTCTGTGTTGGTAGGCATTGCAGAAAGAAAAAGTCAGAAATAAGAATGGATGCAGAAGACCGAGCCCGAGGAGTCATAAAGGAGGATTATCAGAAACTGGGGCCAATGAAGTGAGTCGCAAAAAGGGAACAAAAATGACAGAGAAATCAACCGGGCTGGAAATAACATTTCTGGGGAGGGAAACTGAGGATATCTGTTAGAATTTGTCAGTGAATTTCCATTTGTTAGTATGTGTGACCATTTTGAGTTTGTTTTCCTCAAACATTCAGTTGCTCTGTCTTTGCTAATGCAGATAATTGCAGATAACAAACATGTAGCTCAAATATTCCACAAATGCCAATTTTCAATTGTAGATGCTAATTCATGCTGTCTTAATTACACACTGTAAGTCTTTTAATCAGGAAACAGAAACAATATCATGTGACTTATGTACCTAGCCAATACAGTGTGAATTTTTAATATTCATGGAAAGCTGTTTATGAATGGTCTGCAGAGCAGGTATTATTTGCTGAAGAGATTCATGATGAATATAAAGAATATAATTCAATTATTTTCTGATCTGTTTGTGGGCAATTTGTGAACAGAAAATTAGATGAATTTTTGTGGAATACATTATTCATTGTGAATTATTCTCTGAGATCTATTAATCAGTCATGTGAAGAGAAAACAAGATGTGTTCGACTTCCCAGGATGGCGTTTCAAGCATAACTCTGCTATTTCTGGCTTTGGTTAGATTAAGCCAGATCTGTATTGATATTTCAATACAGTTTTTTGAACAAATCCTGAGGAACTTTTACATATTGGAGAGTGGGTGGAAGGGCATCAGAGATGGTTAAACTTACAGAATGAGATGCCAGAAAAAGATGTATAGCAGGAAAATTGAATATCAGGCCCTATCTGTTTCAAATTGGACACTAAAAATCTAGGCAACAAAGTTAGTGGATATTTCTGAAAATGTAGGTCTGTCTTTTGCTGCGTCTCAGTTTCCTCATTTGTAAAATAGCGTTTCCATACTCACAAAGAGAGCTGAGCGAACAACGGACATTTCAGTTTGGCCAATATAACAAAAAAAGATCGGTTTGTTTCAAATTGAAGCTGAATTTCTTTGTTTTTTTTTTTGCTGGAACCAAACCCCTCCAAAATTCATTTTGGATCAAAAAACACCTGAAATGAAACGACCCATTTTTCCAGCTTTTTGTTTTGGTTTTGGGGTGTTTTTTGATCTGAAATGGATTATTTTGTTGAATTTTTGGTGGTTCTCATCCTTATAAATATAGCTATATTTTGAAACAAAAGGTCTAAGGGCTTGTCTAGACAAACAGCTAGCAAGCAGACAGCTGGGGTATAGATGCTCTGTCTGTGTCGACCCTGCTGCAGCTCACTAAAGGTTCTCTAGTGCTCTTTTACCTACACTGCCTTGACGCGGGAGTAGATGCAAGCACCCTACGGCACTTTTAGTGAGTGGCAGCAGAGTCCATGCGGATAGTTCCTGTGTGGCAGGCTAGTGTGCTATAGTTTTTCCACACCAGCTTGCTGCACATTAACCCTTGGTCTAGACAAGTCCTCAATGTTTTGTTTCAAAATGGTCAAAATAAACCATTTTGACTGTTTTTTGGGGGGAAAATAATCCATTTATTCTGCCAAAAGTATTGGCTGAATTTGACCTTAATTCACTGATAGTTTCAGTATCCCCCAAAATGCATTTTTTTAAAGTGAATTTACTGGTTGCCAAAAAAAAAAAAAAATCACCCAGCTTTACTCACAGAGATATTGTGAGGGTTCACTGATGTAGGTAGCGCAGCACAAACAAACATTCTAATTATTATTCTTGTGTGCTCTAAATGAAAGAAATTGGTTTATTTTTTTCCCTTCAGTACATTATGGACCAGCCTGCAAAATGTCATTGTAAGAATCAAAGTCCCACTTTGAGTTTTAGGAGCAGAGAAAGCCCATTAAGCCATGTGCTATAAATTTGATTAGCTTAAATTCAACCCAAGTGATTTCTTCTCAGTGGTTTAAGTATCCCTCCTTCCTTGTGTCTTTGAGAGGTTTTAAGGCAATATTTTGGACATGTCTTGGTCAAATCCAAGCTCCACTGAAGTCAATGGGAGTTATATCACTGACTTCATTCAGGTCAGGATTTTCCCCCCGGGTCCTTACTAGAAATATTAACAATAGCAGATGTTACTGCAATTGGAAGATCCCCTCCCTCATCAGCTCTCAGTTATTCACACCGTCAGTAGGAGATACAGTCTACATTCTGCTTTCAGAGAGGGAAAGTCCCCATGTGTCATGCGTGAAGTGTCACCTTTCTAAGCTAAGGCTTGAAATGTAGTGAAATCATCACTAGCAATTAAAGGTGACCCGGGAAAGGTAACTCATGTTCACTTCATTAGCATGACTAGATTTTAATTGCATCTCCTTACACCTTAGGTTTGCAGAACGGGCAGTTCTCTTCCTCTTCTGCTTTTTTGCAATCCTGCTGTTCTCCCGGGACCCAAAATTCATCCCAGGTTGGGCAAGTTTATTCACTCCTGGGTAAGATTCTATTTTCAATCCATTGTAACATTTTTTCAATAGTATTTCCAGGCTTTTGAGATCCCTGTGTTTTCCATTGTCCTTGTTTATACTGTTGTCCAGGTTTCATGGAGTAAATGGAGCTGAGCCTTATGTATCTCTCTAGAACCATTTTAATTGTTTATGTTTCCAAGAGGAGGTAGTGGAAGCCTAGTGGGATGTTAGTATTGAAAATGCTCACATCTATTTCCTGACAGCCCTATGGCCTGAGCTCTGGGAATGTTGCCTATTGATACATTTAGGGCCAAGTCCTGAAGTCTTTGGGCAGGCCATTGAGTTCAGTGCGGGTTTGGGCTGAATAAAGGCTGCAGGAGTTCACCCCTTAGTGCTTTTCTCTCTGCTTTGCAACCTTTTCTCTGTTGTGACATCCAGACCTTTCTTATGTGAAGACAAAGATTAAGAACCATAAAGGCAATAATAATAATACTCACAGAGCGAGAGTGAGTTGTTTCTGCACAGAAAAGAGCCCAGCTCTATTTCTCTAGGGATACAGTTCAACAGACTATTCATATTCAGAAGAGGAGTTCACCACATGCTTGGCTCTAATGGGAATCAAGTACATACTTTACAGATTAATTTTGTTCTCAATATTTAACAGTTACTTAAAGTTAAAGCTTAAATGCTTTGCTGAATTGGGGTCTAGAGTTTTTATATCACGCTCTTCATTTTAGAAGCTGAGCATTTTACAAAGAGATCATAACCAAAAAAGGCCAATGATCTGATTTTTCTACTTCCCTGCAACCAGCTTAGGCAATCTCCCCAGACCTCCATAATCGGTATTCTTCTCACAAACTCTAACAACAGAAAGTGATTCAGTCATTCGAGCAGCCAGCACTGCCACCCCCTCCCTGTTTTTTTAAAACCAGGTTTTTGTGTTTTCAGTGTGTCTGATCAGTTTTCTAAAGGAGTCACAACCAATCTTAGAAATGTAGCTCAGAGGGGAATTTAAAAAAAACTAATAATGAACAATGAGTGTTGTTGATGCAAAATCCTAATCCTCTTTGGTAAATCCCAATTTTTATAAACTTGACAAATCTCAAGACTTTTGCTGCTTACAAGTGTTTCTGCTCCTCCTGGACAGGTTTGTCTCAGATGCGGTTACTGGAGTCGCCATAGTGACCATACTGTTCTTCTTCCCTTCACAAAGACCATCCTGTAAATGGTGGTTTGACTTAAAAGGTAGGTTGTAAGCCCTCAGGGTAGGGACTCTGTCCCCTTCTTTTGTGTTCTCTATAAGGTGAGCACACTGCAGGAGCTCAGCACATAATAGTAAGGCAGGGTACTCAGTCAGCAGGTATGGGGTAACATTTTGAAAAGCACCTAAGTCCCATTGACTTTCAATGAGACTTAGGCGCCTAAGTGCCTGAGTCACTTATGAAAATGTTACCCATATGGCTATGGCCACCTTCATCTTTAATTGGACGTGCAGCTTGTGAAGCCCATGGGGCTCATCTTACAGCAAAGCAGCACAAAACAAAAGCAACTGCCATTACGTCCTTTCATGCAAATTAGCTGTTGCTTTCAGGCTCCGGGCAGGTCCTCAGACTCCCATTGGATGAAATGTGGGTGTCCTTAGTTCACAGAACATGACAGCCCTACCAGTTTACCTTTCCATATGACACAACAATTGAGTTCTTATTCAGAAGTGACCTTCTGGGGGAGACACAGCAATTTCCTTCCTAGAAAGCTCCTACCACTTTGAGCTGCAAGTAGAAAATTATACGGTGATGAACTTGTCCACAAAATTACAAATGTCAGAAAACTTCCTCCTGCCGTAATCTGCCAGATGTCAGAGAGGAGAATATCTATGTCTGTTACACCAAGGAAATTGTCCTTTTTTGTTAATAAAAAAACCAGCTGAGAAAAAGCCCAAGAAAACCTTAACTGCTAGAACTTTTTTGCTGCCTGTTTAATTGAAATTGAAATATCCATGTGTTCGTTATTAAGTGATCATCAGCTAACTTTGACACCAGTGAGTAACGTAGCTATTTTATCAGATGACAAGTTATTTGTTAATCTGTGTGTGTGTGTGTTTGGTGGGGATCTCTGTCTAGCATCAAACACTGAGAATCCGCCCTTGCTGTCTTGGAGAAGGGCCCAAGAGACTGTACCTTGGAACATTATCTTGCTGCTCGGTGGAGGATTTGCCATGGCAAAAGGATGTGAGGTAGTTTTTGGAGTGATGCCCATCATCAATGTTACCTTGCTGTCATTCTACTCTATGCCCATGGTTTTTAAAAGAGTATCAGTTTGGCTTCTGACTTTGCTCCTGCAATTTTGCACCTGCAGTGTATGGCAGTTGAGTGACTGGATCTGACATCTAAGGGCTATAACATGCACCCCCCTCCCCCGCCCACCCCAGGGTGGCTGCATTTCAGAGGTGGGTGGGCGAAGTGATCTCTATTTATATGTAGTTTGCAATTCTGCGAAATGATCTGAGTCTTGCATGGAAATGCAGGAACTCGGATATAAAACCTGCTGCATTTTCTCTCCTGCTGCAGGAGTCAGGCTTGTCTGTCTGGATCGGAGGCCACCTGCATCCCCTGGAGAACGTGCCGCCGGCGGTGGCTGTCGTGCTTATCACAATAGTGATCGCCTTATTCACAGAGTTTGCCAGCAACACAGCCACAATTATAATCTTCCTGCCTATCCTGGCAGAACTGGTAAGATACGTCACCATGATGGGGCCAGCTTTGACCCCTCTGTGGTCTCTCTCAGCGCACACCCTTAGGTGGTAGGCCTTGTGCCTTTACCTTATCAGACCAGGCCCTGCGCTACAGAACCTTGTGTACCAGCATGATGACTCAGCAGGCCTGACTGGGTTCAGCCCCTGCAGTTCTTCCTTTTGGGGGCTTGTGCCCTGTGGTGGCCACAGTGACAGACAGACTTGTCTGAACAGCAGGAACAAAGCGTAACATAAGAGAACAAGAATTTGAACATGACAAAATATAGCCACGCTGTAACTATCCTGATAACCAGGTCACATACAGTATTTACAAATTACTACAGTCAGCCCCATGTACTTCACAGTCTAGGTACCCTATGAAAACATTTCACTCTATTGCAGCAGCCTGGCCTCCATCAGCTGCAGAAAATGCACTAATCATCTGAGCAGCCACGGGGTCACCTCACTCCTCTGCATACTAGGCCCAATAGTCTCTAGGATCTCAGCTGGCCCATCCAGCTGTATAGGGTTGTGACCAGGGTCCCTGGAGGGGCTATACTGAGATAGCACAGTCAGGGCAAACGGCAAAGAATAGGGCAGATGATCCCCCAAACTGGTGGTTTATTCTATAATTAGATTTCACCAAGCCAGTAACCAAACAGTTCCTGTAATACCTTACTGATTACCAAGAAGCCAAAATACAGTTCTCTTTAAGCAATCCAGCCTTTGGCTCCCACCCAGACAGCCAACTCTAATATAGTGAGAGTTACTAAAAACCTTATTCACTATATATAAAGTTCTACCAAGAGATTGGACACATTACCCACCAGGACAATGAATATTTCAGATCTCACCCAAATACATGCTTATAGCCAATCCTTATTCATTAAGATTTATTAATAAAAAGAAAAGCCAGAGAGTTGCTGTGGTTAAAAGATCATTCGACGTACAGATATGAATAAAGTTCTTAGGTCAGTTTCATAGCAGAGATGGTGAGGTGGCTGCTTTGTAAAAAGCCTTCTGGAATCAGTTTAAAAGGTTATAGTCCAATTGGCAGTTCTTGTGCAGAGTTTGTTCAAATTCTTCCATGAAAAGTACAAGGTTAATCCACAGTAGACCTGGAGACCTCAGTCTTACAGGCTTAGATTTTCCCGGTCAAAGTTTAAGCAGATCTGAGATAGCAAGCATCAGATGCGAAACTTCCTTTATAGATTGAAGCAAGGTGTGTTCACAGCAGGGCTTCCTTGGTTGAAGAATAGGTAATGTATATTGTTCCTTCGAAGCTAATTCCTCATTCCTAGGCATACACTGGTAGCTAGTTGCATTCATTAGCATAGGGCAATTAACCATCAAACAGCTTACAGGTAGTTTACTACAAATTTCAAAGATAAATGAAAGAATAATATTATTGCACCACAAATCCCATCTAAATGATAATATCCCCTTTTGACCTCTGAATCAATAGACTATCGTAATGAATCATTAAAGACAGGAACAGAATTTTAGCATCTACAAGCTAATTAGATCACATTAAACTTCTAACAAGGTAAACATAGACAAATACAACTAGGATCTATTCTTGATTCTCTAACAATACAGGCTTCCATGTCAAGGACTGTAGTCTATTTAAAATGCCAGTCTATTTAAAATTCCTATAAGGAATGGATCTGTATACAATTTCAGTACTCTTCTAATATGGCCTTAAGGTATTGGTTTTGGGTCACTCAGCCTGCTGGTTGCTTAACCCTCGCTGGCTCAGCCTCACAGTGGTCTCCGTGCTCCCTGAGGCCATTTAAAGAGACCTCAGGTTTTCGTCAACCAGTAGTTTTGCGATGTTGTGACTGCAGGATTGAGTATTGTGTATTCAAGTGGTTAGAACAGGCAACAGGGAGTCAGAATTCTTGGTGTCCATTTCAAGCTCTGCCACTGACCTGCTGTCTGACCCTGGGCAAGTCACTTCCCCACTCTGTGCCTCAATTTCCCTATCTGTGAAATGGGGATAACAACACCTGCGCACTTCACAGGGAGTTTACAAGGCCTGCTTAATATATTGGACTGTTTGGAAACAAGATGCTAAATGAGTGTAAGTACATGCTGCACAACATGCATAATAATAATCTTTTAAAATGTTATTAGCTATAGAACAGCAGGATATGCTATTATAAAGCATAGATCACTGAGTTCTGCTAGGCACAGTGCTGTAATTATTTGCATTCTTAGATGTATCTCCATTGTAGCTCAGAACCCCTAATGTACAGTGTGTTTTTTTTAATTCTGTTCTTTTAAGGCAATTCGTCTGAAAGTAAATCCCCTATATTTAATGATACCAGGAACTATAGGATGCTCATACGCTTTCATGCTGCCAGTCTCCACGCCCCCAAACTCAATTGCATTTTCTTCTGGACACCTGATGGTCAAGGATATGGTAAGTTGTTTTATGTATAGAAATCACTGAAGACACAATCATCTAGATGAAGAGTTTTTAAGACAATAATTTCGAGAGATGCTGCCAAATCAGCATTTTGTAAAATAAAATCACAAAGGTCAGTTTCTGTTATGAGCAGTGTGTGAAGGCAAAGAACCTCATTCATGGTCGGTCAGATCTAGAAAGTGTTATTTAGGTAAAAATGGGCCAGATTCTGCCCTTGATTAAACACATGTAAATCCATAGTAATTCAACTGCTTTCAGTGGATTTACTCCCAAATTTCTTCTGTGTAACTGAGAGCTGAGTCTGACCTTTAACTAATTGAAAAGTGGAGCCACGAACTTGAAAAATAATCAATTTTCTGTCTCTCCTTTTAGATATTAAACAAATTTATTGTAACAAGGGGATGCTCATCTCCCTGCTGTCCATTTTGCTGAGTTTGAGATCAGACCTGTCACAAAGATCTCTGCTCTCAACTTTGGGAGAGTGAACATGAGTCCTTTAAATGACTCCTACGGAAGTGTCCTTGACCTTATCTTCTTCACGTTCTATTACAGCACTTCCCCTTTGCTAATGAAGTTTATATGGCTTTCACAGGTTCCAGTGAAAAATAACCTTTGGCATCTGTTGGACATAACTAGTTCTGCAGTTGTTTGTGACCTAGGGTTCTTTGCACTGATTTATCTTCTAGATCATGAATAAAATATCAAACCATGAAGTTATTGAGCATCCCAAGCTAAATTTCCCAGTACGCCTTGGTCAAAGTCACCATCTCTATGTGAAGTGCATGTTACTACATTCCTTTTAATTGGTTAAGTGGATATACTGCCAGTGGTATCTGATGTAGATGCTGGCCGAATCAACTGCACTAGAATATTTTAGTCTTTTCTGATCTGGAAGAAATTATTTGACATAATATGCTTGGAGCAATCACCCAGGCAATTCCCATTCAGGAAGATGATAGAGTGAAACAGAGAGAGAGAGAGGAAAGACAGACTAGTCTGGGAAAGCCAGAAAGCTACAATATGAAGCTCTCCAAGTGAGCAGTAAAATTAATGTGTCTCAAAACTCAACAGGAAACACGTATATGAATTCTCAGATGTGCTGTCAAGTTCTCTATAGAGACTAAATATACAGCCTGTATAACAATTACCCTCACTAATGAAGAGACATGCTATTTCCTAAACAAAGAGTCACTAAGAGCTACTTCTCCTTTTGATTTTACTATTAAGTTTGTTTTGCTTTGTTTTCCTGTCTGGTATATTCTTGTTGGCATTTTTTAAAAAAAAGCCCCTCTTATTAAGGCAAAGTTACAATGAAGTGTTTACATCCTACACTGTACATTACTATTAGATTTTTAATGTAGATCCTTACATTAAAGAGCACCAAGGGAATGTTTTCAATTCACTGGGCAGAAGAGCTTGACCACAAAACTCCTATGAATGTCCATCAGAGTCAATTTAGTACATCTCTATACTCCAGACTGAGCATATGTCCTCTTGTATAACTCCTCACCTGTGGTCTGTGGACCCTTAATGGTGCACTAAGCCCTTTTTGATGATTTGCAGAATAAAACATTTTTATAAGCAATGGCTGAGGAGGGGAGATGGTCACATAGGGGAAAGGATCTCCTTCTTATAAGTGCAACCATTCAGAGCTGGTTAGAATTCACATGAAGATGGCTCAGACGTTTATGTGGTGATGGCCACACTAAGTGACCGTTTTCATTCTCATGCCATTCTCACACTCTTATCCTCAAGGCCGGTGAACATGAGCAGAAATCACTAGACCTGTTTGGTAGGAACCTAGTCTTATGTGATTCCGTAGTGTAGTAGGTTGGTTTGGAGATCGCTGGTATTAGCTGCTAAGTTGGTTTGGTTACCCAGGGCCTCAGCCCACACCCCAGTGCTTCTCAGCATTTGCACAAACACTCAGTAAATGAGGAAGTGAGAACTGGGGAGAAAAGAGCAGGCCTGTTTTCAGTTTCCTTCAGAAGAGAAGGGTGACTGGAAACACACTAGGAAGGGGATTGAATATTACAGAACATCTTGGTGTGCGGAAGGGCAAGGAGAACACTCAGTGAAAAGCAAGGAGGTGATGAGAAATTGGGTAGGCTTCTCTCAAGATTCCTCCCCATTTTCCTCTCCTTACGACTTCTTGCCCCAGAGTTGCAGTTACTCCCCTTCAGGAGTAAGGCTAGACACAGCTACTTCCAAAGCCCATCTGTACTGTTTTTTACCTCAGCCAGAGGGGATTGCTGGAGAGTGACCTGAGGCAATCCCTCTCCCACAGGCTGAGCTTCACATCACTTACAGCCTCTGCCAGCCTGAAAAGTGAGAATCTGGGACCAGAACCTAGTTTGCCCAGTTGGAAGCACATAGCATTGCCAGGAATCCTGCCCTGAGTGAGTGAAATCCAGACAACAATGGGATTTAGTACTTTGCTTAAGGTCTCATTGTTCTGCAGCAGGAGGGGAGTGTTCTCATGATCCCATCCATGCTCACAGCACTGGATTCAGCAACTACCATGGCTGGGCTTATGCTTGGGAAATGCAGTTGCTTTTATAATCCACACTAAATGTGAAGGTCGCTGTCCAGCCCGTTATTGACTGGTCCACATGTGATGTTAATGAGTCTGCAAAAGCCACCCACTAGAAGACTTAGTCCTTTAAGCTCAAGTGGTAGCGGCTTGTGCTTTATACAGTCCACCAGGAGTACATGAAGAGCAGTCGGGGAAGGATGGGCAGATTCTCTAGTTTATGGCATTTCAAGACAAAGGAGTGGGTGTTTTGAGGAAACCACATTCTTCCTGAAAGGTCAGGTTGGCTGGATGTCAACTTGATTCCTTATCTGTGTCCCCTCCTTGCACAAAATCATTGTGCTCCAGTGGAAGTATGAGCAGAGGAATCCACGTGGGGGCAAGTCAGGTTACACACTAGGCTAGTCCTACTCCTTTAGTGGCAGAACCGCTCAATGACTTTGCAAACCTGCTCTCTGATTCTCAAAATCAGTGTAACAAAAGGATGGGGTGTGGGCAGAGAATAAATACAAATGACCCTCGTTGTGCTAATGAGGCACTTTAAGCAACTCACTCTCCTCTCTGGCCTTGGTGCTCAGACAGTAGCACTCATTAATACAGGGTTGGGGTTCTCTGTGCCCCCCACATCTTGTTCAGCAAATTTTACCTTGTGGTAATATGTGCCACACTCTGTCCTGTATAGGATCAATCCTTAAGGCTCTGCAACAGTGGCTGCTGCATGCAATGAGATGAGGTTCATTTTTCCTATTGGAAGCCATGGGAATCTAGCTACCTGGATTAGCCTTTCGCAAAGGAGCCAGAGGGTGAAGGGCTAGTGCCAAAGTGGTTAAAGAAGAGGAACTTCAGAGTTTAAAAGATTCATGTTGCTGAGCAGGGATCTGATCTTACAGTCTTATGTTTAAATATGCTGCTCACTCACCAAACAGCGAGCAGGTGGAATAAGAGGAAGCCAAGTTTATGTGCATGCACCCGGGTCTATGGCTCAGCTGAGAAGTTGGAATTTTATCTATCGGAGGGGCTGATCGTTATTTTTAGGGTTGGCTCAGTTTAGAGACTGTCACCCTTAATCACATCCCCTTTAACTTAATGTGAAATGATAGAAATCCAATTTGCTCCCATTCTTGTTGACAGGTCAGCTTGCCTGGATGTCGGCTTATTTCCCAAGCTTGTGTCCTGCCCTTGGCTGGCCCCAAGAAGGAGACAGTTTTATGACTTTGCTGTGATGTTCTGTGACTATGGAATGAAAGTGCAATTTGTGAAAGTCCCTTTCAGTGGCACAGGCTTACCCAATAACCTCAACGTGCTTAGCCCAACAGAGTTCAGCATTCCTTCACATCCTCTGACTTTCTTTCACCCCACTCTACCCCAGCCTCCTTACGGTTAAAAGTGTGATGACGTGCCTTCTTCTGGAGCTGCTACAATAGCATCCGGCCATTCAAGCCTGTTCTCTCTCTCCCTTTGTACACCACCCGTTGCCCTGGTTTAGACTGAGGTTTAACAGTTGCCATGGTTGTATGAGTTTGTGCCTTTGAATTGAGTGAAGTGAGAGTCAGTTGCTTTGGAAACAGTGAGCCAAGTCCTGAGGCTCCTTCTCACTTTTACTTAGGCTGAAGCCAATGGGAGTTTTGCCTGAGTGAAAACTGAGCAAAGGCTTTGGGAGAAAGCCTAACTCCTTTCGAAATTCAGCTGTTTATCAACTCAAGCTCCTGTTGTCTTTACATATTGGTAAGGGGCTTTGGTGGTTTTCTTTTCTAAGAAGTGCACACCTAACCTTTGATGATTAATTTTATTCAGCTTTCACTCTTTGCCTCCATATTGCTGTAGCTTTTCAGAATTGCTTGTTCATATTAATTGGCTAAAAATGTCTGTGGTTTCACTCATTCCCTGAACATGGACACTGATTGTATTACAGACGGGGGCTTAAAGACAGAAAATAAAACAGGAGCTTAAAGACAGAAAGTGCTTTTTAACTCACAGCAGGGCTGCTGGAGGATTCAGGGGGCCTGGGGCAAAGCAGGGGAGCTGCGGCGCTTGTACTCACCCGGCGGCGGTCTGGGTCTTCGGCGGCATTTCGGTGGTGGGGGGCCCTTCAGTTGCTCCGCGTCTTTGGCAGCACTGAAAGACACCCCCCCACCGAAATGCCGCCAAAGCCCGGACTGCCGCCAGGCTAGGGCTTGTGGGGCCCCTGCGGGACCCGGGGCAAATTGCCCTACTTGCCCCCCCCTCTGGGCGGCCCTGATCCACAGACTCTTTAAGTTGGATTCTCAGTTCCCAGATGCTCTAAGCTGACTTGTAAGAGAAACCTTTCCTTCTGCAGAAATGAAACTTAAAACAAACACATACACACTCCATTTACTGGGATGTTAGAGATGCTTTCCCAAAGCCTGATCCTGAAAAGTTTTGAACACCCATTGCTTTCAGTGAAGACAGCAATGGAAGCTGCATGTACTCCTTGGCTCTCTGGCCCTGATCCTGCACCAACAATGGCTAAAATTTCATTTATACCACTGGCACAGGATCAGGCCCCAAGTCACCAATGTGTTTGAGCGCGTGTTAAGTATGAGAACAGCTTTGTTGACTACTCATGTACTTAAAGTTAACCATGTGCTAAAGCTCATGTGCTTTGATGGATGAGGACCTAAGTCAGCATTTGGGACTGGGGGTCCCCGGCTTGAGAAAATCCAGTTGAAATGTTAATTAAACTCCTCTTTATTGAAATGTTCGTTCATGTGCAGTCAGTCCTCAGGGCTGGCAAGCGTGGTTCTTTGCTTCGAATGCTCAGGATTTCCAGGCTAAACGCAAGTATAATGTATCTGCATTTCTTTCACAGGCGAGAACTGGGCTGCTCATGAATCTTATGGGTGTTCTGCTCCTTAGCTTGGCTATAAACACATGGGCCAAGAGCATCTTCCAGCTGGACACCTTCCCTGCGTGGGCCAACATCCATGGAGAGAACATCACGTCCCTCTTGCCGGATGTGAAGAATGTTACTTTAAGCTCGCTAAATAAAATATGAACAAAGCCTGGGACTCACTCGCTTAGGACTGGGGCACTGGAATCGCCAGAGTGTACGCACAGGACAAAGGCCATGTTGCTGCTCACATTGCACAGGACTTTCCATTCATTTTATTTTATTTTTATAAATATTATTCATTGTCACTACATAATTTTTGGGGTGGGGATCTTGGAAGATTTGGCTCCTCCCCCACAGATACCTATCAAACAGTTTTAGAAAACTTTGTTCTTCATTAGTATTACATGGATGACCAAGTAAGTCTCTAACATTTCCAGGGTAAATGCCACTCCTGGTGAAATCTATGGGAGTTTTTCTGATACCCTAACTCATGCTGGATGGTATCCTTACTCCCATGAGTGAGGTCAATGGGACCATTTCAGGTGCTACGCAACTTGAATCAGGGTATCAGAACCAGGTTCAGAGGGGGGCCATGCTTGATCCCTGTGATTCTAGAACACTTGTTAGGGGTCAAGTTTTCACAAGGATTTCACAAGTAATTGTATCGTGTAGTATGAAGACTATTTCTTCAGCTTATGAAAGGATAATTCAGGAGACTATGACTGAGTCTAGCCAGAATTTGGTGTATTGCTCCACAGTGGGCATTTGGTAACAGTAGGTTTCCAAACACATTCATTAGCTTGGGAATTATTTTAAAACCCAAGACAATAATTTTCACTAACACTTTTGTACTGACTGGAAAGGCAGAGATTTGTGGCCATATTCGCTCCTGATGTAACTCTGTGTTTGTGTCCATCAGGGGCTTGACACCAGTGGTTTATGTGGCTATTCTTAAGTTGGTGAACTTCCTTTAACTGAGGTTTGAGGTTGACCTACTCATGACAGTGCTGTTGAGTCACAAGTCAGTAGACTGTTCGCAGAGGAATGTTGATATTTTTGCGAAACGGAGTTTGATTCTTTTATCTGATTGCTTGGGTACTTTCAATGAAAGGATTTGCAAATTGAGCATGATTTTCATCACCATTGTATCCAAACACTTGTATTTTGTTTGTGTAAGACTTTATTTAATTAAAGATCAGTATTTGAAACAGATGGGTTGAAAGATGAGGAGTCTTATATGGTGCTTTGGGGATGGTTAGCGAGGGAATCCTTGCACTGATACAGATGTTGGATTCAACTGGACCAGATTCCCAGCTGGTGTAAACTGGCATAGCGCCAATGGCATCGACGGAAGTAAACTGATTTACACCAGCTGAGATCTAGCTCAGTTTTCCCTTGAGTTACTCAAAAGATTGTGTCAGCTCTGAGAGCAGACAGGGTAATTTATCCATCAGACCCAATTCTCTCTTTAATCGCAGTTGCTGCTGTTGCTGTGAAAACTATATTGATTACATCACAGTATGGATATTTCCAGAGGGGTCAAGCTGAAACCAAAACTGACCGAACATGGAACTCAGCTGATGTTGAGACGAAGTCCTCGTGATTAGGGAACTTGTACAATAAAATACATTTATTAGCGTGCCACTGTGTTATGTGTTATCTGTGAAGCCAGGGGAGAAACGTGGGGTATGAGGGTCCTCTCACTCGCCCCAGTCTCACTCCATTGGCTTCAATGGAGCTGCTCCTCATGTAGGCTGGGGTGAGGGAGAAAAGAGTCTGGTTCATTGACGCTCTGCCTGTGTTGTCCCCATTCTAGTCAGGCCAGGAACCCTGCAGACTCAGTGGCAATGTCATCCGTTTAAGAGTGTGATTAAAGTAAGGCTTTGAAGCAGCATATCCATGAGCTTGTTGGGCCAGTTTCTGGCTCTCTCGGCTAGAGGTGTATGGTGACAGTGGGGACACAGAGCAGCAGAGACTGGAGCCATTCTGCCTGGGCAGTGGTGGGGAGATGCCTTTTGTGGGTGCTAGCAGCGCCGCATGCACGACACCACCAGGGGAAGTAACAAGGTGCAGCACATGCGGCCCTCAGGGCTGGCAGCAGGTGCTATGCCCCCAGGTTGCCTGGTCATGGCCTTTTGGGGGCATCTGGTGCTAGCTGGGCCTTGCTTGTGTTCAGGGAGTGCTGTCAACCACACTGTGGCTGCCTCCTCTTGAGCCTTTGCCAGCTGCCATTGCACCTGCCCTGGAGGAAGCCGAATGGAGCCATTAGTCGCTATAGTGCCACTTCCTGTAGGCTTGGCCACATTCATCTCAGCAGGAGCCTGGATTCCTAGCAAATTACTTTGTACAGGTCTGAATTGTCTGCTTCGCTTGGCCTATGGCTCAACACTTAAACTTCGTCAGGATCACGGGACAGTATAAGAGGCCTGATGCTGGCTGAGCTGGTGACGCAGCTTCTCTGAGCTCCGCCACTAGGATTAATTTTTGAATCCAAGGGCTCTGGCTTTGGAGCCGTTATGCTGCTTCTATGGCCATCCTGGGGCCTGTATGTACGTGGGATGAATTGCAAAGTGAAAACGGCTCCCTTCTTACAATTCTGCCCATCATCCTATGGAGTGTTGATCTCACAGTAGAGGCAGTGATTACGATGAATGCAGTTTATCCCTACAGCAGGAGCCCGGCCTGCCTGGCACAGACAGTATAGTAACTCCTCACTTAACGTTGTCGTCATGTTCCTGAAAAATGCGATTTTAAGCGAAAAGATGTTAAGTGAATCCAATTTCCCTATAAGAATTAATGTAAATGGGGTGGGGGGGGTTAGGTTCCAGGGAATTTTTTTTTGCCAGACAAAAGGCATTATATACATTTTAAACAATTTTAAACAAGCAATTTAATACAGGTATAAGTTTTAAACAATTTTAAAGAAACAATTTAATATAGTAACTCCCCACTTAACGTCCTCTCACTTAACCTCCACACCTTCCCCCAAGCCCCCACCCTTAACCTGCCTCTTCTCCCCCCCCGCTCCACTTCCTCCCGCTTTACTCCGCACGCCGCATCCTCACTCTTTCCCCCCTCCCCCCAGCCTCCCAAGATGTGAGGTTCTTACCCACGAAAGCTTATGGTCCCAATACTTCTGTTAGTCTCAAAGGTGCCACAGGACCCTCTGTTGCTTTTTACAGATTCAGACTAACACGGCTACCCCTCTGATCACAGGATCTGGGCACTTTTATAGCACTTTCCATTTGAGGCTCTCAAAGTGCTTCACAAATGCATCTTGCCTGGGGAGGTAGGGAAGTACAGATGGGGAAACTGAAGCACAGATGGCCTAAGTGATTTATCCAAGGTCATCCAGTGGGTCTGTGTCAGAACTGGAAACCAAATGTAGATGTCCTGCCTCCAAGTCCTGTACTTTAGCCACAGACCATGCTCCCTTCTCTCCGTATCTCTCTAATCAGGATACTGCTTTCAGAGCCCAAAATGTGTGCATCCCCCACGGCTCTGGTCTTTCCTTAGGTTTTCTGGTTCAAAGCACTCCTGGGAATGTGGGATTATGTAATTCTGCTCCTTTGTAGCCATGTATGCACCGGTCCTAGAGTAATTGCGCTCGCCTAAAGTCTTATTTCATGGTTTTAAGAGTATCACTAACCATGCAACCCTTTCTTACTTACATTTGTTGCTAGCACCAAAAATCACAATGATTGCATTATACAATTGTATGCACCAACTTGCCTCTTCCCAACCCCTGCAGTCTGCATCACTGCCTCGATAGCTGCTAAAAGACTTAGGCCTAAATTTTCACATTTGTATATAATCCATCCTGAATTTTAACTCTTAAGCCTTCATGTTCATCACTTTCTAAGGTTAATCAGGCCACTGGCAGTTACGTCCCTTGTAGTTCTCAAGACTCCTGATATGTTACGTGACTGAATCGTTGTCATAGTTTTTTTTCTTCATAAGCGACTTTCCAAGACCATCATGATCATGTAACACAGATTTTCCACGCTTTGGACTTGATGAAACACTAGCTGATGTTGAACGTTTGTTTTCTCGTGTCTTTACACTTTCCGTTTTTCAGCCACTTGTCCATATTGGGTGTACAACATTTCAAATAAAAATAACACACGGAGAACGCCAACAAACTAGTAAATGAGAAGATTTCCTCATGTCTCACTGGAACAAAACGGCACACTACAGAGAATGACTGAGTATGGACTAACAGAGGGTCGTTACCACCCACATTGGCTACAATGACCTTGGTTCCGGCTGATTTGGCGTGCAAACACTTTTTCTTCCGCCATCAGGGGGATGTGGGGCAAGGGACAAATTAGCCTGAAAGGCCCCCCAGGTACAGCGTGGCTCTCCATCCCACTCTGCCCCTCATACCGCCCAACTTCCCCTGTCTGCCAGAGACAGGGTCCCAGCTGCCACCTTCAAGCCTGGGGTCTGGGCTGCTGGTCCCGCACTCCATGGACCTTGGGCTGCCCGCCCCACTGGCTCCGGAGCTCTGGCTGCAGCCCCGCACTCCTGGGTCCCAGCAGCTGCCCCCCCATGCCCGGGGTCCCTAGGGACATCTCTGTCCGCTATTACAGAATTTTTTCTGAGAACCCCCAATACATTTTGTGAACCCCAAGGGTTCCCAAACCCCAGTTTGGAACCACTGGTCTACCAGCTCATAGTAACACTACATGGTGCTTAAAACAGAAATTGAAGAAGAATCCTGTAAACAACAGGGAAGATTTTGGGGAGTCAGTGTACAGATTGCTGAGTTGGAATTTGTCAGGACAGCAGGGTTAAGATGTTCCAATGCTGTGCCATGAGCGCTTTAATTATGCAAAGTGGTAAAAGCTTCAGCCAAAAGACAGTACCTTTGGCACTGGCAGCACGGCACTCCTTAACGTCACCATGGAGCATTGGTTCAGCAAGAAGTCAGAGAGCCAAGTGCCATTTACTGACTCACCACGCTTGATTCTTCCTTAGCTTTTCCTCACAGGTCTTCCATCCAGACTCAGACCTAATTGGCTTGTGAGATCAAACACGTTTGAACCCCAAAGTGACATGGCAGCATCTCACCACAAGAGGTCACAGTTGCTTCACATAGGTGAGAAAGACCCCACAACTAGCAATAAAATTCGTTGCCATGAAGGAAGCTCTTGCATTAAGCTTTGGAGAAGGTTAGGAAAAGTCTGACAGTCATGTTTCCGGCTCATTTTTCAGAGAATATAGAACAGGCGTATATAGAAAAGGAAGGAAATCTCAGGTTTAAAATCTGCCCCTGAGCCCTCCGACAGTTATCCCTGCTGGAACTTAGATGCATATCTAGATTTATCCATGAATTCTTGCATGTGCATTAAGCGATCAAATTATACAACAGTAGGAGGAGGAATAACCCATCTACCAACTTTAGCTCAGACACACTCTGGGAGCACAATGAATCAGTTAAGTGGGAGAAGAGTTATATTTACAGAAGGGAGTTATCACAATTTGGTATCAGACTATTAATTTATTTTGCGTATGGTCCCTGTTTGACAGAATCTCTTGGGTCCAGTAATGTAACTCCTTGTTTATTTTGGGCCTGAGCCTGCCTCTGTTACTCAGTTACTCTGTGCAGCTAAGGAGTCAAATTTGTCATTAGTGCTTTAATTTTCCAGGAGGCAAATACAGAAAATGGCACAGAAACTATTTACCTATCTTGGGACTGCTCATGTGAGTGCAGGCTGCAGGACTAGTCCCTTTGTTACCACTGGGACCAGGTTATAGTATTTCTACTGCCTTCCACGATCCAGCAAGTATTCATCTTCCCTGATCCACAGGCACCTGCCACGCACAAAGTCGCTGAATAATTTGCTGCCCCAGAAGACTGCCTGTCTAGCTTGTAAGACAGGTTCAGCCTAGGACAGTACAGTGGCCTAATGCTAAAATTAGTTAGTATTCAAATAAAGGAGAAACTAGATTAATTTTAAAATAGTTCATAATGAGACCTTAATTGATTCTACAGGAGACAACTGTTGGATCTTTGTTCAATCCTTTTATGTTCTGGAAATTGAATTCATATCCTCATGCAAGCAATTCCGAAGGAAGCGCAAAATAAATAACAGCTTCTTTTGTGTTGCCCTGACGGTCGTCCCTTCACAGACAGAACAGCTGTATTAGTTCTGTATGCGGCATTCGATGGCTGGTTTATGCTGTTCACATAATGTCTGAAGCATCGCTAGGAAACCTTTGTGTTACCAGCCGACTGAGGAGCATAATTACTATAACTACAGTGCAGAACAGCTGGGGTGTAGCTGCTAAACCTGAAAATGCTCAATTTGCTATCCCCAGCAAGTGCTCATCAGATGCATGATGCTTTGTAACATTTGCTTGTGCTTTATAGAGATTATGAGTGTGCCTGTCTTGAGAGAGGTCTAATGTGCATAACTAGCATTACTTTAGTTCTTTCTGCGAGGTGACAGTAAAGACGATTTTGTTTCAAGTTCTGCACAAATCTATAGTCACAGCAGCACAGGAGTTTCTTAGGATTAGTCTGCTGGCCCAAGCGGCTGCAGATCTGGAGGATGTGGGCTATGGACACGTTCCCCTGCATGGGAGAATCCACTGAATGGCATAAAGCCTCCATAACTCTACTTCACCTTCTACACCCCAGGGTCCTAGCATAGGGGGCATGCCCAGGGAGAAGGAGGCTTGGTCTGGAGGCCATTACAACTAGCTAATCTCCAGCTGCCAGACAATTGATGGCATCCATTATAAAATACAATAGCTTTAGGCTGCTCTAAATTATACTGGGGACTGGTGTGGCAGGGGTTGGCAGGGCTGGCGACAGAGGAGTGAGGGACTGGCTGGCTTCAGGCAGGGGGATGCGGCAGGGGTTGGCTGGAGACTGGACAGCGGGTGCGGGGCTGGCTGCAGGCAGGGCAAGGGGTGCAGGGCTGGTGTGGGCAGGGCAGGGGTACAGGGCTGGTGCGGGCAGGGGTGTGTGTGTGGGGCTGGCTGGCTTCGAGCAGGGCTGCAGGGGGGTGCGGCAGGAGTTGGCTGTGGGTAGGGGGTGCAGCAGGGGCTGGCTGTGGGCAGGGGGTGCAGGGCTGGCTGCAGGCAGGGCAGGGGGCGGGGCTGGGGCGGGCAGGGCAGGGGGGGCAGGGCTGGTGCAGGGCTGGAGGCAGGGCAGGGGGTGCAGCAGGGGCTGGCTTCGGGCAGGGGGTCAGGGCTGGCTGCAGGCAGGGCAGGGGGTGCGGGGCTGGTGCGGGCAGGGGGAGCAGCAGAGGCAGCTGGAGCCCCAGCCCTTTAAATAGCCCCCGAGACCCCCGCTACCCAAGGGCTCTGGGGGCTATTTAAAGGACCCGGGGCTCCCCTGCTTCTACCGCCCCGGCCCTTTAAATAGCCGAGGGAGCTCTGGGGAAGCAGCGGGGCTCCAGCGGCTATTTAAAGGGCTGGGGCGGTAGAGGCAGCAGGAGCGCCGGACTTTTTAAATAGCCCCCCAGAGCCCCGCAGCCCTATCCCAGGGCTCCAGCAGTGGGGCTCTGGTGGCAATTTAAAGGGCCTGGGGCTCCAGCCCCTGCTGGGAGCCCCAGGCCCTTTAAACAGGGCAGGCTCCAGACACCAGCCCTCCAAGCACCTGGAGGGGGGCGGCGCTCACCGGGGAGAGCAGCGGGGCCGCGGCCAGGCTCGCCGCCCTCCTCCCAGCACTCCGGCCGGTCAGGGAGAGCAGGGCCCCAGCCGGGGTCTCTGCCCTCCTCCCGGCGCTCCGGCCAGTCAGGGAGAGTGGGGCCCCGGCCGGCCGGAGCGCCGGGGGAGGGCAGCCCCGCACTCCCCGGCCGGAGCGCAGCAGAGAGGGCAGCGAGGCCGGCCGCGGCCCCACTCTCCCTGGCCGGCCGAAGCGCCGGGGGAGGGCGGCGAGCCAAGCCAGGGCCCCGCTCTCCCCGGCGGCCGGAGCGCTGGGGGGAGGGCGTGAGCCCGGCCGGGGTCCCGCTCTCCTCGACTGGCTGGAGCACTCCGTCCAGCCAGGGAGAGCAGGGCCGCGGCCGGGCTCGCCGCCCTCTCCCCGGCGCTCAAGCCGGTCGGGGAGATCTGGGCCCTGGTTGGGCTCGCCGCCCTCCCCGCGGCGCTCCGGCCAGCCGGGGAGAACGGGGCCGCGGCCGGGCTCGCCGCCCTCTCCCCGGCGCTCAGGCCGGTCGGGGAGAGCTGGGCCCTGGCCGGGCTCGCCGCCCTCCCCTGGCACTCCGGCTGGCCAGGAAGAGCGGGGCTGCGGCCGGGCTCGCCACCCTCCCCCGGCACTCCGGCTGGCCAGGGAGAGCGGGGCCGTGGCTGGGGTCGCCGCTCTCTCCCCGGCGCTCCGGCCGGCCAGGGAGAGTGGGGCCGCCCACCCCCGGCGCTCTGGCCGGCTGGGGAGAGCGGGGCCCCGGCCGGGCTCACCGCCCTCCTCCCGGCGCTCCGGCCGGTCGGGGAGAATGGGGCCGCGGCTGGGCTCGGCACCCTCCCTGCCGGGGGGCGGCGAAAAGCTTCTTTGCCTGGGGTTAGCAAAAAAGCCAGAGTCGGACCTGCCTTTAAATTGCCCCCTGGGGAAGCCGGGCCATGCCGGTACACCATACCGGGGCTTGGGCACCGGGCTCTCTTAGGCGCGGGGCCCGATTCAGAGGAATTGGTTGAATTGGTCTAAAGCTGGCCCTGCTCCTTGTAGTTCGGCACTAAGCACAACGCAGATAGATTGGAGTCTCTGAGCTGGAGCTGTTAATAGCTCCTGGCAGTCACTGTGAATTTATTCCAGATCTCTTTTTCCTTGATATCTCTATGGCATCAGTCACTGTGGGCTCTAGGAGTCTGAATTCTGTTTACACCAGTGCCCTCTGAAAACAGCCTGGGAGCAGGTGGTGCAAGAGAGTGCACATCAAATTGAAAGAGTTTAACTTAGCATGGCACAGCAGGGCAGACAGCATGTGCAAATTAAACAGCAATTCACTATTAAAAACATTTTTAATGAGCTTTAACAGTTCGGTGAGCAACCTGTAATTAGCCTAAATCACTTCACGCAGAAGCAGCATTTTAATGTGAAACTATCCGGCTGTGATGTACGTTTGCCAGGAAACAGAAATGGCTCCCATCAAACATACAAGCTCTGTATCAATCCTGGTAACAATCAATTCAGGTGCGTCAAGAACCACAGAGAAATTTCACAGAGTTTGTGCTTTGGCCTGTATCTACTCTACCAACTGACTAAGGTTTTCTATAGAAGCATCACCGTAGCATCTGTGGGAATTCTCTGTCCCTTGAAATCTTTCAGTCAGGCCTGGATGTCTTTCTAAAAGGTCCTCTTTAGCTCAACCACAAATTATTGGGCTTGATGCAGAAATCACTGGGTGAAATTCTATAGCCTGTGTTATGTGGGAGTCAGACTAGAGATCACGTGGAGCCCTCCTGGCCTTAAAATCTATTAACCTAAACGCTTTACAGGTAAACTACATCTGCATTCAGAGTAGCAGCCATGTTAGTCTGTATCCGCAAAAAGAACAGGAGTACTTGTATGCATCCGAAGAAGTGGGCTGTAGTCCACGAAAGCTTATGCTCTAATAAATTTGTTAGTCTCTAAGGTGCCACAAGTACTCCTGTTCTTTTTACATCTGCATTGTAAGTTTCCTACGGCACTTCAAGGGATCACTGCTCTTCACCCTCCCCTGGTTTTAGGAGGCCGTCCTTGGGCTGGGTGTACAGTGTGGGTATCTAGCAAGGCCAAGGGCAGAGAGAGATGGATGATGTCGCTCTGTGGCAGAAATCCCTGTAGGAGTTAATGCTGCTCCTTCCACTGTGCAAATTCTACCCCCTCTCCCCCACTTGAAGGAGTAAGAACGTGCAGTTGCAGCAGGGAGAACTATGAGCTACTAATACAGCTGTGCTGCCGGGGCAAGGACTTTTTGCCTAAGCTTGAGTTCAGTGGAGGTGGGCCCCTCTTGCAGATGTCTTCTACCCAAACGTGGGTGTGAGGCTGTGCCTCCCATCATTCCACGTTTCCTCCAGTCCTGTTAGGAGGACGGGGATGCATCAGGCCTGTTGTTGTTTGGAGTCATCAGTACGTTTTTTGGGTTGTTTTTTGTGGCATGGAAGGGATGATTGCAGCTCTGAAGAAGCAGATGACAGTGGAATCTTGCTATAACCATTTCCTTAAAAATTGTTGATACCTTAAACTTCTGCCGGAGCGCAGATAAAGAAGATTGTGTGGGAGCTATTTATTTATGGACTTTTTTTCCAGTGACAGCAATCACTGCAGTATCTCAGCACTCAAGAGCTGCCCAAGGAAAGTTCAAATCAGGTTTTATGAGTGTCTTCTTTTCAAATTAGATGTAGTCAGCTAATCAGACTGCAACTAAGGGATTGGTCAGCCTATAAAGGACCTGTAATGGGTCGTATCCCTTTAAATAGCTTATGAGCCCCCTCGTGGAGCACTGTCTTTCAGAAGCTCCCAGAAACCTGCCAGAGCGGCAGCATATATATGTACCTAGGTCTTCCCTGCTGTATATCGTTAGTGAACAGTTATTTGGATTCCACTGTATCCACGTGCTGTCTTCATAATACAACGGTGTAAAGAGCAGGAGACTCAACAGGGCCATTTTCAAGGGAGCTGCCGTGTGCTCCAGGGCGTGACTAGCTGTGGAAATTGTGAGCACTGGTAACAGGAGAATCCACCTAGCGCTTCATCTTCTCCCCCCAGCTGGAGCATTACTCTCATACTATGATGAGAGCTAAAAAAGAAAGATAAGAAACGAGGTGACAAGTAATAAAGAAACAGGAAAGTTTCCTTCTGAAGCACTGTCATTGGACACTGTCGGAAGACAGGACACTGAGCTAGATAGACCATTGGTCTGACCCAGTATGGCCGTTCTTATGCTCTTAAAGTCTCATCCTTTCCGGGGCGATAAAGTAAACATTCAGCTTTACCTCTCTGGGACCTCCTACCAATGTTCCCTGGAGAGTGAGTGGGGTTAGGAGGAAATCAGCTGGGCTAGGAGGGGAGCGAATGATTTCCTAATATGCTTTGATTATGGTTGGAAAAATGACCATGTGACTAATTTTCCAACTTACTCAGTGTTGTATTTACTTGCCATATGTCTTTGTCGCTTATCTGCAAAAATGCCTGACAAAACAAGCTTTTATGCTACAGAGTTAATGCAACTACAGCAAGAGCTGAATACATACCTAGTGCTCATGTAGTGTGTGATATTTACAAACATCAGTGGAGCCTCACAACGGCCCTCTGAAGTGGGAGGGTAGCACTCGTATCCCCACTTCACAGAGCAGGAAGTTGACACACAGAGCAAGGAGCTGACCGAGGCCACAGAGCGTGTCACTGGCATGACTGGCACTAAGAATCAGGACTTGTTGACTCCCAGACGCACGCTCTAACCGCTAGCCCTCCTGTCCTCCTGAAATATTTCCTATAGCAGGCGGAAAATTACAAATTCTGGGCTTTTATGAGCACATAGTGAGTATGTTTATGAGTAACCAATGTGATTTCATTTTGCTCATCAATAGAGCTGCTCGGAAGAGAAAAAAGAAGAAGTTGTGGGTGGGGGGAAATCAAGCATCCAAAACCGGAAATTTTTTCATTTTTGTTTCACTTTGGATTTTTCCATTGAAAAAAATGTAAAAACATTTCCATGAAAACATTCAAGTAAAAAACACTTTTTTGACATTTCCCACAGAAATAAAAGTCGTTTTTTTATTTACCAGCTCGATTCTATTCTGTTCTGTCCTGATTCTTCTACCACCCTCATCACTGCGCTCTGTGAGCACCTTCCAACAGCGCACTGAGCAACGTGGCTCACATCGGCCGTGCGTGGGTTCTCAGCCTCTCCCCAGGGTGGGAATGGGGAGCGGTTTGGTTTGGTTTTTAAATGGTCACGCTGCGCCATGTTTATCATCCTTGGAGAAGGGACGTCAAAGACGAGCACCTTGTACCTGAAGAGCTTTGTGATGCTCCCCAGTTCCTGTGGGGGTTAATTCCACAGACTCAGATCAGCTCCAGAGGAAGCTCTGTTCACCTGCACTGATTTCTTAGAGTCTCCCATACTCCTTACTGGCATTAGCAACTATGCTATGAGGCACAGGAGGCACATTTGGAAATGGGCCGCACCATTTGCTGCTGTAGTGGCACGGATCCATCTTGCCCTGTGCTCCCCCGGAGTGTGCTTTACATTCAGTCATGCTGAACAAATGCAGAGTAACTTTTAAAAAACACAGCCACGCTAACAATTACCCGAGACAAGGCAACATATGCAGGGAGAAGGCCAAACAGGGAAATAAAAAGACATACTGTGGCCATGGAGGTCAGCAGTGGCCATAATAAAACCACCTTTGTAAAGTGTTAGGGGCTGATGGAAAGTGAGGGATAGGCGGCATTCTGTGTGGCAGGGGGTGAGTTCTTCATGCTAGTGCCTATCCTAGCTAAGGCAAAACCACCTGACATCCTAAGGTGAGACGGGGGGATTCCCTCCAAAGCAGGTGTTGTCAGGAACAGAGCGTAATTAGCAAGAGGAAAAGAAGCCAAAGAGAGCAATTAAATTGGCATGGGACAGAATGGTACTTTCAGGCTTCTAAGGGGGTAACAACAGAAACAATGCAACAGAAACAATGCAAATAGCAGATTGTCAATGCAAGCAATCCCCGAGGCTGAAAATGATCTGCCCAACCTCTCTTGCAAACCTTTCTGAATATCAAGTATATTGGAAGGAAATGACGATCAGCTGATGAGCAGTTCACTAACCAGAGTCAAAGGGCTTACATTCAGCAACAAACATGATTCAGAGTGAACAGCTCTACCACAGACTCGAGATCGATGACACCTGCTTGATTCTTTTCAGAACTGACACTTCTGCTTTCTGTGGGCAAAATTGTGCAACGCCCTGTGTGCCTTTTAGACAAGCAGTCTAGAATCCAGCAGAAGTTCCTCAAGAGAGACGGACTAAACTTGTTCTGCATCTGACAGTGTGATCGCTATCTGGGTCTCTTAGTAATACTGAGCTCACCTTTTGGGCCAGGCTTGCCACACTTGGCATCACCAGCCTTCACTGTCTGAACCATTTTAAAATGTCCATTCATTGAAATCTACGCCTCTAGTCCCAGCTGGTCACTTCTCCTAGTTCATCTGTCTGTGCCTTTTGGGAGCTGTTCTTGAGGTTTCTTTCTGAGTGGATTAAGTGGCAAGAAACTTTCCTGAAGCATGGAGCACTTACAAGAGAGCACAAGGTCTCTTCGCAAAGCTGGGTATGTAGAATTCACTTTCCTCTGCATCTCACTCTCTGTGCCTATGAAACTGACATTTTATCTATGGAAAATCCAAGGAACAATAGTTCCAGAATTGCTTTTTTCAATATTCTCCCCCAAAGAATAACGGTGGATGCTCTGATTTGGTTTGAGTCATAGGAAGACAGACATTGCCAGAGTGGATCAGACCCAAGGTCCACCTAGCCCAATATCCTATCTCCAGTAGTGGTCAGCACCAGATGCGTCAGGGGAAAGTGTAAGAATCCCATAGCAGGCAGATGTGGGACAATAGGTCTCATCCTGATTTCTAATGGTTAGCGATTGACTTAAAACCTGAAGCATGAAGGTTTAATATCCCTTCTCAAATGTTTATCATTGTTAACTATTACAACTCAAAATAGTCCTAATATCCATAGAAATGTCCAATCATCCTTTTTAGGAATCTCTTAAAATTCTTAATCTGAATAGCTTCCTGTGGCAAGGAGTTCATGTTGTGTGAAACAGTATTTCCTTTTATCAGTTTGCAATTTCCTCCCTTTTAATTTCATTGAATGTCCCCTTGTTCTTGTGTTATAAGACAGAGAGAACAGAAGCTCCCAGTCTGCCTTCTCTATACCAGGGTCAAATATCTACTACTGGTGGAGCGTAAGCTATTTCTATGAATCATAATAACTGTAGGGTTGATATTATTATCGCTATTATTATTTGTATTATCGTACTGCCTAGGTCCCACAGTGCAAGGTGCTGCACATACTCAGAACAAAAAGATTATCCATACCACAAGAGCTTAATGTTATTCAACATTACATTTGAGGATGAGCAACTGATCTTCAATTATTAATTTAGAACTTCCAAGAAATACCTAGAAATTGCCTGTTCCGCATGATTTGAAGGAAATTCTACCCAGTCCCACATACGTAGTTCAGCAAAGCCAGTACAGAGGAACAGAAGTGAGAGACAAGATGTGTTCAGGGAAGGAAGCACACAAAAAAGACCTGTTAGTCCATCTGCTAGTAGCCACCCCAACAGAGGTCATCCTTATGTATTATAATGCCCAGGAAAAATAAGGAAAAGACATTACACCAGTCGGACAGTGCTTTCTTCTTGTCCCATTTCTATTAGTAACTTTATAGTGCATAAGGAGCAGCTTTCACAGCTTGGTGGAGGTCACTCTGCTTCATCTGACAGTCACTGTTTTGACATAAACTTTTGGCTCGTATCAATGCATTTCTATATTGACTCTGTTAAATACAGAGTTGCTTTTTCTTGGTATAGGTTAAGAGTCTGGATCTATTGCCAGGACAATCTGTTTCCAAAGATACAAGAAGTCATGTTAGATGCCTGGTCTGCCTACTCAAAGCCGGTGCCTTCAAGCTGCAGTGAGCTCCTGACTTTATTTCTTCAGTGCTGCTGCATTGCTGTGCTCACAGGTGGCCTCCTCTATAACTGGATGTTCTCCTCGCTAGAGTATCCATTTCACCTCTCCTCTGCAATTGCTGTTTCCTTCAGTCTGCTACTTCTACTGATCCTCTTCTTGGTGCATCCTGTCCGCTGCATGTTCACCATAATCATACCTACGTTGGGCACTAAACAAGGCCGGAGGCTTCTCTTGTCCACCTGCTTCATGATCGTGGCAGTTAATATCATACCAAACATCATGGACAACATTAAAACCATACTGCAGGTTATTAAATGCATTTGCAAGAATTACTCAGACAGCCTTTTGAACTCAACAATCCTATTGGGAACAGCTTCCACGCAGTTTGGTCACCAAGTCAAAGAAGTCACTGACAACATGGCAGATAACTTTCTGACGCCCAGGAATGGACATTTTCAGTATGCTGTGGATCACAGTAGTTCCTTGGTGAGGGAGCAAGTACTCATCGCTAGTCAGAAGATCAAGGATGATTTCTCTGCTGTTGAATTGCTGGTCAAACAGGCATTGCTCGTAGCCAACAGGGTGGCTGCTGGCTTTTTCCTGTTCTATCTCCTTTTTGAGTCCGCTTGGTATTTGAAAAGCTATCTCACCAACCTCCGATTTGACAACATTTACATCACCAAAAAGCTGGAGGTCTTGGCTGTGGACAAGAAAGCAGCCCATCTGCTGACACACTCACCCAAAAAACTGATCAGATCCACCGGCTTGAAGCTGTCCCGGGAGGAAATGGTGGTGTGCCTGGTGCGCATGATGCTCCTCACTTTGGTCCTGATGGTGACAGCGGTGATCATAGCAACGGACTACGTCGCCTTCCACTTGGCAGATACAACAATGAATGAGGTGGTTCAGTTTCCCACGGTGCCCATAACGCTCAACATTAAATACAATGTAAGTAGCAGAATCCCTAGCTTGGGCCTCTAAATAAAGGAATGCCCAGCTTGTCTCACCAGCCAAAGCTACATTTGTCTATTGCCAACTGCACAGGCAGAATGGAGGCAGGACAGGGACATGTGTACTCTCACAGCCTGCCTCCAGCACATATAGTTATATAAGGCAACATTGTGATCTCTCCTGTGCCCTCAGCTCCCACTAGCATCAATGGCAGCTGAAGCCAGCCAACAACCTGAAAGAGCAGGGTCTGTAGTACAGCCACTCCCGTTGTAGGGATCACTGATGAATCCCATGTGCTGCATTAACAAATAACGGACAAAACTAGCCCAGAGTTTGTGTTTAACCCCATAGGGCAAGTGAGGAAGTCACTGGTCAAGCAACTGATGTGGGGATGAAAACTTTCACTTTTAAAGCATATGTTCTTGTAGGGGTTGCCCTTAAGGGTCTTTTTGGGGATTCTGGGGTAGGACTGGGGGGGAGGGGTGAAGCAAAATCCAAGAGAATCAATCACGTGGTGTCAGTCATTCAGGGCAGGAGCATCTCTTGCCCTCATGCCAGTACGGGAGAGTCAGGCAAGCACTTTGCACCTCTTTACTCTCCTCTGTGCAAGTAGGATGACCAGATAGCAAGACAGAGCCTGATAATATGGGGACGTCTGGTCCCCCTATGTGCAAGGCTACCTGCACTGTGAGTCACAGAGCAGGGAAGGAGGGAAAGCAGTCTCTATGGGGTCAGTAACCCCACTCCTGTGCAGGTGGGCAAGAAATGGGTGAGTGGGGAGCACGGAATGGGCAGAGCTTTGGTTCCTCTCCCACCAAATGCTCTGGGGGCCAGTGTATATAGAACAGTAGCAAGGAGGGGACCCGGGAGCAAACTGTGATTCCAACTGTAGAGATACAATCTAGCCCTTAGACAGCATCACGGATACCCTGCAGTGAAATGAGGTGCTGGAATGCCACCCTGCGCCCTCTGCATCCTGCCTCTAGTCTGGGACAAGTGGGCTCTCAGTGACAAGAGGAAAGAGCAGTTTATTAGAAAGAGGAATGGGGCCCTTCCCATCTCTTCCTGGACTTGTGATTGCACTGACTGAATCATAGCTCCAGAGACCCACGCGTATGACAGCGGGGAGAGTTTTACCAGGAGACATTTACACAGTGATAATTGTGGGGATCTACCATTTAGGAATATGGGAGTCACCAAAGCAGAGCAGATCTATGGTTCATGTAGTCCAGTGTTCTGTCTCAGAGAGTGGTTAGCACTGGATTCATAGGAACTATGATTTATTATTTATACAATGCCCAGAGTTTGTTAGACACTTGTACAATCACACAGGCCAAGAGCATGGCCCCTGGCTCTCAGCAGCATTCTCACTGGAACTGCTCCCCATTCACCAAACCCTCTCCAGTTTCAATATATTTTTTATCCCTCTACCTATTTTCATTTTTTCTTGTTTTTTAGCTTTCCTGTTTTAATTATTCTCCCATCTCTTTCCTTTTTTGGGATGCTTCAGACGCAGGCGTAATCCTCCCATCACACACTTAACTGGGCACGTCTACATTTCTTCCTAGCTACCACTGGCAAGCAATTTATAGCCAGAAACCTGTGGATTGAGAAACTATTTAACTTTCATGCTAAAGAGTGTGACTGCAGATGCCATTCTTTGCTAGAAGAGTTAAATTTTTTTATGACTCATCACCTCAAACAGTTTATTGCTATTATGGAAGCAGCTAAGACCTCAGTCAGGATCCTACCGTATTATGCTAAGCAGCGTATGCCCAGGTAAGCGTATTATCACTCTCAGTCACAGCTTGAAACCCACTCACATTTTTATCTCCCAATCTTACCAAACGTGTACAAAATTTAATTGTGATTCTTACATTGCCAAGTTGCTATTTTTGTATTTGCCAGATTGTGGTGGGTTTTTTTTCATCTTTCCGTTGAATCTTTTATTTTGTTTGTTTCAGGCCAAAATAAGCATTCTGCCCTTTATCTCGAAAATTTTCAATGGAGTCATTTCTGGAGAACAATCCATTGTGAACTTTGAAAGAACTTACCAGCAGAATCTGACCTTCATCTCTGCCGATTGCACAATTAAACAGCCAAGCCCCCCAAACAACTTTGTGGCCCTTGCTGTCGGAATGCTCTATTGCATCATCTATGCCATGCTATTTCTGGAAACCTACGCACAACGTTTGTGCCGAAAAATCTCTGCCTCCTTCTTCGAGGGACAAGAAGAGCGGAGAGTCCAGTACCTCTACAGGGCACTATTAAGGAAATACAACAAGAAGGAGCAGCAACTGCAGCAAAAGCTGAGAGCGGATTTGTAAATATCCTGCATGCTGGCATTCCTGGGATGTTATGACAGAAGATGACAGAGATGCTTTAGGCACTATGCCATGACAATCTTTTTTTGGATAGTTCAGCCTGGGTTTTGTCTTCAAAGTCAGGGGTAGGGAATATATGAAATATGGGCACAAAACCACAAAAATCTCAAAATCGAAGGATTTTGTATTTTGCTTTAGTGTTGCAAAAATGGCCAAGTTTTATGGGGTTTTTTTCTTTTCTTTTGCTCAGCTCCAGGACACTTTTACAACAAAAATGGTCCTACTATAAGCAAAAAAACCCAGCGTGCTCAAGATTTCAAATTTTATTCTGATGCAGAGCAAATTTGGCCTCAAAACGTGCAAAAATGAAAACAAATTTGCATATTTTTATGCAAATACAATAAAGTCACAAAAATGTCAAGAAAAGCACAATTTGACTCTGTCCTGGAATTTAATTTTGCAAAAAGATCATGCTGTTTTTGCCCAGCCCTAGCCAGAATGTATTTGTGCAGAGTTATAGTCTGTTTCACTTGTGCTATGTTAAATATTTATACATTTTGAGAGAGAGAAATTGCTTAAAACTTTATTGATCTATGGGGAGAAATATGTAACTTCCGGTCCAATGATTGGCATTGGCCTGGATGTCCTGGATATTGTCTATTCTTCACTCGGGGTGATGTAACCCACAGCCACTTAGTGTCTCCTCCTAGTGGTGACTGGGCCACATATAGAAGTTGATGAGCCTATTACAGCCTCAGTTAACACATTTAGCTCAGGCAATAGAAGCTCACGGTTTTAGATCCAGATATCCCAGATGCAGACCCACCCAGAGATATGGCATAACACTGACACTACGTGAAAATGGGGTTTCAACGACTGACCTGCCGTTATCAAGCACCATAGAGTATGTCTATACTGCATTTTGGAGCGAGCCTCCCAGTGCAGGTTGACAGACTCTGGTTAGCGGGACACATGCTAGCACTCTCAAAAGAGCAGCGTAGACAGGTCTTTGAAGTTGCATCTTGGGCTGGAGCTCAGGCTGTGAAGTCCACCCCCCGGCTTCAGAGCCTGAGCTCCAGCCTGAGTCACTTCACAGCGTTGTCTACACCACTATTTTTAGAGTGCTAGTGCAAGCTCCTCTAGCCTGAATCTGTTGACCCAGGTTGGGAGGGAATACACCCCTGTATTCACACCCTCCACACTATTGTAATAATCTTTGTACAAAGTATGCCTTGCAAAGTGTCATTTGAAAACTCATCATTTGCTGGTCAGTATTGTCCTAATAAAATATATGTGGCAACATGTAGGCATAGTTACAAGATTTCCCTGTATAATGTTATTAACACGTTTCAAATCTCACAGCCCTGTCCAGACAGAAGTTGACAAACAGGTCTGTCTTAGACAAAGGAATATGTGCTCTGCTTAATTTGCGTTTAAGCAGTAAACAGAGTCATCAAGCAAGAAGGGAAACAAACACCGCTCAAACAGGTGAGAAAAAGCCAGCAAGGAACCTCCTTCCACATAGACTCTTTATTTCCTAGTGCCTAGCCGGAAATGTTTTTTTCAAGAGGGGGACTGAAACTATAAAAAGGAGGGACAAACACCCCCAGGCACCCCCTCTCTCCACCCATCGTTTTCACTGCACCTGAAGCGACAAAGGAAGCATTCGTTGGACTCTGGGGGAGGGGTCCCAGCCTACAGAGTTTGATCAGTCAGGCTGCTGAAAGCCTGTGGTGAGACATTTTGCTTGAATCTGATATAGTTTGTCAAGTTAGGTGTTAGCAAACATTCAATCTTTATTAACTACAAAGAGATAGATTTTAAGTGAGTACAAGTAATGAGGCAATAAAATAAAAATGGGTACAAGAAAAATAACCTTGTTTTACTGTTTTATCTAATGCAGTGCGTTTAAATTGGAGTGTCTGAATAACTAGTTGCGATAATAAAATGGCATATTATTCCCTTTAAATATTTTGTACTGTCCAGGAGAGAGCTGAGTAGTACAAGACATACATTTATGGGGGGAAATCTGGGACTGGAAGTGTGTTGGGGTCACCCTGCAGTATAACCCAGGCTGGTGAGAGCCAGAGTGTAACCCAAGTGTGGCTGGCAGGCTGCAGCTACACACAGACCGTCATGGTGTGGCTTGCATGCTGGAAGGCTGTTTGTGAGTGGCCCATGTGGGAACTATGTCAGCAGGGCATTGTAAGGCACCCATAGTTGCAGGGCAGGGGCAACACAGCTACTCATTACTCTGGATTGTACCTGGTATGTCACAGAAGCTCACGTCAAAATGCTGTGTAGACATAGAGTACTCCAAGGGTTTGTCTACACCAGTGGTTCTCAAACTAGGGCCGCCGCTTGTTCAGGGAAAGCCCCTGGAAGGCCGGGCTGGTTTGTTTACCTGCCGTGTCTGCAGGTTTGGCCGATTGCAGCTCCCAGTGGCTGCGGTTCGCCGCTCCAGGCCAATGGGGCTGCAGGAATCAGCGGCTAGTATGTCCCTCAGCCCGCGCCGCTTCCTGCCGCTCCCATTGGCCTGGAGGGGTGAACCACGGCCACTGGAAGCTGCGATTGGCCGAACTTGTGGACGTCACAGATAAACAAACCGGTGCGGCGGGGCTTTCCTTGAACAAGCGGCAGCCCTAGTTTGAGAACCACTGGTCTATACTAAAGTTAATTTGAATTAAATTAAATTAAATTAAATTCCTGGTAAAAGTGGATTAAGCTAATTTGGAAGAAGGCACTCTTAATTTGGAATAAGAGCATCCACACAGGGAGATAATCAGAAATAGGTCAACTAGAATAACTCCCCATGTAGACAAGCCCTAATATGGCCTGAAGCCACAAATTGAGGCTGGCTGCCATTTCAGGGCTTTGGCCTACAGTGTAATATGAATTTCTAAAATCAGGTTGTGTCTACTGAATTTAGGAGACAAAACCAAAAGAATGGGAAGTACATTCAAAGTAGCTAATAATGAGCTACCCAAGATTGTCATGGCACAGGTGTGAGAATCCCTGAACATTTTCCATGTGAGGTGGGAACTCTTGCTGTTCACACCAGATCTCTCACTGGAAAAGCACCAAAAGGATTTTAATAATATCACTGGCAGGAGAAGTGAAATCCATAACTTAATGGCCCCTATCTATGCATTGTGATAGGGGAAAGAGAGGAGCACAGAATGAGTCAGTCAGTCCATGACCTCTTCCCTGATCTGAATGATTAGGTTTGACACCACTGCCCTTCCCCTTCTGAGCTCTGCATTCTCTGTCATTAAGAAAGTAAGGGAAAGGGTGGGAGTGGAGGAAGATATCACACCTTGGTGGATATTCAAACCTCCCATTCCACGGGCTACCCATTTGGGAACCTGTGCTGCATGTATTATAAGGTACCTAGTAGCGTGCACAACTAGAAATTAATCTGATCCTCCAGCAGTTCTTGCCTGAGTATTTTTCTGGGAATGAATTAGCCTGATGGCATTTTTTGCTAGCAAGTTCAGTATTTCTCTAATGTGTAGAATTGTAACCATATAGTGGTGAGCGTTAGGCATCCTGAGACCATGCCAGATCTTGGCTACACAGTCAGCAACTAATCAACTGGACAAATGTTGTCATGGGAATATTGTGTGATAAATGGAATGAGTTATTGCTTTGCTGAAGCATACACTTATTCCATATAATAAGCCTGGCTTTATGCCCTCTGCACCATAAAAATATCCTAAAAATGTGACTGAGTGAGATCTCTCCCTCCAAAAATTTCCAAAGCCATAATATACAGTTAATTTCTTACACTATTGCCCCTGCAAGGATACATCAGCACTGGAATACATCTCGCTCCCAAAAGGGCTAGGCTATCTATTAGGTTGTGTCTATTTTGACGATCATAGTAATTATGTTATAACTAGATTTTAAAGAGTTTCTCAGTAATGACAGCTTACTCTGGAAAATTATCTTAGCCCCTTCCCACTTAGCCAGATCAGTCTCTTCCACTCGTCCCTTAATGAGAGACTTGGAAAAAAAGAAAACACTGAGCAGAAGAGAAATCCAACATTATAAAATAAAAAGGGATTTAGCGCTATCTGGGAAAAGGGCACTTGAGGATTTGTTATGTAAATTTTTTAAAAGGACCTAAGGGCCTCTAATCTTCTGTTTCAGTTCAAGCTAAGGCTGCTGTATGCCTTAGAGTTCACTGACTCTTTTCATCGTGCTGCTGGGGAGGTGAGAAGATTCAGTGTGAGGGACTGAAAACGCAGAGTGGGAGGCCAATATTAGAGGCAGATGACAATGGGGAGCAATTAAGTGTCAGGGCTGAATGATGCCAGGTGGGCAGATTCTGTTGTTTCCATGGGGCACGTTTGTAGAGCGTCAGAAAATGACTGTGAGCAGGAGCTCTGAGTGTCAGTTGGGAAAATGTACCAAAGCGTGACATTTCAAGGGGAGGTTTTAAAAATACCTATCTCCTACTGAACCATCGTGGAGAGAGGCCGCTTCAAAGCTGATCCTGTCAGCAAAATGATTAGGGTATCACTAGCAATCTGAAACATGTACATGGGCTGCTTCCCACCTCCCACGGGTAATATTATATATATAGATGCACACTCCTGGGGGGGGGGGGTTGTGTACAGGAATGGGGTAGTCTCTTTAAGTAGTCTGTGATCCCTCCTAGTGGTGCTCACTGTGTTCTATGTTTTAGAACGGGAGGTGGGGGGTGGGGAGGGGCAACCTGTGGCTCCGGAGCCACATGCAGCTCTTCAGAAGTTAATATGCGGCTCCTTGTATAGGCACCGACTCTGGGGCTGGAGCTATAGGCGCCAACTTTCTAATGTGCTGGGGGGTGCTCACTGCTCAACCCCTGGCTCTGCCACAGTCCCTGCCCCCACTCCACCGCTTCCCACCCCCTCCCCTGAGCCTGCAGTACCCTTGCTCCTTTCCCCCCTGCCCCGCAAAAAACAGCTGATCAGGAGGTGCGGGGAGGGAGGGGGAGATGCTGATTGGTGGGGCTGCCGGTGGCGGGAGGTGCTGAGATGGGGGGGAGGGAGCTGATGGGGGGGACTGCTGACATATTACTGTGGCTCTTTGGCAATGTACATTGGTAAATTCTGGCTTCTTCTCAGGCTCAGGTTGGTCACTCCTGTTTTAGAAGCTGCTGGAAACCAGCCAGAGCAGTACAGAGCTCAGTGTGACATTTTTGTGTGTATTTAGTAAATGTGGTTATTTGGAACCCACTGTGCCCATGTGATTTTTTCCTCTTATATTTCTTATGTAAAGAGCAAAAGACACAACAGGGGACATTTCCAAGGCACAAATAGCAGTTAGGTGGCTAATTCCCAATGGTTTTCAATGGAGATTAGGCACCTAACTCATTTGTGCCTTTGAAAATCTCACCTATAATCCTCACAGGGTATTTATGCCCCATAACAGAGACAGTAGCACAGCTGGGGCTGCTAGAGAGATGAAGCCGGGTGTTAAAAAGAAACAAACAAATTTTCAAGCATGACAAATAGGGTTGGCATCTAAAACTGAGCCCACAATTTTGTGGCCACAAGTTTACTGGGTATCTTGTTTTCACCATTAGTTTTTGTGAAGGTGGCAAGATGGATTTGCACATGCAAATTGGGTAGGATTGTATGCATAAATGCGGTTTCCGTGCACTAATCCTTTATTACATATACAAAAATTAATTGCATACCGGATGAAAAAATTCAGGGGCAAAATTTCAGGTGCCGTTTTAGTGTCTGTTTTTCAAAATTTGGCTCACATAGTCCAGTTTATTTCCCATTGGGCTCCTGTAGGAGTCCCATTAGTGTGGCTTGTAATTAAGAAGAGATTTCAGGCTAGCAGGTGATTTGGGAGAGTGATCAATTCTGAAACACCACTGACTCTTGAAACTGGAATAATATGGCAACCATTAGTGCTCTGGTTTTAGAGCATGCTAGCGTCACTTCTATTTGTGTTGCTAAATCCAGTGGTTTTCAAACATTTAGGCTGCATACCCCTTTCCAAATAATGGAGTATATTGTGTACCTTCATCTGAGACAGGGTCATAATATACCTGTGATTAGATTGGCAAGTCTTACAAAATAAAATGTGTTGTCCACCATTACAGGATTTTTCTTATGTACCCCCTGACGAGAGCTTGTGTACCCCTAAGGGTAAGCATATCCCTGTTTGAAAAGAACTAATCTGTCCATCTAAGTTTTATATGATACCCATGGCCATTGTATTTGTGTGCTTCTCAAAATTACGAAGTGTACGTACATATATGCATTTCTCTCTCTCTAACTCCCTCAGTCGGAAGTGGCTGGATTTGTTGGGGTTGGTTTACTGTTTAATTTTCCAGAAGGTTTCCTCTCTCTCTGTGGGGGTGTAATTGGGGATAGGCTATTAAAAGTGGGTTTTGCATTTGGCTGTCAAGGTTCTGAGATCCACAAACAACTTGAGTTCTCCCGGCACTTAGTTCCAGATTCATGAGCCAGTTACTAATAAAGTTCTTGTGTTGAGGTGGGTGTTCCCTGGTTCCTGCAGAACACAGCTGCAATGGGAGGTCATTATCAGGGAGAGGGGGTCCCCTAGGTCATTTAGATCAAATCCCTAAAGGGAATTTGAAGATGAGGACCAAGCTTTTGAATATGATTCAGTACTACATGGGAGCTGGTGCAGCAAGCAGAGCAGTGGGGTGACCGTGTCTCAGTGGCCTGCATTGCTGAGCAGATGAACTGAAGTGCGCTGAACCAATTGCTGCTTTTTCAAGCTTGATTGTTTCAAACCTAAGTTCAGAGAATTGCAATACTCTAGCTCAGCGGTCTACAGGCACAGATCACTGCGGCTAAATCTGAATCTAAGAGGCGGCACATCAGCCCCCCTTTGTTCTGAGCAGACTGCACCAGAGGATGAAACAGGAGGAGAATCAATTAAATTACTGAGCTCGGTTATAATGACGAAACTGTGCAGCCTCCCTTTCTTCATTGTGTCTTGACTCTTTCCTTCACTTCTCCTATCCAAGTCTTCGTTAAGGTATTGTAATTATTTGCCATAATGGACCTTATGAGATTAAATTGCAGAAGTGAAGAGGCAGCTGGAGCCAGATGCATCAGACAGACTCTTTCAGCTTCTGGGGTATTTGGAACAAAAGAATGTGGGTTTTTTTATTTAGTAGCTACCTAAGGAAACAGTGGCTGTAACTGTCTCCCTGGGTTTCCTGGCGCCACATCATTACCTTGTTTAATACAAATGCCTTTCTGCCTCTGGAACAATCAAGGGCTTTGAGCCTGGTGTTTCTTTAGAAAATGCTTTAAACTCTCCTGCATTTGTGAACCAAAGAGACTTCCATGCTCCTTTTGAGTAGCTGAACCTATCCGGAACCATTGAGTAGCTGAACCTATCCGGAACCAATGACTGGAGCAATGGGGAAGAGAAGAGAACAGAAGATTTCTTTCTAACTAGAAACCATCCCCATTAGCATACGGAGTTCTGATAGGCACTTTTCATTGTAGTCATTGAAACAGATGGCTCAATTTTTCAGAATGGACCCTACTCTTTTTAGTTAATGCCTCACAATGGTACATTTCACACAATCCAAGTTCTTTTTGTACCATATCCTTAATCCGAAACAAACTCCCAGTTCCTGTCTCTATCCCCCAACACAAAGAGGAGTGGTTACAATATGACCTGCAGGGAAGATTTCTGTAGGAGTGGAGTGGAAGATGAAGATGAAGATGAAGATGGTCAGTTCAGAGGGTGAATGGCAAGGGGAAAGTGGAGGCACAGGGTTGGGGATTTATTACATTTAGAGATAGGCACAAGTCTCAAAATTCAGATGTGGATTTTGACACCTGACACAAAGCCAGGGGGATGTTTGGGTCTGGGTTTTGGAGTTGGCCTTATCTGTGAGGAGAGAGGACAGGGCCCATTGGAGTTGGAAAAGTCAGAAAGTCAATTGGCAAAGCAGCTCTTCCAGAGGACAGTGGGAGCAGATATTAAAGTGCTGCATTGCCGCAGAAGAATCTCAACAGAAGAGAACAGAACATCACTGCAAATAAAGAATTAGATATCCCTTTTGTATCAAGGGGTTGGAGTTTCTCTTCAGAAACACAATGCATTACAAAGGGTGGGGCCCAGCAAACAAAAGGCATAAAATACAATTATATTTGTGAGAATCAACTTCATTTGTCTTTGCTGAAGTTACATCGAGATGCTGGGAAGCAACAAAATCAGAAAATAAATAACAGCTTTAAAAGGTCTTGCAAAATTTCACCCAGCATGTTTAACAGGCTGGCTTTTAAAGATTCAGGCCCATATTCTCTGCTGCTGTAATCTAGGGTTACCATACGTCCGGATTTCTCCGGACATGTCCGGCTTTTTGGTGCTCAAATCCCCGTCTGGGGGGAATTGCCAAAAAAACGGACATGTCCGGGGAAATAGGGAGGCAGCATAAGTCAGGGTCCGCCGGGCCCTAGCAGGACCCGCTGGGTCCGCAGCGCAGCCCAGCCGCCCGGCTACATTGTAGCGAGCTCGGGCAGGGAAAGGAGGGGGCGCAGCCACAGAAGACAGCGGAGGGGCCGCTGCTGCTCCCGGAGGCCGGGCGGACTACGCACCCCACCCGAGCCCGCAGGACCACGGGGAGGCCGGGCCCAGCCAGTGGCTCGGGCTTCCCTCATGGGCCGGGACTCCCCGGCCACTGGGGGACCCTTCCTATGGCCCCGTCACCCTGCGTGGCAGGAAGAAGGCTGTGGCGCGGGGCAGGAGTGTGGCATGTGCCGGGGCTGCAGGGACCTGCGCTGCCTCGGTCGCCGCTGAGCATCCGAAGCCCCCGCCAGGCAGAGGCTGCTGGGTGAGCGGGGGAGCAGGGCAGGCGGGGGTGTGTGTGTGTGCAGAGGCTGCAGGGTGAGGAGGAGCAGGGGAGGCAGGGGCATAGAGGCTGCAGGGGTAGGGGGGCGCAGGGGCAGAGCAGGCAGGGGGCGCAGAGGCTGCAGGGACGGGGGGAGGGTGCAGGGGCTCCAGGGCCAGTGGGGAGCAGGGGGCACAGAGGCTGCAGGAGTGGGGGGGGTGCAGGGGCTGCAGGGCGAGTGGGGAGCAGGGAAGCACTTAGCAACCTCCAACCAAGATCAAAGTCGGAGGGAGGAGGGGGAATGTGGGGTGCTCAGAGGAGGGGGCAGAGTTGGGGCAGGGACTTTGGAATGGGGGTGGGGAAGGGGTGGGGTTGGGGTGGGGCTGGAGGGGGCGGGGGCAGGGAAGTGGCGGAGTTGAGGCGGGGCCGGGGGGGGCAGGGCCCCGTGGAGTGTCCTCTTTTTTAAATGTTTGAATATGGTAACTGTAATCTGATTGACCTCAAGGAAGCTGCACCACTTTCTACTAGCAGAAAGTCTAACCCCCAACATTTGCATAAGGCTGACCTTCCTTCCTGTTATGTAAACAGTAGCTACCCTCTCACTCTGCCAATCAGTGGCAGCTGAAGCAGCAAGCTCTGTTTTTTTTCTGCCACTAAATTAGGGATGGGAGAGACCTCAAACCCAAACCACAATGTTTTTGTTTGTTTCAAACCTATGTCCTGTCATTCCCCCCCCACCCCCTTGGGATTTTATTTATCTTCCTTTGTGTTAAATGCCACCTACCAAACAGCAACATTAATTTTCATTTTTGTCTTGACTAAAATCCAGCATAACCTCTCTGAGCCAAAACCCATGCCAGTAATTATATGGATGAAGATAAGTATGCATACACACACTCTATAATCTATCTGGGCACAGCATCATACAAGGAAATCAGTGAGAGTTTTAGCTGAGTAAGGACTGCAAGATCCAGCTCACATTCTTGCAGGGAAATGCCATTAGCTGAATGTGTCCATTTTGCTCCATCGTTACACAGCTGCCCTGTTTATTTTTCACTGATGTGCCTCAATTTCACTGAACTTGCACTGTGCATCAGCCAGAAATATTCAGAAATACCTGGACGTCTTGGGTGTTTGCCAAGTCCTATAAGATCCTGTCTCCTTCACTTTTTTAACAGAAATCCCCACCTCCTTTGGCTGTAATTCCCTAGGCCTTGCGAGAGGAGACTCAGCAATCACCTTGTTCATTCAATCAGGTTAGTAGGGCTTTCCCCTGACATCTAACAATGACACCTGTCCATCACGACCATCCCTAATGCAATGAATGTCTTAACATCTTTAAAGGTTCTTTTAGTTCATAATAACCTTTCTCCACTAAGGACTAACCCTAAGAACCTGATAGGAATTCAACAGAGCATAAAGATTGATTTGGCTAACCAAATCTTTTAACTGTTATCTGAAAGGATATAACAACATATCTTAGGCACCCCTATTATCATAGTTTCTGAGCCTCTCACAGTCTTAAACGCATTTATCCTCACAACACCCCTGCATTGTAGCGCAGTGCTATTATCCCAACCTACAGATGGGGAACTGAGGCACAGAGTATAAGTGACTTGTGCAACATACACAAGAAGTCTGCTGCAGATCAGAGACTGGAACTCAGGTCACCCACATCGCAGGCTGCTGCTGCTAACACGGACCCATAAAACCATCCCATATGAGAAGTTTCTATATCACAGGAAATCTCCGTCTTGCAAGAGCTCAACTACAGCTAATAGCCAGTGGCAGAGCAGTCACATTATTATTGGCTTTAACTAGCACAGCCACAGACGGTGATCTTCTTTACTTGTAGTTGAGTGGCATTTGCAAAAGGGAACGACTCCTTCCTGTTTTTTGAAACCATCAAGGAGTATCAAATACATCTCTTCCTGTCTGATCTTTACAACCTAAATTCCTCACTGACCAGTCAGGGTCGGTGGCTATACACACACACCAGTTGCAAATGGCTTTTGGAAAGTGACTTGATCCTTACAGCTGAAAGATGGTGCTAAGTGAAGATCAAAAACAAAATTCCACTGTGTGCAAAGCCCTGCTTTCCTCTCAGAGAAGCAAAGAGAGGAATCCGTGGAGGAAACCAGTTCACTCCCCACCCATCGTCTGCAGCTTAATTGCACAACATTTATGTGACGTTTGATTAACCAGCAGCTTCTCCTAAGGTTTGGCCAGTATTTCCAAACTCCCACAATGGCAGTGACTCAGAGTCAGGGTGGGATAAGGGTTATCACAGCACGATCAGGATGTTCTGAGTCAAGGGAAAATGGCCTGACTAATCCAGTGGAACACATAGACTGCAAAGACCTAGCAATAGCTGGACAACTTCTTGTAGCTGGGCAGTTGTTTCCTCTCAGAGCCAGGCCCAGCTGACACAAGATCCCTTTCCTATTGATAAGAAATAAGAATTCCACAAGGGGCCTGAAAGCTGAGATTTCTCCCTCACAATCACTGGGGTTTATTTATTTATTAACGTTGGGGCAAACGCTCAGTCGGGTGTAACTCACCAAAGCTCCACTGAAATCAACGGAGCTGCACAAATTTACACCAGCGAAGGATCTGCCCTTTCTTGAAAATAACTATCACCTCCATAGTGCTTTTCAAGCACTGTACAGCCAGTGACACCCCCCCCCCCCAACCTGGCAGGTGTAATGCCCATTTCACAGACAGGGAGACCCAAAAGGGTGAGGTGGCTTGCCAAGGTCACGCTGCAGAGCTGGACCTAGAACAGACTGAAAGCACAAGGATCACATGATTGCTGCGCAGAGAGGGTGAAATCCCCACCACTTAATTACCCCCACTGGTTTACAGGGTGTGTAAGCTCTGTGTGGTAGCCTACGCACAGGAGGTAGTGTCACCTCAAGAGAACAGTGAGGGGGAATTTGACCAGCAGCAGATGTCTTCCTTTTTATTAGAATGTTAACAAATCAGTGGTATCCCTGCTCATTCCAGCTCCGGAGGCAATAGCAACATTTCTAAGCTGATGTGCATGAGGTGCTATTTCTCTGTCAGTGCAGCTTGTGTGTCCCCTACTTGTTGGATTCACGAAAACACTCTCTGTCTTGAAAGCGCCTGGCCCAGTGCCTCCTGTCACATGTTAATCAATTCTTCCCTATTTCCCCTCCAACACACACTCGAGTTCTGAGGTCAGAAGCAAATGGTCTATTCCAGGGGTCGGCAACCTATGGCACGCGTGCCAAAGACGGCATGCAAGCTGATTTTTAATGGCATGCTGCTGCCTGCCAGGGTCCCGGGCTCTGGCCACGCTCAGTCCGCTGCCAAACCCAGGCCGGCAGCGGGCTGAGCGGGGCCGGTGGCTGGGACCCTGGCAGGCAGCAGCGTCCCATTAAAAATCCTGCCCGGCCCGGCCCAGCCCGGCCCGCTCTTCTCCGCCTCTCCCACCGGCATTTGCACATGCTTTCCTGACCTCCGTCACTTCCGGCGGGAGATTGTGTTTCCGGGTTAGTGTGTCCATACCTCTATCTGGTGTCTGTGGAGACTGAGCAGCCCCGCCGGCGGGGCCAGGAAGAGGGACCCAGCCCCACAGGAGTTGCAGCACCCATGAGGCCTGTAAGTGGGGAAGGGTCATGGGTCCCAGGTGCACTGTGTGCCTGCCCGCCCCGAGCACGGCCGGCCCCACTCCCTGGACTCAGGCAAGCTGCCCCAGGGTTGGAGCCCCGGTGCTGGGATGAGCTCGGCTCTGTACTGGGGCAGGCCGCGTCCTACAGCCCGAACCCGAGGCCAGGGGCTGCGGCTCGCCGCCTGCTGGATCTTGGGAACAGCTGGGTCACGCCTCTTTCCCCACCACAGGTCATTGGACCCCGCTCCTCTCCGGCATTGAGGGCAGAACCCAGGAGTCCAGGGCCGTAGTCTCCGTTTGCCCCCCACCCCCTCGAACAACTAGAGCCCAGCTGGAAACCTAGGAATCCAGAGTCCTCGCTCCCAGCACTCCTCCTCCGAGCGTCAGACACCAGCCCCTTCCCGGAGCCCAGGAGTCCCAACTCTCACCCCGCTCCCTGCCCTACCCCCCCCACATGTCCCCCAAGCCCCTGCCCTGATCCCTGCACCCCCCTCACACACCTCCAGCCCCCGCCCTGACCCCTGCACCCCCACGACCCCAGCCCTGACTTCAGCACCCCCAAACATACCCAGCCCCCCCACACCCCATGCCCTGACTCCTGCACCCCCCTCACATGCCCCCAGCCCTCTGCCCTGTCTCCTGCACCCCCACACATACCCAGTCCCCATATACCCTGTGACGGGTTGGATCACAGAAACCCCCTTGGGAGCTGCCACCCGATGTGCAAAGACTACCCCTGCTCCTGTTTTCCCTGCCAGCTCAGGACTCCAGCACCCTGTCTTGCTGAGCCAGACACTCCCGTCTGGCTCCAGACACAGACCCAGGATCTGAATCTCCTGTCCCAAAGCTGCAAGTTTACCTGAAAACAGCTCACAGCTTGTCTTTAGCACTCAGATGCCCAACTCCCAATGGGGTCTAAACCCAGATAAATCCGTTTTACCCTGCATAAAGCTTATGCAAGGCAAACTCATAAATTGTTCGCCCTCTATAACACTGATAGAGAGATATGCACAGTTGTTTGCTCCCCCAGGTATTAATACATACTCTGAGTAAATTACTAAATAAAAAGTGATTTTATTAAATACAGACAGTAGGATTTAAGTGGTTCAAAGTAGTAACAGACAGAACAAAGTAAGTCACCAAGCAAAATAAAATAAAATGCGCAGATCTATGCCTAATCAAACTGAATACAGATAATTTCCTCACCAGTTCCAGAGTGCTCCCTTTTACAGGCTAAGCTCCTTTTAGCCTGGGTCCAGCAATCACTCACACCCCCTGTAGTTACTGTCCTTTGTTTCAGTCTCCTTCAAGTATCCTGGGGGGGGTGGAGAGGCTCCTTCTTTAGCCAGCTGAAGACCAAATGGAGGGGTCTCCCACAGGTTTAAGTAGACTCTCTCTTGTGGGTGGAGACCTCCCTCCTATGCAAAGCCCAGCTCCAAGATGGAGTTTTGGAGTCACCTGGGCAAGTCACATGCCCCTGCGTGACTCAGTCTTTGCAGGCCAACGCCATTGTCCACATGGCATCTTGCATGTCTCCAGGAAGACTTCTCATGTGGATTGGAGCATTCCAAGATGCATTGTTCCCTAAGTGTCTCCTGATCAGGTACTTAACCTGGCAAATTCCTTCCTAAAGAAGCTGACCAAATGCCTCACAAAGCTTACTTAGAAATCAGGCAAGCATACAGCCCATATTCTTAACCTCGAGTAGAAAATGATATATATGTACAACTAGGATGAATAGATATAGTAGACCATAACCCTTACGGAGATATGTTACATGGCACAGGCAGCACAAAACATATTCCAGTTATGTCATACGTATATTTATAAGCACCCCCTCCCCATAAAGCCTTATGGGGTACACTGTCACCCCATGCCCTGACTCCTGCACCCCCCTCACATGCCCCCAGCCCTCTGCCCTGTCTCCTGCACCCCCACACATACCCAGTCCCCATATACCCCATGCCCTAACTCTTGCACCGCCCACATCCCCACTCCCACCCTGAGCACCAAATGGAAGTCCTGCACCCCCCCCCCCACTTTCCCACCTACACCCATCGCACCAAATGGGAGCTGCCCAGGTAAGCACTCCACACCCAAACCTTCTGCCCCAACCCTGAGCCGCGTCCCTTACTCTAGCTCCTGGCCAGACCCCATACCCCAACCCCCAGCCTGCTCCTTCATCCCCAGCCCTGTGCTCAGTGCACTCCCACCCTCAGCTCAGTGCAGAGAGAGAGGAAGAGAATGGGCTCGAACCAGGGAGAAGGTAGGTACCCACTCTATGTGGGCAGGGCCGGGACTCCAGATCGGCGGTGGACTGAGCGGCAGCGGGCTGAGCCGCTCAGCCCACTGCCGGTCTGGGGTCCTGGCTGCCGGCCCCAATCAGCCCACTGCCGGCCCTGGGTTCTGGCTGCCGGCCTCTTGCCAGCCAGGGTCCCGGCTGCCGGTCCCACTCAGCCTGCTGCCGGCCTAGGTGAACGGAACCCCAGGCCAGCAGCGGACTGAGCGGGCCGGCGGCGTAAGATCAGCATTTTAATTTAATTTTAAATGAAGCTTCTTAAACATTTTGAAAACCTTGTTTACTTTACATACGACAATAGTTTAGTTATATAATATAGACAGAGAGAGATCTTCTAAAAAACGCTAAAATGTATTACTGGCACGCGAAACCTTAAATTAGAGTGAATAAATGAAGACTCGGCACACCATTTCTGAAAGGTTGCCGACCCCTGGTCTATTCTCTTGCAATGTGTGTGCCAGTCAGCTGACTCAGTACTGCTGGAGCATTTTGGCTCCTTTCTGGGTAGTTTAAAAGCCTCCAAAAGCGAAGAATCAGTTCGGGCAGAAGCAGGAGGCAGGGATTTCTGTTTCTGAACCTTTCCTTTCTGAAGGCCTGAGAACAACAGCCCCATGTGGAGTGCGTGAGAGCACTGCCTGGCCCTGGGGAGTGCATTCCAATCACAGCGACAGAAGCGCTCCAGATGGGCTTTGCCTGAGGCACAACTGTAATGGTTTGCTAGCCTGCAGGAAATATGCCATTGGAAAGGATTTCTAGTTCGGCTGATAACATACCTCCAGCCCACATGAGATGCCATTTCATTTTATTGCAATTAATTTGTTGTTCAGCTGCTACTAAAATGTTTTAAAAGCCTCACAAAATTCAGTCTACTGGGTCTGCAAACCTTCATCTTAAGCAGCATGTCTATTTATTGCTACAGTAAGTCTCATTTTCCTTAAAGTTGGGTTTTTTGTCTCATGTGGCACATTGCAGCAGCAGAACTAAAAGTGAGCTAGCAACTGGAAAGCTCTTAAAACGTATGCTTTGCCCTTAGCCCCTTCTACCTGAGGATCGCAAAGCACTTTGCAATTAATTAATCCTCATGACACTCTGCGAGGTAGGGCAGTGGTTATCCCTATTTTGCAGAAGGAGAAAATGAGGCACAAAGCAGTGGAAAATGACTTAACCAAGGCCTCACAGCAAGTCACTGGTAGAGTTGTGAATAGAACCCAGGAGTCCTGTCATTTTAAAGCAGTTAGTGATATTCACCCCGTCAGAGGTGTAGCCATATATTTTTGGCATGACAAACCAACGTGTGAATGGTGAAAGTGGTGTGTTGTAGAGACATGCACTGTATCTGTTGTTGTATCTGCTCCAGTTTACCAAGCTTTGTAAGAGGAGGCTGGCTGCTACTATTGCATCTATTAGGTATTTAGAATTATATGGGATCACTGATGATGCATTGGAGAGGTTTTAGCTGAGGACTGTAGGTGATGGCCAGTGGCTGAGGTACAACCGCATTTGCTCCAACCCCTCAGACAGAGACCAACACCTACAAGATCTTCACCAAGCATTCCTGGACAACGATCCCTCGCTTTCACAGGCCTTGGGAGGCAGGCCAGTCCTCGCCCACAGACAACCTGCCAAGCTTAAGCATATTCTCACCAGCAACCACACACCGCACCATAGAAACTCTAACTCAGGAACCAATCCATGCAACAAATCTCGATGCCAACTCTGCCCACATATCTACACCAGCGACACCATCACAGGACCTAACCAGATCAGCCACAACATCACCGGTTCATTCACCTGCACGTCCACCAATGTAATATACGCCATCATGTGCCAGCAATGCCCCTCTGCTATGTACATCCGCCAAACTGGACAGTCCCTATGTAAAAGGATAAATGGACACAAGTCAGATATTAGGAATGGCAATATACAAAAACCTGTAGGAGAACACTTCAGTCTCCCTGGACACACAATAGCAGATTTAAAGGTAGCCATCCTGCAGCAAAAAAACATCAGGACCAGACTTCAAAGAGAAACTCCTGAGCTTCAGTTCATTTGCAAATTTGACACCATCAGCTCAGGATTAAACAAAGACTGTGAATGGCTAGCCAACTACAAAAGCAGTTTCTCCTCCCTTGGTGTTCACACCTCAACTGCTAGAAGAGGGCCTCATCCTCCCTGATTGAACTAACCTCGTTATCTCTAGACTGATTCTTGCCTGCATATTTATACCTGCCTCTGGAAATTTCCACTACATGCATCTGACGAAGTGAGTATTCACCCACGAAAGCTTATGCTCCAATATGTCTGTTAGTTTATAAGGTGCCACAGGACTCTTTGTCGCTTTTTACAGATCCAGACTAACACGGCTACCCCTCTGATACTGTTTGTAAAAATCTCCAATGACAGAAATTCCACAACATCCCTAGTAATTTGTTCCAGTGCTTAACCACCCTGACAGTTAGGAAGTTTTTCCTAATGTCCAACCTAAATCACCCTTGCTGAAGTTTAAGCCCGTTGCCTCTTGTCCTGTCCTCAGTGGATAAGGAGAACAATTTATCACCCTTCTCTTTATAACAACCTTTGACATACTTGAAGACTATTATCATATCTTCTCTTCTCCAGACTAAACAAAACCAGTTTTTTCAATCTTTTCTCCTATGCCATGTTTTCTAGACCTTTAATCATTATTGTTCTCCTCTGGACTTTCTCCAATTCGTCCATATCTTTCCTGAAGTATGGGTGCCCAACAATAGACACAGTGCTCCGGTTGAGGCCTTTTCAGTGCTGAGCAGAGGAAAAAAATTACTTTTTGTGTCTTGCTTACAACACTTCTGCTAATACATTCCAGAATGACTGACATCTGTCAAGAGCTATGAACATTTGCAAAGTAACACCTAATGAGGAAAACGGTGTGCTGAGACGGAGTACCCCGTACAATCCTAGTCCCCCTCCCCCCTGCCACACAGAGCAAGACACACATACACTGTGTGGTGTGTTTTGTTAATTACACATCATCGTATAAACTGTCATAATAGAAATATATTTGTGGCAGAGAGTATATTTTAGAACAAACACATTATAATTAAAAACACAAAGATTAGCACAATGTGATTTCTTTATTATTATCATCACTGTCAATCTGTTTTAGGGACTAACGCTAGCTTAATAAAGCAAAGCACTTATTCAAATGTAAATTGCATTCAGGAACAACACAATATTTTTAGGTTTATGAATCATCAGCTGTTGATTAGATGATTGTTTCTCCAGCCACATTATTCTCCACCAAAAGTGCTGTGATGCAAATCACTTCACACAGTCGATTGTGTCCAAAGTCCACTTATTGATGTTTAAATTACCATATTTTTCTCATGCAATTTTTCCAGTGTTGACAACAGAGCCAGTGGGATAACATATGTTAAGCTGACCACCTTATAGTAACCAATAATATTTCTCTTGCACTATAGGCCAGAGATTTAAAGGTACTTAGGTGCCTAAAGATGCAGACAGGTGCTTAGCAGGATTTTCATAATTGCTGAGATGCCTAACTCCCACTAAAATCGATAGGAGACGGATGCCTAGGCACTTGTAGAAATTCCACTAGGCACCCATCTGCACCATTAGACACCCAAATACCTTCAAAAATCTGGCCCTTTGCATTTAGGGAGCTGAAAAAATACAGCTTATCCCCTGTAGAGGTGCTGCACCAGAGGGAAATGGGCTTGTTCCAGGGCAACTCCCATAAAGGTTTACAAGCCCACATAGACAGAAAAGCCAGGCCTGGAGATGGATTTGTCATGGGAAGGCCAGGAGTCCAGATGATGGATTGGTAAGAGGATTTAACAAAATCCTTCAATCTCTCCGCTTCAAGGACTCCAACCCAGTGTCTCTAGTTACCATCGGATGGCTGTTTGGTGCCCCAGCTCTCCATGGACAAGCCACAAAAACACTCATCCCCTGGAAAGGGAACCACAGCTGACAGTGTCAGGAGAGAGGCCAAGGCCTGACTGGGCCATGGAGACTGAGTGCAGATTATATTGGAATCACGTCTGTGGGGAAGCCTGAACTGTCACTGCCCATTGCTATACCTCGTCTGCAGGTAAAAGAAAGGACTTCATCCTCTGGCCCTCTCAGTCTTGAGGCTCAGAGGAGCCCTGTGAATTACTATTATTTGTACAGCACCAGCTGTGCGGTAGGTACTTCACAGACTGATGTGAAGACATGCTCCTTACTGCCCTCACGCACCCCCACTTGACTGGCCAGCACTGTGGGCTGATTAAATGATGGCATTGGGCTTTATTAAGTGACCCTACCCTCCACATGCCTTTTGGGGTGGTTTGCTCTCCCTGGAGCAGTCCCAGCTCTCCCGCAAGCGTGGGAGCTGTGATAGTGTCTGACACTTGTGCAAAGTTTGAAGTGTAAGGTGCATTCCTTGCAATGTCCCACACAGTCACATGAGAGCCAGGGAGAATCTAGAGCAAAACCAAGGAGGAAAGAGACACCCAATCCTTTCTAATTAGCTGGAATGTTCTGATCATTGTAAGGGTTGGAGAGGTGAGGGGAGATAAAACTAACTAGGCAACTAGGCATAAAAGGCAACAAAAAACATTTTACAAATACGTTGGAAGCAAGAAGGCCAAGGACATAGTAGGCCCATTCCTCAATGAGGAGAAAAAGACAATAACAGAAAATGCAGCAATGTCCGAATTGTTAAATGCCTTTTTTCAGTTTTCACCAAAAAGGTTAGCCGTGATTGCATGACCAGCACAGTGAATATCAGTGTACGTGGGGAGGATCTGAGGCTAATGTAGGGAAAGTACAAGTTAAGACTTACTTAGGGCAGATCTATACTTAAAACATTGCATTGGCACAGCTGCATTGGTGTAGCACTTAAGGGCACGTCTTCAATGGCAACGTTAAAGTGCTGCCATGGCTTGTGTGGTCGCAGCATAGCGCTGGGAAGAGAGCATGCCCAGTGCTCTAAACAAAACACCTCCATGAGGGGCGTGGCTCCCAGCACTGGTGCACTGTCGTTTTTACAGTGCTGAAAACTTGCAGCGCTCAGGGGGGTGTTTTGTCACACTGTCTACATGGGGAGTTAGGTTGGTACACCTATGTTGCTTGGGGTGTGGGTTTTTCACACCCCTGAGTAATGTAGTTATACAGATATAGGCCTGAAGTGTAGACCTGGCCTTAGATGTCTTCAAGTCATCAGGTCCTGATAAAATATATCCTAGAATATTTAAGAAACTGGCTGAAGAGATCTCTGAACCATTAGCAATTATATTCGAGAACTCGTGGAGGACAGGAGAGATCCCAGAGGACTGGAAAAGGGCAAGTACAGTACCTATTTATAAACAGGGGAATAAGGGCAACCCAGGGAATTATAGACCAGTCTGCTTAACTTTGGTACCTGGAAAGATAATGGAGCAAATAATCGAACAATCAGTTTGTAAGCAATTAGAAGATAATAAGGTGATAAGTAACAGTCAACAAGGATTTGTCAAGAACAAATAATTAAATCAACCGAATATCCTTTTTGATATAATAGATTTGTCACTGGGGAAGAAGTAGTAGATGTGATAGACTTTGGGTATGTCTACGCTACAAAATTAGGTTGATTTTATTTAAGTCGACACCGAGTCTCCGATTTAAGCAAGTCGATTCTGCATGTCCCCACTATGACATTGTGTCGTCAGAGTGCGTCCTCACTAGCAGGGCTTGCATCGACTCAGAGCACTGCACTGTGGGTAGCTATCCCACAGTGCATGGAGCCGAGTGGAATGTTGGATAGGGCTTGCAATGCCTCATGGGACCAAAACATTTGTGTGGGTGGTTATGAGAACATGGCATTAGCCTCCCATGATGCACTTACCTCCCTCCCTCCCTGAAATCCATGGCAAACCAACCAAGCCTTTTTCACGCCTTTTTTCCTAAGCCTGGGTTACCTGTGCAGCCGTCATAGCACAGAAAGCATGGACCCCACTCAGCTGTACACTGTTGTTGTGAGCATTACAAACACCTTGCGCCTTATCCTGCAGTATTTGTTCAGCTGAAGCAGGAGCCACTGCACAGAACAATGTGATGCCCCGCAAGCAGCCCTGCTGGAAGCCATGGAGTGGAGCAATTCGCATGCTGGTGACAGTCGCGCATCACCTTGACATGATGGAGTACTGGTTCTGGGCCCAGGAAACAAGCACTGACTGGTGGGACTGCATCGTTATGCAGCTATGGGATGACGAGCAGTGGCTGCAGAACTTTGGAATGCACAAGGCCACTTTCATGGAACTGTGTGAAGAGCTTTCCCCAGCCCTGAAGTGCAACAATACTAAAACAAGAGCTGCTCTGACAGTTGAGAAGCGAGTGGCGATAGCTCTGTGGAAGCTTGCAATGCCAGACTGCTACCGGTCAGTGGGGAATTAATTCGGAGTGGGTAAATCTGCTGTGGGGTCTGCTGTGATCCAAGTTGCCAGGGCAATCAATAGACTTCTGCTAATAAGGAGAGTGACTCTGGGAAATGTGCAGGACTTAGTGGATGGTTTTGCCGTGATGAAAAAATTGGGTTTGTTAAGTTTGGAGAAGAGAAAAGACTGAGAGGGGACATGATAACAGTCTTTAAGTATGTAAAAGATTGTTATCAAGAGACGTGTGATAAATTGTTCTCCTTATCCACTGAGGACAGGACAAGGAGTAATACGCTCAAACTGCAGCAAGGGTGGTTTAGGTTGGACATTAGGAAAAACTTTCTGTCAGCGTATTTAAGTGCTGGAACAAATTACTAGGGAAGTTGTGGAATCTCCATCACTGGAGGTTATTAAAAAGGCCTGTCAGGGATAATACTTAATCCTGCCTCAGTGCAAGAGGCTGCACTGACCTCTCGAGGTCCCTTCCTGTCTTATATTTCTATGGTTCTATAATGGAGGTGAAGATGAAAAAGGGAGTGCAAAAGGTCAACCAAGCTAATAACCAGACAGCAGCTCCAATTACCTTCACTGCTGTTTGAAACATCTCCTGGGCCAGCCACCCAGGCCGAACGGTGTATCAGTGATAGGATGGGTTAATATCCACTAACCAATGGTTAGGAGAACTAGACCAATCCTTCTGGGCAGGCTAGCACATAAATCAGGAGCAGCGGACTGTAGCACATTAAAGCAGCAGAGGTAATTACAGCACTTCCAAATGCAGCACGCTGGGACCTGATTATTCAGGAGTTTGTTTCTTGCTCCTTGCTATTGTGGACAGGATTTTTAATTTCAAGAGAGCAGGTGCAGGTAGTTTGTAGCAGAGGAAATCTTTGGGAAAGACTCGAGTGGCCCCACCTGCAAGGTTTGACAGAGAAGTTATGGCTGCATAATTGATGCAAGCATCTATTGTGCATATAAAAGACGTAGCATAATCTAGTGGATCGGGCACTGGACTGGGACTCAGAAGACCTGGGGTTCTGCTCCTGGTTGCCAATGACCTGGTGTGTGACCCTGGGCATGTCACTTTTCCCCCGCTACGTCCTGACTCTTTCCCTTAATTCTGAAGGCGATGGCAAGGCTGATGATGTTCCATAGGCATGACTGCCGCACGGGCATTCTGCCAACTAATCTCTCTCCTCTAAGACTGTTTCTAGTATTCCAAATACCTGAGTAGCTGCAGAGAGCCATTTATATTATTTTTTATATATACAGATGCACACACATAACATTTGAACCATTAATTTGGATAGCAGTCTGGAACATGCCAATAGTTTTAAAGATGTCCAGGAACCTGGTTCATTCTAAATTGTATCTTGTTTGTATTCTGGGCCTTAATTTGATGGTGGAACATCCTAAAATGTTCATATTAAGGCAGCCCCCATAATGAGCTAAACTAATTGACACCTCGCTTTGGGTTGAGTTCTGCTTGATAAGCACATGACACATACTTACAAAGCAGATGGTGAAATCCATATGCATCAGTTTCAACAAAAGCATTCACTTCTAAGAGGTAGAATGTGCATCCACTCTCAGATTAGATGCAAACTCCTTTATAGTCCTCCTGTATTCATAGAGCCATTATGTGCATCACTTATAAAACTGGGACAGTGAGATTGTGTCCTAAGAGCCCAAAGCAAAAAGATACAGGAGTCCAGTATGATCATTTAATTAGTACAGAGAATCAGTACAAAAACAGGCAGAAGAAACAGCCAATTAGTCAGGCCAGTATTAAACACAGAGAACAAGAAGTCATTAATCTAACTGCAACCAGACTAATTTCAAAGTATATAACTATAATTAAATCATAATATAGAACATAAACTCTTTAAAGCTTACTCCCTGTAAAGACAATAGTTCATTCAGCATTCACAACATTAAGACTTGTTCAAGAAGAACAAAGCCTTCATAATCCTTACAATATTGATCCAAGAGTGAGTTCCAACAAGATTAAATGGACATTTCATAGCACCGGGAAATTCAGTTCATACTTGAAAAATTGCATTGAAATAAAAAGCATCAATTTTTAGTTAGGAGATGGGATTATTGATCCAAAAATCAGAAAATAATCTTTAATTCATCAGGACAAGGAAAAATGATCTAAGGCTTAATCAACTGGTGCTAAAATCCCATGCAAGAGAACAGTGGGAATTAACAAAGAAAAGTATATACAGCACTGAATACAAGAACTGCTGAGCTCAAACCGAGGGTGTCCCTGGCTCAGACCCAGATATGGTCTAGTGAGTAGAGCAAGTTACGAGTAGATGGTGAACAATAGATTTTTGGTTTGCTGGCACTTCTGGCGGAAAAAAGTTTTAGGTCAAATCAAAATCAAAACTTTCTGAAATTTTCAGCGAATCAAAAATTATTTAAAAAATACCGAGCCAAATGAAACATTTTGTTGTAACAATATTTCATTTTAGTTACATCATTTTAAACCCTTTTGATTTAAAAAAATAAAATTAAAGGAATTTGTGAAAAAAATCATTCTGAACTGAAAAACCTTAACATTTTGGTTAGAAAATGGCAAAATGAAATGTTTCCGTTTTTAAATTGTTTTAATTTTTTTTTAAACCAAAACAATTTGGTGAATTTGACACAAATCCACAAAATGTCTCATTGTTGCAAAATCTGCAGTTTTTGGCAAAAAAAGGGTTGGTTGAAAAATGTTGGCCAGCTCTAGCCATGAGTTCTGTTCCTGACTCTGTCACCAATGCTCTGCGAGCTCAGCTTTGCACGAACCTGAAAGCCATCGGTTCTGCACTGAGGCCAATAAGAGCACCCCATATCTCTTGGGAGACATACCCCACGTCACCAAGTGCCCACTGCTGCAAGGTGCTATAAGTCACTGAACTTCTCTGTGGGCCAGATCCTTGACTTCCCAGCCAACTGCTTTGTGTTGCTCAGGCAGCCAGAAAGCTGCATTAAATGGGGGAAGCTAGGAATTTGGCTGTCATAAGGGAATCCCTTAATGACAAGGAACCACGTGTGCCTACATCATCCAAATTCCAGCCCTCCCGAGCTAGGAGATGTGTTGAGGCCGAAAAGCATGATGCCAGAGTGTGCTGTTCTTTGGCCCACTGGAACAGCCTCAAAGGGATAGGGCCAGCCAATGTAAACTAGAGGAGCCCATAGGCTGCTCTATGTTATGTCAACAGCTAAAGTAGGCCATTTCAATCTAGGATCAATGGAGTGGAAAGATGGCTTAGAGCAGGGGTGGGCAAACTTTTTGGGCTGATGGCCACATCTGGATGGGGAAATTGTATACAGGGCTGGGGCAAAGGGTTGGGGTGCGTGAGGGAGTGCGGGGTGTAGGAGGGGGTGTGGTGTGCAGGAAGGGGCTCAGGGCAAGGGATTGGGACAGAGGAGGGGTGCAGGATGTATGAGGAGGCTCAGGGAAGGGGGTTGGGGTGCAGGAGGGGTATGGAGTGCAGAAGGGGGCTCAGGGCAGGGGTGCAGGAGGGGTGCGGACTGTTGGAGGGGGCTCAGGGCAGGGGGTTGGGTGCAGGAAGGGTGCTGGGTGCAGCAGGGGGTTGGGGTGCACAGGAGTGCAGGGTGCAGCAGAGAGCTCAGGGCAGGGAGTTGGGGGGCGGGGTGCAGGAGGGGTTCGGGCTCCAGCAGTGGGCGATTTAAAGAAACAAGTCCCTGACTGCATCACCCAGGGTCCCTTGGCTGGGCCCCAGAGGAGAAGGCAGGTCTCTACCACCCCTATATGGATGGGGATAAAGACTGCTGAGAACCCTGACCAGGGGTGGTAACAATCACAGGAATATTGGGCTTTGCCTTTGTGTTCCTGCTTTAACTTTCTTTATTTCTGCCCTGCTCAAAAAGAGAGAAGGGAAGAAATCTGTCAAGGGGAAGCACCAGAACAGAGGTGAGGAGACACTTTGAGATGAAGGCCCAAACTCCTGGGACTATTGAGCAAAGGTCCACTAAAGCAGTGGTCTCCAAAGTGGGGTGTGCAAGAGGATCCTTGGGGGTGCGCGGCAGGAGGAGCGCTTTTTTTTTTTTTTTGGCTTCGGCAGTTCGGGTGGGAGTCCAAGCGGCTTTTTTTTTTTTTTTTTTTTGCTTTGGCAAAAATGGTAGAGCTGGCACGGCAGGGGGTGTGCTCAAAATTTTTTTACTGATAGAGGTGTGCGATCAAAAAAGTTTGGAGACAACTGCACTAAAGGACGCTGCTAACATTTTGGGTGGGGCCAGACTTCTTTCTGTCCCAAAAGGGGAGACACACAAGTTACCCAGCTAGAGGATTGGACTTACAGACAAAGATTGATGGACACCAGTTCCATCCCTGATCCAACTAGGGGAAACTGAGGCAGGGACAACTGCAGTTCCACAGCAGACTGCCAGGTGATGCTACAGGGCTGAAATCCCTCAGTTACAGAAGGATTTGCTCACAGTATCTGCAAAGAAGACAGAAGTGGAAAATGATACTTCAGGCGCTATGTCAGAGGGATTTGATAAGTACAGAAATACAAAAAGAAGGGCATTTTAAGGCTTGGTATTAGGAGGAAAACAATCTAGATTACCTATTGAACTCTGGACCTTTCTGCAGTAAATGGAATAAAAACCCTCTCTTTATACTGTCCCCACAAAGGCCCTCTTAGGATTACTTTAGAAAAGTAACTGTTGCTAGCGGAAAGTTAATATGATTAAATAAAAGCAATCACACATACATGGTGTGGACAGGTGAGGTCCCCGAGGCCTGGAGAAGGGCAAACACAGTACCTAGCTTTAAAGATACTGGACAAGTGGTCTAGATGAAATTACTATGAGGTGGGTACATAACTGGATGAAAAAACATACTCAAAGAGTAGTTATCAATGGTTTGCTGTCACACTGGGAGGATGTATCTAGCGGGTCCCCCCAGGAGTCAGTCCTGGGTCCAGTACTGGAGTGGAGAGTAAGCTTATAAAATCTACTGATGATACTGAGCTGGGGGGGGTGGCAAGCACTTTGGAGGACAGGATTAGAATTCAACATGACCTTGGAAATTAAGAGAATTGGTCTGAAATTAACAGGATGAAATTCAATTCAGACAAGGCAAAGTACTACCTTTAGGAAGAAAAAAATTCAGCTGCACCACTACAAACTGAGGACTAATTGGCTAGGCGGTAATACTGCAAAATAGGATCTGGGGGTTATAGTGGAACACAATCTGAATATGAGACAACAATGTGCTGGAGCTGCAAAAAGGCTTATATCATTCTGGGGTGTGTAAACAGGAGTGTTGTACATAAGACACGAGAGATAACTGGCCTGCTCTACTCGTCACTAATGAGGCTTCAGCTGGAGTATTGTTTCCAGTTCTGGGCATTACACTTTAAGACAGATCTGGACAAATTGGAGAGAGTCCAGAGGAGAGCAACAAAAATGAGAAAAGGTTTAGAAAACCTGGCCTATGAGGAAAGGTTAAAAAAAAAACGGGATAAGTTTCGTCTTCAGAAAAGAAGATGTGGGAATCTGATAATAGTCATCAAATATGTTGAGGGCTGTTATAAAGAGGACGGTGATCAACTGTTCTCAATGTCCACTGAAGGTCGGACAAGAAGTTATGTGCTTAATCTGCAGCAACTGAAATTTATGTTAGATATTTGGAAAAGCTTTCTAACTATAAGGGTTGTTGAGATCTGGAATAGGCTTCCAAGGGAGGTTGTGAAATCCCTGTTAGTGGAGGATTTTAAGAACAGGTTAGACAAAGACCTGTCAGGGAGGGTCTGGGTATACTTGGCCCTGCCTCAGCGCTAGGGGCTGGACTAGCTGACCTTGGAGGTCCCTTTCAGCCCTACATTTCTGTGATTCTATGGTGTATCCATTAACTCATTGTAATTCCTCCAATGCACATTTGCAACCAATTAATTCCTTCCTTAATTACAGCTCATCGATTTCTTTCACTCTGCACACCAGAAATCGCTAAGCTTCAGTACACAGGAATAAAGCACATATGCCATAGGAATGACATTGCACACAGAATTTGAGAAATTCATTAAAGATTAATCCCCCTAATTAATCAAACAGTTTGTTCAATAAATCCTGGAAACTCCTTAGACAGAGGCACTTTCTTGGGATAAAGTAGCTCTTTCAAATCTGAAAAACTTTTCTGGCCCTGTTTTTCCACCCTAGGATTTAAAGGAACACGATCAGGTGGTTTATCCTCTGTCACATGATATCATATCCACACAAATATAGACATTCAACAGCTTTGCTTTTAATGTGCTAGTGGGAGCAGGAAAGATGTATCTGAGGAATGCTTTGCAACCCATAATATGTCCTGATGTTCCTGCTGAAAAGAGCCCGAGTTGTTAGCATGGGGAGATGTGTATGAATCTCTCTATGAAGCAACTTCCTAAACTACTAACTTTGCAGAAAGAAGATGGAACTGTTGGGATCTAGAGGCTGACGAGGTTTCTATGGGGGAATCTTTTCCACAAGGTTTATATTTTTTATATATGGAAGGGACCCTGAAAGGTCATTGAGTCCAGCCCCCGCCTTCACAGCAAACCAAGTACTGATTTTGCCCCAGATCGCCAAGTGGCCCCCTCAAGGATTGAACTCACAACCCTGGGTTTAGCAGGTCAATGCTCAAACCACTGAGCTATCCCTCCAAGGTGTTGTAGCAGCACTATGTAATATCTTATCTTGCTCAGAAATCTATCCCGTTACTTTCTCCTATTGCGTGTTGGAGGGTAGCCTGGCTTTCCACTCTTAATGGTAGAGCAGTGAAATATTTCACACGCTTACCCACTGGGCAAATCCAATATATCTGCACTGGTTTATGAAGTGAGATCAATACAAAGGCTTCATTAAGTACTAAGGAATTTCCATTGATTTCTTTCACATTCGTCTTTCAATTTGTGCCCCTGCTGAACTCTTCCCATCCCTCCCTCTGCTTTGTTTTTATTCAGCGCTAATCCTTCTGTCTCATACACAGAAAATAATTTGGAAAGGAGGGTCAGACTATGATGATACCTTTGATTGCTTTCGGCTCCTGCCACATGATATGCCAGCATACAAATAGACCAGATTGGGGGGAGGGGTGAAGAGAGAAAAGGGTTTCTTAAGAGTTGTCAAACTAAATAATATTTACCAGTAGGATATTAAATTTAGAGCTGGGCAAAAGGAACCATCCTGGCACAGATCTTGGTCTTTAAAACTTTCGTTGATCAGGGACACAGTAGTTAGCTCTTTTAATCTTTTCCTCATAACTTAGTCCCTCCAGAACTAAAACATGGAAAAGTAATTCTTCTTCTTCTTCTTCTTCTTCACTGAACTCCCTCTATCCAGTTAATATCTTTCTGTTACATTATGCCCAGAACTGAAGTGCAGCTGGGAGCTACCCTAACACTGCTGAGGGGAGAGGAAAACGTTGTCACGCTTCTGTTAATGTACAATAAAAATTCAGTTAAATGTACCACAAATGATGGTACAAGTTGCTCATGCTGTCTGTAGTTGTCCATTGATAGGCATCTCTATGGCCCTCATCAATGTCATGACTGCTCAGAAACCAAATAGTGTTGTTAAAGTACCATCACTTGCACTGATGTAGCATTGATTATGTGGCTTATGTTAGCAGTGTAACTGGAAGGAGAAGCTGTCAATCTCTTTTCTGTGTCCAGGCACCTTTTAAATGCAGAACAGTCTCCGTGCCTGTCTGCAGTGGAAGCAGCTATGAGGCAACTGCCATGTTGTGTTACAATTCAAATGCAGAATGTTACAGCATGAATCGCTGCGATTGCTCTCTCTCACAGAAGGATACATTTTCCAGTCCACTGAGTCAGCTTGTTGCCACGGGGAGAAAAATGGACTTAAAGCATCCAGAGATGGTCAGCAGAGAGTTTGCCCTGTGCAGGGGGGGACTCTGGATGAGTGGATGGCTGGTGGAAGTAGCTCCACTGCCTCTTACACCAGCCCCAGCCTAAGGAGGGCAAAAGGGCCTGTCAGGACATTGCATTGAGGGGCAGAGTAGGGTGACCAGATGTCCTGATTGTATAGGGACAGTCCCGATTTTTGGGTCATTTTCTTATATAGGCTCCTATTACCCCCCACCCCCGTCCCGATTTTTCACATTTGCTGTCTGGTCACCCTAGGGCAGAGTAAGGCAGCGAGGGGGTGGATCTGTGTTATGCTATGTCTGATGCGCCATTGGTGTATGTCAGAGTTTCCTTGCAGCACTCGCTTTCAGCAGGGCAGGGTAGAGCAGAATCAGAGAACCACAACGAGCTCCCTGATGGCCCCATTTCACTGGATGGAGCTCTCACACATTTGAGCATCAGCCCTGAAGACTCTAGAGCTGATTCTTCTGGACTTGCACCTCATGCCTGTGCAAAGGGAGTGAAAATGGGTATAAAATGCCACTATTGGTACAATATTCTCCTGCTATGGAAAGCTGGTGCGTGGTAATGAAGGCCCCTGATGTACTGAGATGCAAATTTGTACACAAACAGAGCCTCTTAGGCAAAGTGTAATTGACAGCCCTAATCTTCAATCTACCAGAGAAAACACATTTTAATATTTTCCCAGGAAATAGAGTCACTAGCAATTTTAAATCCAGGACACTTTTGGGGGGGCTTTCATCCCATCTAAGTTACATCTATTGTAAACAAAAAATATTATTGGTATCATACATTATTTTAAAAATACCTCTCAATATTTAATAGCATTTTGCATATTTTTTTCAAGACCTCCTCTATTCCCATTGATGTGTAATGTGCTCTGCTGCTAAAATACTTCTTCTAGAGAAGTCTGTCCTCAGAAACCTGCCTTCTGTCCATAAAGAATTAATGTGGCCAGCACCTTTTTGTACAGATGACAGCTGAGTTATTAATAAGCTATGTGCTCTGTTGATGGGACTTACCTGGGAGACCATAGATAGAGCTACATGCCAGGAGGAGGAAGGATCTCACTGACATGGTGAGGGAAGCTAAATGGGGATAATTATATCACTGAAGATAAGAGAACATTTAATTTCTGCACTCACAGATCTTCATTCTTCCACTCTCCTGGCTTTTGAAAACTGAATTAATTGGGCTGTCATCAAAACTGAGGAGGGAAAATAATGTCACTGAGAATGAGACTTTCTATCTAAAGGCTATTTCAGTGACTTATGTGTAATGAGTTGATGGGTCTCAGTCCAGTTCCTAGTGGACAGTTCTCTGTGTCACACACTCCCTCCCCACCAATCACAACACGTATACCAGAGTAGCCATTCTTAGGAGAATGCAAGATTTAATTCTCTCCTTTATCACCAGAGATCATCCTTCCACGTCAGGAATGGGGCATTCATAATATTTGCATTGTGACTGCCAATGCTGTCGAATTCCAGTAATAGATAATACTGATCTCCTAGGTTTTCAGTCTGCACTATCATTCCTTTGAACAAACAAGCCAAGATAGTGAAGTCATGGAGCATTGCCAAAGCCTGATGCCTGTGAAGTCTGGGAGCCGCTGGTATTTCCTGAAGGCTGGAGTGGGGATTTGCTTCATTTACTGCAGATTTTCCAGGTTCACTTGAGTCTGAGATTCTGACAGACCATGTAGCTGGCAGCCTCCTTTTGCTGCTCCCTCTAGAGCAAGGTTTATGCCCTGGCCAAAAGTGTCCAAATTGCTGCCAATCCCATTTTAGTGGATAACCTTAATTAAAAGAGGAAAGTGGAAAATACTTGTGAAAAACGTCTATCTGTGGGAGAAGATCTGTATTCTCTCTCTGTCATCTGAGGAGCCCATGGACACTTACCTTGAGAAGAAACTCACTAGGGCTAGACCACTCAGCAAGAACCTGCTTTTACTTTCACCTAAATTGCTCATTAACATAATTCTACTGGATGAAAGCCAATAGACAGAACTAAAACTAAACCAAAACCAACATTAAAAATACACTTCAGTGAGCAGCAGGATGGGTTAGATATAAAAGAATTTTATATCCGATCCATAACTTCTATAAATATATGAAGACTTCCACACACTGAAGCAATAAGAGTAGCCTAAAAAGAGAATTGTTAATCTAAGATCGGGGCCGCATTGCACAGTGCTCTGTACAGACAGGCAACAAATTGTAATATTTATCAGCTCTGTTTCAGTTAAAGCTTCAGTCTAAAGACTGTTTATTATATGAGCATCTAGAGGCTGCCATGTGCTCAGTACCGTACTGAGAAACAGCCTTTGCGCTGAAGAGACAAGACAGACAAAGGGTGGGAGCTGAAATAGACACGCGCAAAGGAGGAAAGTGGCTGGCCCAAGGTCTCACAGCAGGCCAGTAGCAAAGCTAGGACTAGAACATCGGTCTCCTGACTCCCAGGCCAGTGCCCTCTTCACGAGGCCACTCTGCTCTCTGAAACCCTGGGTTGCTGCTTAGCTTTTCTGCAGGACTGGGCCAAGAGCTGAAAACCAAAGACGCACTTTGGAGATGTTTCAACAGTTCAGGGCTAAGGTGTCAAAACCTCCAGAGAAGGTCATTAAAGAAGCTTGAGATAGTAACACGGAACAGGTGTCAACTCTGTATTGTCCTTTGATGCCCTTCAGGAGTTCTGCTCTAATGGAAAATTAAGGTCTATCTGTTGGCAGATTATGAGATTGAGGTTCTATTAGCAGGTAAGTTTTAGACTGAAGGATACTTGGTAAGGTGTGCTAAGGCTGCATTGGATCTCCTGACAGGAGCAATAGCCCAGCACGTTATACTCTTCTAACAGCATCCCTTGGGTGGCCCCGCTCTTAAAGACCAGAAGAGCAGCATCTGAGCTCAGAACACATGCTGAGATAGCAAGACCAGTCTAAGGCTGGGTGAATCTGCTGCAGACCAGCAGCAAAGCAGTCGGGTGTGACAATTCTTCTCATTAGTTTGTGAGATTATTCCTGACTCACAGTGAACAAATAGCACAAGTCTGCTGAGTCAGGTATAATATCTGTCTGTCTCAGTTCCTTGGAGAAATGAGGCCTAAACAGACTGAGTGAAATCAGTGCTAGGTCACTGGGTGTTAAACTTTTCCAATTACAGACTCCTTCTTAATTGAACTAATATTGATGTATATAATATAATTGGAAAGGTGCCTCTCCATGGTTCTGGGTTAAGAGTGCAATCAAGAGTATCTACAAATCCAGCAGCAAAACCTTGCCCCTCTAAACCAGCATAATCCTCTGGAGAGAGACCAAATCCACTGCATTCCCCGAAACAATCATGAAAACAGAGAGGCTTCATAGCATGCTAGCTACAAAGGGGAACAGATTCAAGCTACTTCAGACCAAGGTAGTGGGGATCATTAATTCCAGACCTGGGGGTGGTGGTGAAGGGGATGTCCATAGAGAACACCCTGCTGTCTCTTAGACCATGGTTGTGCCAGCTTCAGCATCTCTGTCGATTGTAACTGTGGCAGCATGAGACAGGGAAAGAGGCACCTTTCAGGTAGGGAGATACCAGAGTCAAAGCCAACACACCTGAGACTCTACCCAGAAACCAGCCGACGGCCAGGGGAAATCACAGAGCATTGATGCAACATGCTCACAACAGAATACCCCACTTTAACAAGTGGGCTATTGCATTTTGCACTGGCTTCAGCTTCCAAGTGCATTCAAGCTCTAGTCCCATGTCAACTGCACCACACTTGTCAAAGCTAGCAGTGACAAAGCTTGGATTGCTGGCGACATCCTCGCATCTGTGAGGAACAGCCACATGCTTCTGGCTAGATGTAGATGGACAGAAGCCATCTTGGCCACTCCTGCTACTTGATCTTCCAGCAGTCTCCGTGGATTTAACCAAGCCACCGGGGGGACACGTCCTCTACCAGAAGGGCAGATATAACTTTGCCATTTGCTTTCCATTAACTTGTGTTCATTGAAACTGATCACATGACATGGAAAGGAAACACGAAAGGGACCGAAGTGTGGCTGATGGGAATTCATTTTAAAAGGTTACTGAATATTCATGGAACAAAGCTTTCCATGATTCTACGTGCTCTACAGGGACTGCTCTTATTGGATAAAGAAATAGTGAGTGTCCTCCCAGTGCTGAAAAGGTACTCAAACATCTGTGAGCTTGTTTGGCTTTTCATTGCTCTTTAACCACAAACATGTGCAGTGTTGCTAAACTGAAAAATTCAAAAGCCACGAGTCAGGGTCCCTCCTCCCCCTCCCAAAATCATGAGATTGGCTTAAAAAGATCAGGAGACTTTAAAAAATTGATTTTGGATTCCTAGTTACCTTCTGGTTTTTGATCCTTTACGGTTCACATTTTCAAACTTTTCTCTACAACCACGGGGGCTAGAAATTTACTTTTTTTGTCAATGAAAGCTGAGATGTTCACATAGGCACATGATTCCAGCAGCTGGGGCTTTAAGAAAAACACCAAATACCATGAGATTCATGTTACCATTGTGAGAGTTGGCAGCACTTTGGGTGGCTTTAAGAGTCTTATTCTTGACACTTTTTTTTTTTAAATCAGATCTTCTAATTATTTCCAGTGGAAAACCAGAAGTTTTAATTGTGGCACCTTAGAGACTAATACATTTGTTAGTCTCTAAGGTGCCACAAGTACTTCTGTTCTTTTTGCGGATACAGACTAACACGGCTGCTACTCTGAAAGAAGTTTTAATGTCAGAGTGAGTGCTTAGGCAGCTGCACTGAGAATAGGATCAATTTGCATTTCACCAACAGAACAATCCCTGTCATTGCAGTTCTTTTGAATTCAGATTTCTAGTTGAACGTTGATATTTGAGTGTTGTGTAACTGAAAGCGAGGTCTGGGCGCTGGCCGGTGATGATGCATAATGGGTATATCCTTTTGACCTTTCGAGTCAACGAGAGGGAGATAAATAATAATCACACCGATCATTACACAATTTTTGGTAGTGAACTGGGTCAATATTTTCAAAAAAAGGAAGCTAACGTTAGACGCTAATCACATATTTAGGTGTCTAAATAAGTAGCCTAATTGTCAAAAGTGCTTAGCACTCAGCAGCTCCCATTAGCTTGGTGCTGAGACTTTTTGAAAATCAGGCTTCTTTCTAGGTGCCTAGATAAGGATTGAGGAGTCTAACTTTAGGCACCCAGTTTTTAAAATCGTGGCCCTGATCAGCTGTCTCAGCACCAGAGTGCACCAGAGACCTAAAATCTGCTGATCTGAGATTGTAAACTACTGTGCAGTGTGGCCATGGGCTATTTTACAAGAGCCTTTGAAGAATTATGAACGATTAATGAAATCTTGATTGAACTGAGTCAATTCAGTGCTTTGCAGCACAGCAACAAACCAGTCAATCTTATTTGCAGAGAGAGAGTGAGAGAGAGAGAAAACAGATTGGAATAAGATCAAGGTTGGCTCACTTCACTGGTCCTGAACTGAAGAGCAAATATACATGCAAATATATAACGCCCCTCCCCCAAACACTTATTCATATGCTGTTGCAGTCTAACCCTTTGGTATTAACTCCTCATTTTACATATAAATCACAGGCAGAATATGCCCTATCACTCAAGGGAAAACAATTTCTCGGGGAAGATAGAAAGCAGCTCTGTAGATTTGTTTTCCCACAGAGATTCTGAAAAGATAATTTAATTCAAGGGAAAATTACACTTGAAAATACAATGAAACTTCCCACTAGTGACTCAGGGAAATGCAGGTAAATTCTAGAGGAGAATTGAAAACCAAGATACTGGAGGAAAATATCCACCATCACCCAGCTCCCTTCACTTGTATTCCAGTCACATCTTAGCCACAATAGTATGGCCCCGTGAATGGTTATATTTGACTGGAGGACGATCAGCATCTGTGATGTTAATTTATCCTTTGAAGTGATCCAGGAACTGAAATGACCAAGTTCAAAAGCTGAAAGTTTCTCTTGCATTAGCTTAAAATCCATTGCAGCTATTAATTCAGTAAAGCAGGGATATGGCAAATTGCAGTGAGGTCCAAATCCTCTGTCATGGCACAGCAGCCTGAGGACTGAAGAGAGCATGGCAAATGAGGGGTTCATTTGTGGGTTTCCTTTAATAGGAAGCGTCTCCTTGCTTGACCCATTGTACAGATAGTATATTCAGCACTGCAGAGTGTGTAGCTGTAGGCTGAGCAGGCAGGGGCTGTAGCCCGAAATGACCATGCTCTAAAGAACAAATCATGCAGGAATCTACTGGGCAGGGTTCAGAGGCAGCAACAGTGTTTTGGAACATTACTGCAGAGTGAGCTCAAAGAACTAATGGGATTTGTCCTCACCCAGTGTCGTGTCAGAATTTGTAGTACCCACCTGCCCTGGTGGCAAAGGGGGAAAGTGTGGCTCTCATGCCTATCAGAAGCCACAGTCCTCATGTTTATTCATGGCTATTGCATGCGTTCAGTATTGTCTACTGCAGGTGACCTTAATATGCTCAGAGGAGCAACCAAGGTTTGGAAGTTTAGCATCTATCTAAGGAACTAATGCCCCCATGGTCATAGTGTCTGAGCAGCTAACAATTGTTAATATATTTATCTTCACAACATCCCCGAGGTAAGGAAGTAACTGTTGGTCCCATTTCCCAGATGGGAACTGAGGCGCAGAGGGACAAGGTCACTGACCCGAGCTCAGACAGGAAGTCTGTGGTGGAGCAGGGACTTGAATCCAGGCCTTCTCAGTCCTAAGCTAATGCTGTAACCACTGTAAGAACAGTTTCTTTTGTGAGATTCTTGGTACTTCCTACTTCTGGATGGAGAAAAAAAAACCATAGGAAGACCCTTTTGCCTAAGGTATTACTGCATTTCCAAGTCCTGATCCTGGCTGGATTTTGGAATCCCTTCCAAACCCAAGAGTGAGTCAAAACTTTTTCAAAACCTCTAAAAAGCTTAAGGTGAAGGCTCTAGGGTGGATTCTATTTTAGTTTAACTGCTTTAACATCCCTAATTGTAAGGACTGTTTCTTTACATCCACTGTTCTTCCATCCTCTACTTGTCCTCAGTGAGCGGCAGTAACTATGTCAAAAGAGACAGAGTGGGGGCGGAGGGAAGAGAGGTGACCAAGCCTTATAACTGGTCTGCAGTCTGGGGCCAGCTCTCCCCTGCTTTGCCCCTCTGCAAGGTGAGTGCAGAATGTTGCCATCTGATCTGGTCATATTATACACCCCGTCGGCGCAGTGTAAATTATGACACACAAGTTGCATGGCTATAGGGCAGTGTTTCCCAAACTTGGGACGCCGCTTGTGCAGGGAAAGTCCCTGGTGGGCTGGACCGGTTTGTTTACTTGCCATGTCCGCAGCTCCAGCTGATCGCGGCTCCCACTGGCCGCGGTTCGCTGCTTCAGGCCAATGGGAGTTGCTGGAAGTGGCGGCCAGTACATCCCTCGGCCCACGCCGCTTTCAGCAGCTCCCATTGGCCTGGAGCAGCGAACCACAGCCAGTGGGAGCTGCTATCGGCCGGACCTGCGGACGGGGCAGGTAAACAAACCTGCCCGGCCCGCCAGGGACTTTCCCTACACAAGCGGCATCCCAAGTTTGGGAAACACTGCAATAGGGGAACCAGAACCTCTGCATTTTTTTACCCCATTTAGAGTTTTTTTCTCTCCTTCCCACAGCTCGTTTGTTCACTGTGCTGGGAATATTCTTGCTCTCTCTATTTTTAGTCTCTTCTCAGTGGCACGTGAACCCATCACATTTGAGCTCAAGTGGGTTTAAAGTTAGAGAAAGCAGCAGGGTTGCTCCCTCAGTCAGCAGGGTAGATAGATTTCAACAAGCACTGTAGTACAGCCAGTGTGGATTGGAGTGTGAACTGAGCAGAATTAGCCCCATCTGCTGGTGATAAAGCTGCAAGTTTGCAGGAAGCTGTGAAAAAGTGGTTGGTTTTTAAGATCCAGGGCATGATTTGCCCCTGCTAGTGCATAGCATGCACTGAAGGGGAGGCCATGCAGTGTTAACACCCTCCTTCCCCAGGTATTCAATTGCAAATTAAAGCTGCCTCCTGCAGTGGGAGGTTTATGGAAGCCTTATCCCCAGAGGTCATTAAGTGCACTTTGTGAGTGCCCAGGCCAAGCCCCCTCCACAGCCACCACCACCCACTTTTGGGGCTGTGCTGCCTAACTTCAGGATCCCTCGCAGAGAAGGGATTGTGAGCACCTTGTACTATAACCCGTGTGACACTGCACCCCATATTCTTCATAGTGAGGGGTTATTGGAAAAGTTCTGATTTGCTGAATATAATTATTCTATTGTTATGCATGTATCGTTTTTGTATCTTAAGTTATGAATGTCACGTTACACTCCATATTCTTTATGGAAATATGCTTATGATATGGATATGACATAACTGAGATATACTTTATGCAAGATGGGTCTTGTAAGGTATAATTGGAAAGGTTATGATTTACTGAATGTGATTATCCAATTTGTATGCATGTATCATTTCTGTATCTAAAGTTAGGAATATGGACTATGTAACAATTACAACTGGGTGTGTATTGGGAAGACACCCACCAGATGACAGGCCATCAAATTTGATGGCCCATTAGGAAGGAACAACAAAACCATGACGATACTAATTCCTCTCCCTCCTGGGAGGCGTCTGGGGATGTAAGTGTGACACTATTAGGTCAGGTGGTCGTGTCACCTGATGGTAAACATTATCTTGGACTTCTTGTAACTTTCCACTAAAGGCAAGGGGGGGGTCAAGTTTGGGAAACAAAGGATTCCCGCCTTATGTAAATATTATTTAAGGGTGGGGAGGAAGGCAAACAGGACTCCTCTCCATGGCCTGTCTGCCCAAGAAGAAAGACTGCTAAAGACACCTGAAGGGAAGGCAAGGGGGGAGTCCAGACTGAGACAGGGGTCCAGTCTAAAAAGAAATATAACTGGAACTCTAAGCTACAGAAACTTTGCAACCTGCCTAAAATAACATTTAGGGTAAGACATTACATTTTGTAACCTGTTTCTTAAGTATATTGAGCTTAGCTTGCGTATTTTGTTTTATTTGCTCAGTAATCTGCATTGTTCTGTGTGTTATCTCTTATATTCACTTAAAATTTACCTTTTGTAGTTAATAAACTTATTTCTTGTTTATAATATAACCCTATTTGTACAATTCATAACTGGGGGGTGGTGGAAGAGGCTGTGCATACCTCCCTCCACATTGAGGGAGGATGCGGATTTCATAATATACCTGTGGGTTTGCACTCCAAGGGAGATGGACACCTGAGTGCTAAGGCAAGTCCCTTAAACTGAATCTTTCCAGAACTGATGTCTGTGTCATTCTGCATTTGAGTGTGGCCCTGCCTGTGTGTGTGCTGGAAGAGGCTTAATAGCCTGGCTCAGCAAGACAGGTAAAAAGGGGGCCCAGGCTGGCCTAAAAGGATGCTCAGTGGTATCTCAGCACATCAGGTGGTATCCTAAGGGGGGCAACCTGTCAGGATGAATATTGACTATGTATCTGTATTTCAAATGTAATTACACCTAGGTAATGCCCACTAGATAAGATGCTTTCAGTCTAGATAGCTGGTTGGGAAGGGTCTGTTAAGGGCAATGAGTCACTAGGGAAAACAATAGGCCTTAGGAGAAGCTTATCTCCCACCTGGTGAGCCTTCCTGAGAACACTCTACACAGCCTGTAAGTAATGGCTGCCATGACTCCACAGGGACATGTGACCAGGCCACATGATGCTGGACTCCATCTTGGGATGTCAGTATTTTTCCACAGACTGGTCTGGGAACCCAGCTTTGGAACAAAGGTTTTCCCGCCATATGCAAAAGCTGTATAAGGCAGGGGGTGACATCATCTGGGGTGCTTCACTTCCCACACAAGAAGACACCTGGAAACACCTGAGGAACAAAGACTGAACTGAGGTAAGTGCTGGACCCAGGCTAAAGGGATTCCTAGCCTGTGTGTAAAATACCTGGGATTCCAAGCTGTAAGCAAGTGCAGCTTGCCCCTTAAGAATTTGCAGCCTGCTTGTATCATCTGTTAGGGTGAGAATCTGCTATTCATAGCCAAACTATGTATTATATTAAGCTTAGTTTGTGGTTTTTGTTTATTTGCTAGGTAATCTGCTTTGATCTGTTTGCTATCCCTTATAATCACTTAAAATCTATCTTTTTCATTAATAAACCTGTTTTTGTTTTAATCTAAACCAGTGAGCTTTGACTGGAGTGCTTGGGGAAAATCTCTGCTTGGTTACCACAAGTGTGCATTGTTCTCTCCACATTGAGGGAGAGGCGGACCGGGTATTAAACCCATATACTGGCCAGATTTGACCAGGGCTGGACGATATTGCTCTGGGGTTCCAGGCTGGAAAGCTGGTGGTTAGAGCCTGCGTGTAACTGCAGCTGGTTTGTCCCCACCTGTATGAATGCTGGTGAAAGTACAGGCTGGAGGGCGTTGTAGATTGTCACAGCAGTACAGTATGAGAGGGAGCCCACACTGGTGAGTCAGGGGGTAACCCAATTCCAGGTGGTACCCCGGGGGGAACCCATCACAACCCATCTCCTACCAGATAATCAAACAATGGAGGCCCTATCCTGAGGTTACACTGAATGACGCCCCAGGTGTGTTCACAGTGCATCTTTTAACATCATGCCAAATATCCAGTCAGGCCTCTGCCTTGCCTCCACTTGTGCACATATAAAATTGTGAGGGTCCCCATGCTTTGGAAGCACAAAGGGCTACACACACACACGTGCACACACACCATTGCAAAACCCATTTGGATAAATGTTCAAGTGTGTGCCTAAGTGTTTGCCCCAGCAACATGTGGGCCTGTGTATGCAAGTGTGCAATTGTGTAGGTGTGTATAATGAGGCCAAGGGCTGAAAATCAGGCCCTTGAAATGTCAACCCAATCGAGACGTTCAGTAACTTTTAAATGCACATGATGGATGCATTTTCATTTCCCAGCCAGTTAGCGATATAAGTGGGTTTTGCTTAAGCAAAAATGCTAAGGATTAGGGCTTGGAATTATTGGTACCCTTAAAGTCAACTATGAATTTTTAGTGACAGATTTTTTTTATACAACAAAGCACTTAGTCTGAAATCTCAATAGTATCTTAGCTTTCTCCCTTATAAATGATTTGAGATGGGCAAAGGGGCTTGGCTGGGCACTGCAGAACACTGGGGTGGGTGGAGAGGGTGTGGCTTGTTTTGCATGACCCGGAATTTTTTTTTGCCCTTGACACCATAGATAAAGACCATTTGGAAATAGTACCCCTGTAAGCATCTCTTCTGGATGGGAAAGCATGGGGGTGCAGAGGGGCTTTGCCTGGTGCATGCAGTTCTTAGTGGGCATTTTGATTCTAGCCCATTTCTGCTAATGGAATGTATGGTCCATAACATCTAACATGTAGTGTCCAATCTTGTGAGGTGTCAAGTGTTCTGACCTCCCACTGAAGACATGGACAGGTGAAAGTGCTCAGAACCTCATACATTCAGCTGCTACCAGGGATGATGCACATTTAGCACCGCGGATGGACAGTTACAAGCCAGACAGATAACCTCTGTATCCATCAGAAGCACTCATTTGTAACGGATGTTGACATTTTCACTCTGATGCCATCTCTAGCCTGAATTGTGTGTGGCAGTCGAAGTTTGGTGTTCAATTCTAGATTCTAATACGAACCAGAGCAAAAAAATAATAGCTGTGAATTCACCTTCCTCAGCAGCGATATTAATCAGCAGTGTGTGCAGTATTATTGTACCTAAGTGCTTGTTGTAATAGTGTTAAAAGGTTGACACATATTACAGGAACTGAAATCACCCATAATTACAATCTTGTTATTCTGCCAGGGTTTTCTTCTCTTGTAATATTGTATTTAATCCTCGCATTAACCCTCCTATTATCCCTTCAGGACTCCAGTCTAATAACTCAAACAGGCTGGTTACTATTTTCAGGAACTGACTATTTCTGGCCCCAAACCACTATATTTTGACTTAGTCCATGCATTCTCCCCCAGGACAGAAGCAGGGTTAGGTAATCCAATTCACATACATCCAGCCTGAACCATTGTCCTAAAGATGAATCCCATGAACATATTGTGATTAAAACTTTATTGAAGTTTGTAAAAGCTTGGCTAACTATTTAAAAGTGTATTGTAGGCTCCATGAGCCTCTGTACCTCCTCCATTTGGCTGGGACCAGAAGCAGAAATACACCAGGAAAAGGTGATTTCTTGTCCTGGGCAAAAAACAAGGGAGTGCTGAAAGTTTACAAGAGAGGCTGTCCTCATACAAATTCCACTTTGATTCCCTGGCCAATGTGGTTGGGATAGATTTGGATGCACTTCAGAGAAGCCACTGGATGAAACTTTTGAGCTTTGCCCATCACCTATTTGTCAGCCTCTTCTCTGGAATGTACACATGGTCTCTGGAGTTGGCTACATTTCCACTATACTTCAGCCTATCCAATATTTTGAGAATTTAACTATGTTGCAAAGAGATCAAACACAATCCCTCACGCTCTTCCTTCCCAGCACCATTGACTCTGGACCTAAGTTGCTGGAAATCTCTCTTAACCAAGGTTCCGCAAACAGGACGTTGGCTGGACCTCTGTATATTATTTCATTGGCCATTCATAATTCATCTGGGATACCAGCTCTGATTGTCATTTGTAGGGACCATTTCTAGGGATTTGATGGAGCAAAATATAGCTGTTCATAGAGAAATGAATTGGACTCATCAGCTCTGTCAACAGTTATTGATGAATCCCTGCTGTTATATCACAACATGTTAATTGTTTAATAAGTGATCCAGGAAGCAGCAAAAAAAAAAAAAAAAAAGAGATGGAGTGTGCCCCACACTCACATTACAGACCAGTTCTTTTCAGGGGGTTTCATCACGTTTTATGCCAAGTACAAGTTCTCCTGCTTACTTAAGTGTGCCAAATCTAAAGCAGATTCTTCTGGGCTGATGAAGCACCACTGATGATGATGAGAGCAGTCTGAGGAATTGGCTTTCTTTCCCCCGGAGGGAGATTTTCAGTAATAGGCCTCGCTGTACAACACTGCCACATCAGAATGGAAATGTGCCTCTGTTTTATATACCATGGAGGCAAAGCGCTGAAATTCCCTAGGTGAAGGAGAAGAGTGGGAAACTTTCACAATCAACATTAAAGCAGGTGTAACTCACATTTTTGTGAAACACAAGCTAGGCTTAGTGACACTGCAGGAGAAAATGTACCAAGGTATGATCTTAAATCCTGCTAAATATGATCACAGCTTAGGTTTGCTTAAAGGTCTGGGGCCTGATTCTCATTTACACAGAAAGGCCTTGCACTCTGGCAATGTAACAGGTAAGGAAGAATCAGGCTCTGGAAGCTTGTTTAAACCTCACGTTGAATGGAGCTAGGTAACAGCTTTGTATGAGCCCGAAGCAAACCAGATCCGGGGTTTCACAAGACTTCTAGGTATCATTGCACTCACAGCATTAATGGCCTGATTGTGGGATGGGGGACCAAAAAAAAGTGCATGCTACTGTGCACCTGAAATGTGCTCCTAAATCCTAAATCCTGTTAGTGGTCAGTTATCTCTCTATCCCTGATGTTTCTAGAGTGCCCATCACTATAGCATGATGTGCACGTAAATGACTGCTTGTAAGTGCCAATCTCCAATATGCGCCTGCAGTCATGACAACTGAAAATTGTGCATACACAATTGCAGTCTCAAATTGGGACATCCAAATGTACTTGGTTTCCAAGAGAGACCCACAACAGCACAGATCCAGATGAAACCTCTGCTTCAAGCCTGTATTTCTTTAAAAATAGCTACAATCTGTTATGTTTTTCCAAGCACAGAGAGAAACTGTTTGCTTTCAGCCTGACTAGTTTTTATCTTAGATGAAAAGAAAAAGCAAAACATGAAAGAATAGGGGCGGAGGGACAGCAAGCAAGCACAGTGTGTAGCTCCTCTGTAACATGGTGTACCAATTCTGTGTCACAAAAGTAAGGTGGAAATAAAGTGATAAGAAGTAACCTGTAGAGCATTAGACTTCCTGCTTTTTGCAGGGAAGCAAGGTTGTGATGGGAGGTTATAAATTGGTGGCAATAAGTATATTTCCTTTAAAGATTTCTTCACATTTGTGACACTATCTATTCAGTTTCTACTCACAAATCCTCACAACCTGAAGATTGGCCAGACAGATTGTGCAATATCTGTACAGCTGTTTGTTCTCTTGCTGCAAAACAGGGTTTGCCAACAACTACAGGGCATCTTCCTTGGAAACAGGGCCAATTGGGTGGGTTTCTACTGTAACAATTATCCCAGCCAGCAGCTCAGGGGCAGGATAGAAGTGTGTAACTCGTTCTCTCTGCCAACTGGTGACTAGGCATTAAAGCACATGACCAATTAATAATTATAGGTGTTTTTATCAGTGATCCCTTAATCTGCTGTGAGTGTATCTGCATGTGACTGCAAACTGAGACCTTGCGATTTTTAAGTGACAATTCTACTAGACATTAGATGGTCCCAAAACACATCTCCACTCACTCTGTGAGGAAGTTCAGATCAGGAGACAAACTTTTCTCTAATCTTGACTGGAAATCCCGTCTTTCTTTCTTTCTTTCTTTCTTGGAACTACATGTGGGAACTGTTCCCTTTCTCTTCACCAATAGTTGTGTCCACTGACCAGTAACCAGGCACTGTCTGAAACAGATGTCGACAGCTAGCAGAGTTCTCCATCTAGTGGGCATGTGATGCTGGCAGACCAGTGCCAGCTCATGCCAAGGCCCCTAGGTCTCAACGAAACACTGACCAATACCATAGGCACTGACTTTGCAGTTGCTCCAGGGCTGGAGCACCCAGAGAAAAAAAATGGTGGGTGCTCAGCACGCACCAGCCACAGCTGTTTGGTTGCACCCCCAATCAGCTGTTTGATGGCGCCCCCAATTAGCTGATCGGAGTTCCACCAAACAGCTGATTGGAGGCACCACCAAATCAGCTGTTTGGTGGCTGGGGGAGGAGCTTGGGGGAGGGCGGAGAGCAGTGAGTAGGCGAGGGCCTCAGGGAGGGGGCAGAGTGGGGTGGGATGAGGCAGAGCAAGGACATGGCCTTGGGGAGGGGGGAAGAACAAAGCCAGGGCCTTGGGGGGAGGAGAGAAGCACCCCTAGAGAAATGAAAAACTCAGCACCTATGACCAGTACATATCTGGAACCAGTCTGGCTCACCTATGCGGTAGTATTGTTAAAATAGATACTAGTGTTATAAAAATGTGCTTAGTGTTTAGACTTTAATTAATGCTTGTAAATTGCTGCAGGCATTACCCTCACTTATATAACCTGTATCCCATGGTATAAAGTAATATGTAAGTATTGCTCTGTAACTGTAAATCACCAGACAGGAGAGAAGCTTTACCAAGTGTTAATAACAGGAGGTGTTACACCCTGCCCAACAAAGAAGGCTCATCAACACCAGACAAACTACTGTGGGACACAGGGCCGGCTCTAGGCACCAGCAAAACAAGCTGGTGCTTGGGGCGGCACATTTTTAGGGGGCGGCATGGCCGGCGCCAGAATGTCGCCCCTAAAAATGTGCCCTGGCTGCCCTAGCTCACCTCTGCTGCTGCCACGGCGCGCGAAACAGCTGATTCGCGCGCTGCTACTCGCCCTCCCTCCCAGGCTCTTAAGCCCGGGAGGGAGGGGGAGCAGCAGCCCGCAAATCAGCTGTTTCGCGCGCCGCGGCGGCTCGGGGTCTCCCCCTCCCTCCCAGGCTATCAAACCTGGGAGGGGGGGAAGACTCCGAGTGGCCGCGGCGCGGCGCCGCTTCTCCCCCTCCCTCCTAGGCTTGAGAGGCTGGGGGGAGGAGGCAGGGCTGGGGATTTGGGGAAGGGGCGGAGTTGAGGTGGGGCCGAGGGTGGGGTAATTAAAGAACCGGGGGGCGGCCAAAATTGTTTTTGCTTTGGGCGGCAAAAATCCTAGAGCCGGCCCTGGTGGGACATCAGAGGACAAAAGACTTTATTGATTGCTCCCCCCACCCCATGAAGAGGAATTCCTCCCATCAGCTGAACTGACAGCTCAGAGAATGGGAATGGGATGAAACCCCTAACAAGAAGAAACTGGATCTCTGTGCTGCTTGGACACTTGAGGGCAAGGTTTTCTAGACATAAGCAAGAGATCCCCAGTGTTTACCCTGGATTAGCCCTCAGGGGCATATAGAGCTTGCTTATTGTAGCAGTTTCTATTACCCAAAGAAACTTAAGATTGTAACCAATTTGTTTGTGTGTGTTTACCTTGTAAATAATTGTTTTATTTCCTTTTCCTTATTAATAAATGTTTTAGATAGTTTATCATAGGATTGGCTACAGAGTTGTCTTTGGTATGAGCTCTAAGGGGCAATTGACTTAGGGTAAGTGACTGGTCCTTTGCGACTGGGAATAACCTGGATTGCAGGGATCTTTGGTGTAAGGGACCATCTATCACAAAGGCAAGCTTGCTTAGGTGACAAGATAGATCAGTGTACCCAAGGGGATGGTTTGTGACTCCATGGTTAGGCTCTTACAGGACCTGAGGAGTTTGTACTTGATAATTGGTTGGTGAAATCTAAGTATAGAGCTCACAGCCCATTTGGGGATTGTGCGCTGCTTCTTAACAGTCTGCCCGGAGGTTGGTAATAACATTCTTGAGCCACTGCAGGTCAACTTGACAGGGCAGACTCCCCATTGGACATCAGCCTGAGCCCAGAAGAATCACTGAAACGTCATGAGCAAAGGACAATATTTCCAAGCTCACTGAAGCCAGGAAGAATCAGAAATCTCCCCCAAAAGCCTGTCCCAATAAGACTGTCCTATCAGACATGGTGATTAGTGACTGAGCACAGACTCTGGGGCTTGGTACATCCATAGAGGGAGCCACAGTCCCTGTCCCAGGTTTGGGGTAGGAGGTGCCCTCTCCTGAGCTGACTGCCCAGGCTGAACTCTCTGAGGCGTTTCCCATCCCTAGTTAGAAAATGCTTCTGGCTATTTTGGTTTGTTTGTTTTGTTTTAAATAATTTTAAAAATTTGCATAAGACATTTGTAAGACTCAAGCTGAGAACTGGTAGCTGCCAGTCAAATTTCCAAAAACAACGGCTTTTCCTCTCCTCGGGCTCCATTGGAAAGGTGGAAACAATGTGAGTGTTGGGCTGTTTTCCGAGATGGCTCGGGCATGTCAAATTGGTCCCAGATAGTCTACAGCCAAAATGACTGGGAAATACAGAAGAAAGGAGGGGAGCTCTCTGTACAGAAGATGCCAATGCTAACGCTCACAAACGTCTGATTTAACTAGGTTGTAAAGATACACTGTACACAGTCTGCTTAGCTCTTAAACTATATGGAGATGGAAATTATAGGTATTGGAAAGAGGAAATTGGTATCCATAGAGCTACATAATGCATCCTCGTTCCTGAAGGTTGTTCTGTTCAGAGCTGCATCAATCCCAGTGTTTCAATTCATTGTGCTTATAAAACCAGTCTATAATATATCACACTAACAAGTGCTTTTCTGCTCTTATGGTGTATTCATAGGATCTCAGTCATTCCAGAAGCTGGTCAGAATGGATTCCAAAATGTGCTCTGATTATAACTGTAACATGCAGGACCGATATATTCAAAGGCAGAGAAAAATAGTTTAATTTCTGGATGCTCCTGGATATAGGAGGCTGCATCAGTGATGAATTATAGTGATTTACATGTCTGCAGTGGATAGAGAATATGAGAAAGAGGGACATCTGTCTGAAAATACTATTTAAAACACAAAAAAGAAAAAGAAATAACAGGATAATTTCTTTTTTTTTTTCATTAAAAATTACTTATCAATAACCCTGGAGCTAGCCTTCTCCTGTTGTTTTGTCAGATTAACACCTGCTACCTTATTCTATTAGAGCAACATTTCTATTAAAAATGAATTCAGAGCAAAATCTGACTAATGTCTGGAATGAGCACAATGTGGTCAAATGGTATGAAGGGTTAATTTGGTGCATTGCTGCTGTGGTCTACAGGGAGGAACAAATCTGCTGTGGTGCTGCAGTTTTAAGGAAAAAATATCAGCAACAAAATTTATTTTCTGGTTGGCTGCTAGTTTATGCTTGAATCCTGCTGTCCTTACGTGGGCAAAATTCTCACTCAACTAAGTCAGTGATGGTTTCCATTATTTATTATTATGGTAGCAGACAGAGGCCCCAACTGAGATAGGGGTTAATGCCAGGCACGGTGCACATACATAGTAAGAGACAGTTGGGGCAAAAAACCTAACTGGCTTCAAGACAGAGCTTGATAAGTTTATGGAGGGAATGGCATGATGGGATTGCCTACAATGGCATGTGACCGATCTTGACTGCTAGCAGCAAATATCTCCAAAGGCCAGTGATGGGGAGGGCTCTGAGTTACTACAGAGAATTAATTCCCAGGTGTCTGGCTGGTGGGTCTTGCCCAAATGCTCAGGGTCTAACTGATTGCCATATTTGGGGTCAGGAAGGAATTAACCACCAGGTCAGATTGGCAGAGGTCCTGGGGTGCTTTTTTTTGCCTTCCTCTGCAGCATGGGGCACGAGTCACTTGCAGGGTTAAGCTAGTGTAAATGGTAGATTCTCTGTAACTTGAAGTATTTAAATAATGATTTGAGGACTTCAGTAACACAGCCAGAGGTTATGGGTCTATTACAGGAGCAGGTGGGTGAGGTTCTGTGGCCTGCAATGTACAGGAGGTCAGACTAGATGATCATGATGGTCTCTTCTGACCTTAAAGTCTTTGAGTTTGGTCCTGCCCCAAAGAGCTTACAGTCTAAATAGACGAGTGTAGGAGAAAGGAAGTATTGTTATCCCCACTGTACAGATGAGGAACTGAGACACAAAAGGTGAAATCCTGGCCCCATTGTCAAGTCAAAACTTCTATTGATGCCATGATTTTCCCTAGAGAGATTAAGTGACTTGCTTAAAGTTGCACAGGGAATCTCCAACAAAGCTAGGAAATTAACCCACATCTCTGAGTCCCCATCTGCTGCCTTAACCACAAGACCATCCTTCCCCGGTTCTTGTGCCCTGTAATTAGGAGTGCAAGGTCTGCCGCCTAGTTTGTCGTGACAACACTGCTTTCAGTTAGGCACACGGTATAATAATACATTTACTACCCTTTCTATTCTTCTGCTACTTGGCTGAAAGTGCATGAAGTGACCTATTAGTGCTGGGCATTACTTTAGTAAAATCAGACGCACTGCGCTTTCAAAATCCAAAATGGCTGGTTCAGCAATTGTGCTCCGAGTGAGACTTCCACCAGCTTTATGTTAAACAAACAAAATTGTAATCATGGTCTTTTAAAAGCAATGACTTTAGCTGTGGAAAATGACACCCTGACTTCGGAAGCATGCGTTCTTGATGGGGAAATAAATCACAAACTTGGAAAGTTTTCTGTAACCCTCATGTGCTGTTTTGCTCCTGATCCTCTACAAACCAGTCACCTTTAACACCAGAAAGGGCTGAAGAAGGCAAAGTGACTGAAAGCAAGCACCTGCTCGTTCATTTGTGTTTGATATTTGACTGGCAAGTGGAACTGACTCAAAAACACCACCATGTACTCTCACTTTAACTTCCCAGGCATCTCTTGTGAGACATACTGGATTGATTGTGCCTGTAGCGTGTTGCCATTCACTCTGCCGAGAGACACTGCTCAGCTACAGAAAGGCTGAGTCTCATCATCAGAACCCTCCATTTGCTTGTCAAGATCCTTCCATAGTTGTTTTCAACATTCATGTTCTAGAAATGACAGCCAACAGCCTAGCTTTGGAAATAGACTTGCTTTAAAAACCCCACCACAGCCTTATTTTCACATCCTCTCCTTTATATTCCCTCTGGGTTGTAAGGCAAAAGTCAACACATCTGTTCCACCTGGAGATTGTCTCTGCTAGAGCCTTCCAAAAGTAGTACTTGTGAAGTTGGTCACATCGGTACTTGGTGGTCTGGGATGCATGAGTCATGGATACAGAACATTCATAAAGGACAAAGAGTGGGTCATGGGTACATGTCTGTGTAGCCTGGCGTATGTGAAGCATTGTTGAGACACATTGGGCATCACATCATCAATATAACCTTGATAAATAGGCTTACTTCCGAGAATTAATAGGAGGAAGAAACCAACTGGATCAGGAAGTGTTGGTCTCGTGCATCATGTCTCTCTTCACATTTAATTGGTGATGGGTGAGTGATGGAATACATGGCCCCACACACCTAATATCCAGGTGTACCAGACCAATCCTCTAACCGAGGTTCATACTAATGAATGCTGGCTGAGCCCAAAGTTGGGCTCTAAGCACTTAAGCTGGGCCCATTCTGGCTGCAGAACCAATGGAGGCCTTATACAAAATAACAGCCTTGCGGGTTATTGCTTCTTAAAGAAGGATTCTCTAATCCACTTTCTCAATGTCCTGCTCCACCAGCTAGCTCAGCTTGTGTCAATGGTCCTACTACCACTTAGAATATGCCCAAGGCCACTTAGGGAGATATTGGCAGAACAGGGACTAGAATCCATGACCCCTGACTCTCACTTTGTGTCCTATCCACTGGCTCCTGCAGCCTGATTGCCTTACCCTACTCTGGTGCAATAAATAAGTCAGCTTCTTCTGTTTGGTGCTCAATAGTCTTTCAGAAGGTAAAGCCCTGTGCTTTTGGAATGGCAAGCCTTCCTGTTTGCTATGGCCTATTACCTCAGTCTGTAGTAGGCTGGTATGTAAGGGGAGCATATGGTTAGGTATTAATGATTTAGTTAGTGATTTATACAACGTATCCATCACACATTCTCCAAGTGCAAGTATAAAAGCTTAAAACAATAATGATTTATTGGCAAATGGCACCTTTGAAGGCTTTTGCCACAAATAATACTTGATGCATTCCCCACAACCCTTCTCCCCACTCCAGCAAAAGCCTGCTTCAACATATGGGCCCTGATGGCAACACCCAAAAGAGGAAATGGGAACAAACCCGCATTGGCCCCAGGACACTGACTGGATGATATAACAGGTTTTTTTCTTTCTCTACCTTCACCAGGAAAATGAAAATTACTCTTCATCTAACTAGGAAATTCGGGCTCTTTCACATCAGTGGGAGGAAGAACACCCTGACCTGAGACTTCGCTTTCTCCCAGTATGGAAACACAGGGAGTATAAGAGAGATTTCCTCTCCACTAGCTGATCCCTGCTCTTGTGACTCTTTGGGAGAGAGCGCAGAACTAGGTAATCTAAGTCAACCTCTAGAAAAACAGAGAAACAGGAGCATCATGTCACACAAATTCGGAGTGGGGTAGAGTTATGTCAGCAAATAGAACATTATAAGTGATTATGTTATATCCTGCAAAGTCAGGGATTGGAGGGAATGGAGCATATAGATATATGAAAAGTTGTGGGGGGACCAAGATCTGGCAACTGCCCCCTTATCCCATAGCAAATGATGCCTCTACAGAGAAACAAAAAGCCGTAACTTTCTTTTGTATAATTGTTAGATCAATATTGAAGCAGGAGGGAAAAAATGAATCACAGTTTCTGACACTGGGCTGCTCGAATACTGATGGAGCCATAAACCTTCAGGTCCTTAGCACCAGCAAGAGGCTCAGAATTGCCTATTCGAATTAATTACTTCATTTTGGAAAGACATTTCCCATTTTATTCCAGGTGAAAAGGTTTTCGCTTGAGGGGTGTGAAAAATAGCGGGAAGGGGAAATGGAAATCAATTGTTTTAATTTAATGATGTAGCAGTCGCCTTATATGGGTTTCTTAGACAGATCAACTGAAAGTTATTAAAGAAAAATCACTAACATCCACATGCAGCCAATTCCTTTTTTGTTTTTACGAAGTTGTGAAACTCCTATGGTGGGGGGAGGAGGGGCAATGCCACACAGAGGCATAGAAGCAGCTGTGAGGTCACTGGAATAGATTATTCCATGTAATATATATAGAAGTGATAACAGAAACCAGACAATGACATAAAGGAGACAGAGAACCTATGTACTGGTGGGGAAGTCAGTGAAGAGAGCGTTTGGAAGGGGAATTGCCTAGCTATGCCCTACAAATAAATCACCAGCTTGATCCTTCACTCATTGAAGTCAATGGGAGTTTTGCCAGAGTTTCACCCCCCGGCTTAGTTCTGCACCCTTGAAGTCAAGGTTAAAGCTCCCACGGGTGTCAGTAGTTCAGGATCAGGCACTTAGGACCTGGATCAAAGCTCACCAAAGTCAATGGGAGGCTTTCCATTGATTTAAATGGGCATAGGGTCAGGGGCTAGGTGTCCCTGTTGCAAGTGAGGAGTATCCCAAATCCTAGGTGGGACTGCACACCAATCCCCTTTTGTGGAGGCCAGGGCCCAGTCCTATTCAATATATTTACAAATGATCTGGAAAAAGGGGTAAACAGTGAGGTGGAAAAATTTGAAGATGATACAGTTAAGTCCCAGGCAGAGCTATAAAAGGATATCTCAAGACTGGGTGACCAGGCAACAAAATGGCTGATGAAATTCAATGTTGATAAATGCAAAGTAATTCACATTGGAAAACATAATCCCAACTATACATTTAAAATGATGGGGTCTAAATTAGCTGTGAGCACTCAAGAAAGAGATCTTGGAGTCATTGTGGATAGTTCTCTGACAAAACCCATTCAGTGAGCAGCGGCAGTCAAAAAAGTGACAGAATGTTGGGAATTATTAAGAAAGGGATAGATAATAAGACAGAAAATATCATATTGTCTCTATATAAATCCATGGTATGCCCACATCTTGAATACTGTGTGCAGATGTGGTCACCCCATCTCAAAAAAGATATATTGGACTTGGAAAAGGTTCAGAAAAGGGCAACAAAATGATTAGGGGTATGGAACAGCTGCGGTATGAGAAGAGATTAATAAGACTGGGACTTTTCAGCTTGGAAAAGAGATGACTAAGGGGGGGATATATAACAGAAAATGTGGAAATGGCAGAGGTACTTAAGGACTTCTTTGATTCTGTTTTCACCAAGAAGGTTGGTGGTGATTGGACGTCTAACATAGTGAATGCCAGTGAAAATGAGGTAGGATCAGAGGCTAAAATATGAAAAGAACAAGTTAAAAATTACTTAGACAAGTTAGATGTCTTCAAGTCATCAGGGCAAGGCGAAATGCATCCTAGAATACTCAAGGAGCTAACTGAGGATATATCTGAGCCATTAGCGATTATCTTTGAAAAGTAATGGAAGACAGGAGACATTCCAGAAGACTGGATAAGGGCAAATATAGTGCCCATCTATGAAAAAGGGAAATAAGGACAACCTGGGAAATTACAGACCAGTCAGCTCAACTTCTGTACCTGAAAAGATAATGGAGCAAATAATTAAGCAATCAATTTGCAAACATCTAGAAGATAATAAGGTGATAAGTAACAGTCAGCATGGATTTGTCAAGAACAAATTGTGTCAAACCAACCTGATAGCTTTCTTTGACAGGGTAACAAGCCTTGTGGATAGGGGGAAAGCAGTAGGTGTGGTATAGCTTGACTTTAGTAAAGCTTTTGATACTGTCTCACATGACCTCATAAACAAACTAGGGAAATGCAACCTAGATGGAGATACTATAAGGTGGGTGCAAAACTGCTTGGAAAACCGTTCCCAGAGAGTAGTTATCAGTGGTTCACAGTCATGCTGGAAGGGCATAATGAGTGGGGTCCCTCAGGGATCCATTCTGGGTCCAGTTCTGTTCAATATCTTCATCAATGCTTTAGATAATAGTATAGAGAGTACACTTATAAAGTTTATGGACGATAACAAGCTGGGAGGGGTTGCAAGTGCTTTGGAGGATAGGATTAAAATTTAAAATGATCTGGACAAACTGGAGAAGTGGTCTGAAGTAAACAGGATGAAATTCAACAAGGACAAATGCAAAGTACTCCATTTAGGAAGGAACAATCAGTTTCACACATACAAAATAGGAAATGACTGCCTAGGAAGGAGTACTGCGGAAAGGGATTTGGGGGTCATAGTGGACCATGAGCTAAATATGAATCAACAGTGTAACACTGTTGCAAAAAAAGTGAACATCATTCTGGGATGTATTAGCAGGAGTGTTGTAAGCAAGACATGAGAAGTAATTCTTCCGCTCTACTCTGCGCTGATTAGGCCTCAACTGGAGTATTGTGTCCAGTTCTGGGTGCCACATTTCAGGAAAGATGTGGACAAATTGGAGAAAGTCCAGAGAAGAGCAACAAAAATGATTAAAGGTCTAGAAAACATGACCTATGAAGGAAGATTGAAAAAATTAGGTTTGTTTAGTCTGGAAAAGAGAAGACTGAGAGAGGACATAATAGCTCAGTGGTTTGAGCATTGGTCTGCTAAACCCAGGGTTGTGAGTTCAATCCTTGAGGGGTCCACTTAGGGATCTGGGGCAAAATCAGTAGTTGGTCCTGTTAGTGAAGCCAGGTGGCTGGACTTCGATGACCTATCAAGGTCCCTTTCAGTTCTAGGAGATAGAAATTAATGGAGATATCCTAACAGTTTTCAAGTACATAAAAGGTTGTTATAAGGAGGAGGGAGAAAAAAAAATCTTCTTAACTGCTGAGGATAGGACAAGAAGCAATGGGCTTAAATTGCAGCAAGGGAGGTTTAGGTTGGACATTACGAAAAACTTTCTAACTGTCAGGGTGGTTAAGCACTGGAATAAATTGCCTAGGGAGGTTGTGGAATCTCCATCATTGGAGATTTTTAAGTGCAGGTTAGACAAACACCTGTCAGGAATAGTCTAGATAATACTTAGTCTTGCCATGAGTGCAGGGGACTGGAATCAGATGATCTCTCGAGGTCCCTTCCAGTCCTATGATTTAACATTTGACCATATTCAGCCACACATTATTTGCTTGCACCCACTTTACCAAGTGATCCCGATTTCTCTGTATCAATAACCTGCCCTCTTCCTTGTTTACCACTCCCAGTCTTTGTGTCATTGCAAACTTTAGCAATGATGATTTTATGTTGTCTCCCAGGTCATTGATAAAAATATTAAATAGCATGGGAACAAGAGCTGATCCCTGTGGGACCCCACTAGAAACAATGATGATTCCTCACTTATGCTTACATTTTCAGACCTATCTTTAATATGGAGATATACCTATCTCATAGAGTGGAGGGGACCTTGCAAGGTCATTGAGTTGTGTCCAGTCCCTGTCTTCACAGCAGGATCAAGTACTGTCCCTGCCACATTTTCGCCCTAGATTGCCTCCTCAAGGATTGACCTTATAACTCTGGATTTAGCAGGCCAATGCTCAAACCACTGAGCTATCCCTCCTCCCTAATTTTTAATCCATTTAATGCATGTATCTTTTTGGGCATCTAGTAACATGTTCTTAAATAGTTCTCAATTATTGTTCACCTTTTTCTGTTTAATTTTTTTCTCCTAACTGATTTGGCTCAAAAATGTTTTCATCTTTGTGAAACTGGCACTTTTAATGCATCATATATATATTACTGGTCTGGGCTTTATTCTGTTCGCACATAGCAGATGTACTCAAGTCAGGATCATTTGTGTCTCAACTACCACTAATTTTTAGTTCTGTGGTCAATTCCTTTTTATCTGTCAAGGTGAGGTCTAATGGAATTCCTCCTTGTCACAAGCAACACCATTTGAGTTAGGAAATTGTCATCTATAATTTTTAGAAATGCCAAGGATGTTTTCAAACTAGCAACCTGAGGCCTCTAGCATATGTCACTCAGATTGAAATCGGTCACAATAATGCAGCTTTTCCCCCTACATATTATAGATACGTGCTTAAGGAACTGGTCAGCCTATTCCCTAATGTGATTTTGGTGGACTGTAATAGACACCAATTAATACCCCGTCTTGTGTTTTATCTGTTCAATGTGTGGACGTTCGAGGTCATTTGTCAGTGACTCAGAAGCAGGTAATGCCAGTTTTGACAGTGCTACTCCCCCTTCCCTTCCTTTTGCCCACTCAATCCTTCCTAAATAGGTTATACCAATTGAGTGTAACATTCCAATGATGCAAATCTTTCCACCAGGTTTCAGTAATACCAAGTAGGCTGAATTTATGCTCATGAGTGAGCAATTCCAATTCCTCTTATTACCCAGGCTCCTAGCATTGGTATATAGACAATTAAAGGATTCCAATATCCCTGAAAAACTTTACTCTGCAATGCCCTTGTCAAGAGGTTTAATATTTGACTGAATAGACAGACCAAGACACATAAATAGGGCTCTACCAAATTCATGGCTGTGAAAAACACGCCATGGACCATGAAATCTGGTCTCACCCGTGAAATCTGGTCTTTTCTGTACTTTTACCTTATACTATACATATTTCACAGGGAGTCAACTGGGAGTCCCAACCCAAAAGGGACTTCCTGGGGGGGGTCACAAGGTTATTGTAGGAGGGTTATGGTAGTGCCACCCTTACTTCTGTGCTCTCTTCAGAGTTGGGTGGCCAGAGAGTGGTGACTGCTGGCTAGATGCCCAGCTCTGAAGGCAGCACCCCACCAGCAGCAGTGCAGAAGTAAGGGTGGCAATACCATACCATGCCACCCTTACTTCTGCGTTGCTGCCTTCAGAGCTGGGTGGCTGGAGAGTGGCGGCTGCTGGTCGAGGGCCCAACTCTGAAGGCAACAGCACAGAAGTAAGTGCGGCAATATCATACCATGCCATCCTTCCTTCTGCGCCGCTGCCGGAAAAGGTGTTGCCTTCAGAGCTAGGCTCCTGGCCAGCAGCCGCTGTTCTCTGGTCACCAAACTCTGAAGGCAGCGCCACCGCCAGCACCAGCGCAGAAGTAAGGGGGGCAATATCATGAGCCTCTCCCCCCATCTCCTTTTGGGTCAGGACCCCTACAATTACAACACCATGAAATTTCAGATATCTGAAATTTACAATTTTAAAAATTCTATGACTGTGAAATTGACCAAAATGGACCGTGAATTTGGTAGGGCCCTATATATAAACATAACAAGCCAAGTTCATTCCTGGTATAGATAGGGTAGAGTAAAATTCAGCGAGCTAACTAACTTTCCATACTATACCCCTCTCCCTTCAATCCGAGTGCCCCTACCATGCAAATATCTGGTAGGACAGTAAAATGGACAGAGAAACACTGTCTTGTTTGGTCAAATATGCTTTCTCATGAAAGTCCCTCATTGAGACACCCCATGGCCTCTGTGAGCCCCACCAGTGTCTTTCATAGTTTGCTTTAGACACAGCATAAATCCACCAGCTTTCAGTATAATTTCACAAGATGAATGGTTTTAATATTTTTAGTGTACTCGGCACCCCAGAGAAGAGAAAGATGCTCATCCAAGTTTGGACACGTGGATAAACTCTCCCCCCACATTGTTTATTAAATATGTTAAAACATCATAGGTCTTTCTGTCCATGGAGCTAATCAAATTGCTCACTGAGGCCATATTAGAGGAATGAGTTTTCTAGCGGTTATTAAAAAAATAGGAGAGTAAAGATGTTTATTGTCCATGTGAGATGTAACCTTATTAGCTCCTTAGCACAGGGATACAGAGCTGTTGCAATGGGAAATAACATACTACATGAAGGATTGAGCAGTGTGGGAATGTAGACCTTTAGGTGGCCTGAATAGGTTTTCTTAATTATTTTTATTACAGTAGTGGCTTGAGGCTTCTATTGAGATCAGGGCCCCATTGTTCTAAACACTGTACAAACAGACAAAACAGACATTGGGAGGGGAGGGCAAACGGTGTCCTACTGTCCTGCAGTGTGTATGTGGCAGGATCTCCACTGCACAGTTCAGGCCCCATTTTACCCCTTTCCTTCAGTGCTGTAGTCTCTGCTTTGGCTGCTTCTGCAGCTGCTCCTACCAGCTATCTCCTGAGGCTACCAAACAGGAGGCTAGCTACTGCCACTTGCAATGGTAGCTTTTACATTGTGGACATTTGTCCTTTACAAACTGGACTGAGAGCCCTCCCTCCCGCCAAACTCATTTCACACAGGCCACTGAACAGCTGTCAGATGATCACATTTGTTTTTTAAGGACTTGAGCTAAACTTTAGCATGTGCCCGACTGCAAAGGAGAAAGGCCTTACAGCCCATTGCCTGAGCTATTCAACCTCCTCCCCAGCTCCGCTCCATTTGAAAACCTCCATTCTGACCCCTCCCTGGTGTCCAAACAGATAGCATGCTCACACTTCACATTTTAATTATATGACCGTGGGGTCTATCTACACATCCCTCGCTTACTCTTCCCTGATTGATTTTTATAGTCTGTCGGAGCTCTCTCTCTTTCTGACACCAGCATTTTTTGCCTCCTCTGCAACCAATGGACATGCTGGACAGCCTGGTGTAAGAAAATGAACACTGACTGTATTCATGTGGGGTCAGTGATAGCAGAATAAATTCCTGTGCATGCTGTGCTCTCTTCATTAATGTCATTCACTGGCCTCCACAAGACAAAGCCAATGACAGATCATCGAGAGTAATGAGGCAGAGATAACTCACCAGAGAATGCAATTGCAAATTAATTTTAGTTTCATTACGTGTCCTGCTGAATTACATTAATTAAGGAGGAAAGGAGAAACATGTTTGCTCACATATTTTCACTGTCCGGTTACAGTAAACCAATACTCTGTGCCCAACTTGTTCAAAGAAATTAGCGAACGAGAGGGAAAAGTGGCAGGGGGTGGAGTGGGAGGGGGCGACACCCTCATAATCCATAGCCCAGTTGAACAGTATGCAAATCCATTAGCAGAGGGAGACATGCTCTTCCTAGAAATAGCAGTTGCTTGTAAATAGTACCAGAAGCAGGAGCGCTGCCAGCTTTTTTGCCGCCCTAGGCGGTGGAAGGTCCCGCTCCTGAAATACTGCCGATGACCGGGGCAGCCGAAGATCCATCTGCCGCGGTCGCCGCCCCTCAAATGTTAGCGCCCTAGGCGACCGCCTAGGTCACCTAATGGGTTGCACTGGCCCTGGCCAGAAGTCATTGAAACCATTCAGGGCTGGATTTTCAACTATGTCTAAGTAGAGTTCCCGTGCAGTGGGGAGGAGTAATCATGATACCAGTTTGAATCCCCGATGCTGCATCACTGGCCGTGGTGTAAGAGCCCTCCAGGAGCGAGCCTGAGTGGTGCAAAGTAGATGAAGCAGACCAGAGACTCTGATCCTCTAGTCTAGATGCTTCTGTCACAGTTCAGTGCAATGGCACCTGAATTTCCCCCTCCCTGGTCCAGCAAGGGCACCCACTCTCACACTTTCAGCTTCCCAGCTGCCTCTGCACACTAGGGTGGAGACCCGTGTCTCTTTCTCCCTCCTGGCCAGGTATTTCCCTGCCTACACTGTGAATTCCTTAGCAAAGTCAGACTGCCTCAGCAGGCCTGCTCTGCTTTTCTCCTCAGAGGCTATAAACAGCGTATTACCTACCATTAAGTTACCACACAGCTCTTTCTAAGCAAGCACATTTATTCTTACGGTAAAAGTATTACCAAGAAAATATATTCCAAACAATAAAAGAACCTTGTCCCATGCTAATAAGTTTACCAGAGATTACCCCACCCCTCCATCTCCACCCAGGGCTCGCATTGGTGTCAGTCTTTCCTTCGGATTAGGGCCACTCCCTTTGGACAGAAAGTTCTATCCATTTGCTGGACCAGAATGAAGGCCCTGAGTCAGTTTAAACTCAGGTTATTTGTCCCAAAGTCCTTTCTTTGTCTGCTGTTCTCTGGAGAATCCCATTTGAACCACTATATGCAAGTATCTCCAGGTGGTGGTGCCTCTTTGGAGGTGTTACAACCTGATTATACTTTTGTAGTCACCTTTCACTGTTCTTAGTTCTTCGTGTGCTGTGGTTCCTCTCCCCCATGGAATTTCATATAATCCCTGGTCCACAGTGATACGTAAACTTAATACCATTATTTTCTCCCAAAGACTTTGCAGGAAATTGCCATGTCTGTCACAGCTTCTCTGAATTTACCTGATCAGATTTGGTTTGGACAATGGGGACTAAACATCTCAGCAGATCAGACATTCTTTCAAGAGTTCAGTTTCTCCTTCCTGATTTTAGTCAGGCTTAGAAAAATCCACAGAGATTTTCTGTCATGATATAGACACTTTTGCTTCTGGGTGAAACTAGCAAGTGCAGAAGTACAGCTATGTGGAAATGTCAATTACAAATAAAAATTAGTCAAGCTTCAAGACACACACAAGCTCCAAGCTTTTGGATTTCATTCAAATTTGGGGTAAATATTTAGGTATATTCTTCTTTAATACTCATTGGCTGGCCAGATCTTATTTATAAACACCTCATTATACTGTTATTTTTTTAATGCCTGAAAAGTTAAAGTTTTTTCTGAATTATAAGCAACTGAAAACAGGGAGTTACAAAGGAAGTTGTTAGATAATCTTAATAATAAGTGTTGCTACTGCACTGCTTATAACCTTATGTGTCTGCATTATGCTTGTGTGTGTGTATACACACATTTTATGTCCACTTCCTCCGGCATTTGGGCAAAAGGGGAGTTGATACTTTGGGATCTATTGGAGTGATCTGGTGCCATTATTATTATGGTTATCCTTATCTTCATGATTACTAGGGGGTTATTTATTGTTGAATGGGCAGTTCTGCAAGTAAACTGAAATGCGGTTTGTTGTATGAGGGGAAAACAGTCAAAAATGATGATCCCACAAACTGTTTGCTATTTGATGTGAAATAGCAACGATATGTATTATTACTTTATTTTTCTGTCCTGGTCACAGCCACTGGCTCTTGGAACGTGTTTGAGAAACCAGTCAAATCTGGAACCACTCTCTGTGCTTTCTGTCGTGTTATACTCTGCTTTCCTCTCAGCCCACTCTCACACACTTTACCACCCAGCCTCCATCTCTCTCTCTTTCTGTATTTTGCAATGCAAGCGACATGTCAGGAATAAGTTACAGAGACATCCAAATTAGGAGGACACATGAATAACTTTGTGTCCACTTCTCCCACATAGTCTATTTCAGGAAGCAGTGCTGGTTTGGCTGATGACAATGCTCAGCATAGATTTTTTGCTGCATTTTTAACACCCTGGATTGTTTTGCATCAGATTATTGATTCAGTACATCTGCTGAGCTGCATTGCCATATGATACAGCAGAACACCACATGTCTTGTCACATGAAACATGTGGGAAAAGAAAGGGGAAGACTGGTACAGTGGTTAAAGGACAGGACAGATGTAAGAGGTTCTATTTCTGACCCAGCCACAGGCTAGCTGTGTGAATTTAGGCATATCACTTTGAAAATCTTACCCTAAGGCACAAAGGGCAGTTAGGCATCCAATTCTCAATGAAAATCAAATGGAATTGGGTATCTAAGTCCTATTTGTGCCTTTGAAAATCTCCCCCTGGATCTCTTTGGGCATAGTTTTCTCCATCTGGGGAATATAGTAGGGATGGGAGTACTCACTACAGTAGGGGATGATACTTGCCTACCTAACAGTGGTGTTGTGAAGGTTAATTCATTAATGTTTGTATGTACCTCTGGGGTTCTTGAAAGGAAATTGCTATATAAGTGCAGAGTACTATTTTCTCATGTTATTGCAGGACAACAGAAGATACAAAAAGATGCAAGTGACTCTTCCAAGAATACCCTGGTGACATTGGTGCCTCCCTCTGTACTACAGTGGCAACCACCAAGTCATAGTGTGCTCCAATAGCTCCTTAGTCCAGTTGGGAACATGGGATGTTCTATTGTGTTTTTGATGTTCATGTGGCACTCTTCTACTCATAGGCTTATAAGCTTTACAGTCAGAAGGGACCATCATCATCATCTAGTCTGACCTCCTGCACATTGCAGGCCATAGAACCTCACCCACCCTCTCCTGTAATAGACCCATAACCTCTGGCTGTGTTATTGAAGCCCTCAAATCATGATTTAAAGACTTCAAGTCACAGAGAATCTGCCATTTACACTAGTTTAAACCTGCAAGTGACCTGTGCCCCATGCTGCAGAGGAAGGCAAAAAGAACCCAGGAACTCTGCCAATTTGACCTGGGGGAAAATTCCTTCCCGACCCCAAATATGGTGATCAGTTAGACCCTGAACATTTCAGTGAGACCCACCAGCCAGACACCTGGGAAAGAATTCTCTGTAGTAACTGAGAGCCCTTGCCATTTATTGTCCCGTCACTGGCCTTTGGAGATATTTGCTGCTAGCAGGTGCAAATCGGCTACCTGTTGTAGGCAGTCTTCTTATATCATTCCCTCCATAAACTTATCAAGCTCAGTCTTGAAGCCAGTTAGGTTTTTTGCCCCCACTGGAATGTCTGTTCCAGAACTTCACTCCTCTGATGGTTAAAAACCTTCATCTAATTCCAAGCCTAAACTTGTTGATGATCCATTTGTTCTTGTGTCCACATTGGCGCTTAATTTAAATAACTCCTCTCCCTCCCTGGTATTTATCCTTCTGATATATTTATAGAGAGAATCATATCTCCCCTCAGCCTTCATTTGGTTAGGCTAAACAAGCCAAGCTCTTTGAGTCTCATCTCACAAGGTAGGTTTTCCATTCCTCTGATCATCCTAGTAGACCTTTTCTGCACTTGTTCCAGTTTGTATTTGTCTTTCTTAAACATAGGAGACCAGAATTGCACACAGTATTCCAGATGAGGTCTGACCAGTGCTTTGTATAATGATACTATTAACACTCCCATGTCTCTACTGGAAATACCTCACCTGATGCATCCTAGGACTGCATTAGCCTTTTTCATGGCTGCATCATATTTGCAGCTCATAGTTATCCTGTGATCAACAAATACAACCAGGTCTTTCTCCTTCTCTGTTGCTTCCAACTGATAAGTCCCTAGCCTATAGCAAAAATTCTTGTTGTTAGTCCCTAAGTGCATGACCTTGCACTTTGCACTATTAAATTTCATCCCATTTCTATTACTCCAATTTTCAAGGTTGTCCAGATCATCTTGTATGATATTCTGGTCCTCCTCCATATTGGTAATACCTTCCAACTTTGTGTCATCCGCAAATTTTATTAGCACACTCCCACTTTTTATGCCAAGGTCATTAATAAAAATGTTAAGTAAGATTGGCCACAAGACCCATCCCTAAGGAACTCCACTAGTAACCTCCCTCCAGCCTGACAGTTCACCTTTCAGTATGACCCATTATAGTCTCCCCTTTAACCAGTTCCTTACCCACCTTTCAATTCTCATATTAATTCCCAACCTCTCTAGTTTAACTAATAATTTTCCACGTGGAACTGTATCAAACGCCTTACTGAAATCCAGGTAGATCTACTCCATTTCCTTTGTCTCAAAAATCAGTTATCTTCTCAAAGAAGAAGAGCAGGAGTACTTGTGGCACCTTAGAGACTAACAGATTTATTAGAGCATAAGCTTTCGTGGACTACAGCCCACTTCTTCGGATGCATCCGAAGAAGTGGGCTGTAGTCCACGAAAGCTTATGCTCTAATAAATCTGTTAGTCTCTAAGGTGCCACAAGTACTCCTGCTCTTCTTTTTGCGGATACAGACTAACACGGCTGCTACTCTGATTAACTTCTCAAAGAAGGAGATCGGGTTGGTCTGGCATGATCTCCACTTTTTGTAAAACCATGCTGTATTTTATCTGAAATACCATTTACCTCTATGTCCTTCATGACTTTCTCTTTCAAAATTTGGTCCAAGATCTTACATACAATTGAGGTTACACTACCAGCCCTGCAGTTTCCTAGATCACTTTTCCCCTCTTTCTTACAAATAGGATCTATATTAGCAATTCTCCGGTCATAGGATATTATTCCCCCAGTTTACAGATTCATTAAAAATTCTTGCTATTCAGCTTGCAATTTCTTGTGTCAGTTCCTTTAATACTCTTGGATGAAGATTATTGTAATGTACAGTGCACAGTAACTACTGAACCTATTATTTTGATGTACCTTTTTCCTGCATCTGCCTCAAAATTATGTGACAGTTTTTACCACAATTGATTTCTGTTTTGAAGGAGGACATTTTAATTACCAAACAAAAGATCAGGAGTGCAAAATTACACCGCTGCACAGCAACGTGGTGTCAGCTAATAACATCCAGAGTGGACCCTCTGCTATTGTTAAGATAGAGCAGTGTATTGATGAACAGCAGCAACCAGATTGGCATTACAGTCACTCTGTTTAGAATAATGACTTGTGTCAGCCCTTGAACACCATGAGCTAAATGAACACACACACACAAACACACACCCACTCCAAGGAACCCCACTTAGCAGACCAGAGAGAATCCAATTCATGGATTTCACTTGTAAGTAGCTTATGGAGAAAAATCATAAGGCAACACTAAGGCCTTGTCTACATTGGGAATTTGTCTGATTCCAGCCATCAGCAGCTAGCCATTGATTCCTACCCCCTCATTTCAAGCAGGGGTAAGTTCCACTGGGCAAATTGCAGCTTTCCTTGTTTACATTAGGGGTTTGCACCTGTGCTGGCTTTCTAGTGGCTGGCTACTAATGGCTGAAATTGAGACATATTCCCATTGTAGATGAGGGCTAATTGATGGACTGCACCACTTCAGGTTAGTGCAGTGCCAAATACGGGGTTGAATTCAGCAGACTGCCCTCTCCAACAGTGTCAAGCACTCAGTGGGAAAGGATTATGTAATGAATGGTGATCAAGAAGTTCACTGGAAACCTTAGTCAGCATAAGATAAGGGATAGGGTGGAGGTCATGATGGAGAAAAGCAAGAAGTGTGTGGCCACATTCAGTGCCTGCAAATCTGTGGCTCTTATATTAATAGGTTCTTCGGGTGGGAAGCTGAAAGTTTGAAGAGTTTGCTGAGTCTGGCAGCATTGGATGAAAAATGCCACTGAGAAAATGCTGAATGGTGAGAGATAGAATTAAATCATCCAACAATTAGAAAATAATTAAGTAATGACATGTGCTATTAAGCAATAAACTCTAAGTGCTGGTTCAGGTGTGAAGACATGGGTTCCTGACATCATAAATCCCAGATCTGGACAGTATCCTGCTGTGGGAGCTGATGATGATGTCAGCTATTATTTCTGTAGAAAATAATGGTGGGTGGTTGACACAATGAGAAGTAATAGGAAGAGAATGTTTATTATGGCTGGAGCAGGGCCAAGAGAGAAGAAAGTGGAGCAACAGTGCTGCTTTCAGGGAGGAACAATGCACTGCAGCCTTGCTAATGGTGCCAAGCAACAAGTAACCAGGAATGCTGTAAATCTATAATGAATATGCTACGTTCTTGCTCATATACCAGAGGGCAGCAATAATGATGATGATAATTATTATGACTAACATTTCACTAACTTGAAAAGTATTTTACAAACATTGCAAAGCAATTTATAATATCTATATAATGTGTGTGTTTGTTATCTAAATATAAAACATGACAAAATGTGTTAAGAGAATGTTGTTTAGGTTGTAAAGTCAAGAACTCAAAAGTTAGGAAGAACTAGATGTGTGGTTGTCTGCATCCCCCAACCTTGTGTGTCTGTTCTATGCACTGACTGAGGTGAGGGTCTTGTGGAAAAATAGTATTTTATTATGTGCTTAAATAGTTATAATGCATACACACAAAGGGGCAGGATTAAGTTTGCATAGGCAACCAGAAATCTGGCATTCCCTAACTTTCAAATACTTGGCTTTGCAATTAAACAACATTCTTTCGATGTACTTTTTGTGTATAATTTCTTAGGGTTTTTTTAAGGGGAAAATCAAATTCTGTTATGTGCAGGTTTACAGGGGAAGGTGAGCCTGCCCTTCTCACTCCCTTTACAGCTGCACTGGCAGTTCCCTGGTGTTCCCAATGCAGTGCCTACTGTTGCTTCTGCTTTGACAGTGATGTGAGCCCAGCCTTGGAATGGTCAGTGATTTTGGCAGGCTCCAAACATTTCCATAAGAAAAGCAAGTGGGAGAAGAGAAATGGTGATTTTTCAGTATCTTAATGTTAGAGTCAAACTGAATGGAATTTTGAGACAAAAAAATAAACATAAAAATCTGTAGCTTGAAAGGATTCCCCTTGCTGCATATCAAAGGCCTGTTGCAAATGATGGTGACATGAGAGTTTTGCAACAACAACAACAACAAAAGTAGCAAGAATCGTAGGACTGGAAGGGACCTCGAGAGATCATCTAATCCAGTCCCCTGCACCCAAGGCAGGACTAAGTATTATCTAGACCATCCCTGACAGGTGTTTGTCCAACCTGCTCTTAAAAATCGCCAATGACAGAGATTCCACAGTCACCCTAGGCAATTTATTCCAGTGCTTAACCACTCTGACAGTTAGGAAGCTTTTCCTAATGTACAACCTAAACCTCCTTTGCTGCAATTTAAGCCCATTGCTTCCTGTCCTATCCTCAGAAGTTAAGGAGAACAATTTTTCTCCCTCCTCCTTATAACAACCTTTTATGGACTTGTATGTATATCCTTTATTATGGAAAGTGTTACACCACTTTATGCAGCCCTGACTGTACATGCTCAGGGTTTGTGTGTCTTCTTCTTCATACAGAGAAGAGTTGATAACTGATGTGACCCCCAGGGAAAGCTCAGAAGAATTATCATGAGGGTCAGGAGCTGAAGCTTCAAGGGGAGTTTTCAGTCCCTGTATCTGTGGGTCTCAATCAAAACCTGATGGGGACTGAAATGTAGGGCAGAGTGGCGTTTGAAAACGTGGACTGTTCAAATCGAATTGGCTCTGAGCGACACACAGGCTGGTGCAACCCGGATCCCCAAGGGAGAGGAAAAGTCCCGAGGAGTGTGAGTGAACCGCAGAGGTGGACTCATCCCCAGGCAAGCTAGGCTCCGGTTGCACAGACCCCCAGGAGTCAGGACTGGGTCGCTGGGGAACAAGCACTCATGCAAGTGCTTCCAAAGGCGGAAGTGGGGGAATGTGGTGGGCTGAAGAAGAGGGGCGGGGAGTTGAACATGGAGAGGAGGCAGAGGGCAACAGGCCCCGTGCTAAGGTTACCAGATGTCCCAATTGTATATGGACAGTCTGGATTTTTTGGTCTTTTTCTTATATAGGGTCCTATTACCCCCCACCCACCCACACACACACACACACACCTCCTGTCTTGATTTTTCACATTTGCTGTCTGGTCACCCAAGCCCCTGCTTGGGGGAGGTGGGGGGATAGGGTGACCAGATGTCCCCTTTTTAAAGGGACAGTCCCGTTTTTTGGGACTTTTTCTTATATAGGCGCCTATTACCCCCACCCCGTCCCTTTTTTTCCACAGTTGCAATCTGGTAACCCTATGGGGGGAGGACTAGTCACTAGCGCCCTGTTTCCCTGGGCTCGGGGCTTTCCCCTCCGGCTCTGCGAGGAGGGGACACTAGGACCCTGCCCGAGACGCCAGCTGGGAATCCCACACCCCCGGGGGGTAGGTAGAGGCTGCACGCGGCTCAGCAAAGAGCGGCAGCTCCAGCCGCGCGGCAGAGAACCGACGGGCAAGGCAGAGCGAGGGGGATCGGAGCCCGGCCCCAGCCTCAGCGCCTCCGCCCCGGGACGGCGCTGGCCACCCCGCCCGGCCAGGGAGCTCAGAGCTGGTAAAGTTCGCCCGGTCCCCGGGCAGTTCCCGGCCCGGCTCGGTCTCTCTCCGGCTTAGCACAAGAGGAGTTCAGGCAAAGGCGCGGCGGGCGCTGTGAATGCAGCGGATCCGGGGCTGCGAAGCGATGGCAGGCGCGGAAAGTTTGGGCCAGCGGGACACCTGTCTGTGCCCCGGGTTTGCGGTCTCCTAGCCCAGACTCGCTGCTGCTGAGAGGGGTGTGTTGGGATGTATGAGGGGGTGCTGTGTGTGTGCTGGGTATGTGTTGGGCTCTGAAGGGTTGCTGGGGTGTCCATATGTTGGGATGTATGAGGAGGTGCTGGGTGTGTGTTAAGGGGGTGCTGGGGGTGCTGTGTGTGTATTGTGCTCTGTGAGGGGTTGTTGGGGTGTGTGTAAAAGGGGGTGTTGGGTGTCTGTATGTGTGTGCTGAGGCAGGGAGGACCAACCTTTAGATGTAAAACAAAACCCTGCCTAGCTCTTGAGCAGCGCAATCAAAGGGCCCCCGGTGTTTTGGGGGAAGACGCCGGAGGTGACTGTGGGGAGGGTGATCTGATGGGGAGTGCAAGGGAGAGACCAGGGCGGTTCCTTTGAACCAACTGACTTTCCCTGCCTTTCCTTGCTCAGGACCCCTGAAGTGCAGCCGGGGAACTGGTGAGAGCATCTGGGGAGCCCGTGGGACCAGCAGGAGATCTCCCAAACAAGGCCCCATGGAGAACAAGACCTTGGCCTTTGGACCCCCTCTGGGCAACAGCAGCATCAACCAGACGCTAGGGAAGATGCCCCAGCACCCCATGGAGCTGCAGGTGGTGACCATCCTGCTGGTGTTGCTGATCTGCGGGGTGGGCATCGCAGGGAACATCATGGTGGTACTGGTGGTGCTGCGCACCAAACACATGGTGACCCCCACCAACTGCTACCTGGTGAGCCTGGCCGTGGCGGACCTGATCGTGCTGCTGGCGGCGGGGCTGCCCAACATATCGGAGGTGGTGGCCTCCTGGGTGTACGGCTATGCCGGCTGCCTGTGCATCACCTACCTGCAGTACCTGGGCATCAACATCTCAGCGTGCTCCATCACTGCCTTCACGGTGGAGCGCTACATCGCCATCTGCCACTCCATCAAAGCGCAGCTGCTCTGCACCGTGGCCCGAGCCAAGCGCATCATCGCTTGCGTCTGGCTCTTCACCTCCCTCTACTGCATGATGTGGTTCTTCCTGGTGGATACTGCCCAGGCTACCTTCTCAGACGGGGCACAGGTCAGCTGTGGCTACAGGGTCTCTAGGAACCTATACCTGCCCATCTACTTCCTGGACTTCACCATCTTCTATGTCATCCCGCTGGGGCTGGCCACCGTCCTGTACGGCCTCATTGCCCGTATCCTCTTCATGAGCCCTCTGCCTGCCACCCTCCAGGACCCCGGCAGGCTCAGCTCCATGCACCAGGGCAAGCCGCCCAGCTCCAGCTCCAGCTCCATGAAGCTCTCCTGCCAGGGCAACAAGGGGGCTCTGAGCTCCAGGAAACAGGTACAGCCTGAAAGCCAGTCTGCTGTCCCCCTCCTGCTGCACCTGAGAGGGGGTGGCATTGGGAGGGTGGGGGGCATGAGACAGGTGGGGTGGGGCAGGGACTGGAGGTATGAGAGAAGTGGTGTTCCTGTGTTCCTAAAGAAGTGTTCACTCTCTGTCTCTCATGCGTTCTAAAGAAAGACTCTGGGAATTGGTCTGAGTGGCATTTTTTTCTTGGTGTTTATAGATGGTTGGCATGGTGACATCCTGGAATGGGTATAGGCGAGTTAGTGCATTACCCCCGGTCCCCCGTTATGGTCAGGATGCATTAAAGGAACCCATCTGATGGCTGCTTAGAAAGTCATCATCTCTCTAAACAGACAAGCCTGTGGAGTTGTCTTACTCTGGGGGTTGGCAGCAAAGACCTTCTCTGTGGGGCAAAATAAGTGCGACTCTGATCCCTGACTTGACAGGGGCCCTGGAACGCCATCTATTCAGTTACACCTGATGGGTTCTTAGGGATCCTTTTCTCCTGAAACACCCCCCAAAGTTGGCAGGCTTCCCAACAGAGCCCAAAGGTTCTTGGATTTAAAGGAGTGATCGACCCCCTCACAGCAGACAGTGAGGTTGTGTGAGGGGAATGGAGCTGAGCAGAGGAATAGTGCTATTGCCTTTATTGCTATTTCCGGGTTTTCTTTCCCTTCCCCGTGTAATGAAATCGTCAGGGGTAAGAGGAGAAAAGGAGTGAAAGCTGAGAAAAGGCTGAGTTCTTTTAAAACAGGGGTTCTACAACTGGGGGTTGGGACCCCTCAGGGGGTCGCGAGGTTATTACATGGGGGGTCGCGAGCTGTCAGCCTCCACCCCAAAGCCCGCTTTGCCTCCAGCATTTATAATGGTGTTAAATATATAAAAAAGTGTTTTTAATTTATAAACGGGGTCACACTCAGAGGCTTGCTATGTGGAAGGGGTCACCAGTACAAAAGTTTGAGAACCACTGTTTTAAAAGGCCCCTAACTACACCGGAGCATTGGTTTCCCACAGTCCCTGTCTCAGCGGAGAAGCGATTGCCTTGTGCTACAAGCACCACAAGAAAGGGAAGCATTCTGCAGGAATGGAGCAGTCCTGGTTAGAGGCGGTTATTGTTGCAGGCTAGCTACTAATTCGCTCCATGATTAGAAAAGTGTTCGATTGCCATAATGTGACCTGAGCTTCACTCCCAAACTGGAATCATGATTAATTAACCCTTCCAGTTTAAAATCGCCAAGGAAGAGGAGATCTGATGGGACACACCTCAGACAGGAGCGCCATTACCCAAACTCCCATCCCTTCCCTCTGAACTCCTTTCTGAGCCAATAGCATATGAATTAATTCTGGGGAGCAAACTCTCCTTGGGTAAAAAGAGGAGCTGTCCTCCAGCAGGGGGAGACGTTTCTCTTTTCTTTGCTGGTTAGTCCCTGTTTGGCTGGCTTGTTCCTGTTAGCATTCACCATTCTGTCTGGATGTGCTTTCATTCTCTGCCTAACCCACACTTTAGCTGGACAATAACTATCTGAAACCTTATTATCCTCCTTCCCTTAGCGGACAATCACAGTGTCCGGATGTGGGACCTCTCCTTTTACACCTACACTTGTACTTTATTGTGTATTAGTCAACTTTTCCATGGTGCAGGGAGTCAGGACTGGATTGGAACAGGTGCCATTTCTAGAGCTGCTAAGCGAATCCAAGCAGGGAGTAAGTCAGAGAGAGAGAGAGAGAGAGTGTGTGTGTGTGTGTGTGTGTGTGTGTGTGTGTGTGTGTGTGTGTGTGTGTGTGTGTGTTTCTAGTCTTTCTCCTTTAACTCTTGGTCTCTTCTGTTCCCATGGAAAGGTTTAGATCACGTACTGAATCCTTGTAAAGTAACTGGGTGAAATGTTAGCATTTGAAATAAAGGAACTGGAGTGGTTTAGTCATGTAAATAATAGGTAAATGAGGCTTTTTGGGATTATGCTTGATAATTTACAGCAGAAATGGACAGGCAGAGGATTCAGATGTGGATTTGGAGGCTGCAGTTTGCAAGACCAGTTCTAGCCTGGTGTAAGTGGGTGCAACTCCCTTGACTTTAAGGGCTTAAACCAGGGCTGACTTTGGCCCTTAGAGTCTACAAATTGTAAGGGTCATATACTCTTGAGGCATGGATGCACTGATACTGATAAGTGCTGTGTAAAGGCTGGTTGGGAAATGGGACTCTCTTTTGGGGTCCCCTTTTTTCCATGGGGTCCCCTTTTTTCCATCAGAAAATTTCAAAATTTGATTTTTTTCCACCAGTTCTAGTGCTGTGTGTGTGGCGAGGGAAGGTACACGACCTGGCATGCTGCAGACAGCCTATTGTATCTTCAAAGCCCTGCGCTGACATTAACTAGTCCTCCCAGCACCCTTGTAAGTAAGAAGAATATGATCAACATTTCATGCCAGCTCAGAGTTTAAGGGTTTTTAGAATTGTGCATGTGCTTTTACATACCCAGGCTAAAACCCTTTTTGACTTCACTGGAGCCAAGATTTTACCCCTACTTTCCTGATTAAAATCACAGAAACTCCCCCCTCACTCATAGCCTGTTCCAATGGGCACTTAGACATCTATCCGCACACACTTACCACAATCACACACTCAGGGTACATCCACAAATACATACACCTCATTTTGAAAATCCCAGGCTAAGTGACTTACCTAAAGCCAGTCAGTGTAACACAGGAGTTCCTGGCTCCCAGCCCCATGCTTTTTCCTCTAGACTACGCTGCCTTTGATAGTTTAGGATATGGCTCTTGGTTTGTAAGGCATCCAACCACATTGGAATTGTATTCTGGTGGTTGGAGAGTCCAGAAAATGTTATTCAAAGAACAATTGCTACACAAGTTGCCCCTTTATGGGGTGCCTCCCCCGACTGATGTCCATCATTGCCTGAAGTAGGCTGTCTGCTCTTCAGCATGATTGCCTTGTCTTTTGTGGAGTTTGCACAGCACCATATAACACTTTTCAACTCTCTTCAGCAACAATTGTCAACTCTGTAGGCCCAGCGAAGACTTGTTGATTCCGCTCTTGCAGACAAGCAGACGCAGGATACTTATCATAGGAACACTGTCTCTTTTCGGTCACACCAGAATGTGTTGTTTGTAAAAAGGCACAACCCATAACATTCTGGGACTTCTCAGCATGCAAGGGCTCTCTGGTTTGCCTCAGGTTTCTTATGGCCTTTCTGATCTGCTGCTGCCTGAGGGTCTCTAGATGAGGCTGAGATATGAACAATAATATAATAGAATAGAATAATTAATATAATATTTCCACCTGCAGCTCTTAAAGCATTTTAAAAAGGTGGATCAGTATCATTATCCTCCGACACAAATGAGAAAACAGAGGCACAGAGAGATGAAGAGTAGGGCCGAAGGTCACGTGGCAAGTCAGTGGCAGAAGCAGGAAAAGAACATGCATCTCCTGGTTCCTAGTCATAGAATCATAGAATATCAGGGTCGGAAGGAACCTCAGGAGGTCATCTAGTTCAACCCCCGCTCATGTCTGGATTGCACTGCCTCCCTCGGGATCCATCTGAATTATGAAGCTGCATGGACTATCAAGTGAGCCAACTTGGTGGGACCCCAGAAAGATTATGGTGGGAAATAAACTTTGGAAATATTGGTCTCTCTGTCTCCAGAGAGAGATGGTCTCCTGGGAGACAGTGAGCAGGAAGGTACCTTCCAAATGCAGCTCGGGCTTCACTGCCCTGTGACTGACAGCCAGAACGTCGTGTTCAGGTTTACTGCATGGTCCAAAGATCACTTTAAAGGTCTTTCCCAATTCTTTGCCTCCCTAGAAGAAACCACTGTCAGCAGAGCTGGGGTAAGCATTGGAGGCAGTAGGATAACTGCCACAAAATGCAGTTGGGAAGGACCAAGTGGGAGAATACATGAGATCTGCAGCCATATTAGGGGGACATCAGCAAGAGGATAATAAGATGTGGGAAGGAGATAATAAGCTGTGTGTATGCCTCTCAGGCACACACACAGCTCAAGTGCGTGCATCTCTCTGCAGTTCATTAGCTGCTGCAGCTGAAAATGTCTCTCTTCCTTTGCCGACTCTAGTTCCATTTTCAGAAAATTACAATTGTGAAAGAATTTGAAAACCCACTTTTTTCTTCTAACTTTTCTGTCATTGTCTTGTTAAATTTGACAGGGGCCATTTTCATATGTTAAAATCAAGGCTGCTGTGAAGGCTGGAGAGAACTATAGGGTCTCGCTTCTCCTCCCACTTCTTATGCTGTAAATTGGGAGCAGCTCCACAGAAGTCAAGCAGAATGAGAAGTTCTCAAATGGAATATCCAAGTCATTTATGTCAATGCCAAACTTTGTCTTAAATGTAGTCATGCTTCTTGCTCCCACTACCTTCCCCACATTAGATTCTTCCATTATCCAATGGGTCTCTGTAGTAGAAAACCTTCCCATTAATATTTAGCTGAGAGCCATCCAGTTTTTAACAGCAAATTGCTTAGAGCTTAATACATTTATTACAGTTCACACAGAGCGGCGGAGAGGAGACAGAGACAGATGAGTTTATCAGGCCAGAGTCAGCAAGCTAAATATTGTTTTGTGGTATTATCCTCCAGCTTTTCTTTGCCTTTTTTTGTTTTTAATTTTTTTTTTGGATGCATGTGAGAGTCTCCAGTGGGTGTGAATCATTTACCTGGCAGAGTGTAAATTTATGTAATGCACACATACTATTGGGAGCCTCTCTCAATGAGGACGACAGGATTATTAGCATGTTTGATTGCATCCAGCATAATATTTGGAATCATTACAGCTTCCCATTCAATGGGCTTTGGAGGATTTCAGAAGACAATGAGCTAACATGCATATTATTATTTATTAGTAACATTTATATTGCAGTAGCATCTAGAGGCCCTAATCACGTTAGAACCCTACTGCGCTAGGTGATGTACATGCATCATAAATGACAGTCCTTTCCCTAAAGAGCGTACCATGTATTGTAACGATTACTGCCAAGTGGATGGGGAGAAGCTGTAGACACGATATGCCTTGTTTTTAGTAAGGCTTTTGATGCAGTCCCACAGGACATTCTCAGAAGCAAACTAGGGAAATATGGTGTAGGTTATATTACAATAAGGTGGGTGTACAACTGGCTGAAAAACCATTCTCAAAGAGAAGTTATTAGTGGTTCACAGTCCAACTGGGAGAACATATCAAGCGGGGTCACACAAGGGTCTGTCCTGGATGCGATACTACTCAATATTTTTATTAATGCCTTGGATAATGGAGTGGAGAGTATGCTTTTAAAATTTGCGATGAGACCAAGCTAGGAGGGGTCGGAAAAATTTTGGAGGATAGGATTAGAGTTCAAAATAACCTTGACAAATTAGAGAATTGTCTGAAATCAACAAGATGAAATTCAAAAAAGACAAATGCAAAGTACGACACTTAGGAAGGAAAAAAAATTGAATCTCATCTATAAAATGGGGAACAATTGGCTAGCTGGTAGTACTGCTGAAAAGGATATGTGAGTTATAGTGGATCACAAATTGAATATGAGTCCACAGTGTGATGCAGTGCAAAAAAGGCTAATGTAATTCTGGGGCGTACTAATAGGAATGTCGTATATAAGACACAGGAGGTAATTGTTCTGCTCTGCTCAATACTGGTGAGGCCTCCGCTGGAGTACGGTGTCCAATTCTGGGTGCCACACTTTAGGAAAGATGGGGCATACTGGATATAGTTCAGAGGAGAGCAACAAAAATGATATCAGGTTTAGAAAACCTGATCTCTGAGAAAAGATTAAAAAAGCTGGGCATGTTTAGTCTTGAGAAAAGAAGACCGAGTAGGGACATCATAAGAGTCTTCAAATTTGTTAATGGCTGTTATAAAGAGGACAGCGATCAATTCTTCTCCATGTCCACTGAGGGTAGGACAAGAAGTAATGGGCTTAATCTGCAGCAAGGGAGATTTAGGTTAAATATTAGGAAAAACTTCCTATCTAGGTTATGGAATCTCCATCATTGGAAGCTTTTAAGAACAGTTTGGACAAACCCCTGCCAGGGATGGTCTAAGTTTTCTTTGGTCCTGCCTCAGTGCAGGGGGCTGAACTAGATGACCTCTTAAAGTCCCTTCCAGCCCTATATTTCTGGGATGCTATAAATACCACCTAAAATAGCTTAGAGGAAAAATACAGACTGGGAAGACATGCCAGAAACCCCCATTTCAAGCTTCTGGATGTGAACTGTGTTCAGTATACCTGAACCCCAAATACTTATGTGCTCTATATCACATTGACTAGGAGTTCCTGCCATCACACCAGCCTAGGTTGTGATCTTACAATTAAGTAGAGTCAGTACAAGGATGAGAGATTTCCATGGCTGACTCCAGTCCCTAGAAGAAGTGACGTTTGTAAGTAAACAGTAAAGCTAATACTCTACAGGTGCCCCAGTGGCAAAGCCTTCCTTATGGAAGAGACTACTGAGAAGATGGGCTGTGTAGCCCTGTAAGGGTGAAAAGCATTCTGTGGGGAGGCAGTGGAAATGCCTCTTCTGTATCTGAAAGTTTGGTACAGGCAAGAATATATAACACAGCTGGCTCTGATTGTTCTGCTAATCTCTCTCTGTCTTGCATTGCATAAGGGCACATCTCAGGAGTGAGAAAGGATGCAGGTTTTGTGATAATTTATTTCCAGATGCTTGTTTGTGTAAAGGACACAATCAACCTCAGAATGTTTTCTGTGCCATTTTCTCACAGATGGTTCTGTTTATCATGGAAAAGGAGAGAAGACAGATATATTCAGGAAGCTCTGAGTGTGGAAACATTTTCTTATGCCATGGCTTGCAGAACATTGTATTTCACGTGGATTCCTGTTGCACTTTGTTAGATGCGTCCTGCTGAGTCCAGACAAACAGCGTTTGGAAGGGGTCTGTTTAAAGAGACACTGATGGAGAGGAAGCAGGCTAGCTACACTATTAGCTCAGTTATCAAACAACTGTCTGACAAGCCTTCTAGTTAGGCACTACAGACTCATTAATGCCTGCTTCAGAAATGTATTAGTAACCACAGTCTTAAAGGTGAGACATAAAGACAAAGCTTATGGTCATTAAAGATCCCCTTTCATCAGAATAAGGGCGCTAATCTGAATGTCATGGCTGAGTTTCCACTCTCTGCATTGCTCAGGCAATTTCAGCTGGATCCAGAATTCTTCTTCACTTCCTGATCCAAACATTTGTATTGTTGTGCACTGTTAACAGTTGCTATGTTCCACCCCAAAGGTGGCTGCACTTCAATAGTAGGGTAAGCCCAATTTCTCTGAAAAAACCTTCACTGATTTTTAGGACTAAACTCAAATGGAATCATTAAAGGTTTTGAGGTGATACTTTTGTTTTTTCGGCTTCCCAGATAGGGTCAGAATTATCAGAGGCAAGGCTATTCTCACAGTAGTTTCATGTCTGGACAGAAGTGCCCTCAAATCTCATGCAAAATCTTGTTCACCCAAGCTTGCCAACCCAGGTCTGCAGACCCACATGGTACAGAGAATACTGAGAAGTGCACATATTTCTGGAGACTTATCTGCACCAATCCTGAACTCAACAACTTTTGAGGTCCATTCAGCACTCAGAAAACGAGTCTCTAGCGTAAATACTCATCAACATTCCGAGTTCAATCAGTAGGATAAGAAATTATGCCTCTAGGCTTAATTGATATGTAACTTCCCACTTCATAGGAATATACATAGGAAATGCCATACTGGATCAGAGCAGTGGTCCACCTAGTCCAGTATCATGTCTTCAACAGTTGTTGGCACCTAAGCTTAAGAGGAAAGTGCAAGAAACCATACTATAGGCAGTCATGGAATAACTTCTTCCCAGGGGAAGTTTCTTCTTAACCTCCACTAGTTAGTTTTGCTTAAGCCCTGAAACATGTGTGTTTATAATCCTAATTCAATTAGGTCCTGATCCTGCACCACTGAAATGAATGGGAGTTTCATCATTAGCTTCAATGGGAAGAGGATCAGGTCCCCATAGCAGAAACAAAGTAATCAGGCTCCTGTCTGGAAGGCAATAATCTTTGTGGGGTACCAGGGAAGAGGCTGCCATGTAATTTGAATGTAAGTGCTGCTTAGTAGGTGTTTCACATTGTACTTACTGGTATTGAGACAGGTGATATGAGGTGAAATTAAATGGGCAGTCAGCTTTTCCTTGAATCGCAGCATATGTTTTCAAGTACCAGTTTTTCTTCTACAACAATAAAGGGATCAAAATTCCACTGCCTTTTTCCTACCTATTTGTATACTCCTCATCCAAAGATCTCAAAGTGCTCTACACCTATTTGAAATAAATGTCACAAACCCACGTGATGTATGAAAGGATCATCACACCCATTTTATACATGGCTAATTTGAGTCACAGAGAAGCTTAAGTGGCTTGCCCAGTTTCACATACCGAGTGAAAGAAAGAGCCAGGAATAGAAACCAGGAGTTCAACCCCCTGTCCCTTTACCCACTAGAGTCATTGTGAAGCGATTTAACTGTGTGCTGTTATCCTTAGCAGTAACTTATCTATGCACCAAAATCACGCCAGATAAATCACAGCTATTTTGATGCAGCTGCAGAAGGACTAAACAGAAAGAGTGCTCTGAGTATCATAAATCTGGGCTTTAGTAGTGCATCTAACAATGCCGTCTGAAAACTAACTGGATAAATTTGATCTAGATGCAAATTCTGTGAACTGGATTGAAGAACAGCTAATAGATCATTCATAAACTGTGGTGATTCATGGTGCTCCATCTACTTGTGAGGAGATGAAGGTTTCTAGTTCATTGTTGGGGCCAGCTTTGTTTACACCTTGCTAAGTGATCTGGAGGAGAAAGGAGCACCTGGATTACATTTGAAGGTGATATTGAGCAAGGAGATATTGAGCAAACAGAGCTCAGGTAGTATGGTGAAGGACAGCAGTATAAAACCCTGAGATACAGCAGGGAGAAGACACAGACAGAGCTCAAATTGGGGAAATGGATAGATAATTAATAACTAGGCTTCCATTTGGAAAAATGCAAAATATTAATAAGGAGAACCCTAATACAGAAGTAGTGGATGGAAGAGAGGAGCTTAAAGAAGAGCCAGGTGTAGCACTGTATGATAACTGGTTCCCTGCAATGGGATCTGGTTGCTAAGCCAGTGCATATAGAGTTGTCTAAGCAGAGGCATCAAACTATGTGACAGAGGGGTAACAGCAGTGCAGCCAGTGCGTGCAATTTTATTGCAAGTCTCGTGATATTTGATGTTTTTCATAAGGCCTCAGCTCTTACAATCAGGTGATTATGTGAAAATCTTAGTTTACACTTCTAAAAAATAAGTTTCTAGCCCTCATGGTTGTGGAGAAAAGTCTGAAAATGTGAAACAAGTACATCCTAAAGGCTCAGACACCTGAAGGCAAATAACCTCCCTTCCCCCCAAAATATATTACTTTTTAAAATTTCATGACTTTTAAACTAACCTTGATGCTATTTCAGGGCCCGAAGTGATTTTTGAACGATTGGCATTGGCAATGCTGTAACAGTCCCTCTTTGAGCAGGGCTGGTGGGGCTGCATTTGCAGCTCAGTCTTGCTTCTAATTGAAATCAGAGACAAAATTCCCACTGATTTCAATGATCAGGATCAAGCCCTTGGAATCACTTAGACAGTTTGGGGCCTCTGACTGTGGAAAAGACAGCAACTGGAAAAGGTCCAGAGAAGGGCAACAAAGATAATGAAGGAACTGAAGGGAAGAACCTCCTACGAGGAAAAGTGAGGCGAGGCGCCTATGCAGAGCTTGGTGAAAAGTTGCCTGAGGCAATAGGGATATTTTCGTGTCTCTTGCTCTTTAAAAAAAACAACATAATATGAAGGAACTACATGGAGAGAAGGATGATCCAGTGGTTAGGGCCCTAGACTGCGACTTAGGAGACCGAGGGTCAAGTTCCTGCTCTGCCACAGACTTTCTGTGTGAGGTGGGGCAAGTCACTTAGCTTCTCTGTGCCTCATTTCCCCATCTGTACAATGGGGATAACAGCACTGCCCTGCATCAAAGGGGTGTTGTGAGGCTAAAATACATTAGATTGTGAGGTGCTCAGATATTACAGTAGTGGGGGCTAGATAGGTGTCTAAGATAGGTAGAAATAACCATGGTTACAACATGCAAGTCTCAACACAATGCTGTTCTGGTGGCTTCTCAAAGCAGACATTGGTGAGGGCCACAAGAAGGCCCTCAAACTACTTAAAGGGATACTAGCCTATTCTGATATGCTACGAGGAGCTTACATTATTGTGGGGGGGTCTCTCTTAATTTCTCTCCAGCCTCCAAATCTGACTTGTAATTGTGCACTTCCTTAAAAGAAATTATGTGCCTTCTACCGGCCTTACAGGTGCGGCCTCCCTCATGCTTAACTCATAACAGGCTGCTAACGAAGGAGTTCAGGTTAGACTGAATCTGAAGATAATTGTTCTTAAAAGAGGGGAGGAACTGCTGGGGGGGAGAGGTGGGGAACAAGGGAATAACAAGAAATGGGGGCATGAAACGGTATAAAAGAAAATGCAAGCTCGACTGCACGAACAGGTAGTTGCATTGGTCTGTGGGAAACTCTCCCAAGGAACATTACTGAAGCTCCCACTACTGGAGTTCTTCAAACTGAGGCTGGATTTGCCCCTTAGGGTAGTGCAGTAATGGCTGATCTTGCCCATGGCAAGGAGATGGACTCCACCCAACATCCATCCCTAATAATTGTGTTGCTATCAAGAAGTGACTGCACTAGCATGACATGGCATCTAGCCTTGGCTTAGCCTCAAGAACTCAGTCTCCAGGCCCCTTTTCTATGGAATAGGTTGAATCACTAGCACTGAGATATGTCAGGTGACATTCCATCTCTTTCCAACCACAAGACAACCCAGATGGCTTTAGGAACTTGCGTCTCTTGAATAGCACCATAGAATGCTGCTTCACAAGTGATACTGGTTCCAAACCTGTGAAAGGCTCATTTGCTTATGAATCATTTGTTGGTGGTGTGGATTATTTGCCTTCTGCCATTCAGAAGCCCGGACAGCTTTTTGAAAATGTCACAGAAAATATTCCTGGTGGCCTTCAGAAAGCTACCTTGTCATTTGTGTCAGAAATTTTGAATAGCACCAGATGCTGCTATTATAATAAAAGACATGGGGAGAGGTGTCTTATCTGAAATGGTAAATACTAGGATTAAATAAAACAGTAGACATGCTAATGATGAGACTTCTCTGCTTCAGTACTAGAGCTTGTTTAAAAGCACAATTGCCAAGTAGGTACAAACACAAGGGAGGCAACTAGAAATCAGCAGATTTTCAAATACAAATGTGCTTCTGCAGGTGGTGCTAACATAGCAATAAATATTATTATATCTGTTATCTCCTACTGTTCACAGGTATGCTGGGCATCTCACAGGAAACAAATAGAAGGCAGATCCCTGCTCTGAGGAGCTTATTTTCTAAGACCTGGATCCTGCAAACACTCATGGATGTTTGCATTAAAGAACATAAGAATGGCCATACTGGGTCGTACCAAAGGTCCATCTAGCCCAGTATCCTGTTTTCTGACAGCAGCCAATGCCAGGTGCCCCAGAGGGAATGAACGTAACAGGCAATCACCAAGTGATCCATCCCCTGCTGCCCACTCCCAGCCTCTGGCAAACAGAGGCTAGGGACACCATCCCTGCCCATCTTGGCTAATAGCCATTGATGGACCTATCCTCCATGAACGTATCTATTTATGGGCCTATTCGTGTGTGTAAGCATTGGCAGGATTAGGGCCTATGTGACTACCATGACAGACAGGAGCAGATACAACATGCCCCAACTATTTGATCTTGCAGCAGTCCAGTGGATGGAAACGGAACAAGCTAGACAGATTCAGACCATCTTTTCATCAGAGATCTGGCAGTAAATACAAAATCACTGCTCTAAAACTTTCAGATGACACAAAGATATGCATAGTAGTAAAGGATGAGGACAAGGCAATCAGACAGAGCAATCTGGATCACATGTTAACCTGGGCCCATTCAAACAAAATTTGTTTTAATACAGCCCAATGCAGTTATACATGTAGGAACAAGGCATGCAGGCCATACCTACAGAATGGGGGAAATGCTAGAAAGTAGTGACTCTGAGAAGGGCTTAGGGGGGATAGTGCACAAGCAACGTAGCATGAGCTCCCAGTGTGATGCTGAGGCCAAGAGTGCTCATGCGATCCTTGGATTCACAAACAGCAGGGTAGTGAACAGAAGTAGGGAGATGATTTTACCTCTATGTATGATTCTGGTGAGACTGATCCTGGAATACTGCGTCCAGTTCTGGTGTCCGTATTTTAAAAAAGATGTTGAAAAAGTGGGGAGGGTGCAGAAAAGAGCCACAAAAATTATTTGGGGGCTGGAGAAAATACCTGACAGTGAGGGATTTAAAGAGCTCAATTTGTTTAGCCTTTCAAAAAGAAGATTGAGCAGTGACTTGATTACAGTCTATAAGTATCTTCACAGGGAGAAAATACCAGGTACTAAAGATAAAACCAGACAAAATCAAATTAGAAATTACGCACAAGTTTTTAACAGTGATAGTGATTAACCATTGGAACAAACTACCAAAAGAAGTGGTGAATTCTCCATCTCTTGATGTCTTCAAGTCAGGACTGGATGCTTTTCTGGGAGATATGCTCCACCAAAACACAAGTAATGCGTTAGTCAAACAAGTTATTGGGCTCCATACAGCAGTTATGGGGTAAAATTTAATGGCCTGTGATGTACAGATGGTAATACTAGATGATCTAATGGTCTTGTCTGCCCTTATCGCTATTAATCTATGAATTATGAAGAGTGGAGTTAAAAAACCATTTGGAGCATACTTAGGGAAATTTGAAATCTTTAAATCAAGAATGGATATCTTTCTGAAAGAGATGTAGCTCATACAGAAATTTTGGGCTTGATGCAGAAATTATAGGGTGAGATCCCCTGGCCACCTTTAAACAGGAGGTCAGATAAAATGATCAAAATGGACCCTTCTGGCTTTAAAATCTATGAAACCTGGGAGGGGAGGAGCAAGGGAGGATATGTGTTCCAGCCAGTTTAGGCTGCACATGTCTGAGTGGTTCAAGTGGTGCAATTGATTAGTTTTTCAAATGTAATGTGTGAACAAGCTCATTTGCCTAAGATGATCTGTGTGGAATCCACAGACACAGAGCAGGGATTAGTGTGACTCTCATAAGGGAGGCTATTTTGCAAGGTCTATGTTGGAAACAATGTGCTTAGAGATAAATGCCTGGTAAATTAAAATGTAACATGATTTTATCTGATAATAAATGACCACCAGTGGGCAGCAGAGATGTGCTTTAAATCATTGTGGCCAGGACTAAGAGGCTAGAGGAACGACCACATGAAGCAGGGCTGAAGATGTATTAGAATGGTAGGACAAAAATAAGGCAGGGGAGAAGGTGTCCAAGGGGAAGTGAGAGGGTGTGGAAAGTGGAGAACAGCAGCAGGGACTCAGAAGCAGCGGCCTAAGGTGAGACGGTAGCAGATGGAAGGGGTGATAGAAAGCATACAGCCTAAGGAATTCACTGAGGCCAGATGTAAGAAGTGGGGATGGAGATACTGAGTGGGATTGCAAAACAGCAGCCATCTCCTAAATGACTAAACTGTAACTTCAGTAAGCTCTGTATGGTGGGAGCGGTGAACTCAGACCCAATGGAAATGCATTCACAGTGATGGAGGATGAAAGCCCCCTGAAAACGTATTGCAACACGAGGTGCCACTCTCATCATGAGGGTCTTGGCTTAGAGAGAAGTTGTTCTGTGGATTAAAACTGACTTCACGCCCAGAGCTTTCCAGGGTAGCTCATTCCATCCCCCTTCCCACGGCACAGTCTTGAAAGAGATGCTTATGGAGGTGGTTGTGCTCATTACAGCAAACAGCTCTTATTGCTCCACGAAGTTAGAGTTAGCTGTTATGGCTTGTGTGTTTGTTTAACTGCTTTGAAAGACTTCCCTTTGCTGTGTTTGGGCTTTATTGAGAGACTTGTGGGTTGGTTCCATTTGTGACTTTTCCATGTGGAGCTGCCTGTAATGAAACGAGCACGTCACACTGAGAAAAACCTTGTTAGGGGAACGGGGATGAAGACAGAGATGCAGAAGGCATTTATTGAGAGATATTTCTGAGAAGAAAGCTGCGTCCCACACACAGGCAGTCCCACACCCTGGTGTAATCATTAGCAGCCAGCATGGATTTACTACGAACAAATCATGCCAACCAACTAGATTTCCTTCTTTGATAGGGTAACGGGTTTAGTGGATATGGGGAATGCGGTGGACATAATATACCTGAACTTCAGCAAGGCTTTTGACACAGTCCCACATGGCATTCTGTTAAGTAAGCTAGAGAAATGTGGGCTTGGCAGAGCTACAATTAAATGAATACATAATTGGTTAAACAACTGCAAACAAAGAGAAACTATTAATGGAATGATGTCAGATTGGAGGGAGGTCTCAAGTGGGGTTCCACAGGCATTCTGGGTCTGGCGTTGTTTAACATCTTTATTAATGACCTGGATGTCGGAATAGAGATCATACTGATCAGATCTGCAGATAAGATAAAGCTGGGGGGGGGGAGGGATTGCCAACACTTTGGAGCAAAGAGCTAAAATTCAGAGGGATCTTGATAAACTGGAGAACTGGGCTATAGACAACAAAATGAGATTCAACAATACACATGTAAGGTGCTACACTTAGGGAAGAAAAACCAAATGCACAAATACAGAATGGGGGACAATGCTTGGCAGCAGCATTGCTGAGAAGGATCTGGGAGTTGAGGTGGATCACAACCTCAACATGAGTCAGCAATATGATGCTGTTGCAAAAAAAGCAAATGCAACTGTAGGTTGCATTAACAGAGGCATAGCATGCAAATCTTGGGAGGTGATAGTACCTCTCTACTCAGCTGGAGTACTGTGCCCAATTTTGGTCACCAGTATATAGAAAAGATGTAGAAAAACTGGAAAAGATCCAGAGGGGATTGACAAAGATGATCAAAGGGATGGAATGCAAGCCATATGAGCAAAGGTTGGAGGAACTGGGTATGTTTAGTTTGGAAAAGAGATTAAGGGGGGACATTATAGTGGTCTTCAAATACTTGAGAGGCTGCCATAAAAAAGATGGAGAAAAGTTGTTCTCTCTTGCCACAGAGGGCAGGACAAGAGGCAATGGGTTCAAACTACAGCATAGCAGATTTAGATTAAATCTTAGGAAAAACTTCCTAACTATAAGAAAATTAGGACAATGGGACAGACCCCCAGGGAAGTTGTGGAAGCTCCTTCACTGGAGGCTTTCAAAAGGAGGCTGGATAGCCATCTGTCTTGGATGGTTAGACACAACAAATCCTGCAACCTGGCAGGGGGCTAGACTAGAAGATGACGCTTGCGGTCCCTTCTAGCCCTATGATCAGGGTCAGTAAGCTGAGCGCTTGGAGACAGCTATAAGTATTTGTTCCCATTTCCGAGACCCTTTACATTTCCCCTCAACACTTTTAAATGGCTTTGCATGCTCAATTATTTCACTAATGCAAAGTGTATGAAACCTGTAAGCCGCTGTAAGATAAACCACAGAGTGTGTCAGGGGGTGTCTATACTGGAATTAGACACCTGCGGCTGGCTGGCTCATGCCAGCTGACTTGGGCTCACGGGGCTCAGGCAAAGGGGCTGTTTAATTGTGGTGTAGGCATTCAGGCTTGGGCTGGAGCATGAACTCTGGGTCCTAGAGTCCAGGCTCCAGCCCTGCACAAGGAGCTGATTCTGTAACTGAGATTCTTCCCCTCAGAGGCAGGGAGCTGACTTTCATCTGAATGTCTTCTGTGGAGCAGTTATAACTTACGCTATGAGCCATCGTTAAGAATGAGCAGGTGGGATCAGAAGGGTGACATGCAAACAAACCCTGAACTGTTCATTTCGCTCTCTCTCAGCTCTAGCTTTTAATTGCCCAGCATCTTTTATTCTTGAAATAATAAAACAAAACCCAAGATGCTAGCGAATGCCTAAGATCTGTGAGGGAAAGGCGCCTGGGCAGAAATCTTTATCCACAAAGCTTAGTGCGCCTTTGGCTTTAGCCAGATGTCCAGTGGAGTGTCTGGAAGCCGAGCTGGTTGAATAAAAAAGGACCTAACTCATCAGACGTTTTATTTGATCTCTCCCTCTGTCTGCCCCTGACTCACTCTTCCCACTTGATCTGAGATCTGACACACTAATCGTTTTGCAAGACTTTTGAAGCTGCTGCTAGCCCAGCTCCCTAGAGACCCCTGCTGATCTCGCTGCCTGCACTGCCATGGCTCCCCAGCCTTCTCCTTCCAGGGCGGGGGCAAGCACCTTTGCTGGGGAAGAGGCTGTAACAAAGAACAACTTTTATACCGAGATTCCTCAGTGTCCTTTAGCAGATACCAACAGCTGTCTCCCCAGGGGGCTAATGTCCCCGCTTATGCTTTAGTTTCTCGCCTTTAAGCTGTGTGTGTTTTAAATATCATTTAGGGCCCTCAAGTGGGGATGAATCTTTACAAACATGCCTCCGGGGCCACATGTACACACCTACCCCACACAGCTGCTTGGGCTGGTTTTTCATTGAAATACAGTGAGGAGCCCTTAGAAGGCAAGAAAGCCTTCGAGGGTGCTGATGCCCCTTCTCACTTTGGCATGTTGTCTTTTACTTGGCAGGGTAGCTCCATTTACTACAGCCTTGTACTTTGTGGTCGCTATAGAAACAGATTCTCGCTTCCCCTGTTAGGCTGGAAAAGCGGGTAACTTTGACGTCCTCTCCGATGATTCCACTGGTGTCTCCCCAGCCCCCCTCCCTCCTTTATTAGTAAGCAGTGAACTAGTGATTCTTTGTAATCTAATTTTTCCTCAGGAGGACGAGGGAGCAGCCCAAGTAACTGCTTTGCTTCTATGTGGATAGGCAGGAGACCAACATGGTTCTCTGTTACCCTGCACCTAGTAGTCACCTAAAGGCAGTGCAAAGCATTGCAAAATGCTACCAGATCAGAAGGGTAGCATCTGAGACCTGCTTTGCACTGGTGCCAATGACACAGCCTGTCCGTGAAGTGGGGAATCAGGCCCACAGTACCGGGCAGAGCTGCACATCCACCAAAACAGACAGGTGTTGTAACTGGAATCTCCAACAGCAAATGTCTGGTCCACAATGGAATAGAATTATTTTTAGCAACTGGAGATGGTTATATCTGGGATGCAACATGCTCAAAGTCACAGAGGACATTTGTCCCTAAAACCATTCAGATAACCCTTGCTAGTCATGACATATTATTAATTGTATACCTAACCTTCATAAATTCTCTCTTGCTTAACAATTCTATTTAGATTCCCCATTTAACCACCTTACCCAACATGCAGTACTTACAGTACATCAATTATTTCATTACAGTCAGAAAGAAAGGATGGTCACTCACTGTGTTCTGTAGTCACTCTTCACCAGGTCAGCATGAGGTAAGTCATTGCCTTGGGAGACCTGGAGTATCCAACAGAAGACGACAGCAAAAGATTCCTGTCAGTCATGCACTGCTATGACATAGGACCTTTTCATTCTCAGTGATGCTGGAATGGAAGTGGGCTTGTGAGAGACCTGAAGGAAATGATATTGCAGTCAAAGGAGATATGTATTCCATTAGATGCAGCTTTGCTTAGGTCTCCATTGTGACCAGTACCAATTGACTAAGGACATTTACATCTTAGAGAATGTCTTTCAGAACTGCTGCCAGACTTATTGTGGGGTCTGGATGCAGTGTCCTATGATGAAAGACAGATCAGTGTGCTCAGTGTGTGGGAAAAGTCACACCAAAAATGATTTAATAAAGGTAACAAAATTCTTCTCAAGGTTAAATCAGCACTGGCTTTATGTGATGTGACAAAGGTAAAATTACTGGACTTGACCAAAAATTGAGGAAGGGTAGATTCAGGTTGGAGATCAGGAAGAGGTTTTTTGATCACAGAGTTATTGTGACATGGAATCAGGTACTATAGGAATGAGTTGAAGCTGTGAATGTTAAGTCAGGTAAAACTAGAGTGAATGAGTACTGGGGACTCCTAGCATGTCTATAAGCACCTGCTGAAAAAGGAGTGTGGGGTGGGGGGTTGTTCTGGTAAAAAGGCAACTGGACCAGTGGTTCCTTCCATCCTAATTTCCCACTGCTTGAGAAACCATCGGTAACCAGATGTTAATTTCCATCATATTGGGAACATTCCCTCTTTATTAGTGACCTGTACTGGTGCTCGTGAATGAACAGGTCACCCTTCACAAACATGATGGTGCTTTAAACCAAAGAAGAAGAGAATTACAAATAATCAAAGAAAAAAACTCATTGTAGAGGTTTAAATGAAGCTCCGGTCCCCCAGCGGGAAGTGAAGTCCACCAGAGAGTTCAGCTAAACATGCCAGAGTTTATATTCGGAGTATGTAACTGAAAGGGATTATTGTATGCCATTCGGAATCTGATAACTCATCACCTTAGGAAGGAATGTCTGTGCTGAATGCCCAGTATGCCTAGGCGGGCTAGCGAAGGTTTCTGGGTCACACTCTCAGGCAGTTATTTTGCATAGGCTCAATCCAAAACCCACTAAGCCAATGAAAAGTGTCCCATTAATTTCAGTAGTTTTTGGACTAAGCCTCAAATCTCTAATACTGAATTTTCTACTTATCCCAGAGGACAGCCAGGGCCTTAATGGAGTTCCTGTTCAGACAGGACAAGGATGCTTGCAGCCTGCTTAGATCAAATGAATATACATCCAAGTCTGCTTTAACCACCCAGGAGACCAAGCTAAATAAATAGTTTAGTAGAGGTGAACTAAAGGTTGAATGAATTTGTACTCAGGGTCACTTAAAACAGACACTTGGTTGCCTCTTGCTGTAGGTTTCAATTGATTGTTACAGCTTTGTCCAAAGTGAACACGTTCAAGTTCTCATACAGAATCAAACCTCAGCAGTACCAATACACAGCAAAAAGCAATCCTCTTTGCAAACTTGACAGACAGGTAAATGTGCAGTGACTCGGGGAAGTATTGAGATCTTACAGATGTACAGAGAGAAGATTGCTAGACATTCTGGGTCAGATCCTTGGCATAGCTCCATTTACTTGGAGCAACACCACTTTACACCAGCTGAGGAGCTGGCCCTCTCTCTTCCTAAAAGAATACAAGTGTCTTCTTGTGAGCGCTCCCTCTAGTCTGTGTCTCCCTACTGACTTTGTTCTGTGCACAAAACTGGCTGATTATCTGTGCTGCTTTTCCAGGTGGTGTGTTGGCCTGTATCACATTGAGCAGTTTTTCTCAGTTAATTGCTATAACAATATTTCTTATGTTCATATATAATTTTTTTTGTATCCATAACAAATCTTTAGCATCAGGTTCATCGCCTTCATTGTCATTATCAATAGCAACATCCTAGTTGGTACCTGCAAAGCTTAACCATCAAGGTTACCATCTTCATCATTTGGAATAGTGTAAAACCCATCCTCATCTTCGAGACCTCATACATCTTCCATCTCCAGCTGTGGTAAATAGAAAATATTTTAGAAAACTGTCTTTCAATTATAGTGACCTTAACAGATTTGTTGAATGTTATATTACTAACATATAACATCTGTATATAGTCACACTGATACAGTGCATTGTAAGTACCACATGTGGGGGGTTGGTAAGGAAATCTATCCTTTACTATACTGGTTTGACAGCTCTGGGGACTAAAATTCTCCCAACCTAGATCACTGATAGCACAGATTACAGCAATGTGGGACTCCGTCATACTGCCCCCTGAATGTGCCTCAGCATTGACATGAATACACACCCTTTATTGAGCAGAAGATGGTTCAATCTCCATGGCCCAGTCATTCCTAATCCTTTTAGCTGAAACAGTGGTACCAGTTATGACAGTTGGTTATAACTGGAACTGGATGGACCCCAATGGATTTCCTGTGGGGCACCAAGCCAACCGTCAGACTATAATGACTGCTGGTCACTACCAACTTATTTCTGAGTATTTCTAAAAATTGCTCATTAGCATGGCATTTGGTGCTAGATGGGATAGATTGGAACCAGAAATCTATGAGACACTATTATCCCTGAGCCATCCTATTCCTTGTGAGTAAGGATTTCCATGGTAGAACTGTGTCAGATATGGGTAACTTCACATATACTGCAATCCTTCACGTGTATTTCCCAGAAGGAGTAAGACATAATAACTGGCCCATTGGGTTCTTAGCTGTGATACAGTAACTCATAGCATCATCACACTATCTCATGCTGGGACGTGTCCCTGTGTCACCACTGTACTGTACTCTGGCTTCCAGGCTTGGTAGTGATTCCTTTCTTGTTCCAGGCTTTACAATGTGACATGTCACCATTCTCAGCTCCACAGAGAGCGTTCTAGGGTATGGTACCCTGTAACCAACTGAAAACCATACTTCAAGAGAACCGGGGGGCCAGACCTTGACAAAAATGTCTATCTTCCTGCAGAAAAGCATAATTACTGAACTACCCCCTTTTGGGCATTTAGGGGTGCCTAGCCTCTTAATATGCATGTCATACTCCCTTTAACGTATATAAGGCATTCTGAAGAGCATGTGTATTCAGTAAATATGTGCTGAAAGGAATATAATCACTCATAGAAATGGCTGTTTGCAACTGCCTGATTCGGATTATTGTAGAACATCAATATAAGAGAAATGCATTTTTTTAAAAAATTCTGGAGTGCAGCAGAGAGGGACTGCAGCTCATTTCTGAAGTCTCATCACGTCCTTTTTCCTAATGTGCCAATATAGAACTTTGCAGATGCTTCAGATTTTAACGATATTCACTAGCTACTCTGTGCAAAAAAATTGCTCTTGGAACAGATCTGGAATTCATGCTGGAGTCTGCGTGCTCTAATACCAGTTACTGGCAGAATCACTTGCCTCTGAAATGTTTAAATTGAGCGGAAAGTCAACAGAGTCCAAAAGAATCATTTAAATATCTGAGAAGTAATTTTAATGCTTCCTGCACCAAATGCTGCTTGGGATTCTGCCCTAGCATACAGGATAGTTTTCCCCTTGATTTTTTGTTGTTGTCCCAAGCAATTTTCAAAATTGCATCCAGTCAGAAATTCTGACCTCTTCAGTCCTTTCTATCCAGCTCATCTCCCAGCCAATGAATGATTGTTCCCAATGGGGGTTTAAGTGTCTTGAATGATGATGGGAGACCTGTTATTTAAGTGTGTTATTTATATAAAATATGCTCACAGGAGTGAAATTGGCCCCTCCAGAGGGGTTGCCAAGATCTATGCCCCGCTTAGCCTTATTTTGAAGCCTTAAATGGGACTTAAGTGATGCACAGACCCTGAGTTGGCCCTCTGCAGTTTCAAAAGTGGTAAGGTCCTGTTGGAAGAGGTGTAACATCAGCTATTTATTTTTTGTCCCTCACAACTCAACAGGTGACCAAGATGTTGGCTGTGGTAGTGATCCTCTTTGCCCTGCTGTGGATGCCGTATCGCACATTGGTGGTGGTGAACTCCTTCCTGGACCCTCCTTACCTCAACATCTGGTTCCTCCTGTTCTGTAGGATGTGCATTTACCTGAATAGCGCCATCAACCCCATCATTTACAACCTGATGTCTCAGAAATTTAGAGCAGCCTTCAAAAAATTATGCAAATGTGAACAGAAAAGGACTGAGAACCCCACCCAATACAATGTTCCGGTGTACTATAGCGTCATGAAGGACTATTCCCATGAGGACTCCGATCATGATGTCACAGAACAAGAAGATCTAAATGGTTTTCCCGCAACAGTGAAGAAAAGTAAACTTTATAGATAAACGTGGTGACCATGAAACAACATAGACTTTGGGAAGTACGTGGTTGTATTTTACACTGTCTGGAATGTCCTATTGAAAATTGTTTCTGCCATATGTGGAGAGCACACAACAAGATTAATTTAAGAGCTCTCTAGGGCATTTAACAAAATAGATTCCTAGAGGGCAAATTAATTTGCTTTTCCTGAATGCTAATTTATTCACAATCAGTATTGTGTGTTAGACTTTTGACAGCATTTTACATGGTCTGTAGTTAATGTGGTGGTGCAATTACATTTCCTGTTATGCACAAATATTTTTATTTGTTGGGCCTAGTCAGGGCTTACATAGGAAACCTAAGAAAATCCAGGTGCTGAAGGTGGTTGTACAGGGTCTTCAGTAGGATATCTTTTCTCTGAACCAATGCCTCCCAAGCAGTAGTAAGGGGCACTGTGTTGCTGAAGTGTCATCTTTCTGGTGGGACATAGAACCGAGACCCAGGCCACTTGAAGTCATTAAATGAAGATCCCATAGGGCTTTCAATAATAGGAGAGGTGTCAGCTCCATTGTCCTGGCCAAATTCCAATTTGGAAAATGTTATTCTTCCTACTTAAAGTCTCTCTGGTATCTACAATTGCATACAGTACTCTTCCTTTTCTGTTCTGCTATAACTATAGTGTGGTATTGTTGTGTACTGTTGAAGAGCTGCCACACTCTATCCCAGAGGTGGCTGCATTTCAGTGGCAAGCAAAATGATTGTGTTAGGTACCATAAATAATTTGTAAAAGTTTGTAAAGTGGCATGGGACCCTTCGTGATTAATGGTACTATGTAAATGTATAATATTATTGTTTCTAATTGTCATTACACTCTAAGAAGATAAATGGATATTCAGAATTGTACAGTTCAGTGAAACCATCCAGTGGAGCATGTCCCATACTTGTAAGATATTATTTAGACTAGATCAAAAAGCACAGAAGATTGCACATGTTTAAAAGGAACATTCTGAATCCTGGGAATTCCTAGGGAAGATTTTGCTCCATAAAATAAATGGCAGCCATTGGTAATCCTGGTGAGTGACAGAGACTTTGTCAGACTCTCACCATACATTAGAGATTGTTTCGTCACTGTGTGGCATCTTACAGCTCCATATCCTCAAATTAGAAAGGGACTGTACAGTACATCTAGAGCACAAATGTGCAGCTATCCAGCTGTACACCTACAGAAGAGAACTGTTCTGAGAACCAAACCTGCACTTCATTCTGACCTATCTGAGGACTATACAGCATATATTTGTTTTTGGTCTGATATGTGGCTGTGTGTGTGTATATACATTATACTGTCTTTTATTTAACTAGTCCAAAATAATTATAAGGCAAAGAAAATGTTTAAAAAATGCAAATTGTTGTTTCAGATGCATACTATGGGAATGTTTGTTTGGGAATTTATGGACAAATGTACTTCATGCGCTTAACAGCTGGCCTGTCATTAACGTATGTGGGTCTTTAGGAACCATCTTTCTCATTATTGTTATCACTGGGAGTTCTGCTAACTGATTTTAAATCACAGCGTCAATTGGATTCTACAAAGAGAACTGGATAGAATTACCATGGCTACAGCATGTGAAAATTGTACCAAAGGAGCAAGTAAAAGACACATCTTACAGGAGACAATTTTTCTCTAATCTTAATATTTTGTGGCACTAAGCAGAGGTTAATAATAAGATTAACATGCAGCTTAGAGCAGAACAGCTGCCACCACACAAAATCATCAGGTGTAAAGGTCTCAAAAACAGTGGTAGGCACATGCAAGGTATAATAGAAACTGTGCCATGATTAATGACGTCACATTAAAAGTAGCCCAAGTGCCACTCCAGATATTCATGACAACAATTCCAGCTGTTTTCCTCTTCTATAATGAGACAATCTGTCATACAACTCTGCAGGTAAACAAGTTTCATTTGTATGTATGATCGTGGTGAATAGGGAAGTATTGTGATTATAGCTATTTTTACAGTAGCATCTAGAGCAGTAGTTCTCAAATTTTTGTACTGGTGACCCCTTTCACATAGCAAGCCTCTGAGTGCAATCCCTTTTATAAATTAAAAACCCGTTTTAATATATTTAACACCATTATAAATGCTCGAAGTAAAGCGGGGTTTGGAGTGGAGGCTGACAGCTCATGACCCCCCATGTAATAAACTCGCGACCCCCTGAGGGGTCCTAACCCCCAGTTTGAGAACCCCAGATCTAGAGGCCCTTGATATGGATCAGGGCCCCTCTACATTCGAAGCTGTACATACATGTAATGAATAGACAGTTGCTGTCCCAAAGAGCTTACAGCGCCTAACTATGTAATATAGAGTATACTGAAGTGTGCAAAAGGGGTGATAGAGAGGGGGTCCCCAGATACTCAGAGAATGGATGCCTTAGATATTAATAAATACACTGAAGAACTGGGCATAATGAAAGACCAGTACAAGCCTTCACTGGCTGAGTTGGGGTTTGGTTGTAAATTTGTTTGGAATGTTTGCTATGTCAAATCCTGTATTTCTATACAGCAAAAGAGCATTATTGCCCTGGATGGGATTTTTCGGCCTTTCCCTTACCCCAGCCACCTCTTGGTTAATCGATAAAAGGCAGATATAATCTAGAGATGGTTTCATACCAAACCCCTGAATCCAAACACTACCGAAATCTTAGCCCTGATCTACACGCTAATTTTATGGCTGGTCCCTATATCAATAACAAGCCAAACCAAGACAGCAGATCCACCCCTCATGGGATTCAACGCCTGCTACTGAGTTTTGCAATTCTGTGTAACCTTAGGTCTTATTCTCCCATTTGTGGCTGATCCACAAACTAGAATGATCCTGGTCTGCTGTGCCTGGCAGAAGGGACATAGAGAACAATTCCAGTTTAGCAGGGTAGGAGGTAGGTATATACAGTAGTTTCAATTTGTGAGAGTAATAAACCCAAATATTAATAGGCCTCCAGTCCTAATGAGCCAATAGGTTCCAATGGACATGTTCAGCACAGCAGCAAAATGATAGCAAGTGCATCTATGTTTAGGAAGAACTGGCTGTAGAAAGAGCATGAACCCCACTGCCCTTAAAACCATCAGCATCTAGTCACTAGTGGGCCATTCATCCACTGGGTTGTGATGTTGTTCCCCCCTGGCATGGGCTATACCCCCAGAAATACCCTCGTAACAAATTGCTTGGTGCCAGTGAGGCGGTGGATGGAGTTCGATGCACAAGAAGCACTACACACATTATTAGAATAAGTTTTGGATTGTTGACTGGCTGTGGTTAGGCATTTTACCTGTCATTGGTGGACATGCTGAGTGAAATCTAGATCAAAGTGACCCTTGTTAACAAGCCCCTATGGTATCACAGAGGCAATGCTTAAGGTATTAAGGTAGTGACTTTAAACAGGTTTATACTCCAAACTGGATCATCTCTGCCAATTTCAATAATAAAGCAGAATTACCAGTAATTCCCTCTGCCTCCTCTCAAGACCTCAAAAAGGTGCTTGAACCCAATAGGTGTGCAGTGGGCATCGGCTGTAAGTTAAACTCGACTTAGACCAAAATGGCTGATACACACCAAGAAATGAGCCAGAAAATTCAGATATCCAGCCAGCCTTTAGAAACACGTTAGTTTCCTTTCGAGCTCGGACTCTGAGCCTTCCAGTTCTGTATGAATAAATAATGGTAACTTCTAACAAGTCTCTGTGAATGTAACAATTTTGTTTCAGGTTTTATTTATTTACCACTTTCTTTTGACGATCATCAGAATGCTCATCGGATACTAGAATCCCTGGGAAATGAGACTTGGTGGGCCAGCTTGTATCAATCAGCACAACTCCACGTGAGACTGACAGAGCTACGCTGAGTTACACCAGCTAAAGATCTGGCCTTACATTGAATCATTTACCTCAGTAATTAGCAGAAAATAGTGATGAGGATCTAATACACACCTTCTTAATCAGAACAGGTGTTACACAGGAATCATAATTCCCAGGACAGGACTGAGGCATTAGAACTCTATACAAAGAATTTTGCCCCTCGGCCACTCATTTTAGAATAGCCAGTGCTCCTTCCTTGAAACCTCTTAAATTATAATACCTACGCTTAGGCATTTAGATCGCTTAAGCCTAGGGAATATCTTGAACCTGAAACTGTGGCTCACACAAATTCTTTACAAACATTGCTAGCCACAATCAATATCCTGCATCTATTAAATCCTGTTTCCCGTCAATCTCATTTCAGCCAGGAATTTCTTTCAATTACTGCTGGGTTTATTTTATTTTAAACAATTCCTTGTTCTGAATGGTTTAGAGGGAAATTGTTGATGATTGGGAAGTATGGATTGCATCTGGTGTGTTACTGACTTAGCCAGTTCTCTTAGGACCTTTTACAAATGTCTACTCAATCTGATTATCCTGAGTGCATTGCTTCAAAGTACCGGGAGACTATATTGGAAGTAGCATAGTGTATCATGGACAGGTGTATGAAGAATGGAGAACACAGCTTCTGCCAAAATTTATTAGAATACCACTGTCTCTTCTCTGAATGAAGGAGAGCTTCTAGGGGCACAATGGGACTTATCTATCCCTTTAGGTGTTTCAGTGAGTCAGGGATCCAGCTTTTACTAGACAAAATTATTCAACTTCCTTCTTTTTTCTGAAGCTCAGTTCCAGGCTGAGGTAGATTGCCACAGCTCAGACATCCCTCATAGATGGGTGTCGTCTGTTCAAGGTCTCTCATTGGTCACCCAGCCAAGCTACAGCCCACAGTCAGGCTTGGTTCTTCCCGATCTCACACAACTTGTCCCTTATTTTTGGTGGTGACTCTGCCTGTTCTGAAATGTCCCTGCCACACCTTGAATTCTGGCCACATTCATCCATGGCATAAACCTAATGAGGCTGGAGGAATTGCTACAGGAAGGAGTAGTGAGGTCAATAGTTCCTTTCATGACTGCTTGGTCCAAGACAGCACAAAGGGAAACCTGGTGTGGCAGGCAGCACACAGTCTGAGTCCAGCAGCCTTGGTGAATAACCCCTTTATATTTAGTACTAATGTAACCCCTCTGTATTTATTACAGCAGCGTCCTGTCTTTACACAGGCATAGGAGACATCCAGGATGAAACTGACCCTCTGCACTTACCCTGACCCCAAATAATCACAATTAGTAAAGAGCTGTAACCAACCAAATCTCCTCTCACGGTTCACAGTCACTTTTCTGATTACTAATGTCTTGCCAGATGTCGCGGCTGCTTCGCTTCCTTAAGGTTCCTGGCAGAATGTGTTCCTGAAGTAAGGGTCCACACAGCTCCTGCTGTCAGTCCCGTCTACTCTGCCTCCAGCATCCTGCCCTCTGCACTTACAGTTTCTTGCTCCTTATAATAATTTTGGTGCCTTTTCAGCTGGCCCTGTTTTTCCAGCTTCATAATTGAATAAGCCTTCTAACAGCCAACAGTGTCATACACTGGTTTCATCCCCATATACACTTATTGCTAACGTGTTTTACAAGATGTTTTAATAAACCATTAAATGACACAATTGCATGTAGCAATCAGCTACAGATTGTTAACATGTTCATAAATGGAAACTTAACTGATTCTTAAACAAGCCGAGTTTTGAACTCCCATTTCCTGTGTCCTCAGTGTCACTACTGCAATTACCTGGTGTGCTGCTTATTTTTAAACATGCCAGTGAAATACGATGTCTCAACAGACCTGGTATTCATACCAGAGCCTGGAAGCTCTATCACCAGCGACTGGCAGAGCAGCTATATTTCCATTGGTAATGTTTAAAATGAGCAGAAAGTCATTAAAACCCCAAGGTCCCTTTAATCTCTAGACACAAGTCAGGCAGCTCTTGGCTTGAGAAGCTGCTCGGAATTCTGCCCTCCAGCAATTTTATAGTTCATTTGTTATTTGATTGGTTTACAAGGTAAAGATGAAATCCCCTGTTTGGGTGGCACAAATAATGGATAATACAGAAACTTTTGGGGCAAGAAAGACTTTTGTTGAGAGGCTTTCAATAGAGATACTTGAAATGAAAGTTGATCAAAACACCAGATTTGTGATTGGTGCACCCTGGCTCACAGGGTCACATTATTTGTTCTTTGTGAATTTTCAGGTGACTGCCGGGTACGTGTGAATGTATGTGTGAATCCCAAAAGCTCCACAAATGATTCCCCTGAGAATTCTTTTTGAAATTTCATTGCTCGTTATTCTGCTGCTTATGAGTTTCAGTCATCCAGACAGAACGCAGGATCAATACCATGTGACGAGGGAGACCAATCACACACCATGACAGTGGATATCGAGTATTTGTAGTGAAGAGTTGGCATCTGTAAGTGATTCTGGTAACCACTCAGGCCCTGCTTGCGACAACTCCGCTAGCTCAGCACCACATGGGAAAAAGGGACATCTAGTGCTCCCTGAACTGTGAGTGTAGGCACGTGTATACAATACATGCCCGCTCACCCAGAGAGGAGTAGGGAGTGGCTCCATTACCCATCCATGATATGGCCAGCAGAGCTGCGCTGTTACAAGCAGGGAGGGGAAGCTGTACCTTTTTGAGGGCTACAGTAAATTACTTTTCCCCCTAGAGCAAGGGTGGAAGCAAGGAAAGAACTGGGTCTATAATTCCTTCATTTGTTATTTTTGACAGAATCCAGGAGTGTGCTAAGCACTTTGCAGAACAACAAACAAACAAAAACAAGCTCCCAGAGCATAAATTGCTAACAAACGGATGTGATTAGGGAGGGACAGGCAGTTGAGGATGCAGGGAGGAAGAACTAAGGGTACCACCCACTGTTGGAGAAAAGCTACTGAACTAGATGAACCAGGGGTCTGATCCAGTTTGGCAATTTCTCCCTTATAGTAAAATGAACACATGGTAACTGCTGTGACCCAAGAACCTCTTACTGCCAGCCGGCAAGGGGGTTACAGGAATATCTTGATTCTGGGATGTACATTCTGGTTCACCAAAAAACGTTATGTGAAGTCTTAAATGAAAGCTGGGGTCACTCTGGTCACTCATATCATTGTGAAATGTATGTACTGATACTATGTAAGGAATTATCTTTACCTCCGGGCAATATGGTTTTAAAGTCTATATCAAGGCAGGGTGAAAACCAGGTTGTCCTCCAAACAGGAGGTAAGAAGCATATCTCTCTCTGTCAGAATATAAATTAAGCATAGTAAGCTAACACAATGGATGTCAGTTTACATACAAAGTCAGAAGTTAGCAAAGAGATGTGAAGTCAACAGTGAAGGAGCACCCAGGAAAAACAAACCACAGGTGGCTATCCTGGCTGTGTGCAAAAATAATAAAGTTTGGGCATATATCTATGAGGCAAAGAAGACACCCCATCATCCTGCACCTAGGAAGTAAACAGGCAGTGTATTTACCAGTCATGAAAACAAGATCTCAGCCAACCTGGACTGAAAAGCTGCAGAAGAAAGATATGCGTCTGACGAAGTCAGTATTCACCCATGAAAGCTTATGCACCAATACCTGTGTTAGTCTATAAGGTGCCATAGGATTCTTTGTCGCTTTTTACAGATCCAGACTAACACGGCTACTCCTCTGACACTAGAAGAAAGATAGTAAGCCTGTGAGAAAAAACTTCTTTAGACAGGAGGTTAACCTGTTAAGTTTTGTCTCTAGAAAGTGTTTTATGATTTTGTTGCATACATAACCATTTGTTTCCAATATTCTTATTCATCATCAATTGAATCTTTGATAATAAACTTCGTATTGGTTTTCACTATAACTATATCTAAGTGCTGTGATATTAAACAGAGTGCTGATCCTGAGCTGAATCATACAACTTGGTGTGTACACTGCTCCTTTGAGGACGGCAGACCTAGGATTTTTGTGAGTGTTCAGTGGATAAGGGCACTGGATACTACATGGGAATGCTTTAAAGGGACTCACGGACAGGGGTGCACCTATTGTTAACCTGCAAGGCAAAGTAAGGACTGGCTGGCATGCTTTGGGTGTCCCTAAACCTCTGATTGCCAGAAGCTGGAACTAGACAACAGGGGATGGATCACTCGATAATTGTCCTGTTCTGTTCATTGCCTCTGAAGCACCTGGCACTGCCCACTGTTAGAAGACAGGATACAGATCTAGTTGGACCATTGGTCTGGCCCAGTATGGCCGTTCTTATGTTCTGGTGAGAAAGAATGGACTGTTCATTATTTTAAGGTGCAACTGGCAAATAAATTGTTTCAGCAGCAAGAGACATCCACAGGGATGCTGGTAAACTAGTCAGAAGATTAGATGGTCTATAGTTGAGGTGTCCTCCTTAAATGAGACATTGTGTTATGCAAGACAGATCTAAAATATCAGAGTCCAGTGCAGGATCTGTTGCATCACATTTAAACCTCAGCTGGGCAAAACTCTGGAGAACATAACTCACAGGAATAATTCTGCATTGGGTGGTGGGATGGACTACACGGGAAAAGAGATGTATTCATCATTTACTCCTATGATTCACCAACAGCAGAAAGCTAGTGGGTCCAAGTCTGGATATGGCAATTTCCTGCAGTACGAGATGCAAAATACAGTTCCATCAGCTGCTGTGGGTTATTTTCCCTCAAGGCAAAGCTTACAGGGCATTAACTCTGATTTTGTGGTGGCATTTAGGCAGTTTTAATTTGTGTGGGAAAGGAAGTTGATGACCTTCAGCTCACAAAAGAGGATGTTGGTGAAGGGCACCTGTCTGGTCAAAAAATAAATTATTATTAGGAGGGAATTAAAATAATTGAGATGCAGAAGCTATTGATGGTGACTCTCAAAGATTTCACTGGTAAATGGAGTATCACAAGTAAATTGATGTAATTTTACACCAGGCAGACAGTTCCGGAGACCTGTCACACTGGTTGACAATTTCACATAATCACCATCAATTCAACTATCAATGAAAATCTAAAAACAATTCAGCTCTGAATTGACATTGCATGAATCAGTGGGAGGATTCTGAGTGGATTCTGTTGCTAGCTAAATTGAATACCACTCTCAGCTGGCCCAAGCTGTCAATCTAGTATCTCCTTTCTTTGTTTTTAGGGGTTTGTTCTTTTCGATACAAGAAAGTATCAAATAAATGTGCAAAAAGAAATGTTTTAAGAATACTGATAATGAGCCATGAAACATAGCAAAGGGAACCCCCTCTCTGGAAAGGCTCTGGCTTGGTAAAGATGGTTGCTCTCCCTTGTCTTGCTACCAGCACATAATCTACTGTAGGCATTTAGAGTACCTGTAACCATACTTTCTGCTCTGGTCTCTCTTTCTGCATTGGTCCTTTCCCTTTTTCCCCTAGTTACTCTCATTATCCTTCCCCAGAATTTAAGCAAGAGCTATTCAAGAGAAACACAAAAGAGGGCCTGGTGGCTGGTGTTGAAAACACAAATCCTGCATGGCTACCTGCTCGGAAGTTCTAAAACCCACAGCCCACCTGCCCACCCAAGTAGGTGCAAGGCAAAATGTCATCTGGTGGCTTCGTAAGAGGCAATTAGCTGGGATAACTGCACAAGACTGAAATTCCCAGCCACGTTCCTGAGCTCCATAGAGTTACTCCATTGCTGTTCAGCTTTTATTAAAGCCAGCATGCTAGGCATTAAAGCACAGGCTAAAAAAGGAGATTTCTATCAGTCTGGGGCAGCAATTGCCTCATTCTGCCACTCCCGGCAAGGGGACATGACAAGAAAGAGCTGAGATGCATTTGAAATGCTCTTCCTTTCTGTTTGCTAGTTACATCCACCACCGTCTGACTGTGCTATGGTTCTCTTTGCTGACACACCTGGAACATAGCATCAGGAGAAGTCTTCCTACAGAGTCTGCCCCCTATCAATTAGCAGTGAGCTTGACATTCCTCTTGATTTCCTTTATAAGGGCAGAGATCTGACATCAGCTCCTCCAATACATCTTATGCATGACTCTCGTCGCCACCTCTTTGATCTCTTAACCCCACCTCTCCCTCTCATTACACCCGTAACCCCTCTGTGCTATCCAGCTGGTTTAACCCCAACCAGTCTCATGCAGCATTTAGTCGCAACTCAGGCATGGATATTGTGGAGATAGGAGCCATAGAAGTAGACAAACTGAATTACCTGGTGTTGACCTTAACACCCCTCCTTTTTAAAACAGCTGCTCCACTGGACACCGGCCCTACGTATTTCTGTATTTTATCAGCACTGAGCTCAGATTGATGTTCTGTGGTGCAGGGAGTCTGTTTTCTCTTTATCTGTACAGAGCACAGCTTACTTATGATGCTCTAAAAATGAATAAAATAATCCTAGGGGTTCTCTTTTTCTTTTTAATGGGAGAAACAGATATTTGTACCATCTGATTCCTGTTTGCAAAACAAATAGAAAAGCATCCAAAAGGCAGAGGTTGCAGGAGATGGAAAGGTGCACAGATTGAAGGCCAGAAAGGGCCATGCCAATCACCTAGTCTGATCTTGTGCATAAGACATCCACTGAACCTCACCCAGTCAACTCTGCATCAAACCCATAAGTTATGTCTGAGCTACAGCATGACTTTTAGAAAGATCCCATGTCTTGCTCTAAACAAAGGTGAGACTAGGCCTTTTAGAAATTGCATTTAGGAGAAGGCAGAATCTCTAGGAGACTAATACCAAAAGGCATGTACCAATATGCACAAGCAGGCCAGAGCAAAAACCTCTGTAGGAAATTATATTGCAGAGAGCAGGAAAGCAACCTGTCTTGCTAAACCAGGGATGCTTCGACCACAGACTGCTAGTGTTTTGTACCCAGAATCTGGCACTCGCTTTTACATAAACATGCATTCCCCCCTCCCTATTGTGGCTGTTTGGGAGAACGGTGTTTCCTGGACAACCACTACACTCTAAAGTATTAGTGTGCCCTGGGCAGGGCCGGCTCCAGGCACCAGCTTAACAAGCAGGTGCTTGGGGCAGCCAAGGGAGAGGGGTGGCACCTGCGGCAATTCGGGGTGGCAGCTGCAGCAATTCGGGGGCGGCAGGTCCTTCACTCCCTCTAGGAGCGAAGGACCTACCACTGAACTGCCGCCGCCGATCACGGCTTTTTTTTTTTTTTTTTTGCTTGGGGCGGCAGAAATGCTGGAGCCAGCCCTGGGATAGTCCTTACAGTAGTGTTTTCTTGCTGCAGCAGCAGCTTTTGGGTCATGGCTGCAAAGGCCCAGCAGCCACACCCGCGGACTCAGGTTGGGTGGCTTGGTAACGTTTGAGAACTCTTAATGCAGACCGTGGAGGGAAAAGGCTCTCTGCAGCCAGCACCCAAACAAATAAGAGAGGAGCAAATTCCTTCTTCCAGCCACATTCCATCCACCAGTCTTGGGAAGTTCAGCTTAAATGTTAGTTGAGTCACATGACCAGGAGGAAAGTAATAGAGGGAGATAAATGAGATGCAAAGTTGATCAAGAGCAAAATACTCAGGGAGAAAAATATTCTAGTGTCAATACCCCACATAATGGGCATCCCTGATGCCAGCCTACCTTTCAGGGAACTCCTTCCCCCACTACTCAATACAAGTTTTCCTGTCATTAAAGGAAAACATGTACTCTGGTGTTTTCCCTCTTTAAATTCATAGGCTTAAGTGATAGGGGAAAGGTTTATCTGTAGAGCTGCTTTTACAAACTTCAAAAAAGTAGTTTAATGGGGGAGGGGAGAAAAAGGGATGCGTGAAAAAGCTCAGCCTCTCCAATCTCATTGTCCCTACAACAATGCTGACCATCTGCATCCATCCTCCACCACAGAAAACACCCCCCTACCTACCTACAGCATCTTCTAGTCACAGCCCCCAGCTCTGGTTTATATTTCCTCTTGGAGAAGTTGGGGCTAAGTCACACTCCTGTCTGGCCATCCTGCAGCTGAGCCATTAACATTGCTTAGTAGTAGATTGCAGGCAGCCAGGTGGCTTCATTCTCCTGCAATTCTGGAAGCTTTTTCAAAGCACTTGTTTGGAGAAGGGTTTTAACCCCAACCCTGCCAGTTCCTGCAGAGGGTTCATTCATTCTAATCTAGGGAGCTTTTCAAAATGGGGCTTTTGTACCCTGGGGTGAAGCTCACTGCTCTGCACTATGGAGCGGTCGGGTGTGCAGTGGATCTGGACATATTCTATTCTCATTCAGGCATTAAAGGAAACTCTGAAGGCAGATCAGGGGAGGAATATGCAATCAAAATCTATACATGTGGTTGAGAAGAGGAAAAGAAACAAAGTGGGGGGAGGGATAGCTCAGTGGTTTGAGCATTGGCCTGCTAAACCCACCATTGTGAGTTTAATCCTTGAGGGGGCCATTTAGGGATCTGGGGCAAAAATCTGTCTGGGGATTAGTCCTGTTTTGAGCAGGGGGTTGGACTAGATGACCTCTGGAGGTCCTCTTCAACCCTGATATTCTATTATTCTAATAGGGCAGACAGTTACTTATTCAGTTATATCCTAGGGCCCTAGAGTAGCTATGAGATGTACAAATGGCAGGATCATGCCCAAAGATGCCATGTGAAATACTGTTCAAGTCAATTGGGCCATAACCTGGATGTGGAACCACTGCTTGGGGATTCCAGTCTTTCAGTAGCAGGCTTCCCCTTTCATATTGCTCATCCCTACAGTGGTTCTCATCACTGGATCCTCGTTTGCACACTTCCCTTTCAAAAAGATCTGCTTATGTGTGTGCAAATACTAGCAATCTCCTCATTTACCAGGACAGGCTCTCAGATTTACATGACAAGAGGTAAGCCCAGCAGTGCACACCGCAACTATCTAAAATAATAACAATATCAAGTTCTCATCAGTAGATCTCAAAGTGCTTTGCAAAGGAAAGCAAGCATCATTATTCCCATTTTACAGATAGGGAAACTGAGGCACATAGCGGTTAAGTGATTTAGCCAAGGTCACCCAGCAGGCCAGTGGCAGGGTCAAGGATAGACTGTGGTACTCCTGCATCCCAGGCCAGTGCTCTATCTACTAGGCAATACTGCCTCTCGCTTTACCTGCTGTATGACTGGGCTTGTAGATTTTACAGGGGAAATTTGAATTGTCTTAGGACAAAACTTGACATTTGCCTCAAGAGAAGTCCTAACTCATCCGAGGAGTTGCCTGAATTTCTCTCCACCCAGGCAGGCTCCTCATTTAAGGTTTGTTAGTTCTTTCTGAACCCAGGGATGAAATAGTTACAGCCTCTCATCAAACTCTGCAGTCTCTAATCGCTGCTGTAAAGTGGACCAGAGATGGTTTGATATCTGTTTTGCAGCACCTACCCATGCATGTGTCAAATAGTGTCCACTACCATACACACTCCCCGTTGCTGATCTAAGGCCTGGATCCACAAAGGTATGGAGGCATCTAAGTCCCATGTTTGCTCAAGTAAACTTCCCATTGAAGTCAGTAGGCGTTCTGCCTGTGTAAGGTCTATGTGAAGATTGGAGTGTACGGCCCCAAAGTAGTTTTGATGTGCACCAATCCCTTCTGAACATAGCTACTGGACCTTGGTGCCATCAAGGTAATTACCTCCCCAGTGTTCCAGGTTGGCAGGCAAGGAGAATGTCCTCCGTTCTAAATATCTAGTATAAAAATGTCCAGGACTTGGCTTAGTTAATGCATGAGCCAGCAATATTATTGCTCTCTAGCTACAGAACAGCCAGCCAGCCAAGAGAGCAAACGTTAAATAAGCAGCTGTCAGAAAATATTGGTGAAGATGCAATTGAGATGAGGCAAGGATGGATCAGCGTTTGTCAAGTAGGTGCAACTGAGCCAGTAGGGGGCGTGTTATATTAAAGCATCGGGCAGGGCGGAGGTAGTTATCAGAAAACATGGAAGCTAAAATAAATTCATAAAACTATGCTTAAAATTTTAAATAAATAAATAAATTAATTAATGGAGATATCCCATCTCCTAGAACTGGAAGGGACCTTGAAAGGTCATCAAGTCCAGCCCCCTGCCTTCACTAGCAGGACCAAGTACTTGATTTTGCCCCAGATCCCCAAGTGGCCCCCTCAAGGATTGAACTCACGACCCTGGGTTTAGCAGGCCAAAGGCAGTTTCCCTTTAAATTGGAGGGAGGAAGAGCTCTTGGTACTAACCATACTCCCTGCAATAGGAGCAAGCCTTCACAGCTCTTGTTTAACTCTATGGTCGAGCATCTGCTTTGGGTGTTCAGGGCTCATCCTGGCAAACCTTTCCTCCCACAAGCTCGTCCCCCGGGACCTTGCCCCACTGACCTTATTGGGGCTGGTCACTTACGGCAAGCTTGGCAGGATTGGGCAGTTAGTAACTTCGAGAGGAATCGATAACAGAATCAAGTCAGAGTTATTCAGCGTTCAAAGCTGGTATGTTTTTTAACCTTTCCTCCTGCAGGTAAAGATCCCAAGATCAATCTGCCTAAGAAATGAAGCCGGTAATCATGATGCATTTTAACTACTGGATTAACTTCCTTGGTCCCCTCAGCTATTCCATGTTCACAGTATTTCTTGGAAATGGGTCAGGCACACTCCTTCCCTCTCTTATAACAAATAGGACATTCCCTCACCATTTTTTGCTCTCCCCATAGAGATCTGCCTTCATTCTCTGTTAATTGTTTCACTGTACAACAGTAATACATTTATCTTAGAGCTCGATCCTACAAACCCTTCTCAATGTGATTACTTGCCCTTGTTTCATATCCCTGCAGCCAAATCATTCGATTTTTGGGTCTTTTTCTTATATAGGCTCTTATTACTCCCTACCCCATTCCTGATTTTTCACAGTTGCTGTCTGGTCACCCTAGCTAGGCTGAATTTGGCCTATGGTGCCCATAACCTCAATAGAGATTCCAAGCCCCTGCCATCCAGGATCTGCAGGCAGATAGCCAAAAGGCAAATACTGCTGAGATCCTCTTTGTGGGACTCACACTGCAAATTTAATAGCTCTCCTTGGTCCATTTAAAATCCCATTAAAATAGGCACCATTAACAGAGACATAGCCACAAATCAGGAACAAACACCCTCATAAAGAGGAGGGAACGCATTATTAAAAATAAGTAACAATACAGTTCAATTATAATGCTCAGGCTCCGTAAGGCTGTGCTGGAGATCTGAATAACTGGACAGCCACTAAGCTTTGTCGTGGGGGAAGAGTGGATGAACCTCAAGTTCAATAATAAAGTAAAATATGGCTCATTTGAAATTATCTGGTCCCAGATTGCTTCTCTGAGCTAATTAGTTTAGAGACACAATCTGGGAGCAAATGAAATAGCTGCAGTTTAAGGAGCAGCCACTAAGCTTGGGAGGCGTAAACCTGTTGAGAGAAGATGGTCCCAGCCATTTAATGTAATCAATCAAACATTATTTGTTTAATTTGCAATCCCTATTTTGAAAGGACTCCTGGGGGAGCTTTCAATCAGCATATACACCTTGGCACCCTTGTCCTCTGATTTTGAGTGCTCAGCGGTAGCTCTTCAGCACATTTTTTAATCAAGGCATTCAATTTCACAAGTATATTTAAATATGTCATGCGTCAAACCATGTGTATATATAGGAGCCCTTCTAATACAGAGTAATTTAATAAAGGAGCTGAATAGTTTTTCTGAGCCCTCCAGCTGCATGAGCAACACTCCCCAACACTGAGCTCAAGAGGCTGTTTTTACTCCGGTAAAGTTCAGGCTGGCTGATCTGTCTGAGCAATGGCTGGCTACACAGAACCACAGTTGGAGAATCACCTTCCTAGGAGAGCTGCAGAGGGAAGATGTCACAGCATCAGCCTCCCTTGCAGCTATGTTGCTGTCTGACTGCACAAGCCCTAGGTCTCGAGCCCCCACCCCAGGGTGTGTGTGCATGTTGTACCCCCATCAGAGTAGGAAGCACACGCCCCTGGCACACGTGGGCATTGTGCCACCTTGAGGTTACCTGTCCACACATTTGCTGTGTCACTGAGATGGCAGGAGTGAGTATTTAGTAGCCACTGTTTGCTCTGGCCATACTCCTATGGAAATCTCGTTTCTATGGGCCTGAGCTGGAGCCCACTGATGTCAGGGTGTGTCTTTCCATTAGCTTTAAAGAGCTTTGGACCAGCCATGTATGGACTGGCCTGATGCAGCCTGTATATCATGCATTGCAGCAGAGCACCTGAATTTCTGACTGCCTCCGGCATACGGCTTGGCTCCTGACTTTAAGACTGCATCATTGTTGTGCAGTTTGTTTCCTGGACAGGGTTGTTTCCCTGGCAGCTTAAAGGCAGCTAGAGAAGCCGAGTCCATGGAGCTTGTATTGCTTCCACCATCACAATATCTGAATGTCTCTTCCCACCTCCTTTCCAGAGGGAGGAAGCACTTATCTCTAGCCCCAGACATCAGCCAGGGCTTGGCTCGCGTTCACCAACATTTCCTTGAGTCGTGCGCACACATGGTGCCCTGTTCCTTATGTTAGCTAGTTGGGAAATGGAAGCATGAGGTGATGCTTTAAAGAAATGAACCCCCACCTCATGGTAATCTCACCCCTCTGCTCTTTTCTTTCTATCCCTTGGGTCATTGACTCCCTTTCCTTGCTGCCTTTGGGCCCAGTTCTCCCCCCTGTATGTTGAGTAGCACTTTACCTTGGGAGTAGTCCCATTCATTCATAACCCAGGCTCTTATGGAATCCGTAGAGTGACCTCCAAGTCAGGTACATACTACTCGGTGTAAATTATGGTGGCAGAATCAGGTCCTTTGAGTCTCAGTGGGGCTGAGCTGGGTAGTTAGGAACACAGGAACTGCCAGACTGGATCAGATCCAAGGTCCATCCAGCCCAGTGTACTGCCTGAGACAGTGGCCAACACCACCTGTTTCAGAGGAAGGTGTGAGAATCCCCCAGTGCGCAGATATGGACTAATCAAAGTTGACCCTGCTGGGGACCAAGGAGGGAGGATCTCCAGTGGTCAAGGTCTGCATTCAACTTTAGAGGGCTGAATAGTGTGAGGGGTTGTTATAGATACGAGCATCTCTCGTCAACGCTGTCTGATATACAGGCAAGGATAAAAAGCACCTGTAGGATGCCCTGCACTGTCTTACATCAGCGGCATGTTCACAGGTATTTTTATTGACCCTCTGGATGGAAACTCCATATCAAAGTAGCAGCTCCATGGTGCCTTTGGCCAGCCAGCGTATCATGTTAATGAGGCTTCCCACTTATAGCTGTTTTTCTAAGTACACGATTTCTTTTAATATCCACTCCACAAGTTGTGCGCCAACTGTGCTGTTGCTATAGAGACAGGGGAAAGGACAAACACTTTACCGCTTCTCGTTATTTCTCTGAAAGGGAAGGGATGTTGCCATTAGCAGTGAAGCACTTTAGACAGTAATAGGTTCTCCAAGCATCTCAGAGCAATACTTTTAAGGAAAGTTTTATGTTCCATTTTGTAGTGGAATAAACACTTATGCCCTTGCTTTCTATTGTACTCTTATGATTAGCCCTGCTTCTACCCAGCAACAGTTCCCAGTTGCTTTACAACAAACATGAATTTCAAATGGTGAGGAAAAGGTTAGGGTTGTGCATGAATAGCCAGCTGTCTGGATAAATAGCTGTGTCAGAGCCTGAGTCTTTAGACTATGTAGGAAGCTGTCAGCATCTGGAAAAGTTGGTTCAATAAAAGATATAACCTCACCCACCTTGTCTCTGGAAAAAAGAATCAGTTCAGAAGGAGATGTCTGTCCATCTGTCTGTCTTTGCAGACATGAGGCAGAGGCTGCTCCAAAGAAATAAGATAAGGGCAACTCCATCCACCTCTGCTAGGGACTCCAGACACCCCTAAAATCCTCATGATCAATGGCATCAAAAGCTGCTGTCAGATCTAAAAGAATCAACATGGGCTGTCTCCATCCCTCATTAGCAAGAGATCAGCAACCAAAGCAGGCAGTGATGTCTCAGTTCAGAGTAGCAGCCGTGTTAGTCTGTATCTGCAAAAAGAACAGGAGTACTTGTGGCACCTTAGAGACTAACAAATTTATTTGAGCATAAGCTTTCGTGGGCTACAGCCCACTTCATTGGATGCATAGAATGGAACACACAGAAAGAAGATATTTATACATACAAAGAACATGAAAATGTGGGAGTAGCCATACCAACTGTAAGAGGCCAATCAATAGAAATGAGGTATCATCAGCAGGAGAGAGAAAAAAACCTTTGAAGTGGTAATGGAGATGACCCATAGAAGGTGTGAGGATATTTTAACATGGGGAAATAGATTCAATTAGTGTAATGACCCAACCATTCCCAGTCTCTGTTCAAACCTAAGTTAATTGTATCTAATTTGCATATTAATTCAAGTTCAGCAGTCTCTCTTTGGAGTCTGTTTTTGAAGGTTTTTTTGTTGCAAAATTGCCACCTTCAAGTCTGTCACTGAGTGGTTAGAGAGGCGGAAGTGTTCTCCCACTGGTTTTTGAATGTTATGATTCCTGATGTCAGATTTGTGTCCATTTATTCTTTTGCGTAGAGACTGTCCGGTTTGGCCAATGTATATGGCAGAGGGGAATTGCTGGCACATGATGGCATATATCACGTTGGTAGATGTGCAGGTGAATGAGCCCCTGATAGTGTGGCTGATGTGATTAGGTCCTATGATGGTGCCACTTGAATAGATATGTGGACAGAGTTGACATCGGGCTTTGTTGCAAGGATAGGTTCCTGGATTAGTGTTTATGTTGTATGGTGTGTGGTTGCTGGTGAGTATTTGCTTCAGGTTGGGGGGTTGTCTGTAAGCGAGGACTGGTCTGTCTCCCAAGATCTGTGAGAGTGAGGGATCATCTTTCAGGATAGGTTGTAGATCTTTGATGATGCACTGGAGAGGTTTTAGTTGGGGGCTGAAGGTGACGGCTAGTGGCGTTCTGTTATTTTCTTTGTTGGGCCTGTGATGTCTCAGATCACTCACTACCCAGGCCTGAAAACCTGATTGACTGAAGTCAAGGAACTTTAGCTGAGGTGCAGCCAGGCTCTTGGGAACACCCTTGGGGAACAGTATCACCATTGGGCATAGAGGAGGAGGGGGAAGGGGAAGAGAAGTGATGGGGATTCTAGGCCTTGACCAAGCTCAGGGTTCAGTGGATGCAAGGATGTGGGACACCCAGCAATGCAAACACTCGCCAACTGATACCATCTGTTATTTAAAATAAAAAGCGTTTATCTCAGACAGGCAGTGGCAGGGATTTGCTACACTTCTCAGACACAGAAATAGATCAAATTCAGACAGCTGCTCTCAGTGCCAAGCCCCTTCCGAATGCCTCATAAGTTCTAGCCTGCAGCTAGTCCTTAGTCCGTCAAAGGAATTAATTTGTCAGCCCTGGGCATCTGTGAGGGGTTTTGCTCATGCTGGAATGCACTTATTCGCACGTCGCCCATGGCTGCTGTTTGTAGTGCAGAGATCAGATGGGGGGGGGCTGTCAAATTGAAGGGGATGAGCTCTTTCAGCAGCCATAGCAAAGCAGCAGGTATCACCACAAGGAGCACTTCCCTTCTCCCCACCACATGGCCCCCGGAGGAAATGGCTGAAAGAGCAAAGCAATCCATCCATTTCATATTTACTGTTATTCTTTGAGTTACGGTAGCATTGAAAGGCCCCAGCCGAGATGGAGGCCCCCTATGTGCTAAGCACTGTACATACACATGGTAAGAGACAGTCCCTGCCTAGTGCTGCATTTCTCTACCAGGGAAAGCTAACAGAGGAATAAGGTGTACCCAGATTTGAATGTATGGCTCTGGGGAGTCTAGGTTTTCTGAAACTGATACGTAGGCCACAAAGCCATCCCCCATCTGCCTCTCCAGCTGCCTGCCTGATTCTAGCAGGTCTGACCAGTACCACTGCACACTGGCCCACTCTGATCTTGCTGCAGGCACACTTGTTCCCCCACAGATCGACTGCTCGCATGCTGGCAGCCCTGCACTGGCAACTGGAGGGTTGGCACCTCCAAGGTAAGTTGATGTCAAGCCAGGACTCCCTTGGTGGCTGATTATTGTGTTGTAGCATCCATGGGGTCATCTGTTCCCAACCCTAGTCCATAGCAGGGGGTGTGAAAGCAACATTTGCTATTTCTCTCTTCTCCTTGAGGCTGCAATCCTCACCCCTTCCACCCCATTGCATTTGCAGGAATTTGATGCATGCTCCTGTTGGCTCCTGTGGCTTCTCCTGCTCCTTCCTCCCTCACACGCAGCGGGAGTTCTGTTGTTCCAACTAGTTGCTCCTGCTGGGGATCTCTGGGCATATGCCTGACGCCAGGGCTGTCAGCTCTGAAGGTCTCCAGGGGCTCCTTATAAAGTCATTAGATGGGGCCAGAAATAGCTTATTCTGTTTATAAGTTAAATCCAAGAGGAAAAAAACCTTAGATAAACATGCACTGAGTTGCCAAATGGAAGGAGGACCATGATGGAATCTCAGGGCTGAATCCTGCTCTGTGCTGGGCAGGTGGGAGAGGTGGGAGCCCTCTTCCCTTTTTCCTCTCCACCCTCCATCCACAAGAGAGTGCTAGGAAGGGAAGCTGGCTCTCTGGCCCCCTGAAGCACCATGGCCTTGAGAGGGAAGGCGTGGCCTGTTGGCTAGATGGCATGGCCAGGCCCTTGGCTGGCCAATGCTCATGTTGCAGCTGGCAGCACATTAGCAAGGGAGACATCCTGCTCCTTTACAAAACAAGCGCAACAGGCACTTCCCCTACACCCTTGCCAGCCTGCCCTGGGCCAGCAATCACCTCCCTGCACAAAAGTCTGTCTCTGGGAACATTCAAAGACAAAGAAACAAAAACATGATCCATTTCCTGCCTTGTCTTCATTCTGTCTCTCCGTCCCCCTGGCCTGTCCACATCCTCCTGCATGAGATTTCTCTGGACACAGTGAGCTGAGCTGTGTGCTGACTCCCTATCTCTGAGCAAGTGGTGCCTAGCAGAGCTGGGTGAAATGCTTCAGTTTCCCTTACAGGGGTTTGTGCAAATTATTCTCTGTGAGTTTGTTCCACCTGGGTTTGCAGCAGGATTCTCTTTTCTTCCCCCTCTTTTCATCACCCATCCCTGGCTCATGTCCACTGAAGTTTTACACTGTGTCACAGACCCAAAAAACGCAATCAAAACTGCCAAGATTCCCCAGGATTCATGTAGCAGCCAGAAGCGGGTAGGATGGAGAATTTCACCTGGTTTGGTGGGGATGTGAAACTAGCCATCAGCCCCAAAGGCCAATCTTTTGACAAACCCTGCCTGGTCTGTATTAAAGTTTATAACACAACAGGAATTCAGGTGGGGTTCACATAGTTTTATTATAAACATTCCATAGAAACAAAGAGACAATAGGCCCAATAGGCCATCTAGTCAATAACCTCTCTCTGACAGGGGTCAATGCCAGATGCTTCAGAGGAAGATACAAGAAGCCCAGACATGGATGTTTATGGAATAACTTGCCCATGTGGGCAAACAGCTCCAGGGCTTAAGCTCAAGAGGAAGGACTGAATGCCTGGGACTGAACGACGCTCAGGTCAGTTTGTTTGCAGAGGTCCAAGAGCTGTTCCATGGGGCACACTGAACAGCCATTGCCTGCACTGCTCAGTGTGTGGAAGGAGCCCTGGCTTCCATGTGCTGGCTGATCCCTAGGTTGCTGCTGTGATTGAAGATTCAGGGCAAGTCTACACTACAAAATTAAGTTGACCTAAGTTACATCGACGTCCAGCCACCGCAGGAATTACGTCGCTTTTGCATGTCCACACTACACTCCTTGTGTCAGCGGTGCACGGCCGCACCGGGAGCGCGTGCACGGATTTAACTGTCAGCGTGGCACATTGTGGGATGGCCTCGGAAAGGCAGGACCAGTTGATGTAAGCAGCGCAGTGTCTACCTGGCACTGCGTCGACCTAGCTACATCGACCTAAGCGCTACACCTCTCACTGAGGTGCAGTTAGTAAGTCAGTGTCATGGGCGAGTTACATTGGTGGGAGCGACATTTTAGGGTAGACACTTACAGAGTTAGGTTGACTCAAGCTACCTTATGTTGACCTAATTCTATAGCATAGACCAGGCCTGAAAAATCAAGATGGCAAATCTCTCTCTCTCCACAGTCTATATCCTTAGAAAGTATTTTAAGCTTTTTAAACAGTGGCACTCATCACTTGTGTCCAGTCTGCATAGCTCTGCTGCACTGAGCTGTCTGGCTGGCACAATCCACCCTATTTCCATGCCTACAGCCCCTGCAACTGGCAGCTTCTTTAACTGCAGCATTTCGGATGGAACTGGGCCAGGGTCACTTTACAGCTGCAGAGCCCTTCGTTATCCACTTCTCAACATCACCTCGACTTTGCAAGCCAGAAGGCGTTCCAGACTCTCTTGGGAACATCCTCACTGGAAGGGAAGGGCATCGGGATAGCTCCTCTGTGCAGTGCAGCCTTAAAGCTTTGATTTTTAGCTGAAACAAAATCACTACAGTGGTTCAGCTAGTACATATAGAGAATATGATAGATGGGCCCAATCCTGCCCCACTCAGACAAAACACCCCAGTGACTTCAATGAATCAGCACAGTTTAGTGGAGAGGAGAATTCGGCCCCTTGTAAACGGAGGTGTTTGTCTGCAAGGAGCAGCCCTCGCTGTTTTGCTGGCCAGGGCAGAAAAATGTTTCTGGCACCCCCGCCCTCAAAAGCTCCGCCTCCCCCCCAAAAAGATTGGACGGTACAGTGCCCCTCCCCCTGGAAGTTTCTGAGTGGTACAGTGGCTCCCTGTTCACCTGCCCCTAGGATTTCTTTGTATGCGTGTTACTGTTGGGATAGTGGTGTTTGTGCTTGAATCTGTGTGTGCACCATGAGCATTACCGAATAGGGGACTGATTCGCCACTGCATGGCACCTTGGGTAAAAAAAATCAGAAGTGTCTAAGTGACTTAGGAGCCAAAGTCCAATGTTTAAAGGTCACGCTCAGGCACTTAGCACTAGATTTTTAAAGGGATTTAGGCACCCAAAGAGGCAGACAGGTGGAGAGTGAGCTTTTCAAAAGCAACCTAAGCAGGTTATGCACCTAACATGTACATCTCTATAAGCAGCATCTGTTTGAGTTTTGTTGATACCAGGGCTGGGTAAGATCTGAACAAAGTGTTTCACCTGGAGTATGTCAATACCCTTTTGAGCTTTCTTTCTTTCTTTCCTGGGTGTTCTGTTGAGGTTAAGGTTGTTGACAGGCACATGCATGGAAACAGCAACTTTTATATGCATACCACAGAACATTCATAGACTACAAATTCCTACCTGCAAGTGTTCCAACTGGAAACCTGATTCTACGAATTACATTCATCAAGTCAGGGAGCAGAGACAGGTCATGTGACCTACTTGTCCAATCATAACAATCTGCCACATTAATCTGCCAGTGGTAAACAACTAACGGCTGTTAGTCTATTGGTGAATAAGTGAAGTACTAGAGCGTGTCAAAAAATCGAATTTTGTGTCCTGTGGGAAATTCCGAGATTTTAAAATTTGGTTTCATCCCAAATTGGGACAAATGTCAAAATCTGGAATTTTTTTGCTGAACAAAATATTCTGAACTGTTTTGGTTCAACCTTATCGAAATGTTTCATTTCAATGTTATTATCTATTATATTATATTATATTATATTATATTATATTATATTATATTATATTATATTATATTATACATGTTTTGATCATTTCCTACCCAAAGTTTCAATGAAATCAATACATTCCCACTAAATGTTTCAATTTCATCAAATCAGCATTTTCCGACAGGGGGTTAATTTTGGCCAGCTCAATAAAGTACCTTGCTATGATTTTCTATACTGTCTGCTGCCTATAGAGGGCACTAACTCCATGTTTGTTCCCTCATTTTCTTTATTGTCCCCTCTGAGTAAAGAGCTCACTTGCAGAATAAGAATTGTTCGCATTTCAGCTAGGAAGAAGAAGTTGGTTGTTTTAGACATGCATGTTGGAGGAGAAGGCACTGGCCTGTGGCTGCTGAAGCTCAAATGCAGCTAGAAATTCCACTAAAGAACTGATTCAATAAAACAAGTAGAGATGGAAACATGGCAGCGAAAAGGCCTTTTCTGTGAGCTTTAGGCATGTTCAGAATCTCTTGCCGTGCAGCCCCAAGACATACAAAGCTCAGAGCCGGAGGTGGGCATTGCCAAAGTTCCTTTGACTCTGCTGAAAGCCCTGCTTAATGAAGCAACAAAACTACTGGGCCACCACCACCATTCCCAACACTGTCACCTCAAGCCTGGGTGGAACTGTCAGGATGGGAAGTGACTTTTCCCCAGGAAGTTCCAGTCATGGTGATCAGAAGACAAATTCCCAGCCAATTACAGCATCGCTAGCCTTGTCAGCTAGGTCAGCCACCAAGCAGCTGGTCAGACTTTTGGTCTCAAGCAGCTCAAGGTGAAAGGCGAAGTTCTAGGGGTTGTGGCCCATCACCCAGGGTATGTCTATACTACCCGCCGGATCCACGGGTAGTGTTCGATGTATCGGGGATCGATTTATCGCATCTCGTCTAGACGCGATAAATCGATCCCCGAATCGACGCCTGTACTCCACCTCGGCAGGAGGAGTAAGCGGCGTTGACTGGGGAACCGCGGTGGTCGACTCGCCGCCGTGAGGATGGCCAGATAAGTCGAACTAAGATACTTCGACTTCAGCTACGTGAATAGCGTAGCTGAAGTTGCGTATCTTAGTTCGAACCCCCTCCCCCCTGCCCGCTAGTGTAGCCCAGGCTCAGTCCTGCAGGGTCACTGCTCACTGAAGGACAAGGCTGAGTAAAAACAAAGGTGGGGAGAATGCAGATGAGATGGCTGGCAACTTAAATCGCTTCCTGGCAGAGAGACCTTTCCAAACATGTATGGACGGGAGAGGCGGGGTTGGGGGGTGTAGCTGGTTTGGGATAGGGAATTAGTTGCATGTTTATAAAAGGACTGAAGGCAAACAAGAAAAAGAAAAAAAGAAAAACCTGCCAGAGGCAGGGCCGTCCTTAGGATTTATGAGGCCCTCTGCAGTATTATTAAACTGGTGCCTCTATGCCCGACGGCTCGCGTGTGTATTTTAGATAAGGGTGGACTTTTGAAGGATTTATTTAAAAAACTATATGTCTGAAGATCCAAGCATTTAAGGCTAAAGATCAATACTCAGATTGTGCATCTAAAAATCTATGCAAGACTCACCAGGCTTCAGCAGCCAGCTGTGATGGGAGCCTGCAGGAAGGGTCAGAACAGGGATGAGAAGAGGAGGGAGGGTGGACACTAAGACCCAGAGGTGCCCCAAATTTTTGGGTGTCCTAAGCAGCTGCATATGCTGCATATACCTAAGGACGGCACTGCAATTTGAGTTACGTGAATAGCGTAACTCAAGTCGACATAACTTAGATCAGTGGTTCTCAAAGCCAGTTTGCCACTTGTTCCGGGTAGGCCCCTGGTGGGCCGGGCCGGTTTGTTTACCTGCCGTGTCCGCAGGTTCGGCCGATTGCGGCTCCCACTGGCCGCGGTTCGCCGCTCCAAGCCAATGGGGGCTGCGGGAAGCAGCGCGGGCCAAGCAATGAGTTAGTTGCCAGGAGTACAGCGATGGTGTGGACAAAAACAGCAGCCATCTTGTGCTGAGAAATAGCTCACATGCACCCGAGGCATGGGAACTTGTTAGGTTTTGTGAGAGAGGGAACATTGGCTAGGACACTGGGTTTATCTTGATTCTTTCCGATAATTGTGGTGAAAGCTTTTTCTTCCAGAAAGCCAATGGGAAAGAAGCAGAATCCCTGTAGCAGCCCCACTCCTGGCTAGCCTGGAGCAAGCAAGTGGATCTGGGTTTCTCTACAATGCAGAGTATTAGCCGGATACCCAGTGGGGATGCCTCCGAAAGCCAGTGGGACTGGTTATGAAAAACATCTTCTTCAGGCCTTTTATGCAGCTGGAAACAAGACAGAAAAGACTCCTGTGTCTGCTGAAGCTTTGATGTTACCCAGCTTTACTGCGCAACAAGAACTGAGCATGGCAAATTCCTGGTTTAATCTCTGATTCCTGGGTGTGGGGAGAGGATGCTTTGTCTGGATTTTTTATCCTGACAATTTAAGAGATTGATTTCTAGAGCGGCCAGGAGGGGCTTTGGGGAGGCAGGGCAAGGCAGACATTCCTCTGTGCTCAGTCACCTTGGAGATGAGCTGTTGGCACCCAAAGTAACATAACCTCCCTGAGATGGGCACGATGAGCTCTGCTGGAGGCTACCCTTGATGACCATTTGAGGACAACACCTACTGCAGCACATGACTGTTCAGTTAGGGCCTGAGCCAGCTCCCATAGAAGTCAATGGGAGTAATTCCATTGGCTTCACTGGGAGCTGGGCCAGGCTCTTCGATAGCCATCTGCTACGGTTACCATACGTCCGGATTTTCCCGGACATGTCCGGCTTTTTGGGCCTCAAATCCCCGTCCGGGGAGAAATCCCAAAAGCCGGACATGTCCGGGAAAATAGGGAGGGAGGGCCCGGCGGTGCAGGGCCGGGGGCCAGCGCGGTGCTCGGCAGGGGCTGGGGCCGGGGGCTGGCACGGTGCTGGGCTGGGGGCCGGCGTGGGCATTCGGCCGGGGGCGCGGGCACTCGTCCAGGGGCCGGGGCCAGGGGCGCGGTGCTCGGCCGGGGGCACGGGCACTTGGCTGGGGGCCGGCGCAGTGCTCGGCCGGGAGCCGGGGGCGCGGGCACTTGGCCGGGGGCTGGTGCGGTGCTCGGCCGGGGCCGGGGCCGGGGGCGCAGTTCTCGGCCGGGGGCCGGGGGCTGGGGGCGCGGGCACTTGGCCAGGGGCCGGCGCCTCAGGGCCCGAGCCGGGCGGGAGACGCCGGGGCCAGAGCCTCATGGCCTGGGCCGGCCGGCCACCAAAGGGAGCCGCTCGGCCAGGGGGGCTGGACTGGGCCGTGCCGCACCCCGCCCCAGCCCCAGCTTACCTGTTGCCTCCCTGTTTCAGGCTTCCCGCGAACATTTGATTCGCAGGAAGCAGGGGAGGGGGAGGAGCAGGGGGCGGAGTGTTCAGGGGAGGGGGCAGAGTTGGGGCGGGGCTGGGGGCGGGGAAGGGGCAGAGTTGGGGCGGGGCCAGGCCCCCGTGGAGTGTCCTCCTTTTTAAAAATTAAAATATGGTAACCCTACATCTGCACCATATTATCCTGTTCTCCAGAGAACTGGCCTGCGATTCACTGCAGCATGGAAGCCAAGGGGGTTGATTTTTCCCTGCACTAATGCCCGTATATGCCACTCCGGTGGCAGGCCCGTTCCTTGGAAAAATGCCCTCTGCATAAGGGACCTCTCTTCTGGCACTGAGCTGCCAGAGTAGCCCTACATCAGCCCAGCCCTAGCCTGCGATGTAAGGGGCATGTCAGGGAGGGAGGGGGCAGGTTTAATAAGATAAATAATAAATATTCATTGTTTCCCATGGCCCTTATGCCACAGCTCTACTGACGTGAAGGACCATGTCTGCCCCAGCTCCGTTCCTGTGCTTAGTTCAGGGAGTAAGTGACTGGGACTGAGGGCCAAGGAGTGGATACTGCTATGTAAGCCCCTCAATGGATTGGTCCCAAGAAAGACCAGCTGACCTCTGTACACACTGTCATGACAGCTGAGGTCAGCTGTTGCATTCCCTAGGTTGGCTGCTCAGGGCAGGGCATTCTCAAAGGACAGCAGTTCTGACATTCACCCCACCTGGTCTGAGCCAGATGCTGTTGACCTTCCCGGCTCTCGCTTGCTGAATTCCTTGCTCGCCTTCTCTTCGAGGTGGCACAGTGGCATGAAGCAGCATGGGTGAGCTTGTCCTGCAGCCCTCAGCTTCCAGGGCTAGAACCCAGCACTGTTTTCTAGCATGAAAGTCACAATTTTTACTTTTTAATTATTAGCAGTTGTATAGCAATTTTTCACTGCTTTAGTAGCAAGCTCAGTCCCCACTCCCCTGCCACCCCCATGCCCTGCCTTGGTTATGAGGAGTGGGAGCGGCTCCATTCACCAACGTGTGATTTATTAGGTGCAGCCCAACTCATATTACTGAGCCCTCCCCCAACCCTTCTCACATGGTGTGGATGAATGAGAGGTGGCTGGTTGCTCTGTTATTCCAGGGCAAATGCTCCTGAGAAGGAGAGAGAAATGATAGTTTCATGCAGTGTGAATGATTTCCTCTCCTCTCAATCTTAATTAGACCATCCATCCTCCCACCAGACCCCCCCACCAGCACCCCTGAGGCTTTCTGAAAGCTGCATGTGCACCTCCCTCCCTGCACAAGCTGAGCCTGTGTCCTTAAACTCAGGCGGCACGGTTACTCTGTCTCGACTGGCTGGTATCCGCGTCGGACACTCCAGAAATAGAACATGAATCTGAGGTTCCAGCTACTCTGGATTCCTCCACGGCTGTTAGCTGATCAGCCCCTGCTGGGCCCAGGAGGGCGGAGCTAAGCATTGCTCTCCTTCCTCACCCATAAATCTTCCCGCCATCTTCATGTTGATGTCATTGTTGCTTGGAGGGTTAGCAAACAATTCACAGCCCTGGGGTTGTTTGGCAGATTGGGGTAAAAACCATCTCCCCAAGAGGAGCTGATATAGCGGCGAGTGCGGTGCACTGCATGGACTAGATTCATCACTGATTTGGAGATGCCTAGTAAGAGCAATGGTGATATCCTGTTGGTTATTAACAGTGCAGACTTGCCACTGGACTGAAGCCAAACCCCCAGGTCCAAATGCTCAGGACGAGGGTATGAATTCGATTAGCTCTTCCTGCTGCAGCTCAGTTCCATCTCTGTTTGCAGAGAGAGCCATGTCGGTCCCCTGGCCTCACAGCACTGCACTCACTCACCCCGCCTTTCCCTGCGATTTCACCCACTGCTTCCTATGCTGCCCCTTGAATCGGTCTGTTTGGTGGCCCCTGGTGTATACGCTCAATGTCTGCCTAGCAGGTTTGGGGCTGTGTCTAACTGGACTAGGTGGAACACCTTGAGAAGTTGGCATGCCCTGGACGTGCATCACTGAGTTGCATGCCACTGGCTGAGGGTCGAAAAGCAGAACAAACACATGGTTGCTAGGAACCAATGTGAGACTGGGCAGGGAAAGGAAGAAGCAGCTTCTCCCACTTGCTGGTAGAATCAAGGCACCACTATTCAGTGATCAGAGCAGGGACTGGGAATCAGGGTTCCTGGGTTAAACGTCCAGCTTTTCCACTGATTTGGACACCTTACTCGATCTGTGCCTCAGTTTCCCCATCTGTAAAAGGCCAGGATAAGGCTCAAACGTGGCCATCTTGCACCCGATCACACCCCTGTCTTGCAGCTGCTGGGGATGCTATGGCACTAGGGCAGGTTGTCCTAAATTGAAGACTGTCCTAAATTGTGTCCTGGTTGTCACAGCCTCTGTGGGCCTTGGAGAAGCTGGGGAATTGGTGGGGTGTAGGAATATCTTGCCCAGGCCTCCTCCTGCCCCTGGTCTGCCCCCAACTCTCCTTCACTCCCAAACCAGTCCCTGCACAGACATACCCTGGGACAGAGGTGTGATGCCAGCTCATGCCAAGTCCCCAGGCCTCACTGAACACTGACAAATGCATAGCTGGAACCAGTCTGGCTCACCTGTGGGTTAGTATAGTTACGATAGATATTAGTTTTATAAGAATGTGTTCAGACTTTATGAAATGCCTGTAGGTTGCTGCATGTGTTAATCCTACTTATAATATCTGTATCCCATGCTATAAGGTAATATTTAAATGTTTGCTCTCTAACTTTAAAAATGTTTGCTAAGACTGTAAAACCCCCACTGTCAGGGGAGAAGCATTTCCAAGAGTGAAATACTAGTTTACCACAAGAGGTGTCATCTCCTCCCCAACAAGAGAAGGTCTACAGACATCCGACAAGCCATTTTGGGCCTAAGACTTTGTTGATTGCTTCCCCCACACACCTGAAGAAGGCATGTGCACAAACCCTCATCCCCTCACAGCCTGAACACTAGGGGAAGAGAATAAAAATACCTGTTAAGGAGAAATTGTTATTCTTATGCTGCTTGAACTCTCAGGGGTGAAGATTTCTAAGCGTAAGCAAGGGATCTACAGCTATTAAGCTTGGGTTAGCCCTCAAGGACATATAAAGCTTGCATATTATAGCAGCTATTATCATCTTTTGGTACCTAAGACTATAGCTCATTTGAGTGTGTATGTTTACCTGATTTAATCTTGTAAATAACCCACTTATTTCTTTTACCTAGTTAATATGTCTTTAGTTAGTTTGTTACAGGATTGGTTACAAGTGTTGTCTTTGGTTTGAGATCTGAGTACAACTGACCTGGGGTAAGTTATTGGTCCCTTGGGACTAGGAGTAACCTGAATATTGTTGTGCTTTTTGGTGTAAGGGACCATCTATCACAGAGACAAGCTTGCCAGGATGGCAAGATAGACCGGAGTGCCCAAGAACAGTGTCTGTGACTCCATGTTAAGGCCATTAGCGTGCTTTAGGAGTTCACACTTGATACTTGGTTGGTGAAATCTAATTATAGAACATAAACCCAGTTTGGATTTGTGCCCTGTTCCTGGACAATCTGCCCTGAGGTTGGCACTCATACTCCTGAACCACTCCAGACAACGTGACAAGAGGGTGGAGGGGCAGTCTTACAACTGCTTTGTGGCTCCTTTGTGCTCACATCGCCTTCACAAAGGGGCCACAGGTCACCAAGGACCCAAGCCATAGCATTATTGAGCACTTTACACTTTCTCACCATACAAATAATCACTCATTCATGTTCACAATCCTCCGGAGTAGTACCACAGTACGATTATCCCCGTTTTACAGGTGGGAAAACGGATCCTGGAGAGGTGAAGTGACTTGCCCAGGATCACACAGAGAGTCTATGGCAGGGCCAAGAACAGAATCCAGACATTCCCATTCCAGAGCTTCTCTCCACTAGACATACTGCCTCCCTTGCATATTTGCAAAGCATGGAGGGATGCTCACATTACAGACATCTATGCAAAGTGATATTATACATGTGTGTGTGTTGGGAAATTTGCTTCACAGCATGTTCAGCTATTGAGTGGGAACATTTGCTTAATGACTAGAGTACATGGTGTTTGGGCTGCTAATGCATCCTAAATCCTAGCAGCTAACTAGCTGTTGTTTTTAATTGCCATTACAGTGGAGGTAATTAAAGCAGTGGGTTCAGATGCTAACCTTTACTCCAATACTTTTAGAATAAATTTGTTGTTTTCTCTCCCTCTCTCGCCTTTGTTCTTTTACATTTCAAAGTCTTTCCCCGGCATTTGCTGCTCACCTTCTCTCTTTCACAAGCTTCCCCAGGGCCCTGCGGTGTGACTGCCTGTCTGGGAAAGAGATAAAGCCAAGCAACCATGAGGAACCCAAACTGCCAGGTTTTTCTTAGCAACAGTTACATGAAACATTCCACTCTTTCCTCTGTATTTCTGATCTCTTGGATGGTGCCGAGATATCAAGGTGATATGTACCTTAATACTCTAGACAGAAAGGTTAGACAGACCATAAATGCAAGTGAATTATCCATGAGAAAGAGGGTGGGTTGGTTTGTACCGGTGCCCTGATTTTCCCTAATTCGGACAATGCCTGTTAAAGCTGAATGAGGAAGAACTTCAGGTACATTTTAAACATAGTGAATAATATTATCATAAAATGTTAACAATATTTTACCCTTCTACAGCACCTTGACTCAGAGGCTTGCAGACTTAATACTCCCAGTACAAGCACTCATTAACTTGAGGCAATTAATGAAATACATTTCAGAGCTCCCCTTTGAAGTAGGCAAGCTTACACCCATTTTACAGAGGGGAAAACTGAGTCATGCAGCAGGTAAGGCTCCCATTTTCATAAATGGCCACTGATTTTGGTACCTCCATTTTTGGGTGGCTAACTTAAGACACCTACAGCCTGATTTTCAGAGGTGCTAAGCACCCACTGCTGGCTTCAATACAAACAAAATCATTGCCTGAAATATCTTTAGTGACTGATTAGTGCCCTAAATATGGCTATAGTGTCTTTAAGGAAGCACAGCCCCCACCTACTGTGAGGGGCTAATTCCAGGACAGTTTATTAGTATGGGATGGGCAGGCCTGTTGTGTGGTGGTAATGTTGACTACTTGAGGAACCAAAAGTAGATGACAGTTAAGGGTAGCACTTGGCAAAAGTCTTCACTGAAGTGTCTTCACTGAAGCTCTACAGTGGTACAGCTGCAGCTGTGTGGTTGTAGCTTTTTAAGAGTAGACTTACCCTGAATTGAACACACCAGTCTTTTGTCTTGCAAAACACATGACCATGGATGCTTTCCTATTGCAACCCTAGGCCTAGTCAATCTAGCAGATGAGCAGGGGTTTGCCATGAATTGGTCTATTCACCACTGGGAATGCAGGTGTGGATTCCAATAAGTTCTTTCAGAAAGGCATCTGGATAGTTCATTTTTCTTCTCATTCATTCCCCAGTTGTTTTACCCAATGTTTAATTAGTTCCCTGAGTCATTAGTTTTAAGACGTGGCTATACACCATTTCCTGATGCAATTCAGCAAGGAAGCATCAGAAAAAATGTTATTAACCCATTGACAGCTCTGGAGTCTCTTCAGTCTGTATGTCACAGAGACTCCCTCCTCTTCCTTTGTAACCTAGGAAACAAAAGGATTCCAGTTTCCCTTTGGTGGACACACACACTTCCACCAGTACTTTGCAGGTATATAACATATGCTTCTGTGTATTAACATCTGTTTGTGCACCGTAGTCTAATCTCAGAATTGAAGGGGATAGCTTTGCAGATGCAAGTGCTAATATTTCTGTGTTTGCAGCTGTTGGGCTGTAGATGTTTAGCAACAAGTATGTCTGCATACAAAATTGGGCAGTGATGTGGAGTACAAGTAAGGCCCCCACTGAAAATTGACCTCTTTGTCTGTCTTTCATATGAGATGCAGGACTGAGGCGCTTTTCACGAAATGAGAAATGTGAGCAAGGCTAAATTCCAATCAGGTAATTACATTCTGCTGACCTGCTTTCTCCCTGATTGAAACTATCAAGGAGATTATTTTCCATTTCCCCTTGTAGCAACAACTGTGTGGTGAATTCTTGCTATACTTCACTCCAGAGGATTGTGAATTTCAATGGTGAGTGAATAGTCCCTATCTATATTGTGTGTAAAGCACTTTGTGATCTTTAGAATGAAAGGTGTTATACAAGAATATATATATAAACTGCTATAATTTAAAATTGCAAGTACTGCAGGTGAAATGCAACCAGAGCATAAGCTTTCACTAACAAGTCTTGAAGGTGCATTGATATGAAATTCTAAACTAATATCAAATCTCTGTTCCTATCTGAATTTGACCAGTACAGCTGTCTAGTTGGTTGTCAGTACTAGGGTATTGACTACATCATAAAGCCCTTAAATCAACCCACAAACTGGCTTTAAGGCAGTAGTTCAGAGAGAGAAAGAAAATTACTGTTCCACTTTATCTCTTCTCTGTAAATCCAGAGAGATTATGGAGACGAAGGAGTAAACTGAGAGCCAATGGTAAATTCCAATGTAATAGAAACCAAAGCACAAAACTGTCTCAGGAAGCCAGAGAGCAAGATACTCAGGAAACCGGTTTATCGGCTTTGGGATTGTTCAGTGCAAAGAGGGATTGATGCTCTATTTAGAGCATTCTTCAGTCACTGTCCCAGAACTATACATACGTGCCTTTGGCCCACATTTATTCCTCCCAATTCAGCAAAGCACTTCAGATATGTTTACATCCTATAAAAGCACACATATAAGTGGTTTGCTGAATGGAGTCTAGGAGCCCAGTAGCCCAGTAGCAGTGAATATGAGTAGCAATTTTAGATGTCGACTCCCACCCGTTCTGCCAATGATGCCAGCCTTCATTGCCCCCCAAACATTTTTAAATCGGCGCTTTCATGCTTTCTCGCATGCTGCCCGTCACGTCTTCCTATGAACATGTGGAAAGCCACCTCATTGTGCTCCTTAAAACCCCTCCTAAAAGCTCTCCTGAGCAGGGATGCCTACAAAAACTTGGCAACGGTTAGACAGCTGGTTTGCGGAGACCACTGCTTTTCTCCTGACCAGTATTGTCTTTCTGTTTCCTTGTGCTCTCCTGTCTATATGCACCAGCTGTCTCTTGCCTTATACTTAGACTGTAAGCTCTTTGGGGGCAGGAACCATCATTTTGTTGTGTTTGTACAGTGCCTAGCGCAATGGCTCCTTGGTCCATGACTGAGGGTCCTAGGTGCTACCATAATACAAATCCTCTTCTTTCGTATGTGTCACAAGTCGCTATCTAGACTGATCCAGCAGTCAGATGGCTGAACATCGAGAGCGGCACAAGAGTGCAGTCCACTCATCTGTCAGGTTGTGTGTGTTCAGAATAGGTAGCAAGGAGCTGGATGTAGTGTCAGGACCAGGCCAAGGACAGTGCTGAAACTGAGGCTAGGGGACAGGCTGTGGGTCAGAACCTGGGTTACCCTCCATAGACAAGCCAAATCGGGATTGTAGTTTGGAGTCCAGATGCAGGCCAAAGGTCAAAACCAGGTTGGAGTCAGTCCAAGGGCCTCAGGGTCAAGAGCTGGGTGCGGGGCTGGAGGGGTTCAGGAGCAGGGCTGGAGCGAGTTGGAATAGGTCCTGGATAAGGCTGAAGCAGACTGGAACAAGACTGAGGTAGGATCAGGGACAGGATTGAGGAAAGGCTGTAAACCTAGGAAGTTTGTAACATCACAAGGCAGTAGGAGGGTTCCTAACTGAGTGGTGCTATTGCACAGACTAACTCATGGTGCTGGCGGTGAGAATGAAATACCTGTACCTGGCGGGGGGGGGGGTCATCTGACCCAGGCCCTGCCCAGGGATAGGCTGCTGCAGCATGTCTGAGGGATGAGTCACTGCAGGCTCTGATGGAGGGGGGTGAGTCATTGAAGCTGAGTGAGCAGCCCTGTTCTGGCTGCAGGTTTGCCTCACACCTTCAATCGTACACTTCTCCACCACATGTATGACTGTCTGCATTGCTACCATGCAGTCAACAGGGGTGAATGAGCTTCCGTCGATCAATGTCTACGAGCCTCCATCCAGGAATACAAATAATTAATAGTAAATGAACAGCTGCAAGTGGCAGCATTAAATAATGAGAGGCTGTGAAGTAACCATCATCTTCTTAGGGTGTGGAAAGATCCTGGGGACTGGCAGCATTTGCAATATCCAGATACTTCCAATGAGCCTCTCCCTGGGACACATTCCTCCCAAAGACTCATCAGAGAGACCAATGAAGGAAGCTAAGGAATGGCCTAATATAGGCACTTCACCAAGCAGGCAGAAGTGACAGAATGGCAACAATTGCAGAATAAAAGGAGACAAACCAACAGGACTCCGTCTTTACCAAGATTATATGAACCTTGCCAAAGGCAGCGCATCGGGACTTCACAATATGCAACTGAGCATGTGAGGCCAGTGTGGGAATTCAGATGTTAGAAGTAAAGTGCTCACGACTGGCACTAGAACTGGGGATCCTGTCTTTGATAGAAATAACTCTTGTGGGGGAAAAGACATTCAGACAAGATTTTCCTTCTTTAAGCTTGTACCTTGTACAATGAATAATAATTAAGGCTGAGTGTCTGTCATGGAGATTGTAGAAGTCACGGATTTCGTGACTTTCCGTGACCTTTCTGACTTCTGCAGCAGCCGGTGCAGCTGGCTCTGGGACTCCCCGAGCAGATCAGGCAGCCCCTGGGCCAGCCACACTGGCTGCTGCTGGGGCAGTTTGGGTGGGGGAGGGGGCTCAGGGCTGGGGCAGGGTGTTGGGATGCGGGGTGATGCTTACCTCGAGGTAAGGGGTAGTTTGGGTGGGGGAGGGGAAGGCTCCCCGGAAGTGGCCGGCATGTTCCTGCAGCTCCTAAGCAGAGGGGCCAGGGGGCTCTGCGCGCTGCCCCCGCCCACAGGTGCCACCCCCGCAGCTCCTATTGGCGGGACCCCCCTAGCCTTTCCCCCACCCCCAGGAGCTGCAGGGACATGCGGAGCCGGGTAGGGAGCCTGCCAGCCCCACCAATTCTCCCCCCCCCCAGCACCAGCGGGGTTCCCGGGCCACCCCCAAGCACCTGGGGTGCCCCTGGACTGCTCCCCCTCAGAACACCCCTGGCTCAAGTTTTAGTTAGGGGTATAGAGTACAAGTCATGGACAGGTCACAGGCCGTGAATTTTTGTTTACTGCCCATGACCTATCCATGACTTTTACTAAAAATACCCATGACTAAAACATAGATCATTTGACACCACATCCATTATTATTAAGGCTGTCTTCTCACAAACTCCATTTGTGTTAGAAAAGGCTATGAAGTCTATCTGTGCAATGTGTGGCTGTGAAATCATAGGAGCATAGAAATTTAGGGCTGGAAGGGACTTTGAGAGGCCAGACCACTGTGCTGAGGCAGGACCAAGTAAACTTAGACCATTCCTGGCAGGTGTTTGTTTAACCTGTTCTTAAAATTCTCCAATGAGAGGGATTCCATAACTTCCTTTGGAAGCCTATTCCAGAGTTTAATTAGTTAGGATTTTTTCCTCATACCTAACATAAATCTCCCTTGGTGTAAATTAAGCCCATTACTTTTTGTCCTGCCTTCAGTGGACATGGAGAACAATTGATCACAGTCCTCTTTATAACAGCCCTTAACACATTTGAAGGCTGCTATCAGGTCCTCTCTCGATCTTCTTTTCTCAAGACAAAACATGCCCAGTTTTTTTTTTAATCTTTCCTCATAGGTCAGGTTTTCTAAACCTTTTATCATTTTTGTTGCTCTCCTCTGGACTCTCTCTCCAATTTGTTCACATCTCTCCTAAAGTGTGGCGCCCAGAATTGGACACAGTGCTCCAGCTGAGGCCTCATCAGTGCTGAGTAGAGCAGGACAATAACCTCCCGTGTCTTACACACAACACTCCTGTTGACACACCCCAGAATGATATTAACCTTTTTTGCATCTGCATCACACTGTTGACTCATATTCAGTTTGTGATCCACTGTAACCCCAGATCCATTTCAGCCTAGCCAGTTATTTCCCATTTTGTATTTGTGCATTTGATTTTTCCTTCCTCGGTGTAGTACCTTGCATTTCTCTTTACTTAATTTCATCTTGTTGATTTCAGACCAATTCTCCAATTTGTCTGTGGCTAAATGCTAGTACTTCAGAGAACTTTCTTTTTTTCTGCTCTTCATATGAAGTGGTTGGGCTGTATAAATGTTAAATAGACATGTTCTCATGAATCATCTGTTGATTGTCCACACTGCTCTCCTGTCCCATCAATTAGATTCTCCTGTAAATATGCAAATGGTGGTGTTAGCCATCCTTGAAGACCACATACCCAACTGAATACATTAGCAGTTTAACACCCTATTAAAACCATTATCATCCACAGAGTGGTAAGAATTGAATGACAACAGAAGAACAGTGAGGTCTGAAATATTCCTGTTATGATGGAGGAGGGGAAGTGAGAATGACATAGCTGAAGAGAAAGATGTATATGGTAGAGCTGGTGAGAAAAACTTCAGTGATGCCATCAAAACTAAAATGTTTCATGAAATTGTGTCAATTTAGCTGAAATTTTGTTTTGGAAAAAAAATTGGAAAAAAAAAAGTTCGGAAGGATTTTTCAATATTTCATTCTAAAATGACTTTTTGTTTCTTTATTTTTTCATTTTGTATGATACTATATACTATTATATTAAAATTAAAAAAAACGTCAAAATGAAACATTTTGGTTGACCCAAAACAATGTAAAAATAAACCCCTTTTGCTTTGTGAAGAATTTTCGGGTTTCGTTCTGATTTGGAATGAAGCCAAATTTTGAAATGTCAAAATCCTTCATGAGATGGAATTACCATCCTCTGCACAACTCTAGTATATCTGTATCCAGAGTTATAGCAAATCAGTCTGAACATGGGTGGTTGTGGCTATGCACACACAGCATGATATGATATTTCCACTGTGTATTATTGCTGTCAAATAAATATATATATATATATACACATGTATACACATGTACACACATTTGTGAGTGTGACATTGCACCCCATATTCTTCACAGTGATATTATTATGATATGATTATGGCATAATTCTGATGTATTTTATGCAAGCTGGGTCATGTGAGATATCATTGGAAAAGTTATGATTTACTGAACATTAATTTGTATGCATGTATCATTTTTGTATCTGAAGTTAGGAATATTGACTATATATCTGTATTACAAATGTGTTTACACCTGGGGAATGCCCACTAGGCAAAAGACTCTCAGGCCTTGTCTCTACTGCCACTTACAGTGCTGAAACACCCCTCTGAGTGATGCAAGTTTCAGCGCTGTAAAATGGCAATGTAGATAGTGCTACAGTGCTGGGAGCCATGCTCCCAGCGCTGGTAGTTATTCCCCTCATGGAGGTGGCTTTATTACAGCCGCAGCAGTGCTTTAATGTCAACTGTGTAGACCAGGGGTGCCCAACGCGGTGCCCGTGGGTGCCAGGGCGCCCGCCGGGGCATCCATGTGCGCCCGCCTACTGGCTGCTGGACAAGCAGCTGCCGAAATGCTGCCGAGAAGCGGCAACATCAAGAAGCCTTGATAACGCTGCTTCACGGCGGCATTTCGGCGGCGACACCTCTTGACGTTGCTGCTTCACGGCGGCATTTTGGCGGCTGCTTGTCCGGTGGCCACGGTCCTCGGCGGCTAGTCGTCCGGCGCCCGCCCTACAGAAAAGGTTGGGGACCACTGGTGTAGACATAACCTCAATCTAGATGGCTGGCTGGGAAGGGCCCATTCAGGTTAATGAGCCATTAGGAAAACAATAGGCCTTAGAAGAAGCTTATATTCCTGAACCTGGGGAGTCTTTCTGAGGATGCTACAAACAGCCTCCGACTCATGGCCGCTGTGAAACTACCAGATCAACTGGTGCTGGACTCCATCTTGGAATACCAGTGTTTTTCCACTATCTGGCGTGGGAACCAAGCTTTGAAACAAAGAGTTCCCACCATAGGCAAAAGCTATATAAGGCAGGGGAGTGACATTATCAAGGTTCTTCACTGACTCCCCACCCAAAGAGACTCTTGGCAACACCTAAGGAACAGAGAGACTGAACTGGGGGATGTGCTGGACCCAGGCTAAAGGGATTTTTAGCATGTGAATGGAACATCTGGGGATTTTAAGCTGTAAATTAGTGCAACTTGCCACTTAAGAATTTGCAGCCTGCTGGTATCACCACTTAGGGTGAGAATCTGCTATTCATATCCAGTCTCTTTAGTATGTTAAGCTTAGTTTGTGTGTTTTGTTTATTTGCTAGGTAATCTGCTTCAATCAGTTTGCTATCCCTTATAACCACTTAAAATCTATCTTTTGTGGTTAATAAACTTGTTTTTGCTTTGTCTAAAACCAGTGTGTTTGGAAATTATAACTCGGGGCAGAAAGCCGTTGTATATTTCCTCTCCACATTGAGGGAGGGGGTGAATTTCATGAGCTTATGCTGTACAGTTCCCTGTGCAGCGCAAGATGGTATAATTTTGGGTTTACACTCCAGCGGGGAGTGAATGCCTGAGTAGCTGGGAGGTTCCTTAGCTGAAGCCTCCCCATGCAGAGCTGATTAGAGCATCTGTATGTAACTGCAGCTGGGTGTGTCCCTACTTGTATGTGTGCTGGTAAAAGTGCAGGCAGGAACCTGGGAGAGGGCTCGGCAGGCTGGTCACAGCAGTACAGTGTAAAGGAAGCCCAGGCTGATGGATCAGGGGGCTAAGTGGTACTCCACTTACTTGTGCAGATCAACCATGGGGGCATGTGGTGGGTGATTAGACCTTTAAACTGTTTGCATTTGCAAGTCTCCTATTAAAAAAGGCACATGAACCTTGGGTCTCACTTTACATTCATGGTGAAGGAGGGAGACGGGAAAGAACGGGGGTAAGAGTTAGAATGAGCTTTACAGAAATGCAAAGTGGACAAGTAATAAAGCCAATTAACTGTAACAGGGAATGGGATTCATGACCTAATTACAGGCCTGTTTCAGAGCAAAATAACCTGGATCAAGGGAGAGCTGTAAGTTTACCCTGTCTGGAGGCTATGGTGAGCTAGTCCCAGGAAGGTGTTGCTAAGATTCTGATTCCACTCAGCCGTTTGGGAAGGAGAATGTACATACACAGTCACAACTGCTGCTGAGAGAAAGCCACGGGGCAAACATGGTTACTCTTATACATGAGAGGCTGCTGCCCAGAGACACCTGTAGGATAGAATCTGCTGTAGGAAACCAAGGTTCTGTACATTGGAGAGCGCAGTCTGTGCACATCTTGGCTGCAAAACATCCTTTGTGCCACCCTGTGGCAAGGAAGGAGAAGAATCCAGCTTTCAGGCCAACGATTTCAAAAGTCAAGCAGTGAGCACAGGGTTTGCCAGCCGCCAGTGTGTGTATGGGAGGAAGAGAGGTCATCTTTTCAGGGAGTTAAGGATGGAAGGTCAGCCTCAAAAGTCACCATCCAGTTACACCTTTAACTTTACCCTGTGTTGTTCTGTTTGTGGTTTTATGGGGTGATTTTTCAAAAGGCCTGAAGCCAGGCCACCTCCCGTCATGGGGGTGCAATGAATTCACACCCATCGTCTCCTGCTTGCAAAATGAATTGTGAGTGCCAATCAGACCACCTGCACTGTGCAGTTTTTATAGCCTCTTTAGATTCAATTTAAAAGCCTACAGGCAAGCCCTGGGCATCAGGACAATGCGCAAAATTCATAGTCCAGTTGGAATGATCACCCAGCAACAGAGCAGCCTTCCCATCGAATAAAGCAAATTAATCTCACTGGAAACGATGTCGTGAAAGGAGCAAGTGCCCAGATTTGATCCTTTAGGTACAAAAATGTGGGCCCCAATTACACCCACAAGAAGGGAGGTGGGGCCTCAGCTCTTCTGAAACTTTGGTCCTACAAATAAGTATCAGAGAAGCCTCCGTGGGTGTCTGTGTGTATGTTAGATATTAGGAGAACCATCAAGGACAGTTCTGCCCCAGAATAGGTTGCCCAAGGAGGCTGTGGGATCCCTGCCCATGAAGGATTTTAAGAACAAGTTAGACAAACACCTGTCAGGGATGAACTAGGTTTACTTTATTCTGCCTCAGCATGGTGGGCAGGACTAGAGAACCTCTTGAGATTCCTTCCAGCCCTACATTTCTATAGTGTGTGTGTGTGTGTGTGTGTGTGTGTGTGTGTGTGTGTGTGACATATTTGTACAATGGTGTGTCTGTATACCCATTGTCTGTGTGTCTCAATGTACAGGACGGGTTTGCATCTATGAGTGAATGTCCTGTGCTCATCACTGTAAAGTTGAACTTTATTGCATTTCCAAACCACAGTATATGAGTGTTCCAATTATGTTTACTGGCTCTATTCTTATTCTAGTCACTACTGTAGTTCTCATTCTAAACGTAGGAGAACACTGAGCTATATCACATCTCACTGTGTGGCAGTTGTTGGTAAAGGCTGACTTTTCAATGGTGACACGGCTGTCGAAACATATGCATGTGCACATGGGTGCGTCTCTATGCATGGATGCATAAGATTAGCAACAAGTGGCCAGGATTTAGAGAGCAGATAACTTGTTCTCCCATTGTGCACATTATGTGTATAGCCAGGACTTGTAAGGAATCCAGAAAAGGCAGCAGGAGGGGCTAGTGAAATCATCTGCGAGAGGCGAGGCACCAGAGCCCAGGTATGAAGTCTGCAAAGGTGCCAGCTCACAGCCTCCTCCCAGGGCTGCTGATTGTGAAGAGGCTGCACTATCATCTGTCACCTTGACTAGGCATAGACGCTGATGGCCAGGTTTTCAAAAGTGCCCAGGTCTCCGTCCCCCATCTGAGAATGATGGGAGCTGCTGTACGCTGAGCACTGTTCAAAATCTGGCCGTAGGGTTTTAATCCCACTCACCCACTCTTACCAGGATCAGTTCCCATTAGCTATGACCTCACGATTTCCATTAGAATTCTGTATAGCGAAACCACGCCCAAAGCCATATTCACACCCTGCTCTCGTCTCAGTGTACATTCTTGGTCTGTGTGTATTGCACTTTAGTGTGTAATGGAATCACTTTTCCAGCAGAGGGTTCTAGCGCTCCAAATATAATGGAATAGGAAGACAACTGCTGCCTTTGGTTGGCATGATCACTTTCTGCCCGAGAGTTATTTTACAGCTTCTCCATTCTATACTGGAGCTGGTATTTCTGGGCTGGAATCTCTGCGGGGTATTAGGTTTGGAATCTTTCCCTTGCAGTAACATGCATATCGTCTCACAGCTTTCAGATATGTCTTGATGGGGATGAGAGTCTCCTTTATTTCTCCCAAACTGTCCCCCTCCCAAACCAACAACCCGCGTTAGGCTGAACCAACCCTTCAGCTGAGGAAGGCAGCGAGTGTTCTGGAGCCAGTGAATAACACTGCAGGGGAAACTGAGGGGTGTGTGCGGGCCAATGGGCAGTGTAGGCTGCCTCTGTAGTGCTCCCAGGCCATCCACCCCAGTCCCCAGCCCTTCGAGTGACATTGCCGTTCTGGGCTGTACTCAAAGTTGCCCACTTTTTGAAAAGTTCTTCCTTGAAATTAAAATCGGTTCCATAAGTACAATGACTTCCCCTCTACTGTACCTGTAGGTGTTCATAAATTGGTTACTGTAGGTTGCTCATGAGCAAAGATCTGCACACACTAGCTTGTTATTTATTGAAGGGTCTCTTCCCTGAGTGCTGAAATGTTGTACTCTTATTTGTTACAGTGTTGTGGGGTCACTCATAAGCAGTGGGGAGCATGCTCTGCTTTGTTATTGTAGGGTCTCCGCCATAATGCTGACTTGTGTGCGCTGATTTGTTACAGTGTTGTGGGGTCACTCGTGAGCAGTGGGCAGCATGCATGGGTTTTTTTATTGTAGGGTTCTAAATGGGAGCTGGGCTGCTGACATCAAAGTTTTTAAAAGCCAGAATTGACACGTGTTTTGAAAAAGCATTCCTTAAAAAAGCCATGAATTTTTCACACAGATGTAAGGGAACGAAGTCAGGTGTTATAAGTCAAATTCTGGGCCACACAATCCTAAGCATTCCTTTAACAAATGAGATAAGGAAGCCACGTTACCATGTCCTAAACACACCCTCCCCGGTCTTTGACTCTAAAAATACACACTAAATAAAGTGAGCAGATAACTGTTTATTATTGCACGTAATCCAGCAGAACTGACTTAAAATTCTGGCCGGTATTACACCGATCATGGACAGTACACATCTTGCAAAACCTGTGAAGAAGGCAGTCCTGTGAAGAATGAAATGTATCTCTATTTTTGTAAGACCTGAAAAGTTTATCAAAATATCCTAGTCATTTTTGAAGGCATGCAGTTTGAGGTAAATCTGTTACTTTGCATCTAAAGAAACAAAAGCCCTAAGAGGCTGGCTCTCTCTCTCTCTCTCTGTGTGTGTGTGTGTATATATATATATATATATATATATGCGCATGTAGCCCCTTAGGGCTTTTGTTTATAAAAGCAAATCTATCTACTTTTCTCAGAACATTACTGGGAACAAAGCACATTACTGAGTGCACATCACATGCATACAAACTGGGAGAGAAATCGCCTTAGCATTTTTTACAAGATCTGGTTTTGTGCTTAGAGATAAATGAAGATCTCTTAGATCTCTCAATCATATATGTGGTTAAAAAAAGCAACAGGCATATTGAAACGGTACAGCTGGCAACTAAGTGCCAGCAAATGGGTCATAAAATTTCAAAGCAACTGAGCCTGGTGTTTACAATACATTTATATTTAGAAAAAGAAGACAGGTTCAAAAAAGATGAATTGCTACCCCCCTGTGCTCTGTGAAAGTTCCTAAGAGATACTTCTCTGCTTTCTCAGGGCTGGAACAGACACATGGTTTCCAGACAGGGATCAAATTAATTTCTCCTCCCACAATTAATACCATGTAAGTGCTACTGTGGCAACATTCCTGAGCTAAATATAGTCACAAAATAAATGTGGTCGGGGGAGGAGGGAAGGGGGAGAAAAGAACTATCACTCCTGTTTAGCTGAATTTTATCTTCAACAACTGATAAATTATACCTAAACTGCACAGAGGATTTTACCCCTGTGTCTCCAATCTGTATTAACCCCTGCACATTTGCCACATTGTATCTCAAATCCTTACAGATTGGCATTTGGAACTGTTTTAATTTTTCCCTTTATCCATCAGTTTTCTGCCATTCTTTTCTCTCTCTCATTTTCTCCCAGCTGGTACTGTGCTGTGGGACTTCAGGGTACATGAGGTGCATGATCTACTGTAAATACATTTTTAAAATACCTTAGAAATTGATACAAAATACATATTGATTTTAAAAAGAAAGAACTGTCCAAGCACTCAGTCTCACTAAACTGTAACTTCATCTGTGCCATCTTTATATGCTTGTATTGCTAAGGGTCAGAACATATTGTGAAGGAAATATCTCATTACAAAAGTACAGTCGGACTGTCAGTTTGTAGTTCTTTGTAAGGATTATTGCATATCGCTAAGGCCTCTATGTCTAGAACACCAGAACAACGCCTAGAATTGTCCCCTCTTTATTTTATTGCTGGTTAAAGCCTATGTGCTGTGTCTTTTTCAGCCGGAGGCCCAGATACGCTGGAGTCTGACTGGATCCCTTGTTTTGTTTTCTCACAAAAATACCTGACCTCTTTCATTTGAATGGTGCTGCATACAATTGTTTGGAAAATCCATTCCCTTTTGTTGGAACAACAAGGCCGGAAGGCCATGCCTGCAGCCCAAGGATGAGCGAGAGAAGACACTGGACTGGAGATGCGCAATAATGGCATCTCTGTATTTGGCAGCTAGTTGCCTCGTTTAATGGCAACTTACATCAGGTTCTGAATGCAACATTTAAACTGGGGTTTGTTTGTTTGAAACAAAGGAATTCAGGCCAAATATTTCTTCATAAATTACAGCTGTGGAGTAATTTGCTGCAAAATGATCCTATCTAACTGCTGGTGTCGTGGACATCTCTCAGCAATAAGACCCAGTGTGTGTGTGCTGCATAGTCCTTAAGCGGACATGATCTCCATCTGCTAGTATTTGCCCACTCAAGTGCCCACTGATTAGCCCATCTGTCAAGCATGTACAACACAATGCAACCTGCCTACTGGTTCTTCAGCAGCAGCGTGTGTGATCCAGCTATCTGGTCTGAGGATGCTAGCTGGCTTTACACTCAGCCCAATTTCAGTTGCCCCTCAGCAGGAAATTATTACGGAAGCCAGGAGAGGAAATGCTTTTGGTTTCTTCACCTTGGATGATATTAGATTCACTGCCTTCCAACTATGGGTTCCCTCAAGGCTATGCCTTGTTAGTAAATACTTTAACTCCATTTCTGTAGCAGCAGGGGAAGCAGCCTAAGGCTTTTGCTAACAGTGGATTGATAATACTCTTGGATTTAGTGGAGTGGTTGAACATCCCCAGCTCTGGCCTGGCTGTTATGACTGTTCCTGGCTAACGTGTGCATTGTATTATCTCCTTGCGTTTACTGACATTCTCTGGGAAAATCTCTGACGCGGGGTCCCTCAAGGGAGTCAAAGAACTCAGGGCACTTAAATGTACATGCTTCTACAACTACAGATAAATCCTTCTTCCGTGGCACGATCAGTGACTTTGGTGAGAACACTTTAAGGCAATGGCTAGTTCCTACAAAGGAAAGAACGAGGAAGGGTTGCAAAAATCCAGGCTTCTTTTTGTTGGACTGGAGAGTCACCCACCAACTGGGAGCAGTGATGCTAACCAGATAATCTGAAAGCTTTATTTTAAGGTTCATGTTTGTGGTGCAACTTTAGGTTCTAAAGTCCTCCTCTTTGATGTTTCCATATGTCCAAGAGTTTAATCCTTGCCAAGGTCCATGGTCTACATCAATGGTAACACCTGTTCCGGGCAAAGATCAATGGAAGAGTTAGTGAAGAGCAAGATGTACAGCCATTCCTAGGTATGTTGTATGAGAGCAGGAGGAGCTTCTGGTCAGAGGGAGTGTGCTAGGATGGCATGTCCCTTTCTGCCTGGATCCTTTATAAGGGAGGAAGCTGGGCTCAGTCCTTGAGACCGAAACACATGCTTCACATGCTGCAAGTTGTCTGTGGGCAGATTTGGAATGAACTTGAAACCTGGCCGCTAAGAGCTGCTGTTTATCCTATTGCAAAAGGCAGTAAAGACTATTAATGTATTTCCCCCCACAGGTTTCATTCACACCGTTGGAATAATGATTAATACATTAAGCTAAATAAAGCAGAGTTTAGCTGAGCTGTTTTAGCTACTGGTCGTCCCAACAGAACAGGAGCTTGAGTCAAACTTTGAATGGGCATGAGCTGAAGAAGGGCCTGTGAGCATTAGTTCAGGCTTGAGGCCAAGTCAGGACTAAGGTTAGGGTGAAAATTCAATAGTTTTCTTGCACATTTTCAGCCCAAGATGATAGAAAGCTTGTGTGAACTTATGAGAGATTTACTGTTTGGGCCTGTAGCCTCACAGGGACTGCGTGCAAGATTTTAATGCCACCAAGCCTAAGCTAAACCTTCATCCCCATTCAGTGTCCAGACCAGTCTCTGATCCCTAGTTTAACCCTAATCTGAACCAGGCTAGCTCTACCACAGCTGGAAATCTTACTCTTTAAGTCATGCTCATCTAACTGGGGTGGGGGAGGGAGGTTAAAAATATATCATGTGACTTACACTCAGTCAAAACAGTTCAGATTTGAATGTTGAAAAACGAAGTCCCACCCCCATGAAAAAACAACTGACCAAGAATTCTTCAACTAATGTTTTTGATAATGAATACATTTGAGATCCCTATTGGTTTGCAAACTAATTGCAAACACAAAAAGAGGCGACACTTATTGAATAAATTATTAGCTGTGAATTATTGGCACAGCCAGCAAAGTTGGCCATTTTAAAAAGGAAGAAGTTGGAGTCTTTCTTTAAGGAAATATATTCAAAACAGGAGCAGGGAATTTTCTCCCACTGAACTCATTTCACTGTTTCATTTCCATGTATATGTCAATCTTACCTTGACTGAGGGGCACATCATGTCAGAAAATGTACAAATAAGATGGCCAGACCAATATTCAATAAGATGACCATGCAGATCATGATTGTGTTAGGTCCCTAAGGGAAAAAAGCCAAAGCAAAGTATTAACCACCATGATTCAAATGCAGACATAGCTACAATTCCCTGAGCTACCACCCAATTCAAAAGACACTTTTAAACCAATTTCTTTCAAAAATGGGTGCCTAAGTCTAGACATCTTAAATAACTGGCCTAATTTTCAAAAGTACTGAGTATCCAGCAGCTCTCACTCTTGTCCTTTGATTAAATCTTCTTCGCTATGTGACCAGGCTGAAAAGACCCTGGCAGTCTCTCTGGACTTGTGCAAACAACTAGTACAATTCATTTCAAGTTGTTTTTCAAAATTCCATTGCCTCTGCCACAAATTGTCCATGTTTGCAATGTTGCTGTTTTTAAGAAGAAAAACACTTTATTTTTGTTAGATTGTCTTAATTTGGGACTAGAAGAGAAAATAGCATGTTGAGAAAAGAAAAGCCATTTTCTTGTTATATTGATTTTTCCGTCGTTGTTTTATTGTATTATTTGATGTTCCAACACTGCCATGGGGCTGGGCAAAAACAATTTTAATTGCCTTGTAGGTTGAGAGAGAGATGAAGCACACGCTTATTTTACACACCCACATCTGATGTGTGAAAACTATTCCAGGAATAGAGAGAGACAAAGGAACATTTTAAATACAATGTTGGACAATAATTTTCTGTGTGACAATCTCTTTTTCATCCAGAGGCAGGACTGGCTGTGAAAGTTACTTTGGGAGAAAAAACAAACCAACCCCTCTTACAAATGGCTATGGGATCCAAAAGGGAACTGGATGCATGTAAATGATTACATTGCACAAAAGCCAGAAGTTGTGGATCAATTTTGGTCCCTTTAGTGTCACGCGTGTGAATTGCATAGCTAGACTGCAGCAGCAGCTGGGGTTACAATGACCGGGGAAAGGAAGGCCATTACCTGAACTGGGGCAGGAGAAAGCAGCTGCTAAGGAAAGTCATCAAACTGAATGCATATTACTTTCAGGCTGAAGAGTAACTGGATTCCTTCTCACTTTTATACAGTAACCTGACGCTGTAACGATCAGTCACCCTCACATGCTTGTCATCAGGGCCGCCTCAGACTGGATCAGAATAACTTTTAAACTTCTGCCTTCAAGCCATGAGCCCAAACCACAGCCCCAGATTCAACTGCCCCCAGGACTTGGGATCCTGATCTGCTGGCCAGCCCCTTCCTCTCTAGTGGGCAAACTTAAACCTGGCATCAGAACACAATCAGGAGCTTCAGGGAACATTCAGATCCCAATTTCAGGGCAGGGGCCTGTCCCACTATCAGGGAGGGATGACAGTCCAGTGGTTAGGGTGGTAGCCCAGAGCACAGAAAACCTGCATTCAATTCCTCACTCTGCCACAGACTTCCTGTATGACCTTGGCCAAGTCACTTAGGCCAAGATTTTCAAAAGCAACTAATGATGCTGAGTGTCTGAAATTTGGGGAGCCTAGCTTGAGATACTGGAAATAGGCCTGATATTCAGGGGATGAGTGTTCAGCGCTTTCTGAAAATGAGGGCCCTTTACATTGTCTCAGGTTGAGGCACCCCAAATTGAAGCATGTGAAATCACCAGTTACTTTTGAAACTCACAGTTGGTCTCTCTGTGCCTCAGCTCCCTATCTGTAATAACACAGAGACATTGGGAGGTTAAATATAGTAAAAAGATTGTGAGGCGCTCAGGTACTATGGCAACAAGGGCCATAAAAGTACCTTAGATAGATTATGTGGACAGGGGTTTTGTGATGTGGGCATCCGTCCACTAGGCCACTATGGTGGCTTTAGACCACGGTTCGCTTGATACAGGCCACCAACCCATCTGGTGGTAACAACGGCTTTTGATTAGGAAGAGGTAAGCCAATGAGGATAAAATAAGAACCCGCCCTTTCAATCACCCAGACCTTGAGGCAGAAAGTCAAACCCAAACTTCATCTGACAGTCAAAACAATTAATATTTGTAACAAAAGATTCCAAGCACCTCCTTCACCTGAGACTGGAAGTAGAACTATCTTTAAATCAGATGAGAAACACCATCTTTGTGGTATTACTGGTCCAGCTTAACCCGGCAGACACTGGGAAAGCCGCTTCTTATGAGGGTTCCAGCCTAATTTCTAGGCCGTAAAGGTTTGAAGAAGCCTCTGAAACTCTAAGTATCTAAACCTTCAGACCCTTTTGAAGTTCACCTGTTAATATTCACTGCCCAGTTGTTCCAGATACAAACCAGTGAACTGGAGGTGAAAGGTCAATTCCCAATCTCCTGAGCCATCCTGGTCGCTAGCAGAAAACCTTGCATTAGGCATGGATAAAACTATCCCAGAGATCTTTCATAGTTTCATAGATTTTAAGGCCAGAAGAAACGCTGGGGCAGCTGGTCTCATCTAAAGTTATATTACATTTAAATTATCTCCAGTTAACCAAGATACTGGCAAGATGCTTCACTAGAAGTTGAACTCTCAAACCAGCCTTCCAAAGTGCATGTGCAGATTTTGTACCCACACTTGCACATGCAAATTGGTGAGAGGTGTGCAACCACCCCAAGAGAATGCACAATTTCAAAGGCAGCTTTGAAAATCTGGCCCCACACGCATAAAATTCCCATTCTAATAAGGCTACCATGCAACATCACCTCTTCAAATTCATCCACTTCCTGTGTCACTGCTTCAGGGGAAGGCTCCTTCTTAGCTACCACTGTAGGTTCAGGTTTAGCCAGAGCCTTGGTCTCAGGCTTGGCTTCAGTTGCAGCTTCTGTTTTCACGGCAGCCTTGTACTCGGCTACATGGTTTTGCTTCAGCTCTTGTTTATGTTTGGGCTCTGGCGCGGACTGCTCTGGTTTAGATTCTACTTTGGGCACTGGTTTCTCTTCAGGTGGTGGTTCCTGCTGAATGATGGGTGTACCTCCCCTCCTCTGAAGTTCTGCTTTGTGTTCAATAGCCCTCACGTCAGTTCTTGGCTCTGGGGAGACCGACTTGGTAGGTGATTTGGGGACAGGGAATGGTTCTTCCTCAAAGTCCAAGGGGGGAGTGACTGGGGAGGTCCTCACTGCATAGCTGTGATAGCCTTGGTATAATTCAACATCAGGTTCTTGCACTATCCTCTGAAGGGGCTTGATCTCCATCTGGTCTGCTGAAGTCCTGGTATTGCTGAGCCGAATGGAGTTCTGTGAGGCAGGTCTGCTACTGGCTGCTGCCTTCTCCCCATGTGCCAACAGTGCATTGGATGGTGTGCTGGACCTACTTCCTGTGAGGCTCCCGTCTCTGCTGTGATCCCCATTCCAGTTGCCGGGGCTGAGGAAGCCATCCCTCTGTGAACTCTGCTTTGCCCGCTTTGCCTCCGGCGGTGTTCCAGCAGGACTCGGAGATGGCATTCGGGCTGGATTTTCCTTGCGGTGGTCAGAGTCTTTCTCCTGGAGCTGAGGGTTTTCTGGAGGGGTTGACGGTGGTGGTGATTTGGTTGGTGGCAGTACTGCTTCCATGTTCGCCACATTCTCGACATTCTCAATGATCTCCTGGAGCAGCTTCCTCTTCTGGTACTCAGGGCCTGGAGGAGAAGAAAGGAAGAGATGTTCAGCATCCTCTATGAGTAGTTGGTCACCTTCTGCCTGCCTCTTGGTTCTCATGAGCTAAAGGGTCTACGTGAACACATGCTTAAGGGCCCCTTCCGATTCTTGTTATCATGTGGGAACACAAGGGACCTACTTTTCTGGTGCTCCATGACCTGGCCACTGTTTTTGAGGGTGCAAGTTTGTGCCTGCATAAAACTGCATCTACATTTTTGTGTCTGCACTTCACTGCAGGTGCAAATACTACACATCAAGATGTACTACATGATTTGTAGGTACAAACAGGAAATTAGATTCTCTCTACTAATATGCATCACAGACCCAACTTTGCACCTCCCAAACTAAATATCTGAAAATCAGGAACAGAGGGTTTTCATAAACATAGACATTATAGATGGGAAAGATCCTGTAAGTCTAGTTGGATTGGCCGGGATTGCTCTCTTCAGTTAGAAGCAGGACCTGCTCACAGACTGTAATATCTACATTGTCACTTTGCCAAGATCCTAGCCTAGGATAAGGTAAACAAGAGAGAAAAAGTGGGTGAGGTAATATCTTTTATTGGACCAACTGCTGTTGGTGGAAGAGACAAGATTTTGAGCTATACAGAGCTCTTCTTCAGGTCAAGGTAACGTAACTCACTCTGCGTGTGCTGGATGGTTCCTGCAGGCCTCCTGCCTGTACTCGGCCATGTGCCATTTTTGACATGGACTCTATATAAAGCACCAGGTTCAAGTAACTAAGCCTTTACCTTAAAATATTCTGAAGCCCACTTATGGGGACTGTCTAGTTCCATGGGAGACTGTCTAGGTCAATAGTTTGGATGTGACCCAGCAGGAAGATTGTGTACCACCCATACTATATTTTAAGGACAGCCCTGATTTTATGGGTTCATCCTGTGTTCTGCAAGGCCAGTCTGATACAGGCACCAGTCGGTGATTCAACACATTCCTATCTGAAACCGGCACACAGACCCTGCAGGGTTCCACTGAAAAAATAGATAATATGCAGAATGACAAGAAGGTTCTTCCCACTTAGAGAATATTATTGTATTTCATTCAAGTTCCTCCCAAACCGGCCTTTTGTTGCATTTCCCAGCAGCTAAACAGTCCTGCTGCATTTCTCCGAGTGACTTAACTAGCTGGGACTTTTACTGAAGATGACACCCCGTTCCAGGTTAAAGGATACACTAAAAAGGCCAAGAGAAGATTCTCTCTCTCTCAGTTAATAAACCTGTCAACTAAAGAAAAATCCCTGTTATTCTAGGGAGAGGGAAATAAAAATTCTCCCATACACCTTTGTAGCTCCTTTCACTCCTTTCACCCCAGAAGCAAAATATTCTTTACAAACAATCAGTATCACAATCGCAGCTCAGTCGAAACACAGTGAGGTAGCTGCTGTTCTCTCCATTACGCAGATGGAGAAGCTGAGGCATAGAGATACAAGGTGATGTTCCCAGGTCACACAGTCAGTCACGTGAAGAGCTGGAATAGGATCCCAGAGTCCTGACTGTGAAGAGTACATACCCACTGGTTTGTACTTGACACGGCTCAGCTGTGCCTTGACTGCCGCTACTAGCATGATGACAGCAAGTGTGAGTGGAAAATCAGTGTAGACATAGCCTCAACCTCACCTTCCTGTCAGATCCCTTCACTCCCCTCCTTCTGAAACAAAAGTGAATGTCTCTCACTCTTATATTCTTTGTTCTAGTCACTTGCTCTAGAAATGTGTTTCCCTTTGCCTAAAGAAAGGACTTTCTAACCATCTCATGTGAAAAGAGCCAGGTTGGATTTTCTGCAATACATCTAAACTCCTAAAATCACAGTATGTTTTCAGAAGAGATTCACCACACATTGGAAACAGACACTTCTCTCTATCTCTGACACTGCCCTTCAAACAGGCAGCTAAGGGAAAACTGAGACAAGGAGCAAAACAGGTCAAAACAAAAAGTCATTCCCTGGCTGGACTTCCCTGCACCTGTACAGGGAAAGCCAAATGAGTCATCCAGGCAAAAGGGCCTGCTGTGACAGCCAAGTGTGTAGATGAAGCCTGGCTCTGCAGACCTGTGCAATGTTCAGCTAAGTGACCTCTGGCATGGAGATCTTGTTCAGAACAGCAGAGCAAAGACCCATCACAATTCCACAAGGTGACTCCAGGCTTTAGATTTCACTCTGACGTCTGACCTCATCTGACTTGCTGGTGTCAACACATCTTAGATCATTGTTTGCCTATCAGTAAATCTTTGCTTCTCGGTAGCCCTGCACAAAGACTGCACAGCAAGTCCCCACCAAACAAACCTGCTTACATTTTGAAGTACAGTAGTACAATCTGGCCTCTTTAAAACAAACAACAAAACCCTACCAACCCAACATGCCCTGCACACGCTTCTCCCTGTGGGGAGATGATGAAAAAAACAAACAGCAAATAGATGGGTGGTCACATCGCTTAAAGCACTGCTGGAAGGTGCGATACCGGGGGCAGAGTGCAGGAATCTGAACAGAGTAGGGCAGAGTCGTTGGCCTATGCCAGTTGTCAAAGGGCAGCAGGCAAAGGTGAGGATGCAGGGATGGTACTTTGGCCCCTGGTCTACAGGAGGGTGGTTATTGTTACTGATATTACCGTGGTGCCTAGAGGCCCCAACTGAGACCAGGGCGGCATTGTGCTAGGTGCTGTACATACACATTGTAAGAGACGGCCGCTGCCCAAAGCACCTGCAGTATAAATAGATAAGACAGACAAAGGGTGGGAGAGGACACAGAGGCACAGAGAGAGGAAGTGATTTGCCCAAGGTCACATAGCAGTTTAGTGGCAGAGCCCTAGTGCCCTATGCAAGAGACCACATCATGTTCCCACTGGTTGCAGGTTCCTTCCTCTCCACATGGTCCCAATCCAACACCCCTGCTAAGAATCCTTCTGAGAGGTGGTGGAGAAGATGGAGTCTGTTTCGTCTAGTATAATTGCCAAAAAATCCTGCCTACACTAGAGCAAACAACCCGGATTTAATTAGAGGTGGGTGCCTAAGTGAAACATGTCTGTGGCTATTCATCTGAGTAAAAGACTCTATTCACTCTGAGTTCACGCCCTTTTGTGGTCACTTTCTGCCAGTATTTCAGCAAACAAGTGTGCTGGCCAAGACAGTGAATTTTAAGGGACTATTCAAGCATATCATTCATGTAAAGCAAATTTTACATTTGTAATCCTGACTATTCAGACCAGAAACCTGATTCCAAGAGCTCTGCTTAGCTGGTCAGGGAACAGAAATACTCCAGGGGTCCAGTTTGCGTTTTGAACGTCGAATGCAACATGCTGCCTGTGACTGATCAGCAGAGCAAGAACCACTGGCAGAATTACTTGGCTTGCTTTTGGCTCCTGTTCAAGCCATGCCACCTACAACTGTCTTTGGAAGCAGCATCCCCTGTGTGGTTCTGCTGATCCTGAGAGCTTCTGGGGAACACAGAGGTATGTAGCAGAGTATGTGCTCCAAAGGAACAGGGCCTTTCAGTCTCCCTGCAGTGGACTATCTAGCCGTTCAATCTCTTTTTCTCCCTTCCTCCAAGTATTAACTGAGGTTTTGAGCCTGGCCTGGAAGTTGATTGACTCCTGCTAAAAAATCAGTGGTGTGAGCAGTATGCTGCTAACTCTGGCCTGTATAGGGTGACTCCTACCAAAGGTGGGGGTAGGGGAGAAGTATAGGATTTATTTTAGCCACCCTGCCCTGCCTGCACTCTCCTGTCAATCATAAAGAGACCCATTCAGGGCCATTTATTTCTGGCTGCAACTAGATTATTTGGAGGCTATTTCACCAGTTGTTCAATCTCCTCAAAATAGCGCCCAGCGGCCTCCCCACCCGCCTTGGGTTCCTCGCCTCTCAGCTAGTGCCGTCTTCTCCCCCTGAATAATTTACACAAGAAAAATCAATCTCACAAACATGCCGGCACTCCCCACCTCTCTCACTCCCCGGCGTTTGCTCAGCCTGTGCCTTGTCGCCTGCCTCTGAGTGCGACATTTCAGCGAGACCCTTTCCCTGCAGGATTTTTGCCCCTTTTTTTACACCCGTGATACTGGCTGGGACACTGTGCAGAATACTTACTAAAGGGCTGGTGCGATTTGCACTGGCAACGTAGGCACTCTTTTTGCACCCGTCTAAATGAACAGCACTTTGTATTTCTAACTATTTGAGTGGCACCCACAAAAGAGGGGCAGCCCTCTTGGGGTATGTCTTCACTGCACAATTACCAAGGCCCCTATCTGGGTTTTAGCCCAAACCCCCCAACTGTCCACACAAAAAAACCTCTGACCTGTGTTTGGAGGTGCTTTAAGTCTGGGCTGGTTGGCCCGGTTGAGAGTGTGGGTTAGAACCTGGGTGCTTCACTCAAGCTGGAAACTGCTCACTTTGTAGTGAGGATGCAGGCAAAATCACTCAAGTAACGACAGTCCTCCAATGCTTTCCCACGATTCCACCCAGGGAATAGACAAGTTCTCACACAATTGACATAATTAACTGGGAATGACTCCTAGAGCCTCTCAGCACAAAGAAAAAAAGGTTACCTGCCTTTCATAACTGTTGTTCTTTGAGATGTGTTGCTCTTGTCCATTCCATTCTAGGTACGTGCGCGCACATGTGCGTGAACATCAGAGATTTTTGCCTTAGTGGTAAAGCCGGCTGTAGCGCCCTCTAGATTGCCGCACTTATGCCGCAGTATATCTCTACACCCTCTCAGTTCCTTCTTGCCAACAACTCCGACCAAGGGGCAGGAGGGCGGGTAATGGAATGGACATGAGCAACACATCTCGAAGAACAACAGTTATGAAAGGTAACCATTTTTTCTTCTTCGAGTGCTTGCTCATGTCGATTCCATTCTAGGTGACTCGCAAGCAGTATCCATGGAGGTGGGCTTGGAGTTCATCGTCGTGCCGCTTGTAGTACAGCTCTGCCAAAGCCGGCAGACCTTTCAGGAATCGCCCCTGCTGGGTCAGTGCGTAGTGCAATGTGAACGTATGGACGGATGACCAGGTGGCGGCCCGACAGATCTTTTGGATCGGCACCTGTGCCAGGAAGGCCACCGAAGACGCCTGTGCTCTAGTGGAATGAACCGTCACAACCACTGATGGGGGCACTGTCACCAGCTCGTAGCGCTGGCGGATGCACGCCGTGATCCAAGACAAAATTCTCTGGCCTGACACCTGGTAGCTCTTCATCCTGTCCGCGACAGCAACGAACACTGCATAGGGAACGGCCGCATTCCATCGATGTAGAAGGCCAGCACCCGTCTGAAGTCCAATGTATGCAACCTGCGCCCCTCATCTGATGCGTGAGGCTTTGGATAGAGGACTGGTAAGTAACTGTCCTGGCCCACGTGGAACTGGGAAACAACCTTGGGCAGAAAAGCTGGATGTGGGTGCAGATGGACCTTGTCCTTGTAGAAGACCGTATAGGGCGGCTCTGACGTGAGCGCCCTGATCTCAGACTCCCGCTGTGCCGACATTATAGCGACCAAGAAGGACGCCTTCCAGGGAAGGAGCAGGAGGGAGCAGGAAGCTAGGGGTTCAAAAGGAGGGCCTGTGAGCTTCAAAGCACCAGATTCAGGTCCCACGGGGGAACCGGGTCTTGGACGTGTGGGTATAGGCGCTCTAGACCTTTCAGGAATTGTGCCATCATGGGATGGGCAAAGACAGACCTGCCCTGAAGCGGAGGGTGGAATGCAGAAATGGCCACCAGGTGCACCCTGACTGAAGACAGCGACAAGCCCTGGAGTTTTAGATGCAGCATACAGTCCAGGATGTCCTGCAACGAGGCCTCCTCAGGACAAACACACTTATCCAAGGTCCAACAGGTGAAGCGTTTCCACTTGGCCACCTAGGTAGCCGTGGTGGAAGGCTTCCTGCTGCCCAGCAGGACCTGTTGGACCGCTGCAGAGCACTCTCGCTCGTCCATGCTTAGACACAGAGCAGCCACGCCGTCAGGTGCAGCGATGCCAGGTTCAGGTGCAGCAGATTGCCGTGGTTCTAGGGTCGCAGATCCGGACGGAGAGGTAACTGCAGCGGGTTGGCCACCGAAAGACTCAGCAGCCTGCCGAACCAGTGCTAGTAATTCTCATTGCCACGCGGGGCAATGAGAATGATGCACACTCTGTCTTGCTTCACCTTTAGCAGGACGCTGTGGATAAGCGGTACTGGTGGAAAGGTGTACATCAGCGCTCCCGACCACGGGATCAGGAAGATGTCCAACAGGGAACCCTTGTCCCCGCCGTATATGAAGCAGAACACGTGGCACTTCCTGTTCTGCCTGGACATAAACAGGTCCACCTGGGGAGTCCCCCATCGTCGGAAGATCAGATTGACCACCTCCGGATGGAGTGACCACTCATGGCGAGAGGACAATGCCCTGCTGAGGAGATCTGTCAGGATGTTCCTGGTTCCAGGTACGTTAGCAGCCACCAGGTGGATGGCGTTCTGCACACAAAGGACCCAGAGGCTGAGCTCCACGTGCCTGTTGATGTAATACATTGCGGCCGTGTTGTCCGTGAGGACCTGCACCACCTTGCCTTTCAGGTGGGACAAAAATGCCTGATAGGCCAGGCGCACCATCTTGAGCTCCCTGACATTGATATGAAGAGCTAAGTCGTGCTGCATCCAGCGACCTTGGGTGCTGAGCTCGCCTACGTGGGCTCCACAGCCCAGATCTGATGCGTCCGAGACCAGAGTGAGCGACAGTGATGGGGACACAAAGGGAATCCCCCGCAGCACTGACTTGGGGTCTAGCCACCAGTTCAAGAGCGAGAGGACGTGGTCCAGCACAGTGACCACTCGGTCTAGGGGATGCCTGCTGGGAACGTAGACTGTTGCTAGCCACATTTGCAGGGGTTGCAGATGAAGCCTGGCATGCCTGACCATGTACGTGCACGCTGCCATGTGGCCCATCAGCCGCAGGCAAGTGAGGGCCGTGGTGATCGGATGTCTCCTCACGTGGGCAATGAGATCCACCATGGCCTGAGAGTGTGTTTCCGGAAGGAAGGCCCGGGAATTGAGAACCACTCCGATAAACTCTATGCACTGGACCAGTGTTAACGTGCACTTTTCCGTGTTTATCAACAGGCCCAGGTCACTGCAAGTGGAGCATACCAGATCAAGGCTTCTCCGCACCTGTCCCAGAGACCTGCCCTTGATGAACCTGTCGTCAAGGTACGGAAAGATCTGGACCCCCCGGCGTCTGAGGTAAGGCGCTACTGGCGCCATGCATTTCGTGAACACCCTGGGGGCTGAGGACAGGTCGAATGGTAGCACCATGAACTGGAAGTGGCGCCCTGCAACTATGAAATACAAGAACCGTCTGTGTCCTGGGAATGTGGAGACATGGAAATAAGCATCCTTTAAGTTGAGAACGGAGTACCAGTCCCCTGGATCCAGGGAGGGGATAATGGAGGCCAGGGAGACCATGTGGAACTTCAACTTCTTGAGAGACTTGTTGAGGCCACGCAGGTCCAGGATGGGCTGAGGCCCCAGGATGGCCTTCGGGATTAGGAAGTATTGGGAGTAGAATCTTCTTTCTTCCATGTCCTGAGGAACCGCTTCCACAGCCCCCAACTGCAGAAGCTTGTCGACCTCCTGAACCAGGAGTTGCTCGTGAGAGGGATCCCTGAAGAGGGACGGGGAAGCAGGGGAGTGGGAAGGAGGGGTATTCACAAACTGCAGGGTATAGCCCCGAGCTACTATGTCCAGGACCCAGCGGTCCAAGGTAACCCGCACCGCGCACAGAGGCCGAAGTACTCAGTACGGCCTGTGCAGAGGGCTCGGAAGCCGGGTGGACAGCGAACTCCATCAGGAGAGCCCTGAGGCGAATGTCCCTCTCCTTCTGGGTGTGAGGCCGAAAGTTCTTACAGATTTGGCAACGCTCCTTGATGTGTGATTCCCCCAAGGCAGCTGTTGGGGGGGTCACTCACAGGCATAGGTCTGCCACAGACCGAGCAGGGCTTAAACCTGGGAGCTCGGGGCATGCCCTACTTGGGGCGAAGTCCCCGCTGAGACCTTAACTATCAGCTAACTATGCATTTAACAACTACTTAACACTAACTACAATCAAACGAAGGCCTGAAGGCATGAAGTCCAATGGGAGAAACCGCTAGCTCTTGACAAGAGAGGCGCTCTGACTGACAACCATGGCGGTAAGAAGGAACTGAGAGGGTGTGGGCTGGCAGTGCCTGATAAATCGCGGCATGAGCATGGCACTCTAGAGGGCACTACAGCCAGTCCTTTGGGTACCACTGAGGCAGAAATCTCCGACGGCCTCGCACATGAGCGCACGCACACCTAGAATGGAATCGACATGAGCAAGCACTCGAAGAAGAACCACGGGATATGCCCCCAGGGATGCATGGTCAAGTGCAGAACCAGTGAGGACACAGTAACATAGGTGTAGCTTTGCTGTGGGGATTCTAACAGCCAGGCTAGGCTAATCTGGGTGCTGAGACTTGCGTCCCAATCCCCCAAGATAACTCTGCAGTGAAGACATACCCTTGGGAACGTAGCTGTGTAAGTCCAGGACTCCTCTCACAAGAGCTGGGCAAATAATGGACTTTTCAGTTCACTGATAGTTCTGAAAAATCAGGACAAAAATTGTTTCAAGTCTAACCAAAAATGAAATTTTTTGTAGTTTTCAGTGAAGCAAAAAGTAAAAAAAAAAAAAAAAATCATTTTGGCTTGAAAGAAATATTTTGGTTGACCCAAAATGAAATGTTTGGTTTTTAATCTGAGCAGTGCTTGTACATTTTTGCATTTAAAAAAAAATAAGACAGAATTGTTGCAATAAAAAGTCATTTTGACCCCAAAAACTCAAAACATTTCATTTTGAAAACATTGACGTAAAAGGTTTCGACTTTTTCAGATTTTTTTCCATCTGAACCAAACTGACAAAACTGACATAAATTTGCGAAACTTTTGCTATTGCCCAAAAGTTTCATCCAAAAATTTTTACCCAGCTCTACTTCGCACCCATAACAGAGGGGGAAGGATGCATCTACAATGAGACATCACACTGCCAGATGTGTACAACCAATCATGGCCTGAATCCGGAGGAGACAGCACTGTGAATAGAAATGACTGATGTGTCACGTGATGAGAAGTCATGGGAGTTACTGCCATGGGTTGAAACCATGCAAAAGTGAATAAATGACATTTATTTTCTCTTTTGTGTACATGTGATTTCTGGGTCTTTATTTGATCCCCATAAACTCAAGTCTGCAGATAAACTGGAGGTTGTTGTATTATTTAAAAATCACGTACTTAAAATAAAACTCAGTAAAAGAGAGAGGAACAGCCTGGCATAAGAAAGATTGACATGAAGGAATTCCATTTGTATAACACTTGGTTGGAATTTGATTGCTAGTGGGCCAGATTCTCAGTTACGCTACATTTATGCCCTTTTAAACTGGCAGAGTGGTATAAAGGGATTTGAGTGTAAATGAAAATTCAGGCCATTACAGTTTTGTTTACAGATGCATGTTTTCCTGGTAGTGTTGTATCATTTTGCTTTTCTGTACTCCACTCTCTCAATAAAACATAATTTGCATTAAAAAGAGAGAAAAGAAGGAAAACAAGAATGCTAATAAAATATTAGAAGATGCAAGAATCTGATGTAACTCTAAATTCAAAAGGCGTTTAGCTGATTCAAGCATTTGAGGTTTGAAGCAGGAATGACACGCTGTTTCAGCCTGGGGTGGGGTGGGGGTGTGTGGAGAGGGGCATTTTGCAAAGAGTGCACAAATTACATCATGGAATCACCACAGATGCAAAAAAATCTAAATATATACTTAAAAAAAACCCACACTGGGAATTCCAATTTCCTCTTACATGCTATAAATACCCGGGTGTGTGCTGGGCGAATTGTGGAACCATAAGTGACAGCTGACAGTCTCATGCTGGGATCAAATGAGCTATTGTTAACTGAAGCGTCATATGTTGGCTCACACACATGCCAACGTGTGATGGTGCTTCCCAGCTTAAAGCCAGCTACAACAGAATTGACCATGCTTTGGGTACCCAGGAAGTCCTCCCACAGAGTGATGTATCTCGGCTATTATAGCCAGGGACAACAGAAGTCTGCAGAGAATTTGGACAATATCTGTGGGGATTTTTCTCCTTCAACCTGCAGAATTTCTCTCTGTGTTGGAGAGGAGCAATTTTTCTTTCCTACTGTGTGTCCTGTTTTCATGTTAATACCAGAGATCAGTGTAATCCTCAAGGTATTCAAACCAAAGGAGAAGTAAGCATCACAGCCTACTGGTTAACGAAGGGGATTGGGAGTCTGGACACTTGGGTTCTATTCCCATCTCTGCTACTGATTTCCCGTATTACCTTAGGCAAATCACCTAGCCTCTTTGTAAATTCAGGCACTGAGAGATGGAGTGACTTGCTTGAGGTAACAAAACAAGTCAGGAGAAAGATGTCAGAGTTAGGACCGCAAGTTGTCTGCACTAGCCACTAGATCTGCTCCCTCAGTTGACGAAGTCAGGTTTACAAAACGTAAGAAGAATTCATTTCCAGTTGGCTGTAGTTCGGGAAAGTTTCTGGCATTTATGACCAGGTTCTAGTAGTAAACATCACATCTATTAACTCCCTACTGCTCGATCTCAAGAAATAGCCTGCCAAGGATTTTCTTAACAGAATAATCTGCATCCGTGAGAAGAAATTAAATAGTAACGAATGATAATATTTTGCAGTAGTAACTTTCTCACCACATTTTATAGGCATTAACTAGCTAAAACTGACAACCCCCTGTCCAGTGTGGAGACACATGAAACTATGAATTCCTCTGGCAAAGCTGGACCAACAAAAATCAAGGTAAAGCTCTTCAAAAGTGCAGGCCTGCATACGATGAACTGCTCCAACACCCAGTGCACAAGCAGTGGGTTATGGGAACACAATTGGGGCCCAGACAAATCTGCAGCCAGACCTATAGAAAGGGCGGGGTGAATTGGGGGGGGGGGGTGCGAGCACCAATTTCTTTAATTCTTTATTTGCTTCTTTTCCTCTAAGTCATTTCTAGCCCTTGCTGACCTGGGGAGCAAAAAGCTTTTGGGAAAGTGTCTTGGGTCAGTATCACTGAGTAAACTGGCCAGTCCACATTGTACCGATGGGCTGCGTTCGACCCTCTGGGAAATCGCAAAACACTCCTCTGCTCTTCTCAGCCTCGGTACCTCTTGCACCCTCCCTCTCCCTGCTGATTGGGGCACAGTAGAAGTTGCTCCCGCAGCTTACCTGGCTGATAGAAGTCTGGAGACAGTTCCCTGGCCATAGTCCTGGCTACGCTCGATTCACTGTTAGCTGCCTGAGCTGCTTGCTCAGCTCCATCTGCCTTGGCTTTGGCATGGGAGGTCCTGTGAAGAAAACACCATCACGACATTAAGTATCTCCCGAAGCTATGATCAGCATGGCCCAAGCACATGGCATTGGCTACACAAAGAACACTGAAGAATTAAAAATCTGGCACCTCATTTCCCAATAATCCCTTTGACAAGTGGGCTGAAGGAGCAGTGAAAAGTTTACCAGCCAACTAGTCATTTTCCTAGGATGTTTCCTGCCACCCCTACTGCCATAAACCTGGGCACCATTACGTAGTTAAAAACAGACATGATTATTACCCATCGACAGGTGGCAAACTAGCACTGCATTAAGCTAACCCCAGCTGCCAGCAAACAGAAACCACCCAATGGAAATGAAAATCCACAGCCTATGGACAGCCAAGCAAAACGGAACAGACTGGCAAATAAGTTAGTTGCACAACTGCTTAAGCATAGTGTGTGTCCACGTGCATAATAGGGTAACTGTGCTTGCAAATGTGCCTAATTAGCCAGTAATTATGCTAACAAACGTCACAGCTCTATTGCATGGATTCGACACCTTCAACCTTGGGGACTTGGAGCAGGAGTGCCCCAGCCAATTACACCTGCTGTAGTGGGACACGGAAGGAAAGGCTCCCTCCGAGATGTGGCATCCTTGCATTCTGTAGGATGGGATTCCATTTCCATACCCAGGGAACACCAAGGAACACTCCTTTCCCCTACCTTTTGTCAGTTTGTTTGTATTTAAAATTATAAGTTCTTGGGGCAGGGACCATGCCCTCATATGTGTCTTGCACAGTTTGGGCACTTATACAATGTACATGACAACAACATTATGGCCTAAGGGCCAATTGCAGCCTCAAAAGTCTCGAGTGTGGTACACAGAAAACTTCATCTTTCCTGAATAGGAGCAGGCTATGGAACTGCAGATCCCAGCATGGAACAGTGGGCAAAGTTTGGCAAGTTCTGTCCTGAGTGCCTCTCAAGTGACCATAAAAGAAACAAGAGTTCAGTCTTTCAGGCAGATTCCCCTATCCATACCAACCTCCAGAGCTGCCCTTGTAATATGAAAACCACCGCGGTGGCACAGATGTCTCCTCTTCCATACCTTGGCTTCTTGAGTCCTGTAGAGAAACATCTCCTGCTTGCTTCATAAGGCTAACTAAGTTATCTGTCTGTTTGTGATATTGCTAAGATACCTAGCATTTTGGTCCCTATGATCTTCACATGAGAAGTTAAGCTAGCTTTGGAACAAAGATGCCTGTTTAGTATGAATAGGGTGACCAGATGTCCCGATAAAATCGGGACTGTCCCAATATTTAGGTGTTTGTCCCAATATTTCACACTCCAGTGAGGTTTTTTTTTTTTTTTTTTGCTCCGCCGGCAGCACTCCGGTTTTTGTTGTTGTTTTTTTCTTCGCCGGTGACCCCCTCCCTCCCATGTGTCCCAATATTTTCTTCCTCTCATCTGGTCACCCTAAGTATGAAGCTGACTTCAACAATGAAATTGAGCCTTCAGAACAGAAGAGAACAATTCTGTGCACACACAAGCCACCCTGTTCCATCCAAGGCTACGAATACTTGTTTTCCTAACACTGTCATGAAGACCAGATTTTCAGCAGCTTCCAGAATCACACCAATCCATATTCGTGGATATGTAAATGTGCATATACAAAACCACATGTATTTGTATGCATAAGGACAGTTAGATGTATGATTATCGATCTGTATGTGTAAACATGAATACTATTAATTACAAGCATTAATTCAGCCTTGCAATAATCTGTGAGCTAGTTAAGTGACATGCAGTGATCCTTTTCCCCACACTGATACATAGACCCCTTTGGGGTGAAGTACAGATGCTGTTTGATGGCACACAATGGTAGAGCAACATCTCAGAACTGGAACTGAGGAAAGATACTGTATTCTGCAAAGGGAATTTTAGATAGAATGTAATCACCAGAGTTTCAATTTAGCCAGGACACCAAGATTAATTCTCTTTCACCAAATCCTCACTTATATATGCATGAGGGGGGAGGGTGTTGGCGCACACAAATATTGCTGGTGCAATAAAAGAGGCTGCTCAAATTTTGCCCCCAAGTTTCTTTACGATGAAAAGCGAGAGAACTTCCATGATTCTTGGTTGCAAAGATTATGGAAAAGAATTAAATGGCTAGCATGTTCCCAAAACTTCATGCTCAGCAATGCTGTAAAATACCTGTGAACTAGAAGAGCATTCTGACTCTTAACATGCAAATGACCACAATATACATCCCCCCTATGCTTCAGAATTCCTGTATCTGGAATCATCTCCCTTTATGTTGGAAACAGGAGTCATCCTATTGCTTACATTTATCCATCATCTTCCTTCTTAGCTTGTAAGCTGAGCTGTCTCAGATAAAAATTGTAGAAAACTGTTTTTCTGTCCAAAATTATTAGAGCTCCTGAAACATCCAGAGACACTAGCTGATGAGACAGAAGTCTGCAATTTTAAACCTCGACTGCATGCAGGAGATCACGGGAAGCTGTAAACAGAGAAAGTGTCTCCTTTTTTGGTAGCATATAATCAGTGTGATTAATTCCACTACAATCTGGGGAGGGCCTAGTGACATATTTATGTGCTTTTCGTGCCTGGGGAATCAGGGTGGATTCACAGTGCTCAGCGCAGAGCCTGAAAGCAGCCTTCACCTTGCAGAGAGGTGCTCCTTTTAACTCTCCAAAGCAATGCTCCGGGAAAGAGTGCAGCTTGACAAACACTAACAGTTCCGCTCTTGCACTTGGATCCCGGAGGGGGCAATCCAGAGAAAGAAGCCCGGGCTTTAGCTACTAAATTAGAGTGGGAATCTCAGCACTTGTCCTACAGTATCTGAGGATGTTGTCTGCCCCATCGATGAAGTGGTTGAAGTTGCATGCTTGGGGCTAGAATGGACCACCCTTGTGTGTGTTGGTGAGCGCTCATTCCCTTGTTGTCCCATTGAAGAGGATGGGCCAGATCTTCTGTTCCTCTAGCATAGGGACAGAGGGGTTTTAAGCCACCATTGCAACTTCCACATTCCTGAGCTTCTCTTGGCCCTTGTTTTAAGTCAGAGCTGCCTCATGGCCACCCTAACTTATATTCATGCTGTGGCCACGTCCCCTTCCTCCCCCAACACACCCTCTATGCTGGGGGCTGTGAGAGAGGCAGTGTAGAGCCATTCTGAGGTACCATGATCCCTAGAGGCCATCTCTGCTAGGTTTATTGCTGGTAGAGTGGCATGAAGAGGCTGGAGCAGAGCAGAGACTCTGGTCCAGTGGGACCACTTGTGGGAGCACGTGCTTGCCATGGCTAGGAAGGGCTGCACAAATCCAGCCCTTGTTGTGGTATCTGGCTCCTAAACCAAAGCCCAGGGTTTGTGAAGAATGGGGTATTGGGATGTTCAGTAGCAGAATGTCCAAGGAAGAGACATATGATAGAATAAGAAACAAACATTCTCAGACTGGGAGACATCAGGCAGGCACATTCCTATTTGCAGCCACCTCAACTTGCCATTCTGGGGGCTAAATTGGATGGAGGGTCACCTCCCTATCATCAGGCTGCTTGCCTTTAGTATATTGCGGTATGGGCTAACATGATAGTAGGGCCTCGCCCTTAGGTGATTAACTTGAATGTACTTTTAGGGAACTAAAACTAGGAACCAGCTCTGGATGCATTAGGGCTTGTCTACACAGGGACATTGAGGATAATTAATCCAAATTAACTAAAGATCTGAATTTGAAGTGGATTAGTTAAACTGCATTAAAAACCCTGTGTGAACACCCTCATTTAAAATTAAAGTCGCCTTAATTCAGTTTAGTTTAATTCACTTCCAAAGTGAATTATGCTAAATCGAATTAAGGCCACTTTCATTCTGAATAACTGCATCCACACCGGAATTCAATGCAGTTTAACAAATCCACCTCAAATTCACACTGTTAGTTCATTCAGATTTATTTTCCTGGATGTCCCTGTGTAGACATGACCTCAGTCTCTCCCTGAAGGGCAAAGAGAGGAAGTGATTTGCCATGTGAGGAGGTACTGTCTTATTCCCTTTCTAGAGTTTGCAAATTGACAAGGCCTGAGACATAGTTGCCATCAGTCATGTCACATACTGATTTATGGTGAGGTGTGGAAGGTCAGAGCTTTCAGAGCTCCTGTCTCACTCAGCCTTGGTCAGCACAAACACCCCAAGTGGGACATTGCATGGCTCAGTTATTAGAACAAGCTATTCAAGCAGAGGATGGTGAGGGACTTGGAGCGGGTGCATACGGCTCTCTAGTGGGCGCCTGGTGCCACGTTGATACCCGAAAGTGGGCTTCCCTCCTCACTGGTGCGTGAGGAATGCACACACTAACATGTTAGCAACAGCCAGTGCAGATACCCCAGCTCATTCCTTAATGCACCAGGATGAAACACAGCTACGGCATGGCCTGGGGGGGTTACACCAGACAAGACAACTCCTGATTACGCTAATCCTGTGGCAGTCCCGGTTTGGTACACAGAGGCTTCCCCTCCTCCTAATAGGCTGCTGTATCTCGTGCTTATCAGGCTGCTGCGTGGGGCTCTAGTGATGCTTCCTCTGAAGTAATACAGTTCCTACAGGCCAAGACCCAGGCCAGGCAAGAACAGTACAGTAAAGGCAGCCTGAACCACGTGACCTGGTGCAATGATCCTGTCAGTCCTCCCAAGCTGAGCACGGCTGGGCTGAGTTCAGTGCTTGGATGAGGAAAGCTGCAGGGCCTGGTGATGGCGATCCAGACCTAACCCTAGCATAAGCGGATGCAACACCTTTGAAGTCAATGGAGCAACTGCGGAGTTACACTGGCGTGAGAGCAGAGCCTAGCTACTTCCTCGAGGGGAACTGCACAGGAGTTCAGGTCTGGAAGAGAAGGAGAGCACACTACCCAACTGAAAGGGCAGCAGGTCTGTAGCTCAGCAGACTGTAGTCGCCTCACTGGGATGTGGGCGGGGCCAATCCTGACCTCAGTTATTGCAGACGGTGGAGCGAATCTGGATTCTCACCACTGTAATTGGTGATCTGCCCCCCCTTCCCATAGTCTGAGTTTGGGGTCCTCCAGGTGCTGCGTAAATAAGAGATATTGTTATGCTGGTGGCTGATTCCCCTCGCTTTGCGAGGCTGGCCTTTGCCTCACTCCCACTGATGTAGCATTTTCCTGCAATTCTTCTAACACCATGAGCTTGGGGCCTAGGGCTACAACAGCGGCAGCATGCTCTGGAGCTACTGCTTAGAAACTGGCACCTTACTTGCATCATGTGTCGAGACTATGAGTCTATGATCTGCCAGGCGCTGGGAGCCTGAGCAGCTGAGTCAGCTCTCAAACCTGTGCCTATGCAACTCAAACAAGCTCTCTTCCCCACGGGCTTTTGTCCACCGCTTCAGTGTCTGATTACCCCACACAGACATCAGGACCCTGCTCCCACCTTAAGATGCTGGCTCCCTGGACTTGTGGGCTACCATGATTTAGATAATTTATTATAGCACAGGTTCTGGGATTAGTGCCTGGGTTTTGCAGACCTTGATGGGCTTTGGAGATAAATATATTGCATTCAGCTTCCACCGACCGCGTGCTCATAGCCAGGTGATACTGGGACTGTGGTGGTCAGGAAGGTATGAGTGGAGATTGCCACTGTTCATTACCATCTGAGGGGGACCGCTAAGGATTTATTTACATGCTGGACTGGTGGGTGGGGTGGGGAGAAAAGGCACAACTCTACAGCAGAGGACCTTGTATTCACTAGGATAGAAACAGGCATGCAATCAGAGTGTTTGTTCGCCAGTCAGAAGCTGGTTAGTGATTCTGAATAATAACAAAACCTAGCTCTTACAGAGCCCTTCTGAAATTATGAATTCTTTGTATTACCATAACACCTGGGAGACGCAGGCATGACCAGGCCCCCATCACGCTAGGTGCTGTACAAACACAGAACAAAAAGATGGTCCCTGTCCCAGAGAGCTTCCAATCTAGGTACAAGATAAGAGGCAACAAGTGGAGAGACAGATGGGAAAGCACCAGGAAACAACGAGACAATACTGCTCTCTCAGCATGATGGGCAATGGACTCAGCACACCAGCCGCCTAACCATTGCTACATTTTTTTGTAGGCATCACAGCCAAGGAGAGTTTTAAGGAGGGATTTGAAGGAGGACAAAGAAGTAGCTTTTCAGCTATAGACCTCAAAGTGCTTAAGAGGCAGCAATTTCTCCCAAGGCTAGAGCTGGTAAAAAACAGGAACACTTTTTGCAAAAAAATGTAGAAATTTGAATTTTTTCAGCCAGCTCTTTAGCTGGTCAAAAACAGGGTGAATTTTTCCTGAAAAAAGTGACGTTTTTCTACCAACTCTACGCAAACATCTAGTGCCACACCAGGGAGCAATTCAAGGGGCAGACAAGCAGGGCAGAGTATTTGTGTGGGAAGGAAGGTGCTGCAGGGACTGGCACCTTTGAAAATTCCACTCTAAACTTACCAATGCAGAAGTCAATAGCTCTTCTTCAAAACAGAACTACACAATATACAATCCAAATCTAATGTGTAACAGTAAATGGAAAGGTTTCAGGGTAGCAGCCGTGTTAGTCTGTATCCGAAGAAGTGGGCTGTAGCCCACGAAAGCTTATGCTCTAATAAATTTGTTAGTCTCTAAGGTGCCACAAGTACTCCTGTTCTTTTTGAGTAAATGGAAAGGAAGGAAAGGACTCCTTAAAAATCATGACAGAACTCTCTGTCCCAACTAGGAAGGCAGTGATCTAGGAATGCGCCCCTGGGGACAGCCAGCAGCAACCTACATATTAGGGAGCACAGACTTCAGGTTGTAGCAGTGGAGAAGTTCTCTTCCTAATTTCAGCTTCCCAGTCGGCACAGTTAAAAATAGCTTGCATGAATTCTTTGGAAGGGGAGCACTCGTCTAAAGCAGAGGTCAGGAGGAGATGTGCATGTGATGTATGCTGCACACTGCCCATTGCCTCTGGAGTGCACTGCCCTGTATTTTAGTCCCCCTTTCTGGTGCTTTGGGGAGCTGGCATCCTACTATTGATCTAGAATCACTCTTTCCTGTATGGTGATGCTTTTTGCTGCTCTTGAGCCACCAGCATGGCTTGAGATTTAGCTAGCACTCCATTTGAGAGAGTAGAAAAGCTCTAATGCTGTAATAGTTCTTGTACAAGCGCAGGGATACAGCACCATTCCTCTCTTTTCTGGCTGACTCCCAGTAGAGCTGCTGCCCAATCCATTCCTCTGATTGCTACTAAAATCCTCTGAGGGTATCGGAGCTGAAGTTGAGCCCGATCACTAACAGGTGAGCCCATAAGCCAAGCCAATAAACCTGTCTTCTTGGACTGTTCTTGTGTTTTGCGCATCCACATTTCGTTGGACTGTAGATGAGATTAGAATGAGTAGAGCATACTGCAAATGCCAGAGACAGCCCGAGAGCCACTTACAACCTACAGGTGCTGAGTTGACCTTGTAGCCAGAAATAGTGGAATAACTCAGATGCCTGCCCCAACTATTTCACGTTCGGTAGGGAGAGTTATTCTGTGCATGGTACAGGAAGTACAGCCCCATTCAGCACAGCTCTTACCACTCAGTGTTTTGCCTTATCAGACTGATTCAGAGACCTCCATCAGGAATGACTAACTGAGCCCCTTTTCCCTGATCATTCCAAATATCACTGGTTCAAAAATGTGACATGAATTTTCACTAATTAACATGTTAATGAAAGGCAACTTGGCTTCTCTGATCAACCCTGTTTGTTCTATTGTTACAGTCTATTCTCGACGCACACCTACCCCGTTTGTTTCATCAGCTTGTTGTGTCCTGTCTCGTAAGCTCTCTGGGGCAGGACTGTCTTCTTACTAGTTTGTATGGTGCCTAGCACAATGGGGCCCTGGTCCTCTCTGGGATTCCTAAGTGCTACCGTAATACAAATAATAATATGAATGCCTGTATATTACATGCATTAATTTGACAGGTCAGATAACCCTACATATCATGCATGTAACATGTTTGTTGGCCTTTGGTTTTCAGAAAAGTTGGATGTGCAAAATGAAGATAGAATTGCACATCTAACTGAATGCACAATTGCTGCACTTGCAAGTCCAAACTCGATAACTGTATATACAAATGGCTGATTATGTTCATTTTGAGTGTGCAAGTACCTGATTTTGCATGTACAATCACTCTAACTTCACCTGCAAAGTGCAAATCTAACTCATAGACTCATAGATTTTAAGGTCAGAAGGGACCATTATGATCATCTAGTCTGACCTCCTGCACAAGGCAGGCCACAGAATCTCACCCACCCACTCCTGTAACAAACCCCTAACCTATGCCTGAGTTACTGAAGTCCTCAAATCGAGGTTTAAAGACCTCAAGGTGCAGAGAATCCTCCAGCAAGTGACCTGTGCCCCACGCTGCAGAAGAAGGCGAAAAACCTCCAGGGCCTCTGCCAATCTGCCCTGGAGGAAAATTCCTTTCCGACCCCAAATATGGCGATCAGCTGAACCCTGAGCATGTGGGCAAGACTCACCAGCCAGACACCCAGGAAAGAATTCTCTGTAGTAACTCAGATCCTACCCCATCTAACATCCCATCACAGACCATTGCGCATATTTACCTGCTAATAACCAAAGATCAATTCATTGCCAAAATTAGGCTATCCCATCATACGATCCCCTCCATAAACTTATCTCTTCTAAAAGTCTGGGTCTTGATGGCTGCTGTCCATTTAATCAATAAATGCCATATTTGGTACATTGCAGTAGTAGTGTATAGGGGCGGGAAAGAGATTGTATATTTCAAATATCAAGTCTATTGCATTTTGTCCTTCCCAGGACAATGGGAGCTACAGGAAGCGGCGTGGGCTGAGGGACGTGCTGGCCACTACTTCCTGCAGCCCCCATTGGCCAGGAGTGGCGAACTGTGGCCACTGGGAGCTGCGATCGGCCAAACCTGCAGACACGGCAGGTAAACAAACCGGCCCGGCCCGCCAGGGGCTTACCCTGAACAAGTGCGCCCCTAGTTTGGGAACCACTGGGCTAGATGGCAGCCTCACTATCCGCTCATCCTTTGCATATCAACCTTGTGTGTTTCATATCCATCCAATTTAGACTGTAAACTCCTTAGGGCAGGGTTTTTGCTGATAGTTGTTAATGCTCATGCACACCAAGGGTGCTGTGTAAGTAGTAAATACAATACAATCTAGCAACTACTTAATGCAGGAAATAGACTTACTGTTCTACAGCATGTCACTGTATTTTAAAAAAAGATAAAACGTAATAACCTTGAAATTACTTCGATTTCCAATATCATTTCTCAAACAACCCATTTGTGAGATGCACTGGGATTTTCACTCAGTGGTACCAGCACTCAGCTACTGAAGTGATTGGCACTGTGTAAATACCTATGCTAGCTAAACAGTACCTTCTCTCCTTCCTTCTGGCATAAAGGGTAATGCCCAGACCATCTTGTTTTGGAAAAAAAGCATTGTTTTTTTAGGGAATGCTTTAGGAGCAAGGAATTGTTGTCAAAGTTCACTGAAATTTAACACGCTCAGCGAGCATTAGTCTTTATGATTACCTGGCGAATTTTTAAAATACTGAAATGTTATCCTCAGCCCTAAATAGCTCAAAGCCATTTGTATCCTTCAGTGAATGATACTTCCTCACAGAACAGTTTAAGCGATATTAATCTTACAGCAGACGAGTCGGCAGCTATCTTCATCAAGGCGTCTACCAAAGGATCCCCATTCTGAGCAAGGGAAACTGGTTAGCTAAACATTCTAAGGTTTTCTAATTCTCAGTATTGCTTTCTTGCTGCTTCATTAATATACCATGTTCTTTAATGCCGCAGCTCGGGCAGCTATTGACCCAGATGAGGGGCCAACATGAGCAACTGTCTGGGAGTCAGCTGCCGTTCTCTTTCATATAGTAGGGTTACCATACGTCCGGATTTTCCCGGACATGTCCGGCTTTTTGGACTCCAAATCCCCGTCCGGGGGGAAATCCCAAAAAGCCGGACATGTCCGGGAAAATCGGACATCTGGCCGGGGGCTCGGGGGCCTGGCCGGCGGTGCCGGGCCGGGGGCTCGGCTGGCGGTGCTCGGGGGGGCCCGGGGCCGGGCGGCTCGGCCGGCGGCTCGGGTGCCGGGCCGGGGGCTCGGCCGGCGGTGCTCGGGGGGGGGCCCGGGGCCGGGCGGCTCGGCCGGCGGTGCTCGGGGGGGGGGCCCGGGGCCGGGCGGCTCGGCCGGCGGTGCTCGGGGGGGGGCCCGGGGCCGGGCGGCTCGGCCGGCGGGGCCGGGGGGGGGCCGGGGCCGGGCGGCTCAGCCGGCGGTGCTGGGGGGGCCCGGTGCCGGACCGGGCCGGGGGGCTCGGCCGGCGGCTCGGGTGCCGGGCCGGGTGCCGGCGGTGCTCGGGGGGGCCCGGTGCCGGGCCGGGCCGGGGGGCTCGGCCGGCGGCTCGTGTGCCGGGTGCCGGGCCGGGTGCCGGCGGTGCTCGGGGGGGCCGGGTGCCGGGCCGGGAGCTCGGCCGGCGGTGCCGGGCCGGGCCGGGGGCTCGGGGGACGGGCTGGGGACCTGCGGTGCCGGGGGTGGGCCGCGCCTCCTCCCCCCCCCACACACACACACACACACACCCTCACACACACACACCCACCCACACCCCCTCACACACACACACCCCCTTACCTGCTTCAGGCTTCCCGCGACTCAAATGTTCGCGGGAAGCAGGGGAGGGGGCGGAGACTTTGGGGAGGGGGCGGGGTTGGGGCGGGGCTGGGGCCCCTTTAAAGTGTCCTCCTTTTGGAGGCACTAAATATGGTAACCCTACATATAGAGATGCCGCTAATGCAGATTGCAGGCCCCAACATGCAATGCCCAGAGGCAGCTCAGGATGGAACGCTGCCTACAGGGACTTGCAGGCTCCATACACCACACATATCAGAGATAAAGCCGGCTGTATTAAACAACTACATGGGCCTTGTTTGCCCTGCAAGAGTGGAGGGCCTCAGAGATATCAGTGTAAGGAATGTAACAAATGCTTTAACTCTTACTGCTGTCATCTCCTGCTCCAGGAAGAACACAGAGCCCTGAACTAGAGTTTCAGCTGGTGAAAAGCTTTTCCATTCACCCTCCAACCTGGCTGGAAAGTATGTCATGACAAAGTCAGTGCAGTTCTCTGCAGACAGAAGGGTAGATTCAATCTCTCACTATTAGCTGCTGCACTTCCTTTCGCCCGATTTCTTGGCCTGCTCTCAGGCTTTTGTCTGCTGCTTTGCCTATTAGCATGAGTATATAACTTCTTCCAATCAGAGTGCACAGCCCAGCAACCCTATGATAACAAATCAGTCTGTGCAGCCCAGTGCCTGCGATCAGCCCCACAGTAATACGCCAAGGCACACTGCCCTCATGCTGTGAACAATCACTGCAAACGCTAGTGATTTAGATTGATAAATTATATAAAAAGATGCTCATCTCATGCTCTGGACACCCCTTTTATAATTATCTTTCACAGTAAGATCAAACTGGATGATGCATTCCACCGACAAATACATCAAAGACAATAAAGCAAACCCCCTTGACCGAAGTCACAGCAATCAAGCTCTTCCAATCTTCAGCCCACTCCCTCCCTGGGATGCATTTGGGCCTAACAGCATGCACCTTAGGTTGACAAATGTGGACTATTCCATACCAAGTGCACACACACGTGTGTGAAGGGGGGTGGAGGAAATCAATTCCAAAATCAAGGATCCCACATGGAGAACACCCTGCCCGCAGTCTCCTTTTGTTCATTTCAAGTGCAGTCTGACTCAGGGAGAAAGGTGGGGTCACAGGACTAAATATAGATTCCATGAATGATGAAGGGAGCAAATTTATCAGTGGTACCAAGATTAAATATGTTGCATTTATTAGTAAAGGTATGTTTTTCTCACTGACAGCCCTGCAAACTACTTGGGCTCAAGAGCTAATCAGGAATGGGTATTTTTGCCTGAGGAAAATGTTGATTTTTCATCAAAAACAAAACCCACATATTGCTCAGTTTTTGGCAACCATAAACCAAAAATATTTTTGGCCTAAAACTGTGAAAAACCAAAATATTTTCAGTATGGGTTTTTCTATTTTCCAACCAACAGAAAAAATAGGAATTCAAAAAGTTTCAGTGAAAAATGTTCCATTAAAGCAAAAGGGCAATTATTCATTGCAAATAAGCTTTGATACAAATTTTTCTACCAGCCCTTTTGGCCTCAAGGGTCAAAATTCACAGATTTTAAGTCCAGAAGGGACCATTATGATCGTCTAGTCCAACCTCCTGCATAACACAGACTGTGGAATTTCATGCAGTTCTGGGTTATCTCCCTCACAGTACCACGACCAGTCAGAAAGGTTGTGCAGTAAATATAGCCCCTCAGTGACACCTTGCCCCCCCCATTGTCTTTTGTGGGTTTTCCCAAGTGTCACTGATTGAAACTCAGTACACAATTCTGTTAACGATGCACATTAAAGACTAGAATCCAGCTCCCTGTCTTGTGTGTGGAGGCTCAGCAGGGCTAACTGAAATAAAAAAAGAAAAATCTCATGTTTGTCAGAAGCACAGTGGCTTTGGCTCTACATACACACACAGCAGTTCTGTTGATCAAGAAGCTGACATTTTTACAGTCACTTTTCAGAGCGAAGCTGCATTTGGATTTTCCTGTATTTTTCCCCTTGAGATGAGGGATCTGGAAAACTGACAGGGCTGTGTCCAAATGCCTTTGGAAGATGAAATCCTTCTCAGTTTAAAAATGTGCTAGGCCAAAAATATATCAACACCTGTGGCTTTGATTCTACAGAAGCAGCGGCTAGTCTGTGTTTTAGATGAAAACTCAGTTCTAGGGAAGATCTGAAAAGGGCAATTTGTAACAAGTGTCTTATTTACATGCATTTCTCTGGTGTTCATAACTATAGTATCTTCTCACACATCAAACATTAATACAACCCCTGTATTATCAGCCCCATTTTACACATGGGAAAACTGAGGCACACAGGAAGTATGCAGCAGACCGATCAGTAGAACCCAGTTCTCCTGACCCCCAATCCTGTACCCTAACCCCAAGACCATATGTCCTGCTCACAGCATAGGTGCATTGGAAAGAATGGTTAGGTTAACCCAAATTCTACCCTTTTATTCCCAGAATAACTATCTGTGAAAATAACCAAAGGGAATCTCACTTCTCTGCTAGGCTACCAAAGGAAAAGGAGAACAGGTGAGAGCAGCAAGGACTTTTTGTTATTCCATTTCCTTAGTACTAAAAAAGAAGTAGTGTCATTCCAGGATGACCTCTATGAGAACCCAGTTGGAGGAGAAGCCTCACTGAAATGATGAGCCTGCAGTAGACTACAAGGGATTCAGTGGAAATGGTTCTACAGGCCCTGGGCTACAATGGTGATTAAGGGAGGTAAGCTAAATGCCTTGGGGATCTAGTCCCTTTTAGAGAAGGATTTGTTCTAGCCACTAACTGTGCTACCCAACTGTTACTATTGAGAGGAGCAGGGGGAAATCTCATCTGTGTGGCATTGATGGGCCCAGTTGAAGAGCCCAGATAGAACAGAGAAGGGAAGGGATGGGAAGATACAACACAGGGTCTCCCTTTCAGAACACACCCACCCATGTCAAATGTCTGAAATCAGAGGAGCCTGGAGACCTCAGCTTCCCTCCCAGTCCACCCAGAACATTAAAGTTCTCCTATGAATATTTACTACTGCCACCAAGACCAATGAACCCCACACACTGGGTGTCAGGACCGTGCTCATTAGGCACCAGAGAGGCAAAGTCTGGGAGCCCTGGGATGAGCACTCAGAAACTGTTAACACAAAGGGAAAGAGCTTTAGCTGCACCAATGGCAAAATGTCACCCAGCCAAACTGCAAGGAACAAAATCCCCTTCAGCTACAGTCAGATGTGTAATGTTCACCCCCTGCCCACGTTAGAGAACCTGCATAAGGTCAGCTTAAGCTAGTGGTGTAGAATAGCAGCAAACACAACAGTAACCCCCCAGCAAACCTACTTTCTGCACAAACAGTACTAGTGCACCAGCTGAAGCTTATATGAGCCTGCAGAGTCCACAAACCAGGTGAATGTGATTTCCTTAAAGGGTCTGCTCGCCATTCACCAGGTTCCCTGCGGCATCATTTACCACACACACGGAAGGGAGTTAGTGTCATGCAGCCATCCTTCCTTCCAGCCCTGAATCAAAGGCATTCTACAGGCGAGATCATAGCTAGCTCAACTATCTGAGAGCAACTGGCACCTTCCAGAAACACTGCAGTCCCTTATGGCCAATGTGAAAGGCATTGAGATGCCTAAAGATACAGACAGGCATCTGGTGGGATTTACAACAGTGCCTAGGTGCCCAACTCCCATAAATTTCAATGGGAATTAGGCACCTAGGTGCTTTAGAAAATCCCACTGGGCACCTATCTACATCTATTGGTGCCTCAATACCTTTAAACTCTTCATCCTTATCAATGCAAGCGAGATTCAAAAAGGAGACTAGAAATCCATGATGGTCTCTCAGACCCTCCTTACAAAACCCATTCAAAAGAAAGAAGCAGACATTACTGTAACCTGACTAAAATATTCTGCCCTTCTTCAGAGCTGTACTGAAGAACCCTTCGGTAATGACTAGGAAACTGCACTCACAAACACTGCCGACTTCTAATCTCATCTTTGACACTGAATTCCTCTGACACCTGTGGGCTCAGTCTCCCCAGGGATACTGACGCTTCCTTCACAGTGAGGAGAGAGCAGTTGAAGTTTCTACAGTGCTTTGACACACACGGAGCATTTTATAAGGGCTCAGTATTGGTGTCTGGGAGCCGTACTGAAGAATACCAAAGTATTTCTTGTAATTTTTTCTTTAAGAAATACAACCTTCTTCTGATTTAACTTCCAGCATTTTTGTAGCGACAACTGCCCTGTGCCGTCTCTGCAAACACACGAATTGTTTCCCTGGGGTTCTTGGCTAGGTGGAGGGCCACACTCTTTGGTTAAAAAAAAAAAGAAAAGCCCAAACCAGCCCCTATAATTCAGGCTCATGAAGCTCAAGTGACCAGCTGAGTAGCTCCAGGACACGAACTGTGTGATAAGGGCCACTAGATTGCTGATCTGCCACTTTGGGGGAGTAGAATTGGGTAGGGAGCTCAACAGATCCTGTTGAAATATTCCTCCTTCTCTAGTAATCCCAAATGATGCAGCCAAACTTTAACTCACGATGGCCTTGCATATTCTTTTTCCAAGTAGATTTGAGGCAAACAGTGGCGCAAACTCTAGGAGAAATGTCACTTCAGGGCGGGGAGATAGAAAAGGTAGACGTGAGAGGAAGCACCCGAGAAAAGCAGGCCAGCAGCACGTACTGCCTAGCAATGCAGCCTGCGCTGTCCCGATGCCAGCAAGATTGACCTCAGCAGAGAGTGTGACATTCACATCCATTCAACAACACAACAGCCTGGAAAAACAGAGGCAGGAGCTTTCTGCAGCCATCACACACGAGAGGGAAGGACTGCACCCACCCCAGCCAACACGGCTAATGTCCCAGCGGCAGCAGAAAATTTCAGACCACACGGTCCATGTGTGTGTCTGTACCATCCCCCCCACTCCCCGAGAGCTAAGAACTACAGACCAATGTGTCTCAAGGCCAGGTCTGGCACAGGCAGTGACAGGACAGGCTTCCCCTGCACTGCTCCCCACCAAGTGCTCTTCATCCCTGGCCTGGAGGAACAACCTCTAAGGGTGAGAAAGGAGCGGAGTCTCCCTGGCCTATTCAGTGCTTGGCCTCTCTGCTGAGCTCTCTAAAGAAGGGACCAATTACTATAGATAGCTGTCAAGGAAGTGGTGGAAAATGTTTCTTCAATACACATCAGAGCTCATCAGATCACATTCATCTATGTCAAAACATGCAAGGTGGCCTGGCTACTCCACCCATGACCACCGCAGCCATTCTTGTTTCCCAGCTCTAGTGACCAAACCAATGAGCGGATTCCTCTAGGCGTTCCCGTGCTTGGCACCAGGCTCCATCCATGCTAGCAGGCTAATGGACTTTCCTCATGTTTTGCAGACAGACCCATTTTATGTGCATACATGAGTCAGCCTGGAAAGGAAGTTATGGTACGTGAGACTCTGAGGCAAGGAAAGCAAACAGGAGCGTGGAAGTGCTCTCTTTCTCCAAAATAGACACAGTGAACTACAATAACCCACTGCGGTGCAGGCAGTAGATTCTGTGAAAGCCCCTGAGGTCTCTCTTGTCAGTGATTCCCCAGCCAAAGGCTCCCTCAGGCCATATGTCATAGGAGGCTGGTGATGGGTCAATAAGCTGAATGTTATGGCTGTGGAATGGGGTTGCCAACCCTCCAGGACAATCCTGGAGTCTGCAGGAATGAAAGATTAATTTTTAATTAAAGAGTATGTCATGTGATGAAACCTCCAGGAATATGTCCAACCAAAATTGGCAGCTTGACTGTTGAAGCCCACATGTTCAGCAAGCCTCCCTGTTCTGCTTGTGCGCCCTCCTTTGTATGCGTAGCGCTTGAGTTTGCACCGGCAAACGGCACATATAGGATCATGTGTGCTAAGCAGCCCAGCTCATGGAGACAAACAGTGTCATGCACAGTGCAGGGCTGGAAAAGGAAGAGCATTCCTCATTCTGCTTCATGTGAGAGAAACAAACATTTCTGGGGCCAGTGCAGCTGTAGCATGCCTATAAAAAGCCACAAACCAATGCAGTAAGGCCCCTGACTTCAGCTGGTGCTAAAATAAAGGCAGGTGGTTTGGGGATATCTGACTTTATGATGAATTAACAGGCTTTATTTAGTGTCACACCCTTTTCAAATACATGGAATGTTAATGGTATGGGAGCTGCCTCATGGTACATTGACACTTCAAGCTGGAGGTGTAATTTCCAATGTGAGGAGACCTACCTAAAAATAAAGTGTAGCCGTGGAGCAAGACCAGTTAGCTGCCCTGAGTACATACCTAGAGCCTCAGACAGGATCGTCCTTGGGGCACCTAGCCTCTGTCACCCCTTGCGCTGTTGCTTGAGCACAACTAGCACAGGTATGTTTCCTCAAGCCGAAAACAACACCCCTAGCTCGACGCGTAGACATACACTCCCTCGGAAAAGAGAGCCTAAGCAGCTTCCCTTAACCACTGCATTCATGATCCCGGAGTCCTGGGGCATAGCACACAGGGTACAGGCGTGCGGGTCATGGGTACGTTCACATCTCCCTGCCCATATGTACAGTAACTCCCATGTGTTTGTGTCTGCTGAGCAGGTGAGATGTTCGTTCATTTGATTCCAGATCAAAGGACGCGTGGACAACCTGGCTGATTAGTGGAGGCTGAACATGCTGCTGCGTGTGGGATTTGAGTTTGGCTCCATGGTTCAGTCACTTACTCCCCCGCCCAGCATGAGCTTGGGGTGCCTTTTGCAGACTTGGAGTGACTCCCCCTCTTACTGCTTCATAGACTTCAAAGCCAGAAGCGACCATTATGATTAGCGAGTCCGGCCTCCCTACATAACACAGGCCAGAGAATTCCACCCAGTGATTCCTGCATCGAGCCCAATGATTTCTGGTTGAGCTAGATGGTATCTTTTAGAAAATGTAAAGCTTCAAGTGATGGATACTCAGGGAAGCTTTAATGGGCTCTAGAGGGGAGTGTGCATAACCCAACTTGGCAAGGAGAAGGGTTCTTCAACGGAGCAAACTAAAGGACCGGGAATGATCTCTCCCTCCTGCCTTCTTTGCTCATACTATGGAAACGGGCTGGAATGAGAGCGTGTGCTGTGATGTGACCTGTGTCTCCTCTCATGGGAGCAGCGGGGACCGGTGAGCACTGACTGCGGAACCGTAACTGGCAACAGAACTTTATTTCGGTCGACTCCTTTTTTTTTTTTTTTTAAGGGGTCTGATCACGTTACTACGTAAATGCTGTTCCCAAGTATTCTGCCTCCCTTGCACCCCTATCTGGGAGGAGTATTATATCAAATGTCCCATGTAGAACTCAGCACGGGATTCTGTGCTTAGTAAGCAGGCTCACTTTAGTTCCTCCATATTGTCTGCTTGTTACATGGATAGACCGCAATTCTATTCATTACACATCCACTATGTGGTACCCAAGCCGGGAGTGAGCATTAAAGGCCACAAAAATCAGAACAATGCAGAAGGGCCCAGAGCCTTGTCTAAACTTGGGGAAACCTCCCTAGTACTGATGGGCCAGAACTACACTCCAGCATTGCCAACTCTTGCAATTTTATTATTAGACTCACAAGGTTTGGTTTTTTTCTCAAAGCCTCAGCTCAGGCAGCTCTGTGAATACATAACTATGTGAATACTTAGCTGTCATCAATATAATCCTAAAAAAGTATGTTTCTACCCTTCATGGTTGTGGAGAAGAGCTTACACCATGACCGGATTGCACGCTGAACACCCACAAACCAGAAGGGAAAGAAAATGAACCCCAAATGTACTGTTATTAAAAATCTCTTTATTTTAAAGCCAAATTCACAATACTGAGGCCCAACTAGTAAATTTTGAATGCTTGGGGCTGGCAATACTGAACCTCCCAGATCCACACGCTCCCCAACTTTGGGGAAGTTTACATACAGATACAAACTTTGCAGTTAGCACCTGCCTATATCATAGACTGAACTGGAAGTCTATACTCCAGGACTAGGCGTCAGTTTGGCTCCAAACATCACAGGTGAGGTCCAGCTCTTTGAACATTATGTATGGAGTTACTTTGTGAAAGGCTGTGAGCCATTCCTTTTGCTGTTTGATTTCTCTAGTGGCTGGTGTAACCCTTTCAAATACCCCAGAACAGAATGGATGATGGCTCTTGAACGGTCAAAACTTTCTCAAGCCACATCCAAGTATTTTATTACTGGAACCATGAAGCTAAGGTCCACCTGAGTTGGCTCAAGTTTTATTAGCTAAGAGTCACAGGCCTTGGCTGTCAGCTGTTGCATTCTCCTGTAGCTCTGATAAACCATTGCTGTGCATTCCCTTATTTAGTCAGGGACTCTCTGCTGACTCCAGTGCTTTCAGTACGTCATTTACACCATACACGACGGTCCCCTAAGGAGACGCTCATTCCTGCCTAGGTAATGTAAGTTTGAAAGGCTGAGCACTTGGAGATATAAGTAACATTGCTTAAGAAAGTGAACAGGCAGAATAGTTCAGAAAACTGATATGAGAGTTTCAGTTCACATCTCAGCAAACAAGTGAAGGGAGAGCTCAGAAGTGCCCCACAGAACACAGACAGCAAGGCTATTTACAATTCAAAACCTTGGAGTAAACCATTTAACTGGCAAGAAGAGAATCTCACACACAATTTTAATTGAGGCCAGGCTTTGGGAAAGAAAATCCCAGAGTGTTTTCCGGTACCCGCAACTTCATCCCATTTCTGTTATGCTATTTATACACTGCCTGGCCTCTCCTTAAATTATTTCAGTGTATTCTTGAGAGTTTTTCCATTATGTATTAAAAGGACAATGTGGAAGCACTTTGAATCTATGTTATAAAGCCGTGGAAAGATGTATGGTCAAATAGTAGATACCCTACTGATTTTAGATGTTGTATAGCCCAAACATAAAGCTGTGCTAATTTTGATTTGTGTTGGTCTCCAGTAAAAAATCCTGGTGCTTAGATACCTCCATGTGAGGCACCTATAGATAAATCAGTAAAGTGTGGCAGTGATTTCTTCCTGCTGTCGCATATCTGGCTTTCCTGGTGATAATAAATACTATATGTCACATGACAGCTATATTCTGGAGGATATTTGTTAACACGATATACAACTTTCAAGGTGTTCAAAAGACAGGGCCAAAGCTACAATGTACACATTTACAGAACACATGGAAGTGTCCCTTTAAAAAACGCTGCTTTCATTCCAGTTGGCTAAGAAGTGCTAGGATTTCATTTGGCACAAATGCCAAATTGCAGAGACTTGATGGGGTCACGGAGAGCTGAGCGTGACCCAGAGCGAGAAGGGGTTGCTGAATTTTCATTGTAGATCTTGGCCCTTTTAAAAGCCTTCTTAGGCAAAGAAGGAAATTCACTCTCCTTAGCAACTGTAAGGACTGCTTTGTAGCTAATGACTTGAGGGGGTCTCAGACCCCCAGCAAACCAACCAAGCCGAATCACTCAAGTCTTATCCAGATCCAGGCTCCAGTCCTCAAAAAGCAGCCAGGCTCTGTGCCTCATCTTGGGTTTTTATTTTTAAGGAGATGAAAGCTGTCCCTCAGCTGCCTGTTTTCGAAGGGATCGCTTACCCTCTGCTTGACCAGTTAGCACATAGCCTGCATTCTAGCACAGATGCCGTCAGGTAACTGCACAGACACCAGCCTTCCTAATTGCACAACTCTCAGTAGCTCTGAGTTCTTTCTGCTGACCAGAAACCACAGGAGCTTCTCAGGGAAGCAGAATGCCAGCCTGACACATAAGCTCTGTCAGCAGCTGCTCGAGGTCTCATGTATTTGGGGCCTCTACTGCACAGACTCAACAAATCTTGGGCTGGCCTAAGGGGAGGGCAGATTTCCAATTGCAACCTAGCAGCCTGGAGAGCACCTTTCACTAGGGTCACCCCAAACTGAAATACTGGCCTTAGATGCATGTGTACCATAGTTATTTCTCTCGCCTTAGTACTATGCCCCATGCAGAGGATCTCGCTCTGCCAGTTCACGGGGGAACATACGCACAGAACAAAGAAGGGAAAATCAAAGGCCACTCTTTGAATGGGCAACATTCCCTGGCACTGTGAGTCCCACTTGAATGAAACATCCCAATACAGCTTCTTGCCATGTAGGCCCATGCCTTCTTAGTTTATATAACCTGGTCATTTGCCTCTACAAGAAATTTTCTTTTCACTCCCCCTAACATGATGCTTGTCCTGTAGCCAACAGTTCTACACTGGTAATTGATAAATAACTTCCCATGTGCTATCTCAAGACCCCATTTGTCATCTTTCCTTAGCCACATTACCCGCACTGCATTATACATTTTCACTTAACGAGCCCCCCAAACTAGGGTAACTGATGAATGAAGAGGGCCGGTTGGTGCACAGCAGTTAGTGAATTCATGCTGTGCCACACCACACCAAACATCTGGGTTGCAAGCCAGCATGACGGTCAATCTAGTTTGCACTTGACACTTGGCAACATCACAAACACATTAACTGGGCTTAACTGAGAGTCTCTGCTCATTAGACTGGCTGCTGTAGGTCTTGAACAAGATACACTGGCAAAGCTGTGTGGCAGATCCAGGACTGGAAAGGCAGGGAGGCAGCCAGGTGGGAAGGCAATGGCCTTACAAAGCTGCGAAAGGGAAGCCTGCAAACAGCCTGTCCACACTTAGCCAGTACATTCAGGGTTACACTAACATAACCTCTACAATTTTTTACTAAAATCATGAAAAGGAAAATCAAAATTTATGGGAATACTGCTGGATTTCTAATTTAGAAAGAACTATAATGGGACCTGTCAGGGCCAAAACAATACAGTTCTGGAAGGAAAACACACTCAACTGTGCCATATTCTGGCAGGAGATGCTCAGAAGCACATCTGAGAAAATCCACAGCCAGCAGGGGGCAGAAACTGCAACCCAGTTTCTGTTCCCTTTGAAACAGTGCACAAATGCTGCTACAGAGACATTTCACAGCAAGAGACATGGAAGAGGTGTGACCCAGGGGTAAAGTGGTCTATGACATGTTTGTCCCCTGATCTGTCAATGCTTGTTACATGTAGATTGTCATGCTCCAAATAAAGGTTTGGGTTTTGGTCAGAATGTGGAAGCACATTTGGGCATAGATTGTGGAGCATAGGTGTGGGTTTATCTTTCATCACACCTCTGCAGCTTGCCTGAGCCGCCAAAGCTGCAAAGAGCTGGGGTTTGGGCAGGTTCTAGCATTTTGGGTTTGTGTTTCGCTGGTTTTACCATGCCTCAAGGAACCTTTCATGGGGCCAAAAAAAAAAAAAAAAAAAAAAAGTGAGTACTGGTCTTCTCATGATATTTCCCTTTCTGAATGGTGGAAATGCCAAGAGGAGGCCAGAACTTGCTCCTTAAATGGCTCCCTGAGGTGTAAAAAGCCAGTGAAAAATCATGATCATGTACAAATATGCAGATGCTCAGATTTATTCACGTTCCTGCAGAATCTGACTGCTTGGCCCGAGTAACCAGACGCTAATGATTCCCACATAAAGATGAGCACTATCCTCTAAATAGAGGAGTCATGTAGCCTTCCCAGGCAGCTAAAGACATTTCCATAAGGACCAGAAGCCAAGATACTGTTCATCAATTGGAACCAGGGTTTTATGCTGTAAATTCTGCCCTGAGGTAAGGCCAAGCAGTTCCATTGACTTCAATGCACTTTTATATCATGATTCAAGTGGCTCATTCTGTATTTTGATCCCCTAGCTTCACTACCCTAGAATTTGTGCATTAAAGAAACTATTTTACCACTCTGAAGCCACCTTCCCATTTCTGCTAAATTCCAATGTCGCTTCCTTCATAGTCCACAAATTTCAGCCCTTAATTTGCAGAGCCGTATGTTCCACCTTCATAACATCAGCACATTTACCCAGGCTTCCCCCAGTTTGCCTCATTGGCAAATGCCCTGCTACACTCGCAGATGAGGGGGCTGCTGGTAGTTCCCTCCCTATACAGGCAAGAGGCCAACTCCCCTTTCATCACACACAGTTTTGTTGGCAGTGCAACTATCCTGATAGAGTCATGAGAACGTTCTTGTCCCAGGACATGCCAAGGTCTCCTGCTTCAGCAGGTGGTCACACTAGGCATTAGGATGGAGGATTTTGGCCAGAGTGTTATGGTCACTACTGGCTGGATAGGGAGGTTTCCCCAGGGACCAAGAGTCTCTGGGTAGCTCTGATTGGAGATGAGGGATTGGAAATTCTCTTAATACTGAAAACAATTCCTGTCTCTCGAATGGTTTCGGGATGAGCTCCAGGAGGGGATTGTCTAAGTCACCCAAACACCGCGTAAGGTCCCTGCATTGGTGTGGAGTCACTAGGGGGACACACAAAGGGAAAGGGAGTTGGGACAGGGCTGTAGCAAGAAGCCAGCACTAGCCCTGGCCCTGACAGGTTTCCAAGTGAGGGAGGATGGTCCAGTTGCTAGGGAGCTAGCCTAGAACTTGGCAGACCTGCATTCAAGTCCCTGCTCCCACAGACTTACTGGGTGTCTTTGGGCAAGTCACTTAGTCTCTCTGGGCCTCAGTTCCCCGCCTGTAAAATGGGGATCATAGAACTGCCCTGCCTCACAGGAGTGCTGTGAAGATAAACACATTAGGAATTATGAGGTGCTCAGATGATCTGGTGATGGGGGCCACATAGGCTATGTTTACACTGCACTTAAAAACTCACAGCTGGCCCTTGCTAGGTGACTGGGGCTTGGACTAAGGGGCTGTGTAATTGTCGTGTAGACATTTGGACTCCGGCTCTAGAACCCTGCGAGGTGGGAGGGTCCCAGGGCTCAGGTTGCAGTCTGAGCCCGCATTTCTGAACGTCTACATCAGTTAAACAGCCCCTTAGCCTGAGCCCCGCAAGCTTGAGTCAGCTGGCATAGGCCAGCCACGGGTATCTAACTGCAGTGCAGACATACCCATAAATACCTTAGCTAGATAGATAGCTCCACCTGCGAAAGTGTACAGACGCCCAGTGGCAAGACTGATGAGAGGAGAAACTCTATAGTTAGAAGAAAGTGAATGATTACCTAGCACTTTATAAATATTAGTCAACTAGTTCTCACGCCCTCAGAAAGGTATTAGACTCATTTTACAGGTGGGGAAACTGAGGCAGAGAGCAAGTGTCTTGCCCAAGGTCACAGAGAGAGTCAGTGGCAAGGGTAGAGCTCAAGAGTTTCTCCAGTCAATACTCCGAGCATTAGATTTTCTCTAGCCCTCAAAGCTGAGATTAAAGGAGGGGGAAGGGACACATTAACAAAAAAGACACTGTGAGTAGGGATGCTAGCCCCTAATGAAGCAAAGGCAGCAATTATGGCCCCAAAGGTAAAAATTCACTGAAACTGTGACTTGATTGTGAAGTGAGCAGAAGACAGCGCTCTGCTCCCCGCTTTCTTGAGTCACCACCCCCTCCTCGTCTGCACCCCCACATCCGGGCTGGATCGCCTGCAAGGCCAGTCCTCCCCTTGCAGCCGCTCGAACACAAATTTGCAAACAGAACTCACTGCAGGCAGGAGTCGGAAGCCTGGCTCCCTGAGCTAACTGTCACAAGGGCAAACCCAGGCACTGCAGGGGTGAGGCTGACACTGCCAGGTACAGACTAGTGCAGCACACGAACCTTGGCAGGTTCTGATTGTCGCTTTCAGTTTAGGAAAGGACACACATTTGGTTTTAGATCGGTGCCCAGCTGGAGAAGCAGGGAAGCATGCTCAGAGGCAATCTATCCACTGACTCACAATGTACGAGAGGGGAGGACTCATTAAGGAAAAGGGCTGTAATGCCTTATTTCCTCTGACTCAAAAGTTCCCTTAATAGGAAATGGTTTCCAAGCTGTGCTAGCGAGGATGCCGGCCCCTGTGAGAGCAATGGATGCATTCCAACCCCTGATGGAAAACACCACCGAGTCTCCTTTGGATTTGAAGTGTAAATCGTATCTACTAAAAAGGGCCTTATATAAACTGACCAGTGCTTGGGGAGCAGCTTTGCCGCTCTAACAGCATTATTTATGGCCTCGCTGCTCCTTGAATGTGCCTTTTCCAGTACGCTACAAAGCCACACAGGAACGAAGAGAGCACCAGGCCTGTCCAGATGATGTAACAGGGAGCACCTTGTGCCAAGACGAACATGGCCCAGTGCTGCTCGCGAGCTCAGACAGCAGCATGGATCTGTTACTCTGATCATCGCCGTCGCCGCAAGATACTCTTTCGAAACTTGCCGATATTTTTCTGACAGTCTCCGCACTAACCGAGCACGCTAAAAGCAGCCAAACTCAACATTCCCTCAGGAGCCTTGGTTCAAAACTTTGAGCTGAAATATTATTGGGCAAAGGATCTGCCTAGCTTCCAAGGGATGTTGATGGTTTTTAAACGGAGGCACCGTGCTGTATTTCACCAGGTATTCCTCGCACCTGCCTGGCAATGAGGCAAAGTAATCAAAAAAATAATCTCCTGAGAAGCTGAACAAAGTTAAAAGGGACAAGTCAAGAAAGAACCATGAGCCACCTCCAGGCCAAACTTCCATTGATTTCAATAGCCGTTTGCCTGGGTAAGGAGTGAGTACAAATCTAGTGCCAGATCCTGCCACCCACACTCGCACTGAGCAGTACATTACTCATGCCACTGAAATCAAACTGGTAACATACAAAGGAATGCTTGGGATTTTTAAATACATAAGGCCAAATCCTTTGGTCCTTATTCACGGCTAGATTCCATCACCATTACTCACACTGAAATCAATGGGACCCCGCCAAAGTAAGCTACTACTTAGCATAAGGGTGGCAGAACCTATCCCTCAGTAAAGACCTAAGCACCTGGCCGTGTATATTTTAATAAAATCCTCCTATTCTAGATTACCAATAACTCTTTTGATCATTAAAGCTGAACAAACTTTCAAAAATCTAAATGCCCTTTTTCACCACTGCTGCAGGTTCCCTTACACTTCACTCTACTTGTCAGGTGAAACTAGATGGGTCAATTCCATCTTCTGTTTATAGCCCATTTCACTTTGCAGCTCTTCTCTGCCTTTGGTAGCATGTTGTTATGTTTGGGTCTCTAACAGTACAGGAAGAAAGATCAATTAAAAAACCTCCAGTTATTTTAAATGTTTGCTATTCTCTGAGGTTTTGCAAGCCCCATCTTTTTTTTTTTTTAAATACCAACCTAAATTTATGGCCTGAGCTACTAGCCAGTGTTGCTTTAAGCAAAGAGTCAGAAGTATTTATTTACAACCTGCAGACGTATGACAAAATATTCTAAGTGCACAGGCAAAGCAGAGAGAACCTAGCCAAAGTATTTCATATTATTACTTTCCAGAGTATCTTAAACTAGTCTGAGCTGAGAGAGCAGTTTCCAAGCTGTCAGTAGTAGAGTTTAGCTGACTTCTGCTGCATGGCCCGTGAATCCTGGTAAATCATTCAAAAACCTGGGTGAATGTAAAGAGATCGCTGGAGCAGGTCCCTGCTCTCTGGAGTGATACATGGACGAGCAGTGGAACTCATTGCACCAGTCTGCCATCTCTCACTATTCAGTATGGTTCCCAACTCAGGGACCTGCCTCCTGAGTGGTGAAATCCAAGCAGAACCTGCCTTTAGCCCTTGATATTGTTTGGCTTGTTAAAATTAGGTTACAACAATAATCTTGTTCCCCCAAATCACTACATGCCCTGAACCCTTGTGGCACTGTGATAGGGGAAGGAGTGGAAACCAGGGTACAGCACACACTTCTCAGGAAATGCTGAGATGTTCTGTTTGTAGCCCAATGTGACGAAGTTGTGACTATGTGCCCAACAGATGGAAAGCCCTCATTAGAAGACCAACACCAGCTGCAGCAGCATTGTACATTATTGACCCCGAATCCTGCAGTGACTCTACTGTAAAATGGAATGTTTCTGTAGTGGTGGTTTTGTTGTTGGGTTTTTCTCTTCATAAAGAAGGGGTCACCCAATTGCCAAACGGTCCCTATGCAGAAGGCTGTCCTGATTTATTGTAGCCAAAACAGACTATTTTTCATTCTGCCCTAGTAATAAAAAAAAATCCACCTGCTCCAATGTGTTTCACTGGGGACTAAAGGCGCAGCCCTATGTTGTCATCTCCAAACATTTCTATAAATGCTTAAGAGTATTGGCATCTATTATGGCATCGAAGTTTGACACAGTGGACCAGATTCTCGTCTGGCATTGTCCCATTGGCTGTCAACAGAGCCATGCGAATTTACAGCGAAAGAGCTGGCCCAGCCACCCCATCCTTTTCTGTCCTGTTGAGGTTAGTGTTAGTGGCTCAGTAGCCTTCCCCCACCCGCTAGGTCCGGCCTCTGCTAGATTGCGGGAGGGGTGGGGGGAACAGAGAAATCTGAAAGGTTCACAGGACTTAAGTAATTGAGCTGCGAGATGCTCAGACCATAGCCAATCTTTCTTCCTCACCCCCTCCCCAAGTCTGTCCTATCAGCTGCAAGGGTTTTAAGTGATCAGTGCAAGCAGCTCTATGCAGCAGAGAGGAAGCATGGTTCAGTGGTTAGAGCATTAATCTAGGACCCTGGGGATATGGGTTCAAGTCCCTGCTCTACCACAGACTTTCCTGTGTGACCTTGGGCAAGTCTCTTAGTGTCTCCATCTGTGAAATGGGGATAACAGTGCTCCCCTAACGCACAGGAGTGCAGTGAAGATATCCAGATAGTGAGGTGCTAGATGCTACTGTTATGGGAGCCAAACAGACACCGAAGCTAGCTTGGCTGCATGCTCCAACATATCGCTCTGCTCTGTGAAAAGGAGGATTCCTACCTACTCTTCTATAAAACTGCAATAACAAACAAACATTACAAGCAGTAATGAAATCTGGTGCGTCTTTAGTGCCTTTGTCAGAGCCGGAGCTCCTACCTGGATACTGCAATCTCAGCCTTCTGCCGGGCGATAGCTGCGGCCCTCTGAGCCCCTTCCATGCTCCTGTCCACCTTCTGCCTGATCTTGGAGCTCTTCAGTGGTATCACCCGCTTCTTCATACCTTTGATCAGGACATTCTGCCGGTATTTGCCTTCCTCCTTCTTGCCATCTGGCAGGGTGGTGCAGCCGTAGCCGTGCCGCACGTTGTCCAGCCACTCGCCCTCGTACTTCAGGCCGCTCGACCTCTCGCTCACCCCAAAGCCTGAGCGCTTGTCATTCTTCCACTCGCCCATGTAGGACTCCGTGGTGGTGGCATCGATGTCAGACTCGAAGGGCGGGAACTCCTCCCCTTCCGCCCCTTCGCCCAAGCTGATGGTGGAGGTGGCATCACTGGCAGCAGAGCTGATACCGCTCTCGCTCTTGAGGAAGCTGACTCGGCTCTTCTGGCTGGCCAGGGAGGTTTTGGACTCCGATTTCTTTAGTCTCCCCAGCAGAGAGCCCCGTCTGAAGAGGCCCCCTTTCTTCGGCTTGCTGGCTCCAGCATCCGCATACAGACTGAGGGCAAAGCCTCCCCGAGTGATAGTGGGTGACATGAGGATGCTTTCTGGGCTGCCCGCCGGCGAGTCCTGCTGTGGCAAGGTGCCGTTGCTGTGCTCGCTACGGAGGGAAGACAGAGAGGTTCGGAGAGGGGAGCGGACCACAGACGCCATGCCGTATGGGACGCTCTGACGGACGCCGTATCCGTGGCGCATGCCATTGGTGAACTGGCCCTGGTACGTTCCTAAAGGCAAGAACAAGGAACTCGTTAAGCATGACACTTATTTTCCAAACCGATGCCTCGATACAAAGAACGTGCACAGCAAATCAAACCACCGCAAGACATAACAGTTGCCCTCGTGCCTGTGCACCAGCTGCTGCCCTCTGCTGGGAGGGAAAGGTCAGAGCTGCACAAGTGATTCACATTATTGTACTGCATATGGTGAAAATGACTAATGTTGTATACAGCGAACGCGCTCTCCCCAGGGACCAGCCACACATTGGGCTGCCCAGCAGAGGTGGGAAGTTAACTGAAGGTTGGGAAGAAGGATGATCTTGTGGCTGAGGCACTGGGGTCAGTTTTTGGCTCTTCCTGCGAGTCCTTGGGCAAGTCACTCAGCCTGAGTTCCTCATCTGAACAGTGGAGATAACGACACCCTCCTACTTCACAGGGGTGTTGAGAGGCTAAATACATTAAAAGATTGTGAGGTGCTCAGATACTAATATGGTTGGGCCCAAAGAAGCATCTAAATAGACCAAAACTGTCCTCGAAATGCTGGGGAGAGACTCTAGGAGACAACTCTAAAAGCGTCTGTCTTGGAGAGCAATTCCTGCAGCCCTTGAATACGCTGCCCTTCACTGTTCCCAGAACAAAGCCCATAACCTATTGTTACGATGGATAAAGCGACGAGTTTTAGGGATAGGTAGAAAAGAGAGGCAGCCACACCTCAGAAGCCCTCCAGCACTGACCCAAAGCTGGGATATTTGCAGGGTACCTCCTCCCTTCCCCTCACCCCTTTGAAGGATTTGCATTACACTACGCTTCCCTCTGGTTGAGGAGAGCTGAGGGTGACTCCCTCAGCATCCCCATGTGGAAGGGGACAGAATGGGGCTCATCAAGAATTACACCAAGGGCTCCCTTCCAGGGCCGGCTCCAGGGTTTTGGGCCATCGCGATCTGCAGCGGCAATTCGGCGGAAGGTCCTTCGCTCTGAGCGGGAGTGAGGGACCGTCTGCCGAATTGCCGCCGAATAGCTGGACCTGCCGCCCCAAGCACCTGCTTGCCAAGCTGGTGCCTGGAGCCAGCCCTGCTCCCTTCCCAGTCAGGAGTGAGCAGGCTGCCTCCCTAGCACGCCCAGCTTCTGCTGACCTGGGAGGCCCGTTTCCCCAAAGCAGCTCTCTGCTTGGCAGTGCTATGTGATTAGACGCCTGACCCAAAGCCTATTGAAATCAGACTCCCCTTAGTTTCAGTGGGCTTTGGATCAGGTTGCTAGGTGCTCTTACTAGACAACCAGGGAGGCCCTTACTTGTGGTCCCTTCATTTACAAAGCTCTGGATACATTCAACCCAAAATGATTCCGCTGGGGAGTTAAAATGTCCCTCCTGTAGCGGCCTCCCAGTCAGTTTTCCTCCAGCCATTTGAAAAGATGCCCTCAGATGTGCAGAGTTCAAAAGGCTGCCATGAGCCAGCCATTCAGAGCGGAAGTGACTTGGCAATTCATCAGCAGGCGGGTCTGCAGTGGCGGGAACACAGTGTGGATTGCAGCCGTCCCTCACTCATTACCTCAGTGTAGAGTCAAACTGCCCCTTAGATAAGCTACTGTCATTGAATCAGAGAAATGTAGGGCTGGAAGTGATCTCTTGAGGTCACTAGTTCAACCCCCCACACTGAGGCAGGGTATATACCTAGCCCCTCCCTGACAGATGTTTGTCTAACCTGTTCTTCAAAACCTATAGGGATGGGGATTCCACAGCCTCCCTAGGTATCCTGTTCCAGAGCTTACCTATCCTTCTAGTCAGAAAGTTCCTCGAATGTCAAACCTAAATCACCCTTGCAGCGAACTAAGCCAATGTACTTCTCGGGCTGCCCTTGGCAGATATGAAGAACCACTGATCACCATCCTCTTTGTAATGATCTTTTCCATATTTGAAGATGGTTATGTCCCCCCCTCAACGGTCTCTCTCTAGACTTTGGGGAAGTCTCTTCTGCTCCTGTGCCACAGTTCCCATCGCTGTAAAACAGAGACAATAATCCTGCCTTCTGTCCTGATGTGAGTGAAGCTTAATTTCCTAATGCCGAGCTCCACCCTCGGGAGGGCACTAGAGAAGGGCAGCATGGGCTACAGGGAAAACCTTTGCTTTTTGTGTTGGGGGCAGGAATATCATTGTGGAGCCTCAATACAGAGCGATCGGAAAGAAGCAGTTTCACTGCTGCGGCTGCTTTGGAGGTTTCCCAAGGGGGAGCCCGTTTCCTGCCCGGCCAATACCCCAGAATGCTAATTCTGCTCACACCAGAATCCCTCTCTCCCTGGATTTCCCTCACTCTGTTGATACGGTTGCCTCAGTAACTGGCAATCCACCAAAAACAAAAGCAGCATTCAGCTCTGCCTCCATTCGTCACTGAGAGTTCGGAATGGGTCATCCTTTTCCAAACCACAGTGCAGAACACGGTCCCCCGCACCATGCTGCCCTCGATCAGCAGATGAAAGGTGCTAGGGGAGTGCAGATGTTAAATACCATGCAATGCATGACCACTCGCTCCTCCTAAGGGCTCAGTTTCTCATGGAAAAATGGCCAGCTGTGTCGGGGACAGTTATCAGCATCTGTTCTAAATGGGCCGCTTTCCATGAAATTGGGACAAGATATAGTGTCAGGGATTTACTGGCAGGTAGCAGAGTACAGTCACCCTTAGAGAAGTAAACCCGATGCGGAGAAGGACACAGAAAGCATCCTCCCTGCCGTAGCATCAGTTACTGCATGATCCTCTGCAGAGGGTGCAACCACTGCTTAGCTAACTAGCGTCAGGTGAGGGTGGTGACAGCATGTGTGTCAATTCCATTCACTTTCCCTCCCTCCCCTCTCCAGCTCTCATCCAAAGGGAAAGATCAGCCTGGTTCCAAGAAATTAAATTCCACGATCTATTAGTCAACCCCAGGATAGTCCTGCCCAGGAGATGGTTTCTGATTCCTTCTTTGGCAATAATGGGAGTGAATATTTTACAGTCTCCCTGGCCAGTTCCGCCAAATAATCTTTACTCCCAAGCTGCCGGTTTCATTGAAATCCTCTTTGAGCCTGTCAGTAGGGTGTTAACTTACACACTCCAACAGGGAACAGAAGAGGTGCCCAGGTGCAGCAGCAGCACAAATCCCTCCCCGTGTACCTCTCTCCAGCTATCTACGTTCTCACATTGTACTCCTCAGCATAGTGCCTGAACACCTCAACCCTGAGCTAGGAGAACCACAAATTACAAATATGGGTGGGTTGGAGGTGAGGGTGTGGACAAAGTGTGTAAATTTTTTCCTAGATATTTTCCCCCTATTCTGGCCAGCTTTAGTGAAATCCACATTCAGAAATAGCTATCTGTCTGCACGCCCCCCAGCAACAGCTTTCCTCCAAGGAAATCACAATATTATTCCCTCTTCCTTCACCTTTAAAAAAAATCATTAAAAAAAAAAAGTGTATTTGATTGTCACAGTAACAGATCCCAGCCTCTGAAATCTCCCATTTGCTTTCCCCCAAAATCGGAGGCAATAGAACAAAAGTGCAGCAGTTTGGAGACCCCTGAAAATGTGAATCTTGTCCCTGATAGGGCAAAAGCCTTGAGTATTCTCATTAGAGTCAGAATCATAGAAATGTAGGGCTGGAAGTGATCTCTCGAGTCCACTAGTTAAGAGTCAGAAGCTTGGTGCTGGTAACCAGGGATTTAGAACTGGCAACAGCTAAAAAAACCTAAAAGTCTTCAAAGCGGTTTTGAAAAATGCTGCTTAATGGCATAATCTTCTTGGTATGAAAAATTGTCTAGAGTTGGAACAGTAGATTCCCCAGAGGTGAGTTGAGGCAGAAGGGAAAGGAACGGAGACCTGAGCTGGAAATCACATCTGAATAAAGGCACAGCCTTGATGCAGTCAGCCTGGCCTCTTTCCTCAGATCCACAGAGCTGGGATAATTCACATCCACTAGTATCAATGTGGAGCATCTCATTCCACAGCACAGAACAGGCATGCCTCTCTCCACTGCTCCCTTGAGAAATACAACTGTTCACAGGACCAAGGGTGGCCGCAGGAGAGGAGCAATGAAAGGAGACACACAGCTGTGTTCTGTCCAGCCTGGCTAAAAACACCCACTCATCACTGAGCTGGAGAGAAAGCAACGGCCCTCTCCTGCCAAGGCCCATCAGGATAAGCCCAGTGATGCAAAGCAGGGAAAGGAATGTACAGAGGCAAGTGGGAGTGGGTAAACAGAATCAGATTTTCTTTAGTTCTTCTTCATGGCTTGTATAAATTTGTGAACCGGAATAAGGGCACTGGCCAGAATGAGATCTGGTGCAGGCAGCTATTGAAGTCTCCACCAGCAGAGCTTCGCCAATGCATCTTAGCCCTGACATATGGTAACCCCTGCTACTCCAGTCCTGAGCCCCACACAGATCCACCCTGACCCTCAGCTACCCCAGGTACTGCAGCCCTGGGCCCCAAAATCTCAGCCAACATGCAGTGTATTTTGTGATGTGGAAAACCCTGTATTTAGGACTAGGATGGGCCACAGCCTCGCTTTCCCTTGTGACTGAAGTCAAAGCTGGAACACACAGATCTGCAGAGGTGAAAGGCCAAAATGTTAATTTGCAGAGTCACTCAATCGCCAAGAACGTCCCATTGGTATTAACTCCCCCGTTAGCAGGGCCAGGGCAGAGGGCTGATAGATGAAGTAACAGGGTGGATGGAGAGATGTGTAGATTGGAAAGAAAAACAACAAAAAGCCAAAAATGCCCCTTTATGTCATCATCAGTGGAAAGCTTTGCTGTTTTTTTAATGACAAGAAATCCTATAAAATGCCCGCCTCCACTCTTACACAAAAGATACCATACCTGGCTCTTAGTAACTCCTGGTAGGAGGCACATATGGGAGTCCGGCTGGTTGCTGTGTTTCTAGAGATTTCTGGGTCTGCTCCTAAATGGAGCTGACCCTTTCTATTTATATACGCACAAGATGGGAAGGATCAAGTTGCAGAGCGGATTAATCATGGTCTCTGGAGACCTCAGTCTCAATCACTCTGATTCACAAATGGATTGTGTGTGCCCTCCGCTTAGGTCAGATAATATATCACACCTTCCATAAGTAGCTGTGGTCAATTAGTACAGAGGCAGGATGATCCAGAGGTCATTGATGGGCTCAAAGACCAGGGCTGAAATTTGAGTGTCACATAGTGTATCTCACTTCATGAACCAGGGTCCATTCTTCAGGAGACACCACCCTCTTCCCTTTCCACACTGGGCATAAGGAAAGAAACCTCTCATTGTAGTTTTAAAGAGCTTACTTGCCAGCTTACTGGCAACAGCCAAAATAGTATCCCTAATTCTTACAGTCATAAAGTTTCATGCACAGATACCATGATGATAGACATGTTAGAAATACTTCGTGTGATGGACAGACAGATTAAATAGACACGCAAGTAAAACAAACTAATGAAAACTTAGTGCTTACTGTTAGAACAAGTCATCTGAGTGAGGATTGATTTAAAAACAGTGCATAACTAAAAAGCATCAATTTGGGGGCCAAATTCAGCCTTGGTAAAGCTCCGCTGGAAAGACAACATGGGCTAGAGGACAGGAAACTGGACCCTGAATAGGGTGACTGGGAGTCTGTTCCCACCTCTGCTACTGACTTGCTGCATGGCCCTGGGTGAATCACTTATCCTCAGTTAAAGGGTGATGCTTTCTTTGTAAAGCACTTTAAGATCTATGGAGGAACTGTACTATATAAGCCCTGTTATTGTTATTTTTGGGGTCAATGAAGTTACACTAGGGCTGAGTTTTGCCCAAACTTCCAAGTCCCTTAGCTGTCTCTGAGGACTGCAGCTCAGAAGCAGTAGGAAGCGTGAAGAATTCCATATACGTTTGCTATCTATTGTCTGCACTTGACAATACTCAGAACTAGCAGCAAAATCATGGTTACTCCCCTCAACGCCAGCTCTAGAGAAATCCTCCTCTAAGCTTCAGTCCCCTCTCAGCTTGATTACTGCTGCTAATTCCCTCTTTGATGGCTTCCACATGGCCCAGGTGCTCAGACTCCAGAATATGCACAGCCCTACTGCTGCTCACCATCTGGTACACACGAAGAAGCACAGCTATATTACTCCTCTCCTTGGTTCCCTTTCCAGGTTACCCATTCACTTCAGGGTCCAAAAAATTGCCCTCCCTGTTTTTAAAACTGCACAGACTCACCTTGGCCAACCCCATAGACCTTCTCTCTTTTCTTCTCCAGCCTCCTCCTCTCAGCGCATAATTTCACCACTGTTGGTGCAAGAACCTTCTTCTCTGCAGCTCTAATCAGCTGCAACAGCCTTTCTGTACCTCTTCACCTCACTGAGTCTTCCGCTCATTTCATAGCTCACCTGAAACTTGCCTCACCATTTCTTTTCACCTCTCCCACTGGTCTCATGACAACTGAATTTAATTATTTTCCCATGAGATGAATTTATACCAGTGCTTTCTCCCAGCTCCCCAGAAACAGTCATGCACTATTTAATACTGTTTTCAGGCCACAGCTTGAACAAAAGACATTTTAAAAAGTTATACAATCATTGTATTGCAAAACAGGGCTTGAAGACCAGATTTTTACATTAGCAGCTTCTTCTGTGTGGTTTAGTATGATCAAACAAACACCCAGAGCCCCTCCAGACACCCCCAACTCTTCCTTGCACAAAAACTGATGGGGTTTGGAAATAATGTCAGAGACAGCAGCTCAAGCAATCGTTCACTCAATACTGTAACATGCTTAGCTCATTCACACACACAGGGCATTCCCTATCCTAGATCACCTTCCCCTTTACCTATAAAGCACTATTCTCTTAAAGGACTCCAGTCTCACTCTTTGTCAACAGAACTATATCATGATGCTTTGAGTTAACCACATTTAAAAAAACCCAAACATTCATGTTCTTATATGTGTTATGGATACATTAGGTGGCATGGTTCCTAATGAGTCTGGGTTCTGCTTTAATGTTGAACCAGACCCAATGAATGTAAGTGACACTACTCCAGGGGAAATTCTGTGCCACTGTGCACACGCAGAATTCATGTCCCCCGCAGGTCTTTTCGCCCCCCCCCCCCCCCCGCACAGAAAATGGATTCTGCTGGGGAAGCACTGCAATTATACCTTTCATTCACCAAGGGCTGCTGTGGCACCAGAAGAGAGGGCAATTGGCTCAGGTCCAGAGCAGCCAGCCACGGAGAAGGAGGGGTCAGAGGCTGCATCCCTCAAAGTGCCCTGCCCATGGGCCCAGGTGAGGAGGCACAGATATGGGGGGAATGGACAGAATGGGGACACAGGGCTCCTGGGGAGTCACAGACTGGGGTTCAGAAGGGCTACTGGGGGGAGACTGGTGTGGGGACACAGGAGCTAATGGGGTGACAGCATTGACCCCAGGGCTGAATAGGAGTGGGAGTGCAGGACCACATGGGGACAGGAAGGAGGAGGTGGCTGAATGGGCATGCAGGGACACATGGGGACAGGGGGGAGGGAGGTGCAGGGACACATGGGAAGAGGGGGAGGAGGGGTAGCTGAGTGGGGAGGCAGGGACACACAGGGATGGGGGGAGTGCAGGGATACACAGGGAAGGGAGCAGATGTGCCTGACTGAGTGGGAGATGCGAGGGGGTCAGCCAGGCTCTGCATGGGAGAGGCTCCCCACCAACTCCCTTTGCCCCTCCCCCCCCCAAAAACCCTGTTCCACACTTCTCCCACCCACACCCAGCAACCCTCCAGGTTCACTCCCAGGCTCCTTCCCAGCAATTACTTGCCACTCCCTCAGCTCCTCCATTACTCCTGACTCCCCCCAAGCCTTTGAACTGCTTTTAAGGGGAAATCCATTTCTGTATTGTAGTGTACATGAATTATTACTCAAAGTTCTGTATTAATATGCCTAGTATGTTATTTATCAAAAAACATTTCCTGAATCTTTTCTGTTGTCTGTACTGTTACAGACATATTTGCTGACAGGTATTTTGAAATAAATGACCAAAATAATTGAAACTGGCATGATTACATTGTGTTTTGACAAATAAAATATGCAGAATTTTAAAATATTGTGCACAGAATTAATTTTTTGGCCCAGAACTCCCCTGGAGTAAAAGTGAGCACTATCGCCAATAGAGGGGTTTTTTACATGCAGGAGTAGGGAAGCGTTCAAGTGTTAAACTCCAAGTTTTGTGCCTGCCTAGATGCCCTTCTTTTGTAGTGCTAATGTGAGCTGTTGAATATCTTTTTAATATATGGAGATATACCTATCTCATAGAGCTGGAAGGGACCCTGAAAGGTCATTGAGTCCAGCCCTCTGCCTTCACTAGCAGGACCAAGTACTGATTTTGTCCTAGATCCCTAAGTGGCCCCCTCAAGGATTGAACTCATAACCCTGGGCTTAGCAGGCCAATGCTCAAACCACTGAGCTATCCCTCCCCACCAAGGTAGCTGTATTTCACTGGTGGATGAAGCAATCGCTGCGTATGGTTTAACGCAGTTTGACATCCTTCAGATTGAAAGGTGTTATATAAATGAAAGATAGTAGCTGGACAACAGCTGTATTAGTGTGTCATTACACTAAACATATATACACTTTACAAATGACCTAAAGATCCTCATGTCAATAGTTCAATTCATTACAAACACATAGTTTAGTCCCTGCTCTCTTTTATCACTGTATAGTAAACTGCATTGGATTATTTAACAAATCACATAGCCGGAAGATAGAAGAAGGATGAAGTTTAAAAAACTGGACAAATGAAATTGGTCACCTCTAATCTGCAGCTTTAACTGCAACTTCATGTGCCATAAGTGTAAGAAATTCATCACTTGCTTAAAGTTAGGCATGTGCTTACGTAACTTGCTGAATAAGGGCACATTAAAGCAAAGCCCTGGAAAGCCAATACTGTAGCTTGAACTCTCCTATTATTCTAAGGGGTTCTCACAACAATTTTTTTTTCTCACCAACAAAACTCTTGCTGGTGGCCACTCAGACAATTTTTCCTAAAATGCTTAATTAACTTTAGGAAAAACAAATAAATATGCACATATATGTGTCCCAATCATTGTAATTTATGTATGTTGGGGTTTTTGCAGACTCAATATTAAAAATAATGTACAGTTGTCTCTATTCTTTACTGGACCGAAACAGAATAGAAACTCAAATAAGGTGCTTTGCGTGTTTTGGTTTTTGGTTGAATATTTTTTTTTTTTAGACTTGCTAGCTAGTAAGTCTGCTACTGTGAAAAGCAATATTTGTAAATATCATTTTCACAGCAGACTTACTTAACCCCAGAAAGCTGGGTGACCAATTAAACCCTGCATGGGGAGTTGGCTAGGGCGGCTGGGATACCAGGGGTGATGTGGGGGCTTGAGGTGGCAGTGGGAGTCGGGGCAATGGAGGGCAGGGGTGAGCCCGGAACCTGGGGTCCCGCTACATGGCTGGAGACTGGAAGAGGCAGGAAGGGCTGGGGTGACGTGCGGGGGGTGAGCCTGGGACCGGATCTCCGGGGCCGGAACCCAAAGCCCTGTGGCAGGGGGCCAGAGCCTTATGCCACACGGCCAGCAACTGCCACCCACCACGCCAGGGCTGAAGCCCAAGCAGCACCGCCCCTGGGAAGATGGAGAACTCACACTGGTCACCTGATCCTACAGTGGTTGTGCCTTCAGAAGGGGGCATGGACCAGCACCTGCTGGTGACACTGGGAGAGGGATTGCTGCTTTGCCCCTCCCCGAATCAGCACCCACGAGGCTGTGACCGCAAGAAAAGCCCTTTGTGGCCGCAGTTGAGAAACGCTGTAAATGTGATAAGCCTTTTTATTATGAAGAGATACATTTCTCAAATGATTTTTCTTCATAAATAATTGGCATTGTGGGTCCTGAATAATAATAATGAAGTGCAATCCTCAGGAATATATCCGCGAGTACTCCCCTCCCCCACAAATCACCCTCTTGACTAGCCATACAAAACATGGCAGCACGCACTGTTCCACTATTGAAGAGTTGCAGAATTACTTGCACAGGATTCCTGTGATGTTGCATTATGATTGTTCATCAGTTTCAGAAGCTTCCCACCTCATCTAATTAATTTTTTTCTTTACCGTTCAGAGCATTTGCAAAATGTCTGACGAATACTTGTATACTGAGTGCCTCTGTGCGTGAACACGGGCTGAGATTTTCAAGGTCTAGGGGATTTATACTAGTGGGAGATAGGTGACTAAATTCTCTAGACAGCTTTGATAAACATTCGGGTTGAGTTTTAGTCATACACATGTTCAGTGCATTCATGCAATTTGGTATTTAATAAATAGACACAGAACATCAAAATGCTGTAGATGATACAGTGATGTATAAGGCGAAAACATTCACAACTCTTTTCCCAATGAGAATTAATTCTTATTACTTTATAGATTGCTGTAGTCCTGGGCCCATAATTCCTCAGAGGTCTCATAATATAATCCAGTCTTTCACTAGCCTCACGCTATAGAAAATAAAGTTTGGAGAAAAAAAAATCTATAATCAAGACATTTGAGGAAGTTTTTCACATAGAAAGCATAGTCATCCAGAAGCTTTACAATTATTTGAGGTCTGTCTCATTTTTCTGGTGTATGGAAAAGGGAATGTGTGTAGATTACTGAGTGTTGCAATTTTCCAAGGGGCAGCCAGACTATAGAAATTAGGGCCTAAATGCGAGTAGATTAAAAAGATGTCACACACAAAGCTCGCTCACACACAGAAGTATATGAAAATATATAGTAGAGGTAGAATGTTCTAGTAAAGTGCCTTGATTTCTCCTCCCCAGCTTTTGCTACTGGTGATCTGACTTGAACTCCCTCTCTCCTGGGATGATTTACAGTCTCTGGATTTACAGGTCAAATATCACGTTGCTCACTGACCTGACCCCAACTGGCCCCTCCAGTGTCACCCTTACCTCCATCTGCGTAAGTCTCAGTGCCATAACCGTCCTGCAGCCCGTTATTCCAGGTGCCTTCGTACTTTGCTCCACTGCTCATGCTCTGCCTTGTCCCATAGCGTCCCTTAAAGCCATGGGTCCATTCGCCTTTGTAAAGCCACCGTCCTTTAGTCTCGATCCCCAAACCGTGCCTCTTGCCTTGCGACCAGTAGCCTTCATAGGTGTTGCCACTGGGCCACGTGTATATGCCCACCACTTCAAAACCATAGTTCCACGAACCCGAGTACTCCCCTTGGCCCTTGGGACCAGTGCAGATGCCATGGCCATGGGCTTTCCCCCCTTCCCAGCCCCCACAATATGCTCCTCCATCATCAAAATCAAACCTTCCTCCACTCATGGTGCCATCGAAACTCAGCAAGCCGGAATCTCCACTTTGCTCCTTTCTTCCTTCCTCTTTCTTTCCCTCTTTCCTTCCTACTTAGCTGGACTGTTTTTCATAAGCGAAAATTTGGGGAGTTTAAAATGTTGCCACATTTCCAAATTAAACATGCTCAAAGCAAGGTGCTGCGCCAAGGGGATGATTGCCTTGTGCTGCCCAGCCAGAGGATAGAGGGGAGGGAGGGATTTGGGAAGGGATCCTGTCTTGGAGAAGGATCTGGTGAGGACACTGCAAACACTGTGAACGCCACAGGGACCTTTCTGCAACCCAGCACCCACCTGCCACCTAGGGGACTGGACAATCAAGCATGGACCATGCTGTGGGACTGGGGCAGACTAGCGGGAGAGGGATAAAACTCTCAGTTGCAAGATCTGACTTGTATCTCTGCAGGCTTCGCGTTTCCCGGACAGTGCATTGGGGAAGCGTCCGGCCCCTTTAAGAGGCTCTTCAGGAAAGGGCGGGGGGGTCCCCCTTTCCTGATCATACCCGCCCAGGCTGCTATGCCCCACGGCTCCTGCTGCTGCTCCGGCTGCCTGCAGAGTCCCTCCCTCCTCAGAGTCCCATTGTGTGTGTGTCTGTCTCTCCTTCGCAGCCCCTTCCCCCTTCCCTCTCTCCTCCTCCTGCCGTAGAAAGGTCAGCGCTGCCCTAACAAGGCCATCGGATCCCAGGAGCTGCTCCCAAAATAAACCCCCACAGGCCCAGCCCCTGCTCCAGGGCCCTTTTATGAAGGAAGAAAGAGACACCCCCCCACCCCCTTGGGCAGGAATCCAGAAAAAGAAGAGGGGAGGGGAGAAGCTGGGAAAGTAAGTAAGTGCCTGCTTAAAAATAGACCCTGGGAAGTAGCTTGGGGAGGTGCGTGTGAGAGGGGGGAGAGCTTCAGCTAGTTACTTTGGCATTTTTCCTCCATTGCACAGAGATCTGCTCAGTGGCTGGGGCATGTTTCCTGATTTGGGGCAGGGAGGAACTGGAGGATGTAGGGGGCAGGACGTGGACAGATGACTACAGGTTTGCTCTCAGAACACAGTCATCCCACAATGGCTAGGACTGGGGGGCAGTGGGGGGGGGAGAGCAAAGGGCCACCACGTCCCCCAAAAAGTCAGTTCTGAGGTCCCAGCTGCTGCTGTCCTGCTTCCATCCTTATGGGGCACAGAAACACCACAGTCAAGGCAAAAAGCTCATATAAAGCTAGTGTTTGAGGCAGCGCTGTCCCCCCAACATGTGTCTGCAAACTGCTCCCACGCCTTCCCCGCTCACTGAAGCAAAAGGATAACAGCTTTCTAAATATCCCCTCCCCTCCCTTTTCCAGCACAGTTGAAGAGCAAGAACTAGACTCAGACCAGTCCCACAATTCTCAGGATAGGAGGCAGCCTTACAAGACCTCTGGCTGCCTCTCCTGCTAAGCTGGACACCATAGGACCTTTACCATCTGCAGGGAAGTGGCTCAGGTTTCCTTTACCTGCCAATTTCACCCATCCACTCAGTCTTTGCTCCCCAGTAACACCATTCCTTCCACCAAAGTTTGACATAGTTACGTGAATGGGGCAGAGGCCACATTGAACGGGCAGTTGTGTTCAGGTGACAAAAACTTTGGGGAATGAGATGAAGTATGCTGCATGAAGCACTAAAATTTTAAATTAAAGCCCATTTATTCACTCACAGGCAGTACTGGGGAGAGGGGGGCAAGAGGAAGACAAGAATATACACATTAAAGTGAAACCCCAAGAAAGGTTTTGAGTTACAAACATTATTTGAAATTATGCTCATCTCCATCACTCATGCCAAGGGGTGTCAGTTGCCCTGCTGACAATGCAGTGTCTTGTCACCAATAGTACAGGTGTAATTGAGCACTGCACTTTCCCATTTTCATGCTGTGATGCGTAGTACGAGCCAGGGTTCTCTTAAGCCTGGTCTGCATTGAAAAAAAATCTAGTTTATTCAAGCCACTAGTGTAGATGTGTTTAAACCATTTTGCTTGTATCTGTAATTTACAGAATTAAACTAAACAGATTTAAGTAAGGTTTAAAAGCAGTTGAGGTGGATCTAGACTGGGAGGGTTTGCACATTTTTACATCAATTTTAAATCTCTTTAGCTAGTCAGTGCATGTTTTCAAATATAGACAAGCTCTCAATGAACAAGCAACTGTAAATGCATGCGAAGCATCTACTGAAATTAAGTTTGCACAGAAGACGCATTTGTCTCCAAAGAGAGGTTGCTGGCTGCCCCAATGTTCCCTACCTACTTCAGATGGGCCATAGACCTACTTTTAAAAAAATAAATAAATCACATGTCTGGAGGTGTTTAGCACATAACTCCCATCTTTAAATACAAGACTGGTGAGTACACAGGAACGAGAGGGGGAAGTTATCGCAGCATGTCACACTGATCCAAATCTTTCCCTCCTTCAACCTGTCCCATACTCCAAGGAGATGCTTAGCAAGGCTATAAAAGGATGATGTGCTATTTAGTGACCACCATATTACTAGGAGCAGGAAACAATGGCAGCTATGGAGCCAACTTGTGATACTGCTGGCACATTATGCACCCCTACTAAGAGGTAAAGTATCGCGGTAGGAACTCCAGAGTTCTAAGCCCAACTCTACCCTGATTTGTTGTATGGGTCCAGGCACGCTGCAACATCTTGTCTCATCTGTAAAATTAAGACAACCCATTGCATGGTTGTACAGCTTTACAACTGATGCTATCTTTATGGGCTTCAGTTTTTAGAACTGCAAAAGTACATGTAACATGGTGCCTAAATGCAGCTCCACATGCAAATACACCTAGCCATTTGCACATGCACGCACAACAAAGTTAAGCACAACAGTCACTTAGGCTAACCTTGTTCTAGAAGAAAAAACACACCACCAGCTTTAAAGCACACTTTTGGCCAAGGATCTTCCCTTACCCAGCCATTCAGGTTCTTAGAGACGTCATTCAAACAAGGGAACTAATGACAAAATTCTATTCTACATAGTTTCTTATATTGCACTTATCACCATAGTATCTAAGCATCATATCTGAGGCTCAGAAATGCCAGGTGCAGAACTGTCAACCCCAAGCATTCAAACATCATGAATTAGACCTCAAGTTATAAGACTGGCTTAAAAATAAGATTCTAAAATAGTAAGTGTTGGGTTCTTTCACTATCTTCTGGTTTGAGCCTTTAGGGTACAGACAGGTCACATTTTCAACTCACTCTGCTCAGAGGGGTAGTTTTTTTTTTGTTTTTTTTTTTTAAATGAGAACTGAGATTCTCATGTAGCCATTTTACTCCAGGTGCTGGGACTTTAAAAGCAGCAAAATATTGCAAGACTTGTGATAAAATTGAAGAGTTATTAACACTGAAGTGTCTTCAAGTACATCTCATGCTGTTCTAGAAGAGCAGAGTTTATTATTCCTATCTGGTTTACCACCAATGATGTTAATGCCTTAAAACAGGGCAAGTTCAAGACCATGAAAGTTATTTACATTACAAACTGCAACACTATTCCACAACAAAACTGTAATCAAAATTATATTCAAATATGCATTTTAAGCACCACTTGGCTGTAGGACTCCTCAATGACTGAACTGATGCACTACTTAGAAAGTTTAGGGTAAGTATCAGCCAGTGGGTCTATATTGTCATGGACATGGAGTCAAGGTGACATCTAGTGGCCAGACATGGATTACCAACTTGTTTAGATGCTTTTCCTTCCCTAACTATAACAGTTCATACCCAACTACTGTACAGTTTTCCTTTAGGGTCCCTACTAGATATTGCTTTGTGCTGCAGGATTCACTCATCAAATTCAGGACAAAGTAATTGACTGTACCAGCTCCAACACACTGCACTTCATGTACTGCAGAACAGGGCAATCAAAATATTACCCCTAAGTCTATGGGACTCCAATGAGAAAACAAAATAGTGGAATGGTAATTGGGCTCTCCTCCCTATAAAAGGTATTACTCCCATTCCCCAGATGTAATACCTACAGTATGAATTAGAAGATGAGCAATGCAATGAGCTGGTACTGGCATATTTTATATATATATAGGAAAAAACCAAAAGAATGAGCAATTGGGGGAGAAAATGAAATTTTGGAGTTTACAATTCTAGTTCTATTCCTGCAGCAGACCACCACATACAAGGAAATGGAGCTACATCACATTCAAATACATGTGACAAATCTTATTACGTTATCTGAATGCAGGGAAATTGAAGGGGAAAATGGACCCAGAACAGCCTGCCTATTTAGGACTTCTGACATTAAAAAATGCTAATTAGTTTGGGATCATCGAATCGGTCTTAATAGTGAGGCCACTTCACTAGGATAGATTATAACACTGATAGACAATGATCATCCTAGGTCATTAAGCCATATCAAGCTGCAGATAATGGGGCAGGGATGACATTCTTAATAACCAGAGGTGCCAATGGAATTTAGCAAGGAAGTGTTTCTCCTAAATTCTTCTGGTCTCTCACACAGGGCACAGAACTACAAAAGTATCAGCAATTGATAACACTGGTTCATGCCCTCCCCCCAAGGGTCGCTTCAGTACCTGGCAGTATACTCCCTTGCACCTCTCCACTGCTAAACCTAGAACAGGAGACAGCTGTTGGTGCTGCTTTGATGTGATCACATGCAGATTTGAGCTGCAGGTGCTCTTCTGTGCAGGGAAATATGCACTACAGGCAGTGGAGAACTGTACATGTATCCATCAGCACTCTGCCTCACGACAAGACAAGGATCACACTACCAATATTTTTATGTTTTAGTAAATGGATTGCCAGAAGGGAGGGAAAGGAGAACACATGGATGCAGTAGGAAGGCCCAAGATGTCCCGGCTTGGCAATTGACCAAGTGTTAGTTGAAGCCTGCAGGTCTGTTATGTCTCAATTATGTCAAAAATGTGTCTCAAGGGGCTGGTCTACACTGCCACTTAAAATCGATGTAAGTGACATCACTCAGGGATGTGTAAAAAAAATCCCACTGAGTTACATAGCTTACATTGACCTAACGTGGTGTCTACACTGCACTACTTTGGTGGGAGATGCTCTCCCGCCGACTTATCTTCCGCCTCTCGGAAAGGGGAAGTACTGAAACGGGAGAGCGCTCTGCCATTGACTTATTGTGTCTTTACCAGACCTGCTAAATCGATGCCGCTGGATCAATCACAGCAGCGCCTACCTAGCATACCAGTGTAGACAAGCCCTCAGAAAAGAGCAATTGCAGGGAGGACAAGTTTGGGTATTTTTGTCTAACAATAATCAGGATTACAGTGGGGAAGGATGTGCAGACAAAAGCACACTGAAGAAGTTGGCAAATGCTATTTTTGGTCTTTTGGTGCACTTTTTAAAAAACAAACTGCAAAGGAGTCAACTCACCTCATCAATTGCTTTTCCTTTAGCTATTAAATGAGGAACAATTACATTCAAGACCCAAAGCCATCTACTTCTGCTGCAGCAGACAAAGGTAGAAGCCCTGATTACCTGAATTATTTCTCTGATTAGGAAGCCTAATGTGATAATACCTCTTGCAATGTGTTAATACTAGCACCTGATACTATACTAACTTGGAGAATAGGAGAGCTGTGAAGAAAAGAAAAGGGAAGAAAAGGTCAGAGAGTATGAAGAGAAAGTTTATCCTGCTAGAAACAAAACTGCTCTTTAATCATAAAAAACAAACATTGCACCCCCCCAGAAAAGCAAAAATTCAGGCACCTGGAAAGAATTAGAGCAATGGAAATAAAGTTTAAGGAAAAAATGGGGCATGACCCCCACTTTTAAAGTGTTCCCATAATTTGGTGCTATACAGCCCCACTTGACAAGTTTCCAAAGCTAACCCTGAATCCATAACTGCCTGCATATGAGTTGCAATCAAACATCAAAATGGTACCTCAGATGAGCTAAGATGCAGCACCAGGCTTCCCAAATAAAGAGGTCTGATCCCATATAGTGCTTTCTATGGACCAGTCTGTGCAATAACCCAGAACTGCAGGGTTGTTTTTTTTTTTTTTAAATAAGACCTTTAATCAATGCAGAATTTCCCAAGTTCTCTTTTCCATAAGCAGATATGGGAAGAGACAGTTCTTTAACCAAACCAACCACCATTCTAGGGTTAGAGCTGTCACGTTTCTAAATTAAGGTGTTTTGTCTGGTTTAAATAACAAAAGTTAGCTGAGATGCAATGAAGTGTTTTTATTGCAAGCATGGTAAGCAGGGAGTGGATTGCTTCTCATGTGGAGCGTGACTGAGGGCAGATTTCAATCAAACCCTTTCTCTAAAGCCCATTGATGTCAGGTGTACATCATTTCTGCCATGTGAGACATTTTCTTGGGAATATATAAGTAATATTCCATGTATCCTGAAAGGTCTTCAATAGTCACATCATCCACATAGGCCCTTGCTTGCTCAGAGCAAGATCGTGGAGAGCTTGAGGGAGTTCTTGATGGCAAAGGCTGGGAGTGGTCCTCAACAACTGTTCTTTCCGGTGACAATGGGATGGTGTTCTGCAAGCCGGAGAATTTGTACACTTCCATGTCTTGCCACTGCTTACACTGACAGGCCTTGTCCATGCATGCACATGGCTTACTCTTGTTTTGTTTGGACACTGACTGGAAGTCAGAAAGATCTGTGGTCTTTAGACTTGCTTTGGACATCAGAGAAACAGCAACAGAAGAGTTCTCCTGTTTGTTCTCTTGCACTGGCTCTGCAACAGAAGCCCCCGAATGCTCAGCACCAACTCCCTTGTGGCCAGCACCATCAAGAACAGGACTGGATTGTTCATTTGCACAGAATTCCTTTGGGATTGGCACCCCTAGCCCGGTGCTGTTGTCCGGAGTGTCAATCTGGCTCTTGTGTACCAGATGGCTGCACACAGAAGGTGTTTTTGAACTGCAGTGGATAAACTTAGGAGGATGAAGGATTGGAGACTTAGAACGCCTCCGACGCTGGGTTCTCACTGCCCCTCTTGAAGGTTTCCTCATAGACCTAGCAGTAGAAGATACACAAGTGAGTGTTTACTCTATAATCAGGAGCAAGTACTATTTTCTTTCTGTGAATCAGAGTAGGAAAATTATTTAAAAAGCAAACTCCTCCTCTGTACAGTAGAGCCTCCGAATTACGAGCTTCTCAGGAATGGAAGTTGTTTGTAACTCTAAAATGTTCGTAATTCTGAACAAAACATTATGGTTGTTCTTTCAGAAGTTTACAACTGAACATTGACTTAATACATCTTTTAAACTTTACTATGCAGAAGAAAAATACTGCTTTTAACCATCTTAATTTAAATGAAACACAGTTTCCTTACCTTGTCAAAGCTTTTTTTAAACTTTCCTTTTTTTTTTTAGTAGTTTATGTTTAATACACTACTGTACTGTATTTGCAACAACAACAAGGAGTCCGATGGCACCTTAAAGACTAACAGATTTATTTGGGCATAAGCTTTTGTGGATAAAAAACCCCACTTCTTCAGATGCATGTACTATATTTGCTTTTTTTTTTTTGGTCTCTGCTGCTGCCTGATCGTGTACTTCTAGTTCCAAATGAGGTGTGTGGTTGCCCCGTCAGTCCATAACTCTGATGTTCTACTGTATTTATATTACATTTTAATGAGTGTCAGTAGCATCCACTGAGCTTTACAGAACAGGTATACAAGATTGTACGAACTAACTCAGACAGACATGATACCAGTTCTGGTAAACTAAGGTGTGGAGCTAGCACCTGAGGCTAGGTCTACACTACCCGCCTGAATCGGCGGGTAGAAACTGACCTCTCGGGGATCGATTTATCGCGTCCCGTTGGGACGCGACAATCGATCCCCGAATCGACGCTCTTACTCCACCAGCGGAGGTGGGAGTAAGCGCCGTCGACGGGAAGCCGCAGAGGTCGATTTTGCCGCCGTCCTCACAGCAGGGTAAGTCGGCTGCGATACGTCGAATTCAGCTACGCTATTTGCGTAGCTGAATTTGCGTATCTTAAATCGACCCCCCCCGTAGTGTACATGTAGCCTGAGAGATCAATGTAAGAGAAAGAATAAAGGTGGTTTTAAGGAGGATTCTGAAAGAGGTGAGGGAGGGTACTTAGCACATGGGATGAAAGAACAACAGAGAGGCCACATGAAAATAGTAGCGATTCAAGAATGTTTTAACAGCAATTTGAAAATGTAAAGTGCTGCATAAGCACTAAGCATTAAGGAAACAAAAGGCAAAAGATTCAGAGATAGAGGTGCCTTAGATGTGTCTCTATGGTATGATGCCAAATGATCCTGCAAGAAAGGATTCATGACTTAAAATGACTCATTTCCAAGTACAGCAGCTTGCTGGATAGGTTTACACGGCCCCTGTTCCTAATGCTGATGCAGCTGCAGCATTCAGAACTTCACCCACAGCTCAGAGGTGTTTCACTTTGTGTATTTAGAAACAGAACACCAATGACATGGGAGTGAGGGAAAAGGGATGACAGGCATGCTTGTTTTAAAAGGGAAACTAAAAAATGTAACATTTTTGTTAACAAGTCTGTTTAGAATCCAAAACCAGTAACAGAATTCGGTAATTAGATTTAAAATAATTCCAGTTCATTTACATTTAAAAAAACAGTTCAGTCAGTCCCAGGCTGCCCTCTGCTTACCCATGCCAGGCTTCTTTAGATGTGCACACATTCTTAGATTTGGTTTCGTCTGTAGCTGTTCTAACCAGTGCTCTTGGAATTGTACCCTCACCCACAGGAAGAGAAGCAGTGGACCTGAAAGGGGAACATAAATACAGTGCCATTAACTGAAGAGAATGAGAAAGATATATGTCAAAATACTGTGGAGAAGCTATGAATTTTCTCTCTCAAAAAACACATTCTTCTGTAACCAGAAATGCGTTCAGCAAACTGTTTGTAAATGGTCTCCTAAAAGCTTCATTGAAGCACCAAACCAGGAAAGACAAAGTGTTAAAAATTCACAGTGAATTTTCATAATGAACCACCAATATGTGAACATACATCAATTAAGTAAGCATATGATGGTATTGTAGTAACCTGTGTCCTTCCTCACCCTATTACACTCATCTGTTATATCACATTATGTTTAATTTTGAAGTCTAAGCTTTGCCGGGCATGGATCATGGTTTTTCATTTGTCCTGTTACGTTCTTAACACACCTTTTGGCACTAAAATTAATAAATATTAAAGAAGATGAGAACAGTTCCAGTCAGCCTTATTTACCAAACCATATCTTGTTGCAAGCTGTTAGCCAAAACAATACCTGCAATTACCCATTAATAGGGGGCAAGAAAACACCAATAAATATACAATAGAGAATAATGTATATGAGCCAATAAGTCTTTGCTATAGCTACATTCTATAAAAATGCTCAGATATCACACAGTTATAAAATGGGTTAAGTGTGGGCAAACAGCATTACAACCATGTTCAGGCAGGTGAAAACTATTTTAAAAGCAGATTACTAACAGTGGAATGGACAGGGGCTTATATAATCCAGTTTCTGTCTGAAGCTTATGTGTTGCTGCTCATTGCTGAAGACCAGAAGGAAGTAAAGTTGGATTTAACCACAGCATAGCTCCCATGACCAATGAATGAATGCTTAAAACCCATGTTTTCTGAATCCACTAAGTGTACAAATGGATTAGTTTTCTACCGAGAGGTTTTCAGTATGAAGAATCTCAAAGCACTTTACAGATTGGTTGAACGTCAATCAACTATCAAGGTGAAATGCAGCAGCTCTCAAACAGTGTACAACACTACTGTACTAGTAGGAGACATGAGAAAGCTTATATGTCTGTGAGCTTTTACTAACTCAAGTCTACTTCAGCACCATTCCTTGCATATTACTAAAATACTTAGGCCCCTAATGCAAAAATTTGAGTTTCTTTAAGTGCAGGGAAAATCTCCCCACAAAGTAGAATTTTAAGACTCTGTATGATTTGGAATATATGAAATAGTAAGCCTGCTCCATTACCCTTTCTTGTTGGATGACTTCCACTTGATCCTCTGCAAAAGCAGAGCCAGTTGCTAAAATAACATATCCAATGTAACTTGATATAGAGTCCAGAATAGGAAAGCCAAGTGTACTTCAAAAAAAAATTAAGTATGGAAGTTCAATGTGATTAGCAAAAACACCAAACTTAAAATCTTTAGAAGCAATATTATAAGTGTCCTTATATGGAGCAGGGTTCTGGAAAAATAGGACCAATGCACATTTGAACAGCTTTCAATGAAACTGTCTGCATAGAATATTCAAACTAAAATGGACTGAGAGTAAGTAAAGGAAAGGTCCTAGAACAGGCACAACCACCTACAAGTAATACAGACTGAAGATGTCTCAGATAGGTCAATTTCAAGAATACCCTGAATAAGCATTTCTAAGGGCAAGAGAGACAGAGGCATGTTCCATAGCATAATAGGGGCTGAAGAAGCATTATTACATCTGAATATAAAAAATCGGGATAAACAAGTCTAGGATAGGGATGACTGGGGCTGTTTGACTTCTGCCTTACGCACTTGATGGTGTGGGAAGAATGATGAATGTAACTGAACAAAATCTTAGAAGAAAAATCAACCTGAGTAACAGGGTAGAAAGAAGATTCTGTGGGTGAAAGGACAAAAACTGCTGGTGTCAATTACACTTATGTGAAAATTGGGTGTGTGTGTGTGTGTGTGTGTGTGTGTGTGTGTGTGTGTGTGTGTGTGTGTGTGTGTGTGTGTGTGTGTGTGTGTGTGTGTGTGTGTGTGTAAGTAAAGGATGTCCATGGAGTTTCTCTGAATTTTGATTAAATGCTTAGGAGCATTATACGGATACAATTTTTAACAAATACTTGGAATGGCAGCTGTTTAGCTACTAGCTTTTAAATTAGACCTTCACACTGCAACTCTAAGCTATACACAACAGCCTTAAATGGAATTTTTCCTAGAGAAACAGACTCCAGAAAATACCTAATTTTTTAGAGCCACAAAAAAAAAAAAAGTCTTAAAGCCAGTCTTTCCTAAATATAAACATTCCTTTGATATAAATAGACTGTTTAACTGGAACCACACTAGTCCTTGTGTACAGGGAAAATGTTAAGCTACAAGAAACTCTTCTCCCTATTGTAGGTTTGGCCAACAGAGCTGAAAGGTTACAGTACATTACACTCTCAGAGCCTTGGCTTAAATAGAATTTGAAGATCTACTGGCTTCCCGAGCCCACATTTTTAAAGCTGCCCACAGTCTGTACACATAACTACAATTGTGTATGTAGTTACTCAAAGGGCAAGTGCAAATTAGGCTTGAAACTCTGAAAGTTTAGGCCCATGTCTATCAACCTTCTGGAAAGTCCTGACAAGTCAGGTCAGGAAAGCATACTTCCTCCTCTCCCACTAACTCAAAAGACTGCTCATACAGTTTCATACTGAGTTGCTCATTCAACTCTCATGACAGAAACCAATTAATCTGGAAGAGAAAATGGGCAGTAATGGACAAGGAGGAGAAGGTGAAGCATGAGGTCAGGTAAGAGTATAGCAGTGGGGAAAACAAATGACAGTGCAATAGCTAAAGGCACTGAAGAGATGGGTTTTGAACTGCATTTTAAAAGGGAGTAGGGAATCACAGTGAAGCAGAAGGACCAGGGCACACCCAAAGTAGTCAGTGGAGGGGCAGTAAGGCTTTATAAGAAGAAAAAATGGCTCATTTAATGTAAAGACCAGTAGGGCCTGAACTAAAACTGCTTTAAGATGAAGACTACATATTGGCAACCTAAACTATTTAGCTCACTTGACAGATGTAAAGCAGCTCTGAGCTGCTGCCATGACATTTGAGACTAGTAGGAATTTATGATGTAGTAACCTCCACTTAGTAACAGCAGTGAATCACCCTTCCCATTCATCACCACTGTGTCCTCCAGTTTCCATATATCCAATCCATGTATCATTCATCTTTACTCATAAGGCACTTTGGTGGAATGTCCGAGTATTATACAGCTCCAAGAAGCAGTGTTTGTACAAGGACTTGGATATTTTAAGTTTACCGAAGTGGCCTTATCCTTATGTATTTTGGTCCTCTCCCAAACATGGGAAATGAGGATACTAGGTATGTTTTACTGTACTGCACTCGCAAAGAAAACTCCATGTGGACATTATGTTTGTAAAACTATTGTTATAATAATTCACTCCTAAGTACTTTGAAATGAGGGTAATACCAACATTTATACAAACAGAAAAACTTAGGTACAGAAGCTAAAGTGAATCAGGTAGGGGAATACAGTGACTGTCACGGTCAGGACCAGAATGCAAGATGAGAATATATAGGTGTGTGACATTTCTCATAGGATTATTTTCAGGCTCTTTAGTCAGTTGCAAATGTTTGATTTTTGAGATTAGGAATCATTTAATCTGATTAAAAGGAGCCAGCACCCAACTTCAGATTTTAAATGAGATAGAACTAATTAGTTAAAAATCAAAACAGAAATCATTGGATTAAATATGCTTGGTATGTGCAGCGTGTTCATTTATTTATGATGCTCCTTAAGTGTCAAAGTAGAACATCACAAATCCATCCCAAACCCCATTTTCAGGGAGTTGTAATAGTCCAGAGTATCCTTTCAGGTTGAGGGTTGACACTGTGAATTTCAGCCAACCAGGGAATTATTTTGCAACACTTGCACTAAATTGGTTCAGACTGGAGGTGGAGGTTTCCTGTGAAATGAATTTCAGTCCTTACACTCTGTCCTGGGCTCAGGACAGTTGACACGTAGAAAAGACCAAGATATAAACATTCAGAATGAAACTCCTTTTTCTACTGTAACTGCTATGAACACAGACCAGTCAAATGGAGACTGAAGGTGGGAGAGATCACATCATCTCATAGAGCTCACTTTACTGGAAAAGAGTTGAAGCATATTGGAGAGAGGGGCATGTGCAGGGAAGGGGTTTGTCACAGATTTCTAGTGAGCCTGGTCAATTGTATTGAAAGACCCTGAATATACTGGGGCTCTGCCAGGCTTCCAGTGTCACCCTAACCATCTTGAAACTGAGGCCTTGTCTATACTTGGATTTTAACCACCTGTTCAGTTGCTTTGGTGCAAATAGCTTATACAGGAGTTATTTACACCAGCCCGGTTTACATTGTTTTAAAAAAAAAAGGAAGGCTGCATCACTGCAAATCATGCTGCTCTGATGTAAACTGTACCTACATTAGGCATTTGCACTGGTGCAGCTACACCAGTGGCTCAAATTCCAATGTAGACCAAGTTTGAGAGTTGAGACTTGATAATTGTATAGAATGTTCTTTTATGAAGTAGGAAAGGGTTGCCATTGTGAGAATTAAAAGCAGATGGACAGATTCTTTGTACTCTAGTATCATGGAGCAGTGAATCAAGTACTGCATATCAGATCACCCAAGTAAGGAGAAGATGTACACAACATCCTCCCTTTCAGTGTTTTTGTTATAAAAATGGTCATTCCTGGACACCAGAGTCCAATAGTGGCAATGCTGGATTCCTACATCACCTCACCAGTATCTTCAATACTGATGTGGAAAGACCATCTAACTCAAGGGGGTAAGAAGGGAGTCCATCTCCATGGTTCAATTCAATGGTTGGCCTGGCTGCCAGTATTGCCAATAAATACTAGTTACATTAGCAGCATTCTAATAAGGTGTACGTGTCCTCTGATAACCAGGGCTGAGCCCAAATTCATTTAATATGGGCAACCAATTGACAGCTATCAAATAGTAGCCATTTTTGGTCACTGCTAGCCCACGTTGGACTTGAACCAGCAACTTAGATGGGAAGTGATCTGTATCCCATTTACTAATCCCCACAGCTAAACAGCCCTCTGATTACAAACTTAAAAAAAAAAAAAAAGAAGACTTCAATTTGTTGTGCTACAGTTAAGCCTTCCACTACCTAATCATTTGGTATCTACCTCAAACCCTTCAGATTTGTAGAGTGGTTCCCTAGCAATTCACCAGTCATATAGTTTCTCATTACCTCATTATATGCTTGCTTACCCTGCTGCATCAACTCTTAGCTTTTTGAAAGCTGTCTGAAGACTTTCCTCTTCTCCATCCTTAGCTTCTGTTTTCATCCTTGGCACTGTGGGTGCTGACAGAGTTACTTTATGGTGCTGAAAGCAGAAAGTGAGTGTTTGAAAATAAAATGGAGACAACTAGCACTGTGTTCAAAACTTTACTATAATGACCCATCATCATCATAACTCAAATAAATTCTGAGCAGTAAATTGCAGCATACACACAGCCCTGGTCACTATACTAAGACACTTCCATGAGATGATTCAGAAAGAGGAGCAGGAAGATATGAAAGAATGATAGAGCCATCATCATGTGTAACAGCTCAGGCAAATAAAAACCTTTACAGTAAAATAATTTGGTGTCAATTCTGAGCCAAGTGGGGGCAAGGGATGGGATAGATCTCTTCAATGAAGGAGATTCCTATACTTAGTTCTACTGTAACCAAAACTCCACTCCAGAAGCAGAAGAGCAAACAAGGAGGGCCAGTACCACCACACCAATCAACTTTCTGTGGGCCACTGTTGGTACAGTTTGAGAACCGCTGCCCTATAGTACAGTCTTTGGGGTTTTGTCCTGTTTTATAAAAGTAAATTCCACTATTTCCTTTGAAGACTACTCCACAAACCAGGGGTATGTCTACATTACAGCAGCACAGCTATGGAGCTACAGCTGTGCTAGTGTAGCGCTATAATGTAGATGCTTCCTACACCCAATAGAAGAGGGTTTTCTGTTTATGTAGTTAATACATCCCTCAGAGAGGGTAGCTAGGTTGACGATATAATTTTTCCATTGACCAAGCTGCATCTACACTGGGGGTTGAGGTCAACCTAACTACAGTGCTCAGGGCGGAAAACTTTTCACAGCCCTTTGCAACAGATAGGTTGATCTAATTTTTAAGTGTAGACCAGGCCTAGATACCAGTCTCAAAAAGTTCTATCAGGTTTTCAGGCTGAATTTACCCTTTCTTAATTTCAGTTTTTTGACCCTTGTTATATCCAAGCATTTCATACTAATTATCTCCTCTTTGATGTTTAAGGCCCAAAAACTATTTCTAAACTTGTGTCCCTTACTTCTCGTGCAACTAGCTGTCAGTTGGCCTAGCTGAACGTCAATCCTTACAGTCTCTCAATCATTTTAACAATCTCTGTTGCTTTTCTCCAGCTCCTTCCAATAGGTCAATATTTTACTGGTAATCAGTTGCCCAAAAGCAAATTAGTAATTGTTCCAGTGCTTTCATTTATTTGAGTTATGATGATGTTCTAGTGCTTTCATCAGTTTAAAACAAGCTTTTAACACCTGGTGTTTAAACTGAAGTTTTCTTGATTGGTAAAGGAGTACTAGACCAGTAAGTATAGTTAAAATGATTCTTTTAATTTGTAAGAACTCCATATACTCCCGCGGGCGAGTCCTCATACACAGACATTGTCTCCCAACTCCTTATGAAGCTGCTCTTTGATATGACAGATAGAAATGGAATATTGCTCACTACAGAGCTGAGTTCTCAAGTCACTAGAGAGACAGATGCCTAAGAGCAACAGATATCAACTACCATAATAAGGCTAATTAATAATAGCTATTAAACCAAGCTACCAGTACAATACTACTTATATTGGTATTTGAATAATACATTTGCTAAATTAATTCCAACTCTTTGATATGCTGGAAGAGAGAATACATTTAGATAAAAGAGGGCTGCAGCTACATAGTCACACATTCTCAAAAGACAAAATGAAACAGGTAAATATGAAGAGTAAATTCTGCTACCTGAGAATCTCATTTCTACCTGCCCCCTCCCACCCCCTCAGATCTCCCAGCTGGTGTGTCTGCTGCTTGCTCTGCAATGACTTCATTCAGACATATTCCTTAGCTGCTAGTTGGGTGCCATTATGACACATCCAGAAAGATGGATGTGTCATAATGTGTTTGATGCACATACTATGAACTGAGTCAGGCAGCAAGTAAACACCAGGGACAGTGGTTGAATACAATACCGGTCACTGTGATGTTCATCTGAGCAGACAAATGAGAAAAGATTAACAAAAAACAGGCTGGCTTATGGTACACTCTTAATTGGGTACCGTTACCACTTTACCTGGATGTTTGTTTACTCAAGCTCCATTCCCATGGATGAAACAATTTCTGTCATAAATACAGTGTGGGGACCTGCCTCCATAAAATTATTCTTCTCTGTCCCAAAGAAAAGTTCTCCTTAAAAACAGCTTATACTTTCTTGCTAATTTTAGACTGATACCAAGTTAAACTTGAAGCTATGCCAGAACACTTCATATCACAGCAACCTGAGAAGCGTAGCAGCAGTTGGCTTAGCAAGGGAATGGAGCAAAAAAATTTTAAAAATCTTAGAAAAAGATTTTTAATACAGTGACAGTTTTAGTTTGGGTGGAATTTTTACAGGATGTGATCCTGTTGCTTTTATTCACTGGCAAAACATAAAACAGTACTGAGCAAAATTAAACTGATTGTGAACTTATGCATTTTATGATAAACTGTTAGGATGAATTTAAGTCCTTCAGAAGCTGTCCAGATTATTGATGATCACTCAGAAGACTGTAATCATGAGGAAAAAAGTTTTGGAGATTTAAAACTAGCTAATGCCTGCCAAAATTATATTCTTGTTTTACCTGTCTTCATACTATATAATCTCAATCCATTTCTGTTCTATTGCCTTTGGAAAGAGACTTAAATACTTCTAAAAACCTACTTTTGCAAATAGCAATCACAGGGAACTCACCACCAGGCAAAAGGCTGGACTGTATGAATATCACTGTGCAAACACAGTCATTCTATTTCAGTGGGGTTTTTTTTAACCTTTTTTCATTTGCAGATCCCTAAAAAATTTCAAATGGAGCTGCAGAACCACTTGGAAAGCTTAGGCATAGTCTGTGGACCCCCAGGGTCCACGGACCAGAGGTTGAAAACCACTGTTCTATTGCATTTGGAGACCAGTCTCTGAAAAGCCTCATGGGGACACTGGACACGAAAAGGTAAGGCGTTTGTAAGTGAATAAAACGGAAACGAGACATCAGCTCGCCCGTCCCCTGAGATACAGAGTCTAGCCCGGCCTGAAGGAGGCTCAGACACTTATGAACATCAGCGTTACCTCTAGGGCCAGGAGCTGCCATGAGAGCCCAGCGGGAATTTTTAATTTAGCGCTTTTTAAACCCGATTCGTTCACCGCCCTTAGCCGGCAGCACCCGACGGGAGCTCGGTGACTGAGGTCCCAGCCATACCCCCGGCTCCGGCCCAGCCCTGGGCTCCCAGCCCGGCGCGATGTGTCGTCCCCCGCAGCGGGGACCGGGCTGCCCGGCCGGGGTGACTCAGCACCCACAGCCACGGTCACCCGGAGGAAGCCGAGAGCTGGGACCAGCCGGGGGCCACCGCTCGGTCAGGGCGGGGAGGAACCGAGCTTGGCGGCTCCCGGCTGGCTGGGGACTGCGCTGTCCTGCCGCACGGACACAGCCCGCTGGCCCGGGGGAAGGGGCAGAGCAGCTGCCCGAGAAGGGGGCACCAGCGGGGAGGACGGGCCGGGCAAAGGGGGAGTGGGTGTCCCGGCCCGTCCTCCCCGCTGGTGCCCCGGGAGTGGGTGTCCCGCCCAACGCACTTACCGCGCTCAGCCCCACAGGGAAGGAGCCGCCGCCGCCGCCGCCCCGAGACCCAGCGGCTTCTTCCGGGGCGGGGCGGGAGTCACCGTTCGGGTCGAATAACCCGGATGGGAAAACCCTCAGCACTAGGAAGGGGACGGTGGCTGGCTGGTTGCACGCATGCGCCCTCCGGGAACGCTGGGCACAGAAACACAAATGGCGCATGTGCGGCCCCCTCCCCCGCACGATAGTTCTGCAGCGAACGCAGCTGCGCATGCGCCTCCGCAATCCTGCTCCTCGCGTGCGCTTACGTCAGTTCCTGTTGTTTTTATCCCCTTTCGGCGAGCGAGTTGGAGGCCCTCTGGTGAGTGACGCAGCTGGGCGGGGAGGGCCTGTCTTGCTTCCCCCCTCCCCGGTCTCCATGCCCCTTCTCGTGGAAGAAGGATCGGGGCCGCGCAACCCCGGAAGGCCCGGAGGTGACCCGGCGGGGTCTCGTCCGGGGCATAGGGCCGCGCTGGCTGTGAGGGGAGCCCGCCTGAGCTCTGCTGCTGCCGCTCAGGGTCTCCCAGCGGGCAAGCATCGCACGCGTGAGGAGGAGGGGTCAGGGAACGGTGCCCCCTCGGCTGCGGGCGGCAGGGAGCGTCCACAGCTCATCTGGCCTGCTTGTATTGGCCAAGCCAGGGCCCTGGTCCCCGTGTGCTCGGCGCTGTAGGCACACCGCTAAACGGCGGCCGCCCCCTGCCTCGGAGAGCTGCTCTGCCCTTCGGTTCGCCCAGTGAACCTGGCAGCAGCGCGCTCTGTGCCCACCCGCGCTCTGGCATCGCCCCCTCCCGAGCCAGGCCCCTTTGCGGGTTGTGCGGCTCATTCCTCTCCAGCGCAAGGAGAGACAAATGTAGAGAACAAGGGGCGCGGGGAGCTGCTGCTCTTCATGCAGCACCGGGCCAGGATCGAAGGGTCTGTGCAAGTGAGGCTTGAGCTACACACAGGGGTTTTGCAGTGTAACCCTCGGCCAGGGCTCTAGTTTTTCATGAAAATAATTATGTGGGTACAAGCCCTAGTGTAGACACAGCTATGCCAGTATAATGTTACCTTATACCGATACAGGTTATTCCCCTTCATATGTGTGACTTGGGGCATGTCTTCACTGGCAACGTTAAAGCGCTGCTGTTGCAACGCTTTAACGTGGCTTGCGGCACCAGTACTGGTAGAGAGCTCTCCCAGCACTCTAAAAAGAACATCTCCATGAGGGGCGCTCCCAGTACTGGTGCACTGTCTACACTGGCACTCTACAGCGCTGAAACTTGCAGTGCTCAGGGCGGTGTTTTTTCACATTCCTGAGCAAGAAAGTTGCAGCGCTGTAAAGTGCCAGTGTAGACAAGCCCTAAGCTTATACCACACCACTGTAAGCACGTTTGTACTGATATAACTGTGAGGATTGTACTGCTTTATCTATCCTGGCTTTGTTAAAGCAGTACCACTTTTCTGTGTAGCAAGGCCTGAGTCAAATTTGAAACAAAACGCGTATGTGTAGGTGGGTGGGAAATAAAATCACACTTTTCAGAGAAGGCTGTGTGGAAGAGTCATTGTGGGACTCGATGTTTGTGTTTCAATGACTCCTAGTCAAGTGTGGCCTTTTGTACTTGTAACGTGAGTGTTGGGGTGGATGTTTCCTGCGTGCCAGTGCCACAAACTCATCCAGGACTGAGTCAAATCAAATTGCAGGTTATGGAGATTAAATTATGCCTTCACAGGCATCAGTGTAGCATCATTACCTTGAGTTGTCTTTCATGGTTTTACATACCCTGAGGACAGAAATTGAGCAATGTGGTTAACAATTTGTTGATGCAGGAGCTCCCAGAATAGGATCTCTTTTCCTCTCCCAGAGCTGCACAGAGCTAACTGAAGTAAACAGTAATAAAAATGTGTTTTTGATAGAAAACTAAGCATGACTGAATACACACAGATCTATAGGGTAAGAAAATGGCATTTTATAGAGTTATCGTTTAGAGAAGAATCACACTTCACATTGTGTTATTTTCTATTTGGCTATGAATATTTTTATCACACCTTTCTACTTTGCAGATATATACAACATGATATGATGGTGCTCAGATACCATGGTGATTAAACTGTAAAAAACCTAGATAGATACAATGGAAACCCAGCAACACAACAGGTGCACATGCTGAGAACACTCCCCTTGAATACATTGGGGATGACAAGCTGAAGGACAGCGCAGCTGTCCAAAAAGCATGGTCGTTAGCATTGTATGGCATGCAAGGTTTTATTGTATCTGTTAAATGTAATATATTTACAATTGCTTATTAAATTGAAATAGTTGAGTTTTCACTACAGAAAGTGTCAAGTTGTTGTCGCCTACCTTCCTGTCTAGTCCAGATCTGAAGGTACATTGCACACCTTTAAAAGGCTTAAATAGCCTTTGGGATGCTGTTAAATCAGGGCAGAAAGAGAGTGGCAGCACCTTGCTCCAAGCCAGGAATTTATAAGCAGAGAGTACAACTGAGGCATTTTTGTCCTGGTTCAGCTCTGAGGTGACTAACTTTGTCTTTCTACTTCCACCCTGATTTGTTGTCTCTCCTTTTTCCTGCATGTCTTTTTGCCATTTAGCCAGTTCTGTATGTGCACTATGAACAGCAGAGGGAAATGTACCCAAGCAATTTGTAAGTTTCACTTTGCAGCCTATGATGCACATAGAGCAGTGTTTCCCAAATGGTGAGTCCCAACAAAGTTCTAAATGGGTTGTGAACCTGGTGCAGAGGGGAGATTCGTAGGTGGAGGGTTGGAAAGTGAGCCCACCCTGCACTCACCCCAAAACTCTCTCAGGGCTGGGCCCAGTTCCTTGCTCCAGGGATTGTGACCTAATGTTTGGGGTTGCGTTGCATTGCTACTCGGGGGTGGCTTGGCCAAACCTGAATGGCACCGCAATCCTATGCACCAGATCACAACACCCAGAGTGGGTAACTGTCAGGAGCATCTACTGGTATGTGAGTGCAGGGTGGGCTTGCTCTCCAACCTCCTTCCCCCAAGCCTCTCCTCCACACTAGGCTAAGATTCGGGTTGTGGGGCCAAGGCAGAGGGTGCTGGTGTGGGTGGTTGGTGCCCCCCAGCAGGGTGAGGAGGCCTCCCATTTTGCCCCTCCTCCCCCCAAATATGACCCCTGAGTCAGTTGCAAAAAAAGACTAAATGCAGTTGGTGGGTCACCTGAGTAAAAAGTTTGGGAACCACTGACATAGAGCATGAAAGAATAGATATTGGAGAACATAGCTCATGTCTGAGGACCCAGATCAAGGTGCTGGTCCTTCTGCTGCAGTGGAAGGAAGTGATCCCTTGATATTAGCTCTTAGACCTATGGGAGAGCTCTCCAGTAGCAGTGGGGCAGTGTACAGAAGAGAAAATCCACCTAGGACAACAGATAGCAGTGAATTCTTAATAGCAAGCATTATGATCAGCCAGTTTCTCAATAGCGAGCACTATGCTCAGCCACCTCCTTAAGATTCAGACAGCAAAATGCTTTCATTTGTTCTCTATAATCTTTATAGCCCAGGACTGATGGGATAGATGTACACAGAGGTACTTTCTTCCAATGTGGGCTTTATTGTCTTCTGCTCCTAGTCCAAGCTAGGTGTGGCAGGGAGGAAACCTGCCTTCAAGTCAGGGATCAAGTTGCAAGAGCAATATACAACACTACCAACTGTTTAATGGTAAATATTTCTACATTCTGTCCTTCCATATAATTATGCTGTTTATGCCCAACACTTCAATTCCTATTATTGGGGCCCAACCAATTTCACAGCCATGAGAAAAACACGTAATGGACCATGAAATAAGCCCAACCCTGTGAAATCAGATTTCCCAGAAATAAACCGGGCAGTGGAGGGACAAGACTTGTACTTCCCCTGCACGGCTGTTATCGGAGGGAGATCAGATCTATCTCCACAGGCAGCACAGAAGTGAGTACCCCCTTCACTTCTGCGCTGCAGCAGCCCTAGAGCTGGGCTCCAGGCTGCCACCCCCCCACGGCTCTTGCCAGTGCTCGGGACACCCAGGCTGGGGGCTGCTGCCACCTGTGACTCCTGCCCAGGCTTGGGGCAGCCGGGCTGAGGGCTGCTCCCCCTCCCGTGGCTCTTGCCTGGGCTCAGAGACCTGGGCTGGGGGCTGCCACCCCCAGACAGCTCCAGCCCAGCTCAGAGCTGCCCCCTTTCTCGTCCTGCCCAGGCTCTAGGCGCTCAAGCGCAGGGCTGCTGTCCCCCCGCCAGTGGCTCCCGCCGGGGCTGGGGGCACCCAGGCTCCAGCCGGGACTTGGTGCTTCCACCCCCTGCGGTTCCAGCCCCCACAGCTTCTGTCAGGCTTAGGGCTGCCTCCACCCCCCCATGGCTCCTGCCCGGGCTTGGGGACCTGGGATGGGGCTGCCACCCCGCACGGCTCCAGCTGGGACTTGGAGTTTTTGCCCTCCACAGCTCCTGCCTGGGCTCCAGGCTGCCCAGGCTTGGGGCTTCTGCCCCCACTCCTAGCTCCTGCCTGGGCTCAGGGCTTCCACCCTATGGCTCCTGCCAGGGCTGGGGCACCCATTTTTCAAATTGACCCGGGGCCCATGCATTAATCCATCACTAGCCTTGACTAGCAGCTAGGAATGCCCAGTTGGAGTGCTTCCAGCAACACTAGGGAGATCGGACCTACCTCCACCTCCGGGAGCCTCCTCCAGCTGCAGGAAACTCTGCAGCACAGAAATGAGAATGGCAATCCTGTTACCCCTCTAGAACAGGTTTGGGACCCCCACACAATCCCCTTTTGGATCCGGATCCCTGGGGTTACAACACTGTGACATTTCAGATGTAAACATCTGCAATCATGAAATTTACCTTCTTTTTTTTTTTTAAAGACATCCCCCTCCCCCCGTGCCCCCCTCTACCTCCGCCCCCCCCCCTCCTCCCCCCGTGGCAGTGAAATTGACCTAATTGAAGCCTGAATTTGGTAGGGCTCTACCTGTTATTTATATCTCCTTGTCTAGGCTAAGTGTGGCCTATCTAAAGTAACAGGTTACAAAAGCAGTACAACTCAATTAACTGTTTAGTCTCTAAATCCTACACTCCTGTCTGTGGTGTAGCCCTATAGACTGAAATGAACTCTTCTCTGTATGATTTCAAGCAGATAACATATATACTTTTTATAGGCTTCACTTCTCTTACTCTTTCTCGGTAGCTTCTCTTTAGCTTATTGACACAAAGGTTCCTCCGTGAGTTGGTTCAGCATGCTGACCAGAAACTACTCAGGAGGGCTGATTGAGGTCAGTATCCCTTCTGTCAATGGCAAGTGCTTAAGTGAAATTGAAATGGCAGTGTTACTGTTTTATAAACTAATATCAACTGCCAAAGTACATCTTGTGTTAAAACGGCGTGTAGGGACTTGGCAAGACTTAGATTGTAATTCTTCAGGGCAGAGGTTGTGTCTTCCTCTGTGTTGTGAACAATGCTGAGGACACAGTTCATGGTGAATATATAATATTAATGGAATGGTTTTACTCTGAAGGCAATGGGACTGACATTAGAGGAATGAGTCACCATGTTGTGTTTCATTTCAGTTGTGTGGAGTTTTATTCAGAGACCATTACGTCTTTAGTTCCCAACATCAAATCACAATTTGTATATTTTTCAGTGCACACTTCCATGGCCCAATCAGTATTACTCTGACAGCTCATCAATGGACTCAGAAGATAAAGACAGAGAGGAAGAGAGTCTGCAGACAGCTTTCAAAAAGCTAAGAGTAGATGCAGCAGGGTAAGTGAGCTTGTAGAAAAGTAGCTCAGTTTGTCAAGTTTTAATAAAATGAAAAACACTTTGTACTTCCATTGTTCAATGCTTTAGAGGCATTACCTAAGTCTCCAATCTCCCCTCAGGTAAGTAAGGGACATAAAGGAGTCATTTCAATGACCACTGCAATGTAGTTACCTCTGGGGTGGAAACACATGTTTAATCACAGGGTTTGTATGTATAGATGGCTCATTAGACTTCTGACTGGCTATTTGCATTTACTGCAGTTGAGAGAGTTAGGCAAACAAGGCATTTCTGGTAATGGAATTGTATGCTTGCAGTTCTGAAAAACAGGGCCTAGAGTCCTATAGAGGAGTTGCCTTGCATTTCATTTCTGTCTGAGCGGAATAATGGATAGGTAGCCTCTTCACTTCTCTTGCCACATCTCCCTTCCTTCCCACTGGCTCCTTGGTCTCCTGCTATAGACATCCTGTCCTCCTGTTTTCAGTGAAACCATAAGTCTCTGTTTAGCAATGAACCTGTGACAATAGAAATTGGAACATGGATTTACATCCCATTACCATTAATGTAGCCTTCTGAGAGGAGCAGGGCGCAACATCAATGTGGAGACACTTTGAGACATATGTTGTGGCACTGTCTTAATGTAACATTTTTCCTCTCACTCAGATCTACCGCATCTCTGTCTGTGGATGAGGGAACGAGTCTGAGAGCACCGATAAGAACAGCTATGGATGGAACCAAACCTCAACCTGTCTGTGCCAAAGAGACTTGGCATGGGTAAAACACATTGTTAACTGAACTGTATATTTATGCCTTGTTAATTAGAGATGATGAAAACATGCATAACATCATTTCAGACAGGGATTGCTTGTTTAATTAAGCAGCTGAGCCATATTATTTCCCCCTTTTTTGTTTATAGAAACCTTAACTTAGAGTTCATCTTGATTCTTTTTAATAGCCTTTTAACAAACCCTTGAAGCAAATCCTGTTTGATTGTCTCCCTTCAAGAGATACTGGTATCTATCTATATGTGTCACAGTTACTGGGCTAACTGCACCTCTGATCACTCCTGATGTTTTTGAGTAATATCATCCTTCAGCTCTCAGTTATCTAGCTGCTACCTGGCTCTGAGTCGAACTGTGTGATTCTTCCATTCTCAGACCAGGCTTCAGGTATCAGTCCCCTGGTACTAACTGATTACCTCAGCAGATCTGATATATTTTCAGACCCTGGAATTCTGTTCCCTCTGGGGCAATGACAGAGGTAAGCAGTGACCAAACAGCCTCCTTAAAGCAAAGTATTAGTTATTTAGCACAAAAGCATTTCATAGAAAACAGATCTTAAAAAATATAGGACAGACTGTACGTATATCTAGCTGTGCCCCTTAAGGCTTACCACTTCTTAGATCTGGGAAGGACCAGTTCCTTCAGACTCCTCCACAGAGCCTGTCCGTGACAGCTTGTCTCCTTAGACAGATGCTGACCAGAGACAACCCTCTCCATCTTCCCACGAATCAAAATACTCCCTAACTGTTTGTAGCCCTTTGATCTGGGAGGTTTGCAACTTGATGAAAACAGAGGAGACAGGATCCCTGATCCTAACACCATGGCTCATTGTCGTTCAAGTATGTACCTAGATGTTCTTATCTGGGAAGCCATTGTTTTGCTTCCCTGTTTGTTTTTCCTACAGCCCCTATTGAAGCCAAGCATTATGGTGTGCAATAAACATTCCACTACCCCAGTAAAAGTTTATACTCTCTCAATAACGAGGTTACATATCAATACATTTCTGCTCCTACAGTATTTATAACAATATTCCATATCAACTCCTCTTCTGTCATCATATCAATTACATCCTCCTGAGTATCAGTATCTGTGACAATTGTCATCTCAGTCCTTTCCGCTCCTTTCTTCCACCCAGATCCTTACGTGTCCTGGATGATCATTTTGTAATTCAATATAAATGAAATAAAACCCAGCATCAGTTCCTTTCTCCTGAGTCTGTTGCTGCTTCCCTCAACAGCAACTTCAAAACCTCCTCAGCTTGGTGTGTTCAGTTACAAAAACAATCTTACAGCAGGAAAGCATCCTTCCTCTGGGGTATCAGCTCCCTCACAATCCTTCTTACAATACTCTCTAGATCCTGTTCTCCCACTTTCTTCTGCTTCCAGCATAATCTAGGGTGGAAGGAAGGTCAGTTCTCTCTCCCCATTCCCTTTTATTTAAACACACAAGAGTTTAATCACCAAAACACTGGCATTTGTAGCTATTGTGAATGTGCATTCTGAATATCTCTTGTCAATTCTCTTCTGTGATTTAGTCTCCTGAGGGTATTCAGATACCAGTGGCGTGCTGGGTTTTTCTGTAGCTGTACAGATAATCATCATTCAGGTCGGATACTTGACACTGTCTTGCTGTACGTGAGGTCCTGTTTTGGAAAGCATTAGGCTCCGGAATTGAGTTCTGAGTAACCTAATTGTTCATATTTTGTTCACTAACAGGTGTGTGAGGAAGCCCTCCAGGGGGTCATCAAGAACCCAGCGTCGCAGGCGTTCCAAGTCTCCTGTCCTGCATCCTCCCAAGTTTACCTACTGCAGTATGAAAGCATCTTCTGCCCGCAGCCAGTTGAAACACAAAAGCCAGCCAGACACTTCAAAGAGTAATATCAGCTCAGACATTTGTGTTGCAGAAGGACCGTGTACAGGGGACAAGTATGATTCCTGCTTTGATGCCAGTGATTGCAGAAGAGCCAGAAATGAACCTTTGGGAGCTTCCACAATTGAACAGCCTTTGGAGAATTCAAGAGAGAATTCTGCTGCTGTTTCTTCGTCCTTTGAAACCAACCTGGATTCTAGCCAGCCTTCAGATTTCCAGTCATTATCTGTGCTCAGCGATAGCAAGCAGTGTCCTTGCGAGGGCAAGGAATGCCAGTGCAGACAGTGGCAAGACATGGAAGTGTACTCTTTTTCTGGCTTACGGAGCGTCCTGTCAGAATGTGAAAAGGCAGTGCTAGAAGTCCATTCCCAGTCTCTGCAGAACAAATCGCCCTCTGGTATGGCTTCATCAGGTTCTCCCCGATCTTGTTCTGAGCAAGCTCGAGCCTTCGTGGACGATGTGACAATTGAAGATCTTTCAGGATACATGGAATATTACTTATATATTCCCAAGAAAATGTCCCACATGGCAGAAATGATGTACACTTGACTATAAGGAATCTATGGAGAATCATGGGCTGGAAATTCAGTAGTAATGAGTGGATGACGTGCTCCCTCAGAGCCAGGGGTGGGAATTTGGCCATTCTCATTGCTGTGTATTTGATCAAATGTTTCTTTGCACCATACAGTGTAGTTTTTTAATAAAGTGAAAAACAGACAATAGCCTCTGAGCTTAGTGTTTTAAAAGAATGCATTAAACTCTGCAAAGCTCAAAGAATTCATTGTAGATCAAATAAACGCCCTCTGTTCTTTGGTCTGTGCTGTGGACATTTGAGCTGCCTGTACTGCTTGCGCTATATGTCTTAGAAGAATAGCCTTTTATGATTGAATCAGGGGATTTGTGGTGTTTGGGAGATCCTTTCTCGTTTTAACTGCAACATACTTAAGACAAAGTAGGGCCCAGTAACTTAAAGAAACAATATGTAGCTAGGGCTCTGTCTTAAACCAGCCTACTTGTGTGGGAAGGATAAGTAAATAATCTGTGTGTTGGGCAGGGTGTCTTTCATTGCTGAATCTGAGTATTGCATAGATGGTTCCACTTGAAGCAAATTTTGAAGGCTTCTTCCTCACAGCTATGTTTAGAAGTGCAGACTGTAGTAGAGCATGTTTCTGCACCCTATATAATATTAATAATATTAGCTCTTTCATAGCACTGTTCATCTGTACGTGTTAAAGCGCTTCACAAAGGAGATAAGTATTGTGTATTTTATAGATGGGGAAATTGAGGCAGAGAAAAGTGAAGTGACTTGCTCAAGGTCACAGTGCAGGCCCATAGCAGAGCTGGCAATAATTCAGATCTGAATCCCAGTCCACTAGGCCACACTGCATATAGGAGAAAATCAGCACCTGTGTACATCAACTTAGGGTTTTTCCTCATTGGTTGTTTCTGGGCCAGTGTTGCCATAGGCAGAGAGTCTGGAATGGGGCAGAGAGACTATACACACATCATACAAACTAGATGATGAAGGGCAATAACACTGAAGCTGAATGAAAATTTTCTGTCAAAACATTCTGTTGGCAGAAAATGGCACTTTTGACTAAACTGAAATTTTCACCAAAAAACACACTTGAAAACTGAAGGGTCTCTGTTTTTACATTTGTCAAAAATCAAAACCTTTGGGGGGTTTTTTAACTTACCAAATGACACCCGCCCCCCCCATTCCATTTTCATCTACTTTTTTTCACAGGGCAAATAATTTCCCAAGCTCACTCCGCACTGAGCACCAGCTACAGGCCTGTGATAGAAGGGCCAACGGCCTGCATGTGCCCTGCCAAGCACTATTGCAATCTCTACTTGTAAACCTCAAGATCAGTGGGTAGCAGGTTTGAGAACTACTGCAGTTTCTTTACAAATAGGTTGTAGCAGGTGTATGTGTCTGTACTTTCATTCTGTGCTGCGGAACCTCAGTGAGAATTCCCAGATAAAATCTACATACATCTGGAGTTCAGGTTGAGTATAGATCAGTAATTTATGGGTAAGTATATTACAGGGATATTGTAATTATCCCCCCCAAAAAAGCATTGCAAATCCAGGAAGTTCAGAGTTAATGCTTTTAAAAGAAATCTAAACATGCTGCAGTCTGGAAACACACAGCTAAGGCACCTAAAGAACCATAACTTTCCCCGTAGTGATTTATTTTATTTAGCATGTGCATAATCCTCTAGCCAAGCGATGGCATTTTCAGTGGCGTGATGCAGTTCTTCTAGGCCACCGCTGAACCTAGTCAGCAGGCATTCATCAACAATGCGTCATCGTCTGTGTTGCGCACATCATCTGTGTTGCACCGCAGCTCCAAGCGTCAGCTTGAACCAACAGGTTCTACCTCTAGTGATGCCATGCAATAACTATACGACTATTATTAATGCATAGTAGTGTTTGTAGTCCCAGATGAGATTAAACTGATTTTTAGACAAATTCATTTTGTTGACTTTTCTCCCTCATCATGTCACTAGAAGGCACAATTAAGGTTATTTGGGTGCCTTACCTGTGCATTCCATTCCTTAACACGGTTTGGGTTTCTTTTAAGTTTAGCCTTAACTCTGAATCTCTTGGGCTTTCTGATAATTACAAAATCCCTGTCATGTTTTACCTTTTAATTCCAGCTCAATGTTTTTATCTTTGTATTGCTTTTTATTAATAAGTTTCATACATGAACCCTAAAGAAATGCAAAGAGAATGTTAAGGCTATTAGATAGCTTCAATCTTTTTTTTCTTTTAACTTTTAGGGCCAGATTCCAGCAGGAGGCTCTTTCTGCTTTTACCCTACTCTGGAGCAGCACAAACCAGCCAGAGTGTACTGGCCAGTTTCCCCCAGCTCCTGGCCTCCACATTCCCCTGTACGTGCACCTAAGTTTCCCTCATGTCCCCTGCGTTTCTCTACGCCTACCCACACCCATTTTCTCACTTTCTCCCTCCCACATCCCCCTGCAAACCACATTACTCAATATCCCCTTCCTGTGGCTTTCTCCTACCCATACACACACTCCCCGCCCTCTCACGCCCTCCCCAATCTGTCCCTTTCCTTCCTTTTGAGTAAATCTGTCACAGGTGGTGGTTTTTTAGGATTAATGATTTTTAACCCATTCTTCAAAAAAGAACATTTCTCAGCAGGGGGCCAATGGAGAATGTTCATCTACAGAGAATTCCGTGAAGAAATGTCCTCTGCCATTTCCTGTTCTCAAGGGGAGTGAGACTGCAATGCTGTCATTAGCAAAGATACCCTCTTATAAAATGGTGACTGCCTGCCCTTGAGAGAAGTGCCCAAGATGTTAACAAACCCATATTATAAAGCATCCATGTGACATGTTTTCTCTTCTAGGCTATGCCTGTATTCCCCTTGAAACTGGTATTCATTGTCTGTGACCCATAGCAAACAAACATCAAACAAAAGCCCACTCTCCATGTACCAGCGGGAGCACTGAGAACTGGCCCAGCCATTCCATTTTCCCTGACAATGAGAGCGCTCCATTGTTACTGTGTTTGGTGAAAGGGAATCCCAGGTCACCTTGGGCCAGTGGCTCCTGCTAAGCACTCCAGTGGTGCTTGTAGACCAACTGCAATTGAGCAATGACCTTGCTGCTGGGAAGATGTACAGGAACTGGGGGGAGCCTGGACTGACAGGCTGATACTATGATAATTTGGCATCAAACTCAAACATTGTAAATGCAGCAGATGGCACCAATCATAGCACATTTCTCAGCACACAGCATGGATCAAGTCCTGATGCTATTTGATCCGGGCTGGGGAAGCAATGTAGGAAAGAGTGGAACTCAAACCATTCCAAGAAACATCCTAAAGTACTAAGAACCTTGGAGTTTTATTTGAACTCTGGAACTTAGCTCTGCAAAACAGGTGGAAATAGCACGAAAGCAGGTTCTCCAATGAAGTTTCCTGTGTGTCCTGAGTTAGATGGAATTGTTCACAGCTTGACTATTTCAGCCTGGTTCACCGCAAGTCCATCCAGAATACTGCTGCTAAGATCATCATCATGGCTTGTCTCTCTGATCACATCAGTCCCTTCGTTGGCTCCCTCTTTATCTCAGCCTAACTAATAACTCATGGTGGTGTCAGCTGCTGCCTTCGATCTGCCAGCATCCCCTGGCTGCCTTGCCCACCATTCAACTTCTTCATTAAACACCATCCTACTTCCTTCCATGCTGCCTGGGGAAAACTCCTGAATATAATTCATAGGCCTCACCTCTACCGTAGTGCCTACAAAACCCTGTTGGTTGGTCGTGACTAGACAAGGCACGTGAGGAGTTGCGACGGCCCCTCTTCCCCTTCCTTCATTTTGGTGCTCTCTTATTCTTACAAGCTCCTCCATTCCTGCTGCTTCTCACTCTTCCTCTAGCCACAGCGCAAAACCATTACAAAACAAGTAGCTAACAAAGCTGGGCCAATTCTTCACCGAGTTCATTGGCTTCATGTTACTTTCACAGCATGTAGAGTGCTGCAAGACAAAGGCATCAAATAAGTTAACTCTTGCCAGCCTCAGCATTGGCTCCATTTGAGTGTGGTGCAGAAAGGCAGCTGGGTTCACTGAATTATTTTGCTCCTCAAAGGGGGAGGGATGAATTCCACTCTCAGAATAGGTTAGATAACATCTGGCAGGTATAGTTAATCCTGCCCTGGCCTGGGGGTCATGGACTTCACTAGACAACCTCCTGAGTTCTATGTTTATGATTCTATAGGATACATGTTGGCACTCACTGGCTCAGGCCAGCTGGAAAAACCACAGCAGCTGATTTCCACCATTTTTTTTTAAGTTGGGCCATGTTTCTGTGTTTATGAAGTCCTGGATTCAGCCTTTCACCCACCTTTCAATCTCACTCTTAATCTCCTAGCTAGCGAGCCCACAGTAGTTCAACCTTTTGCATGCCTGCAGTTTGATGCTTTCCATTTTTCCAGTCATCACCTTTCAGACACTAACAAATTCACTTCACAATAGCTGTTAGGGAAGATCAGTCTCACCCCCATTTTACAGATGGGGAAACTGATGACAGGAGAGGGAGGGAAGGGAACTTTCTCAAGGTCACACAAGGTCAGCATCAGAGCCAAGAATAGAACCCAGCAATCCTGTCTCTCAATCCTTTGCTTGGTTTGTTAGGCCACACACTGTCTGACTGCCAGCCAAGTACACACTCTCAAAGGATGTGAATATCTGCAGGATTCAGAAAGATACAGAGACTGTCATTTTTATTCCTGACTGCACAATATATAGTATAAAATCAAATAGTCCACTAGATGGTGCTTGCTGGACAATGATCTGGTCTGATAGGTTTATACTGAGTGGCTCCCCTTCTCTTCTCTTGTTCTAAGCCCAAAACAGCGGCACCATTTGATTATGTACTTTGTCAGTGACAGTTATTAATATAAAGGGATCTGGAAAGATGCTTTAAGGGCAATGAAAAGACCGCTTGTGCCTGGAGGATAGAAAATGCTAAATCCAAGACTAGGATGAGCTGGGGAAGGTGGCAATGCCTTTCTTTGCACTTCAGACTGTGCTTCTGTGTAAGCTGCAGATCAGGAGTGCACAAAGTTTGTGACAAAGAGGGCCACATCAGCAACTTGCCAGCTCCCTAAAGGCAGGCCCAAGTTTGTATTTATATACACCTCTACCTCGATAGAACACTGTCCTCGGGAGCCAAAAAATCTTACCACGTTATAGGTGAAACCGCGATATATCGAACTTGCTTTGATCCGCCAGAGTGCGCAGTCCCCCCTCCCCCTGGAGCACTGCTTTACCGCGTTATATCCGAATTTGTGTTATATCAGGTCGCATTATATCGGGGTAGAGGTGTACCTGTAATACAGCATGCACAGCCTCAAGGCTGCGGGCTGGATCTCTCTTGGCAGTTGAGTAGAAATTGACTGCTGCTTGAGTTTCCCTGTCATAAACGCTAGAGATGAACAGCTGTTTCTGTTAGTCTTCCCAGGCTGCGCTGAGGCCTCCAGCTGCACTTTGCAAGCCCTTGCTATAGAGAGAGAATCTCTTCCGTGATTGTTTCATGAGACTGAAGAGGATAAAGGAGCAAGGGCAGCAATAGCCCTTCCTAACCCCCAGCTCTTCCCTCTTGTGGGACACAATGCACTGCGAAATGCTGATTCATTTTAACTCTTTTAACCTCCCCCAATAAATGGTTTTTAAAAGAAATCTGGCTCATTTAAAAATCTATTTGTGGAGGCCAGACCCACCTTGCATGTCACCCCATAGACAATGCCTGTGGCGAATGAGGTGGGGAGCTCCTGTTAAATGCTCTAAAGCAGGGGCACATTTCACCAAATGTCTCAGTCCCCCTCCAGCCACCCCTCACCCCAGAGGGTTAGTTCTACATTTGTAGCATTAGGGGCAAAGTCAGGGGATCAAAAGAAGCTGGAGATGGGAAAGCCCCATGGGGACCGGTCTCTGAAAATGCCCTAGCAAAATGTGCAGGTCTGTCCTTTCATGCATTCCAAGCCTAGCCCTTGTGCACACAAACCAGCAGCGAGACACAATTTGTTACAAGGTTTTCACATGTGCAAACGTGCACCAGCACATTTTGCACGTGCATCTTGTGTGGGCACAGATTTAGTTCCCCTCAGTGATTGAGCTCATCCTCCCAGCCCATCCAGGATTTATTTTATTTTCCCAGACTTTAGTCAGTCTAATCTTAAATGGTGCTTCTAGCATTTTTCTTGGGAGACTGTTTCAGTGGTACAGATGACAGAGCACACTGTCAGGAAGTGTTGCTAGATATGAAGTCAAATAGTGAGGCCTATAGGCCCTGATTCCAGAACTCTGTGTTCGTTATCATGTGAATGTGCACAACCAATCTGTATCCCCACATACAGTGAAAGTACTCAAAGTCAAAATAATTGCACCCACAGAAGGCCCTTAGATGTCTAGCCGGACATTGACATGAGCATTGACTCTAACTGCATGCATAATTACAATAATTGCATATGAAAGGCATGTTCCCAATTCTTGAAATTTGAGCCATCACTTCTGTAAATAATTGTAACCCACATTTGTGAGCTCTTTGGGGCAAGGACTGTCTTTTTGTTCTGTGCTGGTACACCACCTAGCACATTGGGATCCTGGTTCGTGACTGGGATCCCTAGGTATTACTGCAATACAAATAAATTGTAATAATTAATTAATAGTTAATCGGAACATACAGAAACACAAGACCATTTGACGAATCCTTGCTTCTTTGTTCCATACAGGGCTGTAGGTAGGAAAGCACCTGCTGGACATTTTACAGACCACATTTATTTATGAATCAGTTTATTCAATATCTATCAAATATAAAGTGATCCAAATGTTAGTATCAATTGCCAAAACATTCCTAATGAGATGTGGGGTTTGGAGTTGCATGTGGACTCCTGAGTGGGTAGCACAGGTAGCAAGGACTGTTTCTGCTCTGTTCCAGTGAAACAATGCATGCCCAGTGTAGTATGTTTCAGTGGAAGCCCTGGCCTGAGTGTAAACGGGCTGTGATTTAACACACACAATCCCCTGCTTTTGTAAAATCAGACCCGATTCTGATTCTGCTGCCTGGCGTCCCCCACCTAATACCGAGCGTGTAATGAAATTCAGTCCACTTGCTTGAGTAATGATGCTGTTTCCATGAGCCCATGTGATGCTTGGATAGTGCAGCTGCTGCTGCTCTCTCCTTCCCCTGTTCTTCCAATCTCAGGCTGTCATGGCGACTCCCAACAATGCTACTCCCACCAACTGCAGCTGGTGGCCCATTTCAGCTCTTGAGAATGATGCAGGGAAATCTGCGGAGGTTGAGGACAGCCAGGACCCAACAGACCCCGCTCTCAGATCCAAGGATAGGCTGGTTTTGTATCACTGGACCCAGTCTTTCAGCTCACAAAAGGTAAATGCTGTGCTGAATTCCCAGGGAAGAATCACCTCCAATATCCAGGGCATATCCCTGACTTGGGAGAACAGCTTGGATGGGTGTTTTGTGGGATGAGTAGATTGGCTATTCAGAGATGAATAGGGGTGCAGCTGGCAACCAGAATATCTAAATAGCGGTGTGTTTTGTGCCTGTATTTCTGCATTTTGACAGACTCTGTCTGGGGTGGCAGGAGGTGGGGGGTTCACTGTAATTCTGCCTTTGCTCTGGGATCAGATTTTGTACTGGGAGATGTTTCTAATTTATGATCCTGCTTCATCTAACACCTGAATCTCACCTGAGAGGGAGAAGGGTAGACAAAGACAATTGCATTGAAATATTGGCTAGCTAGGAGTCTCCTGGTGTTGGGGGAGGGGACGGTAGCCATATGTACAATGGTCACCATTAGTTCCTATACATCCTGGTACAGAATTGTATCCATGGATTTGAAAAGCGGACTCAGCACTGTGCCAAACAATGCATTTGCTCCTGATGCTGCAGCAATGCTACTGAAATCCTGTTCCCTCGACTCTCTGAGTCAGTTCAGAGCTGCCATGCACGGATTTTAGTAACAAATAACAATCAATCATATTCTCCAGTCAATAGTGAATGTTCTATTCTGCAGCTCAGGATAGCCAGCGTTCAACAAACCTGACCTTATTTTCTTAGTCACCAACAGCCCCAGTTGTTCTCCTTACATTCATTATATATGTGAGCTGAATTATTCATAGTGGAGAAGGTGAACATAAAGTTTTCAAGCTGCAAGGGCCCTGGGTTCCCATGAGAGCAGAATGTTCTCCCTTCACCCCAAGCACATTCAGTGAGGCTGTGGGGGGGAGCAAGGAGGGGGGAGGACGGGTTTGTGTGTGTGCACAGAGAAATCCTAGGGCACACAGTGCAGCCAGATGTCTACAAATGTTGAGTCCTTTCTTCCCTCTCTTCTAACTAAAGTGTTTATTCTGCATTAGCAGAGCTGAGTCTTTAGGGTAAACAATCTGACTCCTATCTTTCCTTCCTTCCCTGCATTGCAATGTCCCCTTTGGGAGGTTGCTATTTCTATCTTTATCTATTGCTTTTCTCATTTGTCTCCCAGCATTGGGAGGGAAACAGTTAACCAGCCACTCACACAGGATTTTCTACAACCAATCCAGGCCTAGCCCTACCTTTGCCAGAACCACTCCATGAACACTATAGGGCACATTTAAAGTCACAGTGCACAATCTCATATTATTTATTGAAATCCCAATCTGATTTTTTTAAAGTCACTTGCAAAGAAATAACACCCTGAAACATGTTCACTGTAACTAGGGATTAACTAGCAAGACAACCTGCTAAATATTACAGTGCATAGTACTGTATATGTAAGTGTAATGGACACAGCATGCTGGAGAAAGCAAATCCATGCCAGGTATCTAAATATCCTTCAAACCCTCTTTCTGGTAGGAAATTTCCTTTATGTTAGAGGTGTTGTTAAAAATCCTCTAGGAGTAAAGCTGTTTCCAATCCCCTGTCTCCCTGACTAATTACACAGATCAATCATCTTGCTGCCAAGGTTGTTGAATATTGACTAATTGGGTGGGATTCCAGGGGCAAACCCTAAGACATGGGGAGCATCTGCTGACCCCTGATTTGGCCCTCATTGCTGCGAAGTAGGCTTTTAATTTGAAAAGGTTTCTTCTTTCAATCAAGGTGTCTGGCACTATACAAAACTTCAAATTTCTGGGCAGATGCCTGATGATAGAAGTACTCTGACATGCTCCGCACAGCCAGGCCACCTGATCTAGCACCATGCAAGGAAACACCTGGGGTTCCTTGTTCTAGGTTTGGGTCCAGCCTCCCCATTCAGCACCATGGCCAGAGCATAAGACCGTCTCCTACAGAAACAAGCTGGGGAAGATGGGGAGGGAAGCAGGGTAACTTGCACAAGCCAAAGAACCAGATTCACTCCTGTATAACCCAGCTGGGTTAGTTACACCAGGTATACATTTGGCCCAGTGTTTCTAAACCAGGCCTTGGACCTTCTGCCGTTAATTGATGGTCCCTCTCAGACTTCAGGGGTGAGTTTGTGGCCTATTGATGTCAGTGGCAAAGCACCCCTGGACTTCAGTGGAGCCAGGATTTCACCCTAGGTCTCTGGGATGCAGATGTATTGTCAGTGGCTCTTATACAGCTGTGCACATCTGGAACCCAGACCTATGATTTTTCCAAAGAAATAGTCTAGCTAGGCAAGGTCGTTGGATCTGGTGGCCGAATCCCTTGCAGGCTATTACAGACAGTTTCTCAGCAGCTGACATGGAGATTCAGGGGACTGCTTTGATTAGTGAGCACTTCACAGCTTGGTTATCAGTTCAAATCCAGCCCAGGTCAGTTGTAACCCAAAGTAATTACCTTCCGACAGCTCTTTGGTGTCGCTTGTATGAAACGAGTTGGTGGGTCTTAGTCCAGTTCCTAGCAGATCAGGTTTCTATGTGATAAAAATTGCCATAGCAATTAGTCTGAACACCCTCCTTCTTGGCAGCCTCAACTGAGAGTTCAAGCACTGAATAAGCCTGATAGAATGAATTCTTCTCTTAGTCTAGATACAGTTCCTGACCTGTAGTCAGGGTGGAGCTACACTGGTGGAGGGCGCTGTGTGTGGGAAGGCTGCCCTGCTGCTGTGCGTGCTGTACATGTTCTGTGACTAGAGGAGATCCGTCTCCAGGGCTGTCGAGCTTGCTGCTTGCATCAGAACCAAAATGCACCAAAGGTTATTTCGTAGAGAGAGGCTTGTCCCAGTACGCCAGTGCTTATTATCATAAGAATCCTCTTCCACTCCGGGCTCTGAAATGGAGTCTGAGCTCATGGTGGCTCTCTCTTAGCTTGAGTGGAAGCCTCCTCCACATCCAGGGAGGAAGCATGGTCTAGTGGTTAATGGACAACTCTGGGAGTAGAAGCCTTAGAGTCCATTTGTGATTTTGGCACTTATTCACTGTGTGACCTTGGGCAAGTCACTTCCCCACTCCAGGCCTCAATTCCCCATCTGCAAAATGAGGATAATTGCACCCACCAACCTGTGGGCCTGTGAGGTTTCGTTCCTTAATGTTTAGAAGATGCTCTGAGAGCTTGGGATGGGAGGTGCTACAGAAACACAAAGCACCTGATGACTATTGTCAGGTAATGATGGGTAGCAGGTTGCTGTGCCAGGGATGCAGTGGGCACAATTGGCACCGTACCTGCTGGACCTGTGTGGTGACCCCTGCTGCAAGCTCTGCTTCTCTTGTCAGCTCTAGACCAGACCACTGGCTTCTCAATGGCTCATTGATTAGAAAAGGGGAATGGGGCAATTGTCCTCAGTGGAAGGACCGGTTAGCCCAGCACTGTCCCTTCTGGGTTTAATTCCCTTTCAGCAACACGGGCAGAGAGAAAGGAATCTGAAAACAAGGGGTACCGGCTTTTACTTGTTTTATGTTAAAAGGAAAAAATAAATTGTCGATCCTGTAAATAATTAATTGCTAGTTTTGCAAACTCTTTGTTTGGAGGCTCTAATTAAAATGCTAATTTTTTAAAGTTTTATTTTTAGCAAATTCTAGTTGTAAGAAAACAATTGATTGTTTATTTTTAATTCAGAAGTTGTGTGTTAGGCACCTGTTAGGTGTCACACCAGTTTTGGGGTTTTTTTTTAGTAGTGTGCCCTACCTAAGTCATAGTAGTGAACATTTTCAAAACCTGCATGTCTAAAATTAGACTCCTAAGTTCTCATTGCGGATTCAAAATTAAGTGGCCTGATTTTTAGAGGTGCTGAACACCCACAACTCTTCTAGAAGTCAATGGGAGTTGCGACTGTTCAGCACCTTTGAAAATCAGAACCTTAAATATGGGCTTGGTGGTCTAATATTGAACATGTGGGTTTGAAAATGTTGGCCAATGCATTTTATACACGTTAGACTTTGCACTTCTCTAATGTTTTCTATGTGAGGATCTGGACGCACTTTGCAAGTGTTACTAATTCGATCTCAAATCCTCCTGCCCCTGTGTGGTTGCTATCATTGTTCCAATTTTACAGATGGGGAAACTGAGGCACAGAGGTTTAGTTATTTACCTACGTTCACATGGAAAGTCTGTGGCAGAGTCAGGAACAGAACTCACATCTCCAAGTCCCATGTCACAGCCCACCTGTCACCCCTGGAGTTATTTTTATTTAGAACAAGTAGAAAACAAACATCTTGGTATTAATACCATGCATCAGGGCAATTTGTTGAGTGCCTGGAAAAATATAACTGGTTCATGTTCCATGTGCCTAGGAAGATCTGACAAATAACAACAAAAATCAAGTCTCAGTGCAATTTTGTATGTGAGGGTGCAAATGAAACAGGACTGGGTGCCTCTAAAAGAGCTGGATGGGCAGTGTGACCGGCCATGCTTTTGTGACTGGTACTCCAGGCTCCCTGACTGTTCCCTACCCTAAGGATCAGGCCCTCACTGCCTGCCTCCCATTCAGCTGTGTACAGTTCAACCTGCATGACGCGTGTGCTGCTCACTGCATTGGGAGTCAGTTTTGTAGCAGCCCAGCCCCTCTGGCAGGTTAGATTGTGCACAGCTGAATGGGAGGCAATGGGTACTATGGTACTGCCAAGGGCCTAGACTCGAAAATTGGCACAGCTGCCCAAAGAAGGTGGGACACTCACTGATCTAAACCCCTGACCTCCCCGACTCAGAAGAAGAAGCCAAGCCTGCTGTCCCAAAGCCATGTAAAGGGTGGGATACAGATGTAAGGGATGCATATACAGAACAGCTCAGGACTGGGCATGCAGGTTCTTTAAGCCACCTGTGTCTCCATGGTGCTCCTGGGTCAGGTGTGTTCTGGGATGGACCCTTTGGCTGATCCCTGTACCACCTGCCAATGGCCTCATGGGGGTGATGCAGCATTTGGGGGTCACTCACACACTGGTGGTATTGGCTGTTTCCCTTTTTCCAGGCCACACCTCCTCCACTAGCAGAAAGGAGGGATTTGGCAAAGGAGTTATTAAGCCAGCTCTGTGGTGTCAGAGGATGACTCTAAATGGCACTGATCCTCAGAAGACTTTGTATTCAAGCAGAGGAGCTCTGTAATTAGGACATAGGCTTAGGACTCAGAAGAGCTGGGTTCTGTTCCGTGGTCTGCTGGGTTTCTTTCTGCCTCAGTTTCCACATTTGTAAAATGGGGGTAATGATATTGATGTTCCTTTCTAAGGTGACTTGAGATCTCTGGCTGAAAAGTGCTGTGTAAGATCTAGGTGATATTATTTATTATGACCCTGGGTTTAGACCTACTCAGCCCATGAAGCGGGGAACTGGGGTCATACAACAAGAATTTGGGAGCATCCCTAAATGAGATCCAGTAGCTCTGTATGTGCACCATCTGGGCAGATGGGAGCAATATGGTGCCTTCCATCACCCTAAGACAAGCATTTGAACTGTACTAGGTATGGCAGTGTTTTCTCTCTGGCAGCTTTAGGAAGATTTCCAGAGGTGACTGTCTGTACCTTAAAGAGAAACACATAAGGAGCAGCGAAAGATGGAGAAGCCGGACAAAGGGTCTGAGTCGTGCTCCCCAGGAGTGAAACTGCTGAATAGTGTGGGTGGTGTAGAAATGCGCAGTATGTCTTCCTGTCTCAGCAGATCCCAGTGTTGGAAGGGAGGGGGGACTAGATTGGCAGATCAAAACACCACTCTCACAGTGCGACTGATAATCGGGTGATAAAACCGTAAATCCAATCACACAGAAGCTTAAGGGCTTTATAAGCATTCACTGGCCTTTACCAGCTGATAGTGATAAGTCAGGACACAGTCTGAGCTAAAACACAGAGATCTGATTAGTCCAAACCTTTTGCTCCAAGAAGGAGTGCAAGCAGTGCATGGCTGAACATCAGCCAGATGCTTTGCTTTAACACACACGGGTGTCTGCCACCCTCACAGAGAAGCACACAGAAATGTGCACACTCACAGAGACAAGGCCTGTTACGCAGCTACACACACAAGCACACTAATTGCCACACTGACAAATGCACGGTATTTTGATTAAAAAACTAGAATATAAAATTAACATGGCACACAATAAATGGATTAAAAACTGGCTAACTGATAGGTCTCAAAATATAATTGTAAACAGGGAATTGTAATCAAGCAGGTGTGTTTCCAGTGAGGTTCCACAGGGATCGGTTTTTGGCCCTGCTCTATTTAACATTTTTATCAATGACCAGGAAGAAAACATAAAATCATCAGAACTAATTAGTCTTGGCTCCCAGTTCCCTGCTCTAACCATGTAGCAGGAGAATTCACAAAGCCAGACCCTTCTATAATGCAAAATGTCTCTAGCAACGAGGGCCAGGAGAAAGGAAAGAGAGAAGCTACCGGCTACAGGATACGAGGGACCTTTATGTACAGCATCTTCATACAAAGCATATCACCCCAAATCCTTCACAGGGATAAATAATAGGAGTCAGGGAGTGAACAGAGGCAAAGGAGGAAGGAGATGCAAGGTGGAGGGATGGATGGAGACTGTCTCACAGAGCAGGAGCTGTGGAGTATAAGGCTCTCTGACCGCATGGAGGGACAGAGAGAAAAGCTAGTGCTAGGAAAACAAAGGGAATGGGAAGGGGATTGCAATACGTGGCAGGATTCTCCCTGTTGGACATTTGCATTCTCCTCTCCCCATGACACTCCCCTCTGTTTTTGGAACCAGAAATATTCCCAAGGGAGCACTGACTGGCAGGAGCGAGGAAAATAGCGAGCCTTCCCCTGCTGTGGCAACGATACTCCATGTATAAGTGACGTCAGACACTTCGGCATGTAAGGGAGGTGCCCGACAATCACCTGATACTGTCCTGTCCTAGATTTGCAATGTGGGCATCATGATGTGTCATTGTGTCTCAGGGATATCGTGTTCAGAGGCGCCATTGTGATGAAACATAATGGCACAAGAGGAGGACAGCATGCTGAGATTACTGCTGTCTCTGATCAGCCCGTGATGCCAGCTGCCATCACTCATTACATTTTCAAATGAGCACCTTCACACTTTCTCCCAAGCTGCCCCTCATTCCTACGAGAAGCTCCCCATAAACTTCCACAAACCCAACTCATTATCCACCTTCAAAACCCTCCTTACAGCTCTCCTTCGCTGCCAGGCCTACAAAACACTTGGCTGCTGGTGTGCAGAGACTACTGCCTATCGTGCTGGTCAATATGGTCTCATTGTTTCCTTTCCCCCATTGGTCTGTATTCATCTGTTGTCTGATCTTATATTTAGATTGTAAGCTCTTTGGGGAAGGGGCTGTCTGTTCTGTGTTGTACAGCACCTAGAACAACAGGGTCCTGCTCCATGATGGCTGGTCCTAGAAATTATAATATAAATAATAAGTTTCTGTGACAAAATATCTCCTCTGTCTTCTACCTCCTTCTTGGCTGCTGGGAGAGATGCCAGAGACTCTGGTATGTTGGGCTTAGGGCTCCTCCTGATGTCCTACTACATAGTACATGTCAGGTGGCTCGAGGAATAATCCCAGGATGGGCACTCTACTGAATGCCCTTTGGTAAGAGGAGCTCCAATCAGCCCTGTGAACTCTACAATGCAACACAGGGCCCCAAAGAGCCACAAGTGGCTGAGCATCACTGTCCAGTAGACCTTGTGGGTGTGGGAGACCATATGCAGTGCCCGGTGGGCAGCAATGAGACTTCTCTGCCCTTGCTTCCTGCTGTAGGTCCGCCTGGTCATCGCGGAGAAGGGGCTGCCTTGCGAGGAGCGGGATGTCAGCATGCCCCTGACTGAGCACAAAGAGCCCTGGTTCATGCGTCTCAACCTCGGGGAGGAGGTGCCCGTGATTATCCACGGAGACAACATCATCAGCGACTATAACCAGATCATTGACTACATGGAGAAGAACTTCACAGGAGGTAAGGAGGGGTGGGTCAAAATTCATCATCAAAATGGGGTTTTGATGGAAAATTGGGTTTCGGCTCAAGGAAACTGTTGGTGAAAAGGAAGTGGGTTTTAGCTCACGAAAGCTTATGCTCAAATAAATTTGTTAGTCTCTAAGGTGCCACAAGTACTCCTCGTTCTTTTTGTTGGTGAAAAGTGTCTGCTCTTCAAGAAAAAGTTCAGCTTTTCTTTGACAACCAAACATTCCAAAACCAAAAAGCTTACAGTCGAAACTTAAAACTTGCAGTTGAAAACCAAACATTGCAATTTGGAAATGTCACCACAGTGCCTCATGGGAGTTGTAGTTCATGCCCCTCATGTCCCCATTCTCCTTTATGAGCCAGGCTCCCCAGCAGGACTACAGTTTTTGTATTTGGTTTGAGTTTTGGGCTGTGTTCCAGGCCTCTTCACCATCCCCAGCTGTGACAACTCTATTATTTCTATACATTGTCATTATGAGAGTGCATGTGCAGAGATGTGGTGAAACTGGAAACACTTATTCAACTCTCCACCTCAACAACCTTTATGAGTTTGGATAAAATGGGGCCTAGCTCTGACCCAGCCAGGGCCAATGAGGTTTGGCAAAATCAATGCCAGTTGTGGTTTTTGCTCAACCTCTGCTTAGACCTAATAGTCCTGCAGAGTTTTGCCACCTAGTGGGATGTCACACTGTCTGATGAGAAGCTTTCATAGCCTGCCAAAAGCAGCTTGCTCTGGTGTCCTGGCCAGTAGCACCGGGCTCTGACGTTCCTCTCCCTGGAATGTGCCTGGGAAGGGCTTTGCTGGTGCTTTTAGTGCACAGGGGCTGAGCTGGTGAGTGCCTGCAGTCAGAGGACAGGTTGGTATATTGCCAGTTTGGAGGAAATGAAAGGGGATGGCAGCTGTTAAGGAGGGCTGTAGGGGAGATGTTTATATTTGGTGTTACGTGAATGCAGTGCTAGTGAGTAGCATAGAATTGCCAGCCCTGGGGATTGAATCCCTTTTTCTATCCAGAGCAAATGCAGCCTGGTTAGTGGCAGGGCGAGCTCCCACACACTGCCCTGCCCAGGTGCTTCACCCCACGGGTGCAAGGAGAGAGGGCCCGGCTCTCTTTGCTGAGGCAATGACTCACCAGTGCTTTCCTGAGCTCCCTTCATTTGTCAGAGCAGAGCTGGCCAGTTCAGGGCCGTCAGACTGGGATGAGCAAGCCGGGAGACTTCAAAGGCTTAGGAGGGAGGTTTTAACTCTGTCATCACGACACTCATCACAAAGCCTGTCACCTTAGGAATGGAGAGACTTTAAAAAACGTCTTAAAATAGATTCCAAAAACAAGGGAGTCTTGGCAGATCGGCGGCTGTCCTCCTCTCCTCGGCTCCAGCACTCCCTTCTCACGCTGCTCAGAGAAGGCATTCAGCAAAAGCAGGAAGGTTCCCCACTCATTCGGAGGCCTTCTTTTAGGTTTAGTTGGACGGGCTGGTCTTGCTGAATCCCCAAAGTTTCAACAAATGCATCTTAGACAAAGCAAAGGACCACTTGTCACCAACCCTCCTAGCTTCCCAGAGGTTCCTGCTTATGGACCAGGCCAGGACCCAGAGTTGGTTCAGTCTGAAAGACTCTTCTCAGACACTTGGCTCAGCGGGCTATATTCTGTTTTATTAATGCAACCCCACTGAGCTCCCCCTTACAGATGTGACTTTACATTGTCCCCATTAGGGTTGCACACATCTAAATGAGGGCAGACGATGCACATGTGGTAGCATCCTGTCACCAGCAGAAGGCATTGACCTATCCAGTGACATGGAACAGCTCCTAGAGTAATAGATAATTACAGCTCTGCCATGGTGCTGGGGCAGGGGGTGGGAAGGGGAAAAAAGTGCTCTGACCCTGGTTAGCAATTCTATTAGCCATATTAACAAGCTCTGGAATCATTTCTAGCCCATTCTGGCTTTGCTGGCAATGCCAGTCTTTAGAGGCTGATGCTGGCGAGACAAATCACTCACCCCATAAAAATGTTTCAGTCCTGGAAGTGCTTTTTATACTAAGGATAAATATCTGCAAGGCTTCATTTTGTTACAGGCTTGAAGCAGAGCCTAGCGCTGTTAGTTACCAGCCATACCCTGTGAGGTCACATATAACATGGCATCAGCAGCAATCAAGCCAATATGTGGAGTTAGTTCAGCCACCAACAGGGAGAACAGGTGCCATTCCAGTGAGCTAATGCCTCCAACACCAGCTGAAGGGAGTGGGTCCACAGCCAGAGCTGTTGCATTTCAGTGTGGTTACTGAATAGCCTTGCTTGAAGAGCTGGCTATTCTGAATGCATTGGGTTCCAGCCCGGGAAACCTCGGCATGAACTGATGCGATGCTGGCTGGGAGCCAGGCGGAAGCATGCGCGCTAGGGAATCTGTATTAGTATTATTTCATTTCATTGGTGATTGTTCTCAAATGAAAAGTCCCCGTTTGTGGCTGGGATCCAGTCTCTTGTACTTGGTCCAAGGACAGCATGAAGGTGAATGGCAAACTAGCAGCCCCATGAGGGACTTTGGCTCAACCACGTCATATTTAGAAGCTGTGAAAATCTCTCAATTTGAAAAATTCAGTGGGAAAGGGTTTAATTTGATAGAATCCCCAAAACTATCAATGGAGAGGCCTTGCTTGGTCCCACCCAGTTGATCCCTGGGAGCCAGGAATGTTCTCTATAGTGCATTTACTAGTACTTTATAGAGTCTAGATTTATATTATCCTAGGGAATAGCCAGTTCACTTATCTCTCGGGACAAGCCCTTCCCATTGTTGCTGATAGCACTTACTTACCCACCTCAGAGGGAGGTGATGAGGTTTAATTAGGTTTTAAACAGGGTACAGGTTTGGTGCCAGTTTGCTTTCCTGGGAACAGAACTCAGCACCTGATGTTTAGAGATGCAGAGACTTTGCAACCACCACTGAAGTCAATGAGAGCTGCAGATACTCACTAACTGTGAGACCCAGGCCCTGAACATTTACGCTCAGTGGGTGCAGGGGAGGGCATACTGTGCATGATCAACCTAATCAACCAGTGCATAAGAGGGACCAGTCCAACCAAAACCAGGAAGGCTTAGCTCTGGGGTTAATTTCACTTGAGCTCCCAACATTCCAGGAAGGTGTTTCAATTAATGGTTTGATTGCATCTCTAATCAGAACTAGCACAAGCTAAACACAAACCAGTGTCACAAAACAGGAAGTAATGAGCCAGCCTAAATCAATCTTTGATCATCCCAGTGGCCTGGGGACAATCAAGTCACATGGAAACAAGTTGATGTATCGTAGCTGTAACCAATGCCAACTTTTTGTTCCGTGTTTCAGAAAATGTTACCCAGCTGATCCCCGACACCGGGAGCATTCTCCACACAAGAGTGGTGCAGTACAGAGAGCTCCTGGACTCACTGCCCATGGACGTCTACACTCACGGCTGTATCCTCCATCCCGAGCTCACCACTGACTCCATGATTCCAAAGTACGCTACAGCTGAAATCCGCAGTAAGTTGCCTCTTTAGCAGGGCTGCCTACCGCTAGTGAACAGTGGCATGGCGTGGGATGTTTATTTCTTTCTATCTTGGCCTTTTGCAAACTCCACACCGACAGGTGCTGTTGACACACATTTAAAAACACAAGGGCATAGGAGATGCAGAGTAAATCAACCAAAGCAGAAGCAGTTCTTTCCCCTGAGCTACTGCGCATCATTTGGTCATGTGACTACATTTCACCTTCAGTGACTTCAGCCTTCCATCGGGGCCTGCTCAAACAGATGTGCCCAGGAGACAGAGCAGAACTCTTCCTTGAAGAACAGGAGACAGTCTAGTGGCTTACTGACCCAATACAATGGCTTCTCTGGAAGCAAATGTCAGGTGTCGCTCAGACTCCTGTATGCTCTTTACTTCAGTTGCTTTCTCCGGGAGCTTTACTCCAGATGTTTATTCCCTCTGGTTCAAAGCCATTCTGCATGAGTTCCAAGTCACTCACATTTTACACTGTGCCCCTCGCCAGGGTGGAAAATATATCTTGTGAAACAATGGAAATCCTGCCACTTTGAAAATCTCAGTCTCCTTTGCCCATGATGAATCAACCCTTGACCATTCCCCGTAGCTTACAGCTAGAACTGGTAGAAACATTTTGGACAGAATGTTTTTCCATTGGAAAATTCCATTTAGTTGAACCTGCTATTTTCCAGGGGATCATGTCAAAATTTTGTTTCGATAATGTTGGAACATTCCATTTTGGCATTTTTGAAATGGAACATTGTGATTTTTCATTTCACAAAATGGAAATTCCGGTTCCCGCACAACTCTACTCACAATCAACTGCTGAGTAGCGAGGAGCATCCCTGGTTCCCTGTGAGACAGTGAGAAGATGGAGGGTAGCCAGCACCTTCCAGGATGGGACCATTAGATCCTCCAGACATAGTATCACCCTTGCTTCCTTCTGGGTCCCCTTCTCTAGGACAATAATCTTCCCGCAGAGTGCTGCCCAGGGCACTGCTTACAGGATCCCAGATGGGGCTTATCATCCTCTCCAAGATGATTGTCTCTTTCCTGTAGGATATTTGTACCCTGTGACCAGAGAGGCAGATGGGGATTGTGAACCTGCTGCAATGGGAGCTGCAGGACTTCTCTCATGACCAGGCACTGAGCATGCAATGGAGTGCACTGTCAGCATCAAGAAGAGCTGCTGTCAAAGCCCTGTCATCATAATAGATACAGACATAAAAACCCAGAGGGCCAGGGCCAGTCCTGGCGCAAGCAGGTGCTAGTCTGTTGGGCTTCAGTGGAGTTGCATTATTTTAAGCCAGAACTGAACCTGACCCAGAGTGGCTAACATCCAGGCACTACGTTCTGCCAGTTACCCATGACTAAGATGCTCAGCCAGTGAGTAGCCTCTTTACGGCTTTCTATGGCATTGTTATTCACTTGAGATAATTATGGTGTGGTGGTTCTGATTCCAAACAACCAGTCTGGAAAGGAGACAGAGAAATCAAATGCAGCCTTTGGGACAGAGGGTATTTAGTCCGTCTAGTCGCAGTTCAGAGGGATCAGCCTCCACGTGTCCAGAACCAACATTATCGCTGTCAGTTACTGGGCCCTTTGCAGATGTTTTATTCATACATGCGGGTGGAGGACATGCTGCACCCTTCATTATTTTATAAAGCATATTGCATTCGGATGCATAAGCTGTTATTGCTGAGGGGGCACAGCTAGGAGAGATTGTTATCCTGCACATCACAGCTCAGAGACTGTGCCAAACAGGGCATGCAATGCACACGCTTAGGGCCCGGGTTTCCATGATTGCCGAGCGCATTCCATTCTAACATGTGTTGTCCATTCTTGAGGACTAAGACAGCCCTTTGAACCTTACGCCCCAGTGGGGCTGTGAGTTTTGGCGAGTACAGACTTTGGAGTCCTGGCCACAAAAGGGTTATCTGCCCCTCTTCGCACCATGGAGGGGGATCCACACCAGTACTAAACAGGCCAGCATGGGTGCAGGGCTGTGTGTGGAAGAGGCCTGTAGGATCCAATGGCCCGCAGGGCCCAGGTAGGTGGAATAGCAGCCATGGGTGTGTGAGTGAGGGGGTGGAGGGTATATTAGCCCTGTGGCCTGCCTGTGGGTTGGGGAATGGACTCTATCCCCAAAGACTGCCTACTGCCTCCCATGAAGCCCTAGTACTTTCTCTTTGAGCAGGAGGGGGAATATCATAACGGACCACATCAAGTGTCCAAATCACAGCCTCTCTTTCCTCCCTCTCCTTATCTCTCTTTTTCTCCCTCTCTTTCATGCATACTTTCTCCCTGCTGCTCTGCTCCTTTTCATGTGCGCTCTCTCCTGCTCTCCTTCTTCCTCTCCTTTCCCACACCTCCAGTGGGCTATTTCATTATTATTTTCAATAATTTAAAGGTCATATGGGGGAGACTGCACAGGGATTCAATTACAGACACTGGATGAAGCGACGTAAGACTGTGTACTTGACCTTCAAGCATTCATGAAACATTGACGATACTTAATATAACTCAGCTGCAATGACTACTCTTAAAGTACGGTTCTCCTCTGGGAAGTGACTTTGTCAGAATGACACTGGAGGGCCCCACCGTTATTGTCTCTCAAGGACTCTGGATCAGAATTGCTCATGGATCACAGTTTACAAGTACAAGATTTTTAACCTTTGACAAGCCCATCCTAGGATCTGGAATTAAGCTGGGCTCATGTATCACAGACAATCAAATGTCTGCTGTTGATGATGTCCTTCTCTGCCAGATTTTCCTCAGAGTCTTTGCTGTTTGTGTCCCATCCCCATCTAGCTGGGATTCTCTCACATGCAGTCACAGCCTTTTCTCATATGGGCGCCCCATCTCCATCTTCTTATATGCGCCTTTGCCAGGGCCGGCTCCAGGGTTTTCGCCGCCCCAAGCAGCCAAAAAAAAGCCGCGATCGCGATCTGCGGCGGCAATTCGGCGGAAGGTCCTTCGCTCGGAGCGGGAGTGAGGGACTGTCCGCCGAATTGCCGCCGAATAGCTGGACCTGCCGCCCCTCTCCTGAGTGGCTGCCCCAAGCACCTGCTTGCCAAGCTGGTGCCTTGAGCCGGCCCTGGCCTTTGCATCTCCACCCTGCCTTTTCCTTGTGCCACAGGCACCTTGAAGTCTTCTCCCTTCCACCCTCACTGAAGTTCTTTTGTGATCTGACCTAGACTTCCCTCCTGCTCTCAGTCCTGAGGCTTCACATCCAGGACATGCCCTAAGTACGTAAAGGGAGTATTACAAAGTGCAATCTGCTCATGCAAATATCCCATTGGCACACATAGGGCCAAATTGTACTCTCAGTGGAGCTGGTTTAAATCCAGAATAAGGCTAATGGAGTCAAGGATGAGAAACCAAGTTGATGAGAATTATACCAGGAAGAGTCAAGCACAGAACAAACTGGTGCTTACAATATACTGTTGAGAAACACACGAACATTTCTTACCTTGTCAGGGAAGTGAAAGGGAAAGGGGGAATTGCAGTGAAACAGTTCTAACCACAGTGCTAAACACAGGGGGTGAACTCCTAGCCCCACTGAAGCCAATGGGAGTTTTACCATGAACGTCAATATGGCCAGGTTTTCACCCTGGGAACACAGTGTACATGACAGTAGTGTTCATCCCAGAGAGCACCTTGAAGCTGTGCTAGGGACAGAGAGCACTGCAGGGCTCTGCATAGACCAAATCCAGGTCAACACTCTCGGAGCACAAAAGCAGTCATAGAAAGGATTTGAGCACTGTGCATGTATAAAGAGGGGGACCCACCCCCTACTGGGGGAAATGAAGGTCACACTATGTTAACGGAGAGATCATTTCCCCTACATTCTCAACAACATTGAACTCAGTTTTGGCCTTCCACCTTGATGGAACAATAATTCCGGCCCCCTGCACTAACAATTCCATCATTGTAGAGTCTGCCTCAGAAAAGATTGTATAGCAATCGGCGTGGGGAGACAGGCCCCCTTCATTCTATTCCTGACTTTGCCACAAACACCCTTTGTTACTCTGGGAAGGTTCCTTGACCCCTCAGTATCGGTCTATCTGGGCTACTTATCAGGCCCCCTCACTGTAGTATCTGTGCACCTCAGGTTAATCTCCACCTCCTTTTCTATCTCAGTCCCTTCTCAAGTCTTCCTATTGGTCAGTGCGTATGGTGGGCTCTTTCTTGACATCAGTGGGTTTTTTATGTTGAGATGGTTGCACTCCATCACATGTATGTGTTTCTATGTGCACACGTACACTATTGCTTTCTAATGGGTGGAAGCAGATCTGCTCATGTGGCTAGCAGTCCCTTCTACTGGTTAAGTTAGTGCCACTACTGCAATTTACTGAGTACCACCTTGTGGTTTTGGAGCACAGTGATGATTATCAGTATCTATTTATATTGCGGTAGCCCCTAGGAGCTAGGCCCTGGACAAACACAGAATACAAAGATGGTCCTTGCCCCAAAGAGCGTACAATCTAAGCAAGCATAAGAGTGTGGGTTCTTTTCCCTGTGCTGTGTGTCTATGAAGACTTGATGACAATGGTGTTGGCTGACCACAGCTTAGTGCACAGAAGACGAAGTAAAAGGCTTCCAGCCGTGTGCCTAAAAGAAGTTCTCTAGGATTGGGATTATACCAGTCCATTGGATCAGCGGTTGGCAGAACCAGGAAGCCAGGATGCATTTTGGACAGAAGCTGCTGGGCAGTCGCCTGGTCAGTGGGAGAGAGATGCAGAACAGAGAGAGAGGGACATAGGATGAAAGAACATACAACTAAAGCCATTCATTATTTACCATTATAATTCTGAACTCCTCAGCTCCTGGGATGGCACATTCATTAGAGGGAGAACTTCCCCTGGCAGGACGACTGAGTACTCCTTGCTTCAGAGGTAGATGTTGGGATGCTTTCTTGGGGTGACCGGAACTCCAGGTGACCTTGTTACCCCTTTGCCTTAGCAAGAGAGAGATTTGTGAGTGTCACCCCCAGGTTGCTAGCCAGCCAACCAAGTTCCCTAGGACTCTGCCAGCCCTCTTTTCCTTACAGGGAACACTTGATACACCCTTGTCCCCAACCCCCCCTAGAAGTGCATTCCTCTGCAGTGTCCAGCCCCTGCCACTGGACATTCCCAGAGATTACCAAGTCTGCTGTCTCCAAAGAGACCGTATACACACCAGCCTGTTGGCTCGGCAGAGGTTTCGCACTTTATGTGAAAACATTGCACTGGGATGAACTTATAGTAAAATGAATAACAGGTTTATTAATAGTGGACAGAGATCTAAGTAATAATGAGCAAGGATAATAGGAACAAACTGGTTACAAAGAAAACAAAAGTATCATGAGCTTTTGATACTGTGTGCAGGTCTGGTCACCATATCTCAAAGAAGATCTATTAGAATTGTAAAAGGTGCAGAAGGGCAGCAAAAATGATAAGGGATACAGAGCAGCTTCCATACAAGGAGATTAAGAAGACTGGGACTGCTCATTTTAGAAAAGAGACAACTAAGGGGAGATATGATAGAGGTCTATAAAATCATGACTGGTGTGGAGAAAGTGAATAAGGAAGTGTTATTTACCCCTTCACGCAACAAAAGAACTAGGATCACCCCATGAAATCAATAGGCAGCAGGTTTAAAACAAACAAAAGGAAGTACTTCTTCCCACAACGCACAATCAACCTGTGGAACTTGTTGCCAGGGATGTTGTGAAAGTCAAAAGTATAACTTGGTTCAAAAAAGAATTAGAGGAATTCATGGAGGACAGGTCCATCAATGGGTATAAGCCAACATGGTCAGGGATGCAACCTCATGCTCTAGGTGTCCCTACATTTCCAACTGCCAGAAGCTGGGACTGGATAACAGGGGATGGATCACTTGATAATTGCCCTGTTCTGTTCATTCTCTCTGAAGCATCTGGCTCTGGCCACTGTCTGAAGACAGGATTCCATTGGTCTGACCCAGTCTGGCCATTCTTATGTTCTTACACTGGTACAAATCCCCATAGCAAGAACATACCATTTTGCTCCTCTTGAACAACCCCCATGGCTCAGCACAGAAATAAGGAGTCCGGGAGCTCTCTGGATTCAGATGCACCTCTCCTCATATCACAGATCAACCTGCTGCAAGCAGTCCTTGCACCAGGCAATACACTGTCCCTAGCACAGTGCAGGACAGTTGGGGTGCATACCAAAGAATGAGCGAATGCAATTCTGTGGGACAGAACACACTGCAGAAAATGCCACATTGACCAAGTCATGCCTCTTACCTGCAGCCCAAGGGCAGCCCTTGCTGAAACATACTTGCTGTATAATTCAGGCACTTACCAGCTGGTAAACAGTAAGCTGGCCTCAACCTTAACAATAGTGGTGGCATAGTCCCAATATCATAATAAAAGCTAAATGCCATGTCATCCCCCAGCAGGTTCATCCCAGCCCCAGTGGACTTCAAATGATATTCAGCTCTTAATTTTCTCTTCTGGATTCCTGTTAGACTGCCAGCATACGTACTTTTTAAAGCTTTCCTGAACACTTGCTGCTGCATACCTTGTGCCTGCAGCTTTATCCTCATCAGATCAGTAGTTTGTGTTGTGTTCTTTTCACCCTCATTTGCCTTGTGCATACAAAATAGACATTGCTGGGACCTTTATAAGAGCTGAACAAATGGTTTATTAATTACAAAGTCTACCCATGAAATTCTGTACATCTGTGCCCCTATGAGCCCCTCAATGCCACTGTCATGTAACAGCAACTCCTATCAAGCCTGACAAACTCACTACACCTAACACATTGCTGTCATGATATTTATCTACAAAGAATGTTGCTATTCTGGGTCCTAGGTTCCCCATACACAGCTCTGCCCATGGCCCAGTGCTGCCTGCAACTCACTCTGTATTCCACGGCTGAGTTCTTCTTGCACAGAAACTACCAACTCTACCAAATGGCATAACTATTCTTTAAAATCAGTCCATGACCTGGATAAACAGCCAGGTCCAGCTTTCACTTGCAGCAGAGTGAGGGGGATGGATAAGGAAATATCTGTATCATACTCGCAACCCTCTTCCCAACCCCAGGCAGCTATGCCAGGTACACCTCACCCCTCTCGAGGAGATGAGCAGTGGGCTGGCCGTGATACTGTACAGGCATTAATCACTCTGGCTGTGCTGGGGAATGAAGGGAAAGCCAGAGGCTGATTTATAGACTAGCCCTGCATCTTGCTGAACCACTGATGTTGTCATAATTACCAGTGATCATTTAAGGGAGGCACAAGAAAGCAAGGGGGAAGCGAGTCATTACTGGGCTATCTTGTTCACTGATGAGCCTCCAGAGGTGTCTGTTTTTAATCTAGTAACCTGTTCACTGCATCATCAGCTACCACAAGCAAAGTGTCCTGGATATGTGAGTCTCAGAGGAAGGGTGAATGTGCACTGCATACCTTGCTGTACATCTATCTATACTTAAGGTGTTGTTATTGTAGGCCAGGGATCAGCAATCTTTGGCACGTGGCCCATCAGGGAAATCCACTAGCGGGCCGGGCCAGTTTGTTTACCTGCAGCATCCGCAGGTTCTGCCAATCGCATCTTCCACTGGCCGCGGTTCACTGTTCCAGGCCAACGGGGGCTGCGGGAAGCGGCGGCCAGCACATCCCTCGGCCCGTCTGACGGGCCGCATGCCAAAGGTTGCCGATCCTTGTTATAGGCCAAGTCCTGCATTCCTGCCACATCCCCAAATCCCAGTAACTTCACTGGGAGTTTGGGATCCCAAAGGCAAGCAGGGTCAGGCTTAGGCCATCAAAGTGCCCAGGGAGGCTATTAGTACTCCTTGCTGATGGGGTAGTACGTATCTTCCTGGTACAATGGAGCTAGCCATGCTTCTTGCTCAAAATGGAAAGTGTTCCCATCTCTAGCTTAAATCAGGCTGTTGCTTATTAATTATCAGTGATCATTATTATTAATAAACCAGATTCAGTTCTCAGTTACACTTCTGTAAAATCCGGAGTAACTGCGTTGAAACCACCAGCGTGACTGAGAACAGTCTTTCGCTTGACAGGCCCAGATTGAGAAAAGCCCCAGTTTCAATGGGATTTAAGCATATGCTGACGTACTTTCTGGTACTGTAAGTTCTTGCATATTCACGTAGCACTTTTTACACAAATGAACTGCACCTCAAGGTGATTTATAGACTAACAGCCTTGCTTTCAAACTGTTCTCTAGATGATGCTCGCAATTCCCTATCAATTACACTCTCCAAGGGTAAACCCACCAGAGCTGAACAAAATGTCTCGGCAAATATTTACTGTGAAAGTTAATGGGCCAGATCCTTACTTGGTGTACACTGATTTCAATTTACCTGGGGATCTACCTTCATGTTTTTACCAGTATTTGCACAATCACAAGGTCCATGGGCAGCTGCAGTTTTTGGCTGCAAGAAGATCTGGATTCTGCCCCCCACCCAGGGTGGTACAACTCTGGAAGTTAGATCTAAAGTTACACCTCCTTGCACCAAGGCTGATTGAGGCCACTATACAGACAGGTGTGCAGTAGAAACCACTTTTCCAGGTGTAATGATTGGGGGGAGAATGACAGTTTCATAGCCAGAATGAGGCTCTTTTCACACAGTGCCAGGTCGGCATCACCGCTGCTGAAACTAGCCTCCCATCCACAGTGCGAGAGGATGCAACAGCTCCCCCGAACTGTCCTTCTGTCTCCCCCCAGGACACTTAGCTAATGCCAGTACGGAGCTGATGAAGCTGGACTACGAAGGGGAGCCCCAGCTGACTGAGCCATACCTTTCCAAACAGAAGAAACTCATGGTAAGACATCTACAGCAACACATGGGACTTTATTTCTAGGAGGGAGAGGGAGGATGGACCCCAAAGAACAGTCAAGGGCGCCCATTGCTGGGGCTCTGATACTACTGAGAGACCGGATCCATTCTAAAGTGCTGAATATTTCCTCCCAAGTCACCCTGATGTTGTGTCTGTACCACCTGGGGACTAGACTCCCAAGTGAGCTGAAACCACTAGTAGAGCCTTTCTTTCCCCTCACCCCTCTCTGGGGCTGGACTCACAATGGGGCATCCTGAATTTTACTGCAACTGGGATGCCAGCTGGGGCTTGTGTGGTCTCCAGGAAGCAGCTCCGTTATGTGAGCCCAAAGGGTGCTTCTCTGGCTGATCCAGTCAGATCTATGCTGAGCTGCTCTTACCGGGAAGTTGCTTCCCGGGGCCAAAGTGGCAAGAGCTCAGCTGTGCTAGTCTCACCTGGGAGGCTTCCACCCCTTGCTGAGCCTTGAGGAGCTGTGCTGCTGAGCTGGAAGCCACCTTGGGCTAGGAGTTGCTTTCTCTTAGCCAAAGCTAGTAGGAACTGTGCTGAGCTGGGCTAAAATGGAAGTTGCCTCCCCATGGTTGAGTAGGTGTCAGCAGGGGGTCACTTTTACATGGATGAATCTTCTCTCCAGAGTCTGGTGAACTCCTCCTGCAGCTGTTGAATAACTAGAATGACGAAGGGGTTTAGAAGGTGTTGTGTATGTTCTGCATTGCACCCTTTCTAGTGCCAAGAGCACCTGCGCAAGGAACGTGTGGTCTCAAGGCCACCCATTCAGTGTAAACCTGTGGCTTTTATCTAGGCCAAGATCCTGGAACACGACAATGTGAGCTACTTAAAGAAAATCCTTGGCGAGCTGGGAATGGTGCTAGACCAGATTGAAGCCGAGTTGGAGAAGAGGAAACTCGAGTATCAAGGTAGGCAGCTTTGTGAGGTGTTTTGTAAGGCACTGCTGAAACGCTGGCCCAGTACAGAGCAGTAGCTTTGCTGCGTCACAACAGTCACACCCTCTCATCCAGAGGTTATTGTGAGGCATTCCCTTCTCTTTACCATAATCACCCTTATCCCTGAGGTGACATTGTTCTGATGCCTTGGGAGGCACCACCTAGGAAGTAACACCTGTGTGGTGCAGCACACAAAGGGTTAAGGGCTCCCTGCTGATCTCAGATGCCCGGGTTACATGGTTCCACACATCTCTTTCCCTATTTTCACTCCCCTCTGCTGGCTGCGTGATGACACCGCATAATGAACCCCCAAGAAACCAGATGAAAGTTCAGAGGCAGAGGAGTAATTGCACTCAACTGCTATGATGAAATGTCAGTGGTGTGGCTTGTCATTCGCCATTCAGATCGACTGCTCCACCCACCTCCCATCGAACATGCCTACAAGGGAAGCGAGGTTGTGGTGAGAGCTGCTTTGACATTACACCGTGACCCTGGAAAACAACAGAGCTGGGGTGGGGCAGAGGAACTTCCTCTGCTCCAGTTGTGACTGAGTCCATTGCAAAGTAACAATAGTTTGTGTGTGAGGCCCAAAGAAGCTTGTATGGAACTACGATCAGTGAAGCAACTTCAGGGAGGCCAGGAGCGTATCTGAAAACACCTGGAACAGTCCCACTTTTCGTGCAGTAGGAAGGGAACAAGGAATTCTGCTCAGATGCATTGAGTAGGGTTTGGAAATACATCACTGCATTAGAAAGAGCTAAATAAACCTGTGCTCATGGGTTACACAGCAGGGCACTCTCTGCAGAGAGGGATTGAGCAGCCTTCGCTGCTCAGGCAGTGGGGGATTAAAGATGTGCCTTTTCCGCATAAACAAGACATTTCTCATAAGTGGCCTTGTCAGTGTATTTTAGCACTGGCCTGTGCAGGCTTTGGTGTATGGCTTTGTAAATCATCGGCTTTGTTTAATTCAAGAAGCTTCTAGTCACTCCCAGTGACTCGTTTGTGAAATGCCTTGGGAATGGGGGCGTCACACAAAAGGTCCAAAGTGATAGCATATTGTAAGCTAGTCAGGGCAAGTCAACACTACAAAATTAAGTTGACCTAAGTTACATCGACGTCCAGCCACTGCAGGAATTACATCGCTTTTGCATGTCCACACTACACTCCTTGTGTCAGCGGTGCATGTCCTCGCCAGGAGCTCTTGCGTCAATTTGTCAGTGCGGGGCATTGTGGGACAGCTTCTGAAAGACAGCAACAGTCGATGTAAGCAGCACAGTGTCTACACTGACACTCGGTCAACCTAACTACATTGACCTAAGCGCTACGTCTCTCACGGAGGTGGAGTTATTACGTCAGCGTAGTGGGCGAGTTACAGTGATGGGAGCTACATTTTAGTGTGGACGCTTACAGATCTAGGTTGATGTAAGCTGCCTTTCATCGACCTAACTCTGTAGTGTAAACCAGGCCTCAGTGCTTATGGCTGCAAATGGCAAAAAAAAAAAAAGGAGAAAAATATTCCCCCTAATTATGGTTTGTAACCTATCACTTAAGGAGAGTGGCAGAAGAAATTCAGTAATGATAAGTGCAAAGTAATGCACATTGGAAAAAATCATCCCAAATATACATACAAAATGATGGGATCTAAATCAGCTGTTACCACTCCAGAAAGAGATCTTGGAGTCCTCATGGAAGTTCTCTGAAAACATCCACTCAATGTGCAGCAGCAGTCAAAAAAGCTAAGAGAATGTTAGGAACCATTAGGAAAGGGATAGATAATAAAACAGAAAATATCATAATGCCACTATATAAATCCACTGTACACCCACACCTTTAATACTGCATGCAAATCTGGTCAGCCCATCTCAAAAAGGGCCCATCGCAGAAAAGGGCAATGAAGATGACTATGGGTATGGAACAGCTTCCATACGAGAAGAGAGTAAAAGTAGGACTGTTCATTTTAGAAAGAAGACAACGAAGGGGGGATATGATAGAGATACATAAAATCATGAATGATATAAGAAGTTATTTACCCCTTCACATAACTCAAGAACTAGAGGTCACCCAATGAAATTAATAGGCAGCAGGTTTAAAACAAACAAAAGGAAGTATTTCTTCATACAATGCACAGTCAACCTGTGGAACTCATTGCCAGGGGATGTTGTGAAGGCCAAAAGTATACCTTGGTTCAAAAAAGAATTAGATAAGTTCATGGAGGATAGGTCCATCCATGGCTCTTAGTTCCAGGTGTTCCTAAACCTCCAATTGCCAGAACCTGGGACTGGGCAACAGCGGATGAATCACACAAAATTACCCTACTCTGTTCATTTCCTCTGGGGCACGTGGCACTGGCCACTGTCAGAAGACACGGATACAGGGTTAGATGGACCATTGGTTGACCCAGTGTGGAAGTTCTTATGTTCTTAATGCATGTGCAATTGTACACCTAATATGCATGCAAAGTTTTTGTAAATGCACATTTATATTCTGGATTTTTGCACGCACAATTGACCATTTATAAATCTCACTAATTATTTACATATACAAATGGGCAATTTTTGCATGCAATCAAGGAAATTGAATGTGCAAATTAGGCCTGCAATTGCTCACAGGTATTTCTGATCATCTATCACTGAATGTTTAGGGCCAGGGACAACAGGTTGATGGGGTGACATTTCCATTAAAAATAACAATAAATCTTTGTACTTCTATAGTGCTTTCCATTTAAGGATCCTAATGTGCTTCACAAATAACAATTGACTAAGGCTCATACCATCCCTTCCCCTGTGAGGTAGATCAGTATCCTTTTAGACAGGGACCCATGGAGAGATTAAGTGACTTTCCCAGAGTCACACAGCAAGTCAGTGTCAGAGCGGGGGCTGGAACCCAGACCTCCTGATTGCACATCCCATGCTCTGACCATCAGAAAGTACACATCCCAATTCATATACATCACTGGTCACACTGCAATTCCTGTGCTTTCCTTCTCTTCCATTTTGTCATTCTTCTCCCGTTGTGTTCTGATATTTATGTAGTACCCCAGTCTCCGGTGTCTGGGTTTCCAGAGGAGGCTGCTTCCTGAAAAGCAGGGTTATTCCCAAGGACACCAACGATTCAGCTGTCCCTCAGTAAATGCTTTGTAATGAGCACACAGGCCACAGCAGGAACCACCAGCATCTGACCAGCCACAGAGACTTTGGGATGGGGGCATTACAGTCCCCCAGTTGTGCTGAAACTGACGGGAACATCAGTGGAAAACCCAGTGTGTTTGTGCTGTTCACGGAGGGCAGATATTTTATGGGTCCTACATAAAATGCCTGCAGAAGCCTGAAAGATTCACTTAACTCCCAATTACAGAGCGTGAAAGCCTGATGAAAAGAAAGCTATCAATTACCAGACCAGAGCAAAGCAGCCCAACAGGGTTTCTGCTCCGCCCCGCAGGGACCCTGGCATGTGAGCAGAGAAAGATTCCATCTGGGACTGAGCTGCTGTACAACAGACAGGGAAATGGCTTGCCAGGAATATGGGAAGCCCCTGGGGATTGCCACTCTGAACAGCCATCCCAAAGGTCAATGCTGCCAATGAAAGGAACAGAGCCTCACTGATACTTAATAAAGGATTCATAGGAATCGCCCGTCTCTTAATAACCTTTAATCTTTTGTTTCCTTGTCCAGCCCCCTTCATTCTGTTAGCCACCCACTTTCACTGCCATGAGTACAATGGAGGCTACAAGCCAGGGGTCAGCCACCTACGGCACGCGAGCCGATTCTGAGTGGCACGCTGCTGCCCACTGAGAGGAGGGGCCGGAATGCACCACGTTGTGCGAAGAAGTGGGGGAGGGGGAAGCTTGGCTGCCGCAGGATCAAGCTTCTGCCTCCTGCCCCCACAGGGGAGAGCGGGGGGGGGGCTGAGTGGGGCGGGGGGCCGGGATCCCCTCCCCACCGCTCTCCCCTGCGGGGGCAGGAGGCAGAAGCTTGATCCTGCGGCAGCCAAGCTTCCCCCTCCCCCACTTCTTTGCACAACGTGGTGCATTCCGGCCCCTCCTCCCCCCAGCCCCGAGGAGCAGAGCCGAGCGGCAGCGTGCTGGCTGCTCCGTAGAGCAGGCAGAGAGAGGTAGGGACGGGCCTGTGGGTGGCAACAGGGCATATCCCTCCCAGCCCCCTGCCATGAGCCGCTCAGGGCAGGGGGCTGGGAGCACCCCAGCCTTCTGCCCTGCACCTCCCCACGCCAACGCACACCCAGCCCCCTGCCCTGCACCCCCCACACACCACCCAACCCTCTTCCCTGACCTCGAGTTGCCCCTAACACCCAGCCCTCTGCCTTGCACCTCCACACCCCCCCCAGCCCTCTGCCCTGACCTCGAGTCCCCCCCAACACCCAGCCCTCTGCCCTGAACCCCCCACCCCAGGCCTCTGCCCTGACCGAGTCCCCCCCCAACACCCAGCCCTCTGCCCTGACCTCGAGTTGCCCCTAACACCCAGCCCTCTGCCCTGACCGAGTCCCCCCCAACACCCAGCCCTCTGCCCTGAACCCCCCCACACCCAGCCTTCTGCCCTGACCTTGAGTCCCCCCAACACCCAGCCCTCTGCCCTGAACCCCCCCACACCCAGCCTTCTGCCCTGACCTTGAGTTCCCCCACAACACCCAGCCCTCTGCCCTGAACCCCCAACCAGCGGGCTGAGCAGGCTGGCGGTGTAAGATCAGCATTTTAATTTAATTTTAAATGAAGCTTCTTAAACATTTTGAAAACCTTGTTTACTTTACATACAACAATAGTTTTAGTTATATAATATACACTTAGAGAGAGACCCCTTCTAAAAAAACGTTAAAATGTATTACCGGCACACGAAATCTTAAAGTGTATAAATGAAGACTCGGCACACCACTTCTGAAAGGTTGCTGACCCCTGCTATAAGCTCTTTGGGGCAGGGACTATCACTTCTGTGAAGCACCCAGCAGGCTCTCAGACACTATGAAAGTGGTTCTAAGCAATGTGACAAGCAGGGCTGAGGGGGCTTGAAATTCGTGGGTTGCAGGTTTGGAACATATCTTGGAACTGGTTAGTCAAGCAACAATTCCTGCAGCCACCTCACTCTCCAGGGCAAGATAACTGGTTCTGGCTGTGATGGGAGTTGTCATTCCCAGTCAAAAGCAACATGGGGACTTAATAGCTATCAAGTTCAGGCCCAGTAAACCCCACAGGTGCGGGGATTATGGAAAGCCATGTAGTCACTGGAGTGAGTCTGTGCCTACCCTGCTAATCATGTCAGATAATACTCTCATTAACAGACACACTCATGCTTGGTACTAATTATGGTGCTCTCTGATGGGAGATTTCTGGGGCATGAAGCCAAGGGCCGCCGCTAATGTCACTCAAAGGCGCTTTGTTTCCTTCCCACTTAGACAGGGTTGGTTCCTATCTCCCGTTTCATAGTGGGGGCACCCAAACTTTATCCAATTGGTGCCAACGATTTGACAACGGTCCACAAGCTGCATTGCAGCGGCCCTTATCTTCAGTCCAGAGCTGCAGCCACTGAGGCTACAGGGCCCGAAGCGCAGCGTTCCAGCTACCCGGCTGCTTGGATCCAGATGGGGCTTCACGGGCTGGGACCTGCCACCCTTTGGTCTAGAACAAACTGGGCGATGCTTTCACACACTGGGCTTCGGCCACCCTGCTTTGTACTAGAGACGGACCGACGTTGTGAAAAACCTCAATCTGAACTTCCATGCTATCTGGGGTGTTCAGGTTTGGCCCATTATAGACATGGGCCTGAGTCTTGGGGTGAGATTGTCTACCCCATGGTGGCCTACAGTGCTGTAAACCCCCTTGTGCAAGTAGGCACCAGTGCTGACACCTGCTCTGTGTGTCTGCCAAGCCAACAAAAACCAGGCCTTGCAATTAACATTAGCTCCATTGCTGCAGCCTCTCAAAGCAGGTAGGCACCACTTGTTTGCAGCTCCCTGCCCAGGCAGTGCCATAAATTGTCTGTTTCTGCTCCACTCGCCTAATAATGAGCTTTCCAGAGCAGGGACTGTGTCTTCCCTACTCTCTGTAAAGTGCATGGACATTCAGACTGCTAGAGATTGGGTTAATAATGCAATAACTAACAGCAATAATAAATGACTAGTAAGGTTTGATTCAGTGCATGCTTGTTTTTACACTACCACAGAGGGGGCAGCATCTTCATCCCCAGATAGGGGAGCATACGCCAGTGGCGGGGGAGCTCACAAATCTCCCACCCCCACCCCCATCAGGGTATTGTTTTTCCCTTTCATGGTTGGAGCAAGGGGACAGATTTTCTCCAATGGCCCCGTTCAGGCTCAGGAAGGGTAAAGAAGGCAGAGATCAGGTTTCCTCTGAAGGGAAATACTAGGCTTCCCTTTGATCCACAGGCGCTCTCTCTCTGTTGTTAGCTCCAATGCTCTTAATTTGTTCGGAAGGTGGAATCGGGCTGAGAGTCGCTCTCATTTAAATGTTTACCACAGAATCACGACGGTGTAGGAATAATTCAGGACACAGTCCTAGCCTGGAGTGCTTGCAAGGTGGGGAAGAACAAGCTAGGATGGGGGTGTGGGGGGTGTTCATGCCAAAGTAGGTTTGTTTTCTGACAAACAGAACTGTTAGTTAATGAGCAGATTGGACTTCACCCCATGCCACTGCCCTACATGCTCTGCAGGAACCCAGAGCTCTAGGAGCACACCACTATCGCCCTGCAGGCCCCCAGATGCGGCCTATTCGGGGCTGGGTCTGCTCTTCTACTTAGCCTTTCCCTTTCTCCTATTGTCAGCCCTCTGGTACCTCCTCAGGTTAGTGAGGACATGTAGGGTTTGCGGTATTTCAGAGATGACTGAGGCAGGTTTTAGGATAATTTACTTATTTACCTAACAACAAGAAATAGCTTGCAAGTCAGCACAGCACAGATGCTGCTGTAATCTAGCCTGGCTTTATTCTCTTGTCTCCCTCTTCCTAAAAAAATCATCCCTGCATCTGTGTGCGAGTCCATAGGAAGTGTGGCCTAGCATCGTATCCTGCAGGGTGTGTGACAACTTTTAACCTCATAATAAAGCTCAACCTTTTATAGCAGAGGGTAGCTCCCCACATTACAGGCTAGGATCACTGGTTTGTCATCGCAGGTCTGTTCATGAGCACTCGTACCCTGCAAATCCTGGTTTGTTATTGTAGGATTGCTCTTAAGTGCTCTGCTACACACACTGGTGTATTATTGTAGAGAGGCTCCCTGGCTCTGTACTGCACCCAATGGTTTTTTATTGGAAGTGCCCCAGCACTCAGAAGCACTAGAGATTTTGCCTGTTAATTAATTTTAGAAAAATGTATGAAGAGCATTTAACTTCCAATCATTTGCTCCCAAGGGTCAAACAATAAAGCTTCCCACAGCTATAGAACATAGCAAGGGATTCAGAGCGTCTAAAAATCCTAAAGGGAGAGACAGAAACCCTGCCTAGACACCCCCCTTCCCTCAGCTCTAATCTTTGCTCCTCTGTGAGTTTATGTAACCGCACTCTTAAGGGAATCAGCTGCTGTTACTAATAAGGCTCACCTGCTACTCTGCCACTGGCCCTGCCAGTTAGCATGGTACAGGGATGGAAGGATGTTTGGGGAAGTGTTTTAACTCCCTTCTGGCCAGTGCTGATGCAGGAGTCCCTCCATCCCATCACAGACTCTCTTCGAGAGCATTTCTCCTGTGCTATTATCGCTGAGGGTAGCCAGTGACTGGGAGCCTTTAACCCTTTGGTATCTGTTCTCATAGCCCATGTCAGCATTAAATATTGCCTCCCCCTGAAATCTGGTTCCCCTCACAGAAGTGCTGATAAATCTGGTGTCTTGGAATAGAGTTTCCACCAGAGGTCATGAGTTTAAAGAGGCAGCAGGAAAAGCTAGAGGTGCTGGATCAGCAGCTACGCTGAGCCCCACACTCTGTAAGAAATGTCTTGGATTCCCAAGTAGCTCTAAGGTCACTAATATAGAAAATGGGGAACGGTACTGGCCATGACCCTGGGGCCTCCTTCATTTGTGAAACATCACACTATGTTCAACCAGCAGCCAAGGACAAAGGTAATTGCTGTCCCTGAGTGCATAGGACAGCTGTTCATTTGGAGTTGGGACACTTACTAGGTCCCACTGAAGCCAAAGCGTGTTTTGACACTCACCTCACTGGAAGCAGGATAAGGAACCACCATCTATAACGAGCCCCCAGAGAAGGTTCACGAGTAGTTCTAAATTCAGCAAGTTCTCACAGCCCTGCTTTTTAAGATTCCCTGGGGCCCAGTTCAACTCCTAATAAACTCATTAGAGAAGATCGGCTTCTTAATGAACTCTAACTCTGCAGCGGTACTTCAAGCCTAATCCAAAACCTGCTGGAGTCAATGGAAAGCCTCCTCATTGCCTTCAGTAGGCTTTGGACCAGGCCCCAATTTTCCAGACAGCAGCTTGTTCTCATCTTGTCTGTTTTTGTGGCTTAATTCTCCAGGGCAGAAGTGCGAACTCTGGCTCTGCGGATGCGTCTTTACCTTGGCCGACATCCTACTGGGAGCCACCCTGCACCGCCTCAAGTTTCTAGGACTGTCTAAGAAATACTGGGAAGATGGCAGCAGACCCAACCTACAGTCCTTCTTTGACAGGATACAAAAACGCTTTGCCTTCAGGAAAGTTTTGGGAGACATACACACCACCCTTCTCTCAGCCGTGGTACCCAATGCCTTCAGGCTTGTCAAACGGAAACCCCCCTCCTTCTTTGGAGCCTCCTTCCTTATGGGATCTCTGGGGGGAATGGGATATTTCGCTTATTGGTATTTAAAGAAAAAATACATCTAATGCTGGTTGTTTGGTGTGTAGTTTGGTGTCTCTGTGCTGTGTGAAATCACAATGAATCCTCAGTAACTGTAATGAAATTTGAAACAAGGTATGAATAATTATATTGTTGATGTAACATTCCATAGTTAGAAGTAGAAACTTATACTGCAAGGAAATAAGACACAAAAATAAGTCAACTTATAAATGGCTTTTTTTAGGTTTAAGTATTAAACGGTAGCGACCGGTGAGTGTCACACTCGGGCACTTACTGGGCTTACACACCTGTCATGGAGTGAAACTGCCTCCAGAGCAGGCAAATTCCGGTGGAAGAGAGATGGCAACCCCGGAAAATTTTCAAAACCCCAGGTTAAACTATGGGATTTGGATACTCTGTGCTGTACCTTTATGTTTTCAAAATGTACATTGGCCGCATCACACATTTCACAGGTGCAAGTAGAGGGGCCGTTCTTCTTCTAGAAACTGTTACACTCTTGTGATCTGGGGTCTTTCCTGGAAGCAGAGAGGACACAGCCAGTTGGGGGGTATAGTAGCCGTTCAAGATCAAGGTGGAGTTGAATGATTTAATTATCAATTTTTTTAATTATTTCCATTAAATCAAATATTTTTAATGAGCTTCTCTTAGAATGTATCCACCTTCTACGCCTGCTTTTTTTTTAAATGTTTAACGTGTGTCTTTTACTAAGAGCCACATTTATTTCTCAGTGATATCATTTTGACTTCCAGACTGAATTCTGTCTGACACAGATTTTTTTTTAGCCTTGCAGCTCTTTGCCTTGAATTTCCTTTCTGGATTTGCAAAACATCTTTCACCGACTGAGCTTCTTGGGACTCTGAAAAATGCAAGCGTTCTCAGAACTTTTCTGCACTTGCCTGAAGACGCTTTTGTTTTCTCTTCTGTTAGGGGCTCTTCTCAGTAATTTTCTCCCTGTGTATTTTCTTAGAGACACTTTGCACAGAATCACGTTTATCACTTTCTTGTGCCTTTTGCATGTTGGAAAGAATAATGGGTGTCACTGCTACTGATGCTTAGAAAACTACGAGATCCAGAATAAACCAGATGGGAGGCGTAACTGCTTTACATTTCTAAATGTGTTTAACATCAGTTGACTCTTATTTCAAAGTGGGTCGGTATTTGGAGGGATTGTCAGATGGTTTGTGCTGTTTCCTTGCACAGTAAGGATTGATATAAAGCCCAAATGGAAGCAATATAACCTCCCTTTCAATCAAATCTTTCTAGCGAGATCTAAGCCTGTTAGAATTTCCTCTACCTAGTTTTCAGAGCTCCAAGTGATCACTGGCAAATAGCACTGCATCTCTAGATTTGGTAGCTAACAATGAACGCTGCACAAGTGCTAGGAATCACATTGTGCCTCGCCTCTGGTACAAAGTGGCAAAAGTAGTTTCTTTATGCATTTGTGAGACGTAGGATTTCACAGCAACGTCAGTGGTTCCCCGCCCTGCGAGTCATGAAATCATGAAAAATTCACCAGAAACAACATGAGGGACCAATGTGTACATTTTTGGACAAATGTGCAGGCAAAAATGCACAAACTTCCTCTGTATTTTCACGATCAGTTACACATACAGTTGAGCATGCAGTCACTCGGTTTGAGTGTGCAATCATTTGCACATAGATGAGGTACTCAATTCATGCACACATTTTTCCTAGACGTTAGACCCATATTTTTCAAAATGTGTGTGTATGCATGCATTGCTCTATTGGTACATGCAAAACGTGCCTCCATTGGTACATGCAAAACCCTCATACCAGCATTTGTACATGCAACTTGGGCAACTGTACATGTCTATTTACATGACCAAATGGGTGTAATGTTTTATGGGTAAACTCATTCCTACAAATATTGTTGGTGTATTTGTGGAAACTTGGTGGTAATTTGGCCCGAAGTATCCAGTATAGGAGACACTGAATTTGGTACATTTTAAGGAGGGCAGGAGACAGAAGAGTCTCCCAATTTCCTCCCCTTGTTTAAAAGCTTGAAAGGAAATGGCTAATGTAGGAACACGTGGTTGCCACACTAGAGCAGGCCAATGGTCCATGTAAAGCAGTGATTCTCAACCTTTCCAGACTACTGTACCTCTTTCAGGAGTCTGATTTGTCTTGCGTACCCCCAAGTTCCACCTCACTTAAAAACTACTTGCTTACAAAATCAGACATATAAATACAGAAGTGTCATAGCACACTATCACTGAAAAATTGCTGACTGTCTCATTTTACCATATAATTATAAACTAAATCCAGCTGGAATACAAATATTGTACTTACATTTCATTGTATAGAATATAGAGCGGTATAAACAAGTCATTTTCTGCCTGAAATGTTAGTTTGTACTGCCTTCGCTAGTGCTTTTTATGTAGCTTAATGCACTGCTGGAGGCACCTAGGTACTACGGTGATGATCACAGTGAAAGAAACTCTCTGGACTCGAATAGAAACATACCCGACAGTGAGCACTAACTGATAATGCTTACCAGAGGGGTCCTCTTCTGAGATTTTTATGTCGATTAAATAAACAATTCAGAAAAGGTGGAAGAGGCAAACAACCCCGGCATGTTCCCAGTGTCAGTAAGTCTGGTTTCCCTAGTAATTCACTCAGCAGTGAAATCAGCTGGAGACTCTGGCTAAAGTAAGCACTCCAGGGAAAGACAGTGAGAGTAAAAAATGGCAATCAGAGGGACTTTTGGGGAGAGTAGGTGGATAGCAAAGGCACTGCCACAATGAACCACTGGATGAGCATTACCATTCCAACCAACCTATATTAATGCACATACTTCATTATGGTGCAGTCCTGCTACGGTTAGAAGCTGTTAGGATCAAATGTAATCCCAGATCCACATGAGTTGGCCTTTATCTGCAAGCCTCTTCTATTCACTCAGGTGACGAATGGTTCTCTCCCTATCACTGTAACCTTAACGTGGAACCAGGCAACAGCTGCAACAGAACCCTCCTAGACAAGGGTTTCCCCGCCTGAGGTGCTCTCGATAGGCAGAACTAGTGACCAGCTGCAGATGTGGCACCCCAGCCCTTAGGGCTAGATGGGGACTTCAGGCACAGCCCTGAACAAGAGGTGGCGCATAAGTTGCAACACCACATGATTGCTGCTGGGCGACGTGCCTGAGACCGAGTAAATTCCCATTTTGCTTCTGGGCATAGTAATTGACAGCTGTACTACCCATCAGTAGTTGCTGCCCCTCCACCCCCCCATACTGACTTAGCTACATAGGCCGGTAAGCAGGGGATGGGGGTTCATGCCAAGGATCTGCCCATTCCCTGCCCCGGCCCATTTACAGGCTCGTGGGAGGGAGTAAGCAGGCAAGTAGCCCCACTTACTCCTTTGAACTAAGGCCTCCATAAGGGTGTAAGGAGAATTCTTCCCTTATACAGGGGTGTAGTTTGAGCCACAATCTAGCCCTATGTGTTTTAACTTTCATTTTAAAAGGGCCTCAACCTGGCTTTCGATTTTGCTCCTCCTGCAGTTTTCCCCCGGATATATTTTCAGCTTTTAAAAGTCTAACTCCCTGATTTGTGGATGCAATCAAGTTTTTAGACATCTAAGTGCCTTTACATTTTTCTTTGCGCTCCAATCCTGAACCTGCAATTATTTGGGGACAGAAAATCAGAGGCCACTTTCAAAACTTTTGGTCTTTTAGTATTTATCAGAGATCTGTGTTTTCTGTGGCAATGAGTGAGCTGTGGATACATTGTGTCCTTTGGGTAATCAAGACTTTAACTTTCAGCTGGAGATTCCAAACAATTTCTTCTCTATTCCCAGCTATTGTTCCAGTTAAAATGGCTCCCAAAACAAAGGTTTTTAAATCTCTTTTTTTCTGTGGGTTTTGTTTGAAAGCTTCAATAATGAAAAATGTAAGTGTACGTCATTTTATCTGCCAATTGATCTTGTCCTGTCACACCTTACTAGTCTCCTTCATTTTTCAAGTCAGAGGGGAAACTCCCCCCCCAGAAATGGTGCATTCAAGAATAAAACTGATCAGATGATGAGGGGAGCGAGAACATGATATAGCGCCTTTCCTTTCTAGGTTGCCAATAAGAGCCAAGCCCAGGTTCGCAGTGTTCAAAGAACAGCTGGTGACTGTTTTGTGACTCGTGAAATTAGTGGCAGGATCATAGTCTGTTTCTGACAAGTGTCCACATGACACAATTGTTGGCAGCCTGAACAACTCGGGTACGGAGTGCAGGGCCATGGAGCTAGATTTATCCTCTCAGATTGCTCATCTAAGGGCGGGATTGGTCAAGGTCCATAGATGGGGCAGAGTGGGGGAAGCTTGCACTGGCACTGCACGTGTTGTGCCTGTTTGAGACTAAATAGATACGTGACTTCGCATCCAGGACATCAATCAAAAGAGGGGGGAAAATCATAGCAAATGTTAGTGGTTGTAAAACATGAGTCATGTTTTAAACTTATGCCAAAAGAAACTCTACAGCATTGGTCAACACCATCAAGAGTTAAGCCAAACCAATCTGAGTTACTCCAAAATCCTGTTTTAGGACACAACAATAATGCACCAAATTTATCAGCTATTACTAATGGCCTTTAGATATTGATAAGTCACTGAATGAATAATCCAAGGAGAAGGAAACTGCTCTATCAGAAATTAAATAACCCAGTTTTGCATCTGCAGGTATTCATAGGATAGTGGCGAATAAAGTTCTGACCCAACATTGAAGTCAATGACAAAGCTTTCATTGACTCAATGGGGCAGAATCAAGCCCTATGGTCCCAATTCAGCAAACCAGTGCTTCTGTTATCCAACAAAGAACTTAATCACATGCTTAACTTCAAGCACATGCTTAACTCTCATTGGCTTTAATGGGGTGTAAACATATGCATAAGCACTTGTGTGAACAGGGTTAGACCTCAGCATGTGCTGAAGGGTTTAGCTGAATTGGGGCCTAAACGACCAAGAACTAGGGAATCCAGACCAACCCATTTCCAGTACTGAATATAACTAATGCCAGGTTTTTAGCTGGTTGAGGCCAAAAATGATGGATCTTTTGTTCAATCTGAAATAAATACATTAAACCCATGAGTGCATTTCACATCCTTTGTTCTTGCGTTGGTTTTCTAGCATGTCCAAGTGACTTTACGTTTTGCTATTACATTGCCCTTTATTGTACAGGGACATTTACAAGAGTTTCCCATGCTTCACTATGAGAAATTACACTATATGAACAGTCTGTCATGTTTTTTAAAATGACTTGTATATTGGAAATATTATAATCTTGTTTTAAGAAAATAAAATAGATGGGTAATTGGTTCATCACAGATTTATTGGTGTAGATTTCTTTACCACTTACTGCACTTAGCAAGAATGCCAGGGAACTCAATCTGTAGCAACCAGGGAAAGCGGAAGTGAATGGAAGCTACCGCCCGGAACTTGTCTGTATACTGAGTCTAGCATTTTAGGTACACATAGCTTTGGTTGTAGCTCTCAAACACTCTAAAATGGATTGCTTTGCCTTCCCGTTCACCTTAACACTGACCAATTCTTGTTTCCTAGACAGCAGCTTCAATATAAACAATAAACTAGTCTCTGAACTACTTCTCTGTTCATGTTTTGGCTGAGAATGAAATGCTCCTGCATTTGTCAGAATAGCAAAAACTCATGGTTTAGTGTATGAGGAGGGGAAGTGGGTTCTGTTCCTGGCCCTGGGAGACCTTTGGCAAGTCATTTTACTCCTCCATGCCTCCGTTTACCCATCTGTAGCTTGGGGAGAAGAACTCTCAGCTACCTCACAGGGGTGTAGGGACTGTACAAATAATGTAATTTATTGGGTAGGAAGTGCCACATAGTTTCAAGAAAAACTTGTTCCTTTGGCCCAGTGGGCTGCACCAAGGGCCAAATCCTCCCTTGAGGTAACCTCTGAAATCAATTGTAGTAATATCAGGGATACAATTGCCCCAAAGATTCAGCTCTGTCTTCAGAACCCAGGGCCATACACTGGTGTGATCAGCCATCTTGGATAAAGTCACATGAATAAGGGAAGATGACGTGTAGCTTGATGAATGAAGAGTTAAATCACTTTCAGGATTTCAACATAGAGAAAAGCGCTAGGTTTACAGGTGAGACTAAGAAAGCCGCCTGCGAATGAGAGATGGGATCATCCTGAGTGCCCCCCAAAGACCCATCATGCTTCCCAGGACATAAGATCAAAGCTCAACAGTATTATTTACCCAGGCCCAGGTGACATATATAATGGGAAGTGAGTATGTGAGTAAAGACAGGTACTATGCTTGATCTTAGCTCACAGAGAGCGGTTTCACATGCAGATACAGCCCATTGACTGTAGCAGCAGCTATAGCCTTGCATGATCCCTTACATGGGCTTTTGCCAGTGGATCCATGCACAATAGTTCGTAGACCCACTGGCTACATGCCCACTCCTCCCCTGGCCTGCTCACACACGCCAGTTCCTTGGCATGATTCTGCACCCCTTATCTGCCAGGAGCAGGTATCCTTGGTGCTGCCTCACCACAGGGGACTGGACTAAATGATCCTTTGTGGTCCCTTTCAGCCCTACATTTCTATGATTCCATGCCAGACTCAAAAAGGCCTGATGCCCAAAATATATTTAGTTTAAAAGGTGAGCCTGTTGTGAACTGCTAGTGCCACTTGGCACCACAGACACTAGAGAGAAAAGTCCCTTCACTGCCCAGCCATCTAATCTATATCCTGCTGCCCCAGTCCTTTAACTAGCGCAGGACTATTCCCTACAGTTTATTCTCCAGTCCTTCACACACCATACGGGACAGTCAGCTGTGGTATTCTTCTGTCCTGCTCTTTATTAATGTTGTTCCTAACAGTTGTATGAGATCGTACTGGGACCCATGTCAAGATCTACACAGAGCTTCACAGCATTGTGTCTCTCCTAAGACAGGTGATTTCAAACACCGCTTTGAGAAACCAGGGAGCAGAGACTAGCTCACTCCAGAAACAGGTAACATTTTTGGAGGTGTCATCCCAACTCCATGTGTATAAGTCCCCACCTCTAGGAGAACACACCCTTAGCCTGTACCACTGGCAGAATGAAAACACTTAAGCTTGAATAAGAAGCGATTTTGGAGGTGATCTAGTGTCTGCAGATTTGTTCCCTGGTAGCTACCGCTTTGCCAATTATTCCCCTTTCCTCACTGGATAGTAGAAAGAGCTACCAAGACAATAACAGGCAGATTTTACCTGAGTGACAATCGGTATGTTTAAACAAATGATTTCATAGGCATTCTATGGTGCTCACCAGCTCATCTTTAATGGATTTATCCTCACAATACTCCTGTGACGCGGGGAAATATTGTCATCCCCAGTTTGATGGATGACAAACACAAAGAGTGATATTCTGATTCTAGTGAATGAAGCCAATGGGAATTTTGCCATTGCTTGCAATAGGGCCAGAACTTCACCCTAACTGACTTGCCTAAAATCAGTTGGGAAATCTGTGACAGAGCCAGGAACCGAAGCCAGATCTCCCGAGGCTCGAGCCAGTGCCTTAAATCTAAGACCAGCCTTCTTGTCTGTTGCAATAAAAGGAAACTGTCACACATAACTTGTGCTAATATTTCAAACTCTTTGAATCTGTTCACAATAACCAGATAATATTTTGCAATATATCAAGTTACTAACCTTTACAAAAGTACCAGCAGGGAGGATCCTTGCCCCCAAAACACTCACACACACCCCCAACACCATTTGAATTACACCTCTACCCCGATATAACGTGACCCGATATAACACAAATTTGGATATAAGCAGTAAAGCAGTGCTCCGGGGGGGAGGAGGGGGCGGCGTTGTGCACTCCGGTTGATCAAAGCAAGTTCGATCTAACGCAGTTTCACCTATAACGCGGTACGATTTTTTGGCTCCCGAGGATAGCATTATATCGAGGTAGAGGTGTACCTATAAACTTAAAAATGAAATCACTTTGATAAAAAAAAAAAATAGCATTCCACACTGCTCCACAAACCAAACCAGAAATAACAGGCTCTGACCACAGGCTGCTGGGAGCCTGGAATGCAGGAGTCTTTGAAGAGCCACTGTCTATAAATACAAACTACAACTAAACTACTAACAAATGTGAAACATGAAGAAACAACAGGTGCTTGTTTCTGTGATCTATAAATAGAGACCATCCCAAAATGTGGAAGCTGCACTTTGAGGATCACTCCAAAGTAACACAGTGCATGATACTATTGCAGGTGAAACAAGACCCCAAATTTGGGGTCAGAGCCTGGGTCCAAGGGGAAATGAGCTGATTTGAAAACAAGGCTGGAGAAACAAAAAGACAGCAAGTTTCAGGGATTCAGTCTTACTTCTTTCTAAGATGAATCTGGTGCAGAGCTCAGTCGAGCCCCAGCCCAGGAAGGCAAGTTCCAAAGCACTGTCCTTTCTATAGTTCCAGGGTTTCCCTCTTTAAGGATGCAGCTAACCCCAGACACATCCCATACATTCCAAGCCATGGTCTGCTGATCCCATCACAGGCACCCTTATATCACCTGCACGTCTCATAAATGTATTCTCCCTCTTTAAAGGCAGGAATACTTCAGGGGAAGGCTGTATAGACATGTAGCAGCATGAGGTTCAGGTAGGTTTGACTTCAACATGACAAACATTATGGAATAGGGATTAAATCCATAGCTGGTGTAAACGGTCATTGCTCCACTGAATTCCACAGAACGATGACAGTTTACCCCAGCTAAGAATCTGCCCTCTGAGCTCTAAAATTCATTACATTGTAGGACATGATTTGAAACACCACCCTCCTACTCATGCAGAGATACACCTAGATTAGACATCAATAGAGGGCCTTAGAAATATGATAGATCAATTAGATTGTTATTCACATTTACCTTCTCTTGTTTAACAGTTCAAGGCTCTTTCCAGACATCAGAGAGGTAGACAGTACAAGTGGTCTCTCACCTCATATTATGGCTCAATATACATAGGGTTGCAGTGAGCCTTAACATTACATGTTTTTCTGTATATTTTTTATCCTGGATATTCAATTCTCCCTGTTCCCCAACTTTTATCCCATTGTATCCTTGTTGTGTTCAGTTTTAGCTCCAAAACATCCTTCCTGCGTCTAAGCAGCAACTAAATTTCCTGCTAAGCCTACCACCAATGCCCCTCTTTATGCCAGCTACTACAGTGTACAGTGCCCATTGTCCAAGATAACCAGAGCGTCAGCCTCATCTAGTCCACTGAGAGTCACTAGGTTTACCAATGAGTACAGGGATCAACCTAACAGAACATGCAGCTGTGCAGGTGCACTGGAACTATTTGTATTGTGGGGGTGTTGAGAGCCACTGAACCAAACTGTAAACCCTATATATTATGGAAACCACTTTAAGCTAGGGGTGCGGTAGCACCACCAGCACCTGTAGTTTCAGGACCTATGCAGCTGTGTGACCACGATACTGGGCCATCTGCAAGTGACAGTCACTCTTTCTGCCAGGAATCCAGTGCATCCGTGGTACAGCTCTGCATAGTGCAGAATAGACCTATGGAATATCAGTACATTTCCATCCCATGCTAGCCCTGGGGTATTTTAGTCTAACTTTACAATTGGTGCCTCAGCTGTTCATAAGGAGTATTGTCATCATAGTTCAGAGCTGCAAATGCTAACAATCTTCCACCTGATAGGCTGACAAAATGCTTTAAAAATATGCTGAACAGAAAAAAACCCCTTTATTAATAAATGGAGCTCTAAGCGCTCAGGAGAAGCTATAAAAAGAGGAAGAGGTGTGTGAGTGAACACAGACTGACTAAGTAACCGATGCCAAAGAATTGGGGAAAAAAGATGATCTCAGACAAGAACACCATCACCTTCTGCTGCACAGTCACTGAAAATGCTCACGCCCAACTGGTTTTTAACAGGAAAGGCCTAGATTTTTCAGAAAAGTTGGATGCACCATCACAGCACCTAGTTTGCCCATAAAAATGCACCCGGGGTCACAATCTGGCATCACCCTGAATTGTAATGCAGATGAATTACACCAGAGGTACGATTCTGTTATCACAAGCTCACTCCAGAAATAGAGGTTGACTCAAAATGTTAGGCAGTTTAGGAGGGGAGGTGTCCTGACTGCACTACTCATACACAGACATCACTAAAAGGTTTTACGGTTGTGGTATTAATAAATGGTCAGATCAAAAGTATGGTCTAAACCCCCGTGTGCGAGGCCAGAGAGCAAAGTTTAATTCAGGGGGAAAAAAAATGAGACTTAGGGGAGAAAAGAGAAAGCATCAAAACCCAGGTAGTTTCAGTTTTGTTTAAAACCTGACCTTTCGCCCGATTCTTATGAAAGACCTAAACTCTCCTCTGCCCCATGCTAGGATTCTGTTCTTACCCATTATGATGTAAATAGATAAAATATGTTCTAGGAAATGGAAATATGAAGTTTAAAAAGATTTGGGATTAATTTAATTTCCTATTTTGCTATTTCTCTTGTCCTTCCGTTCCTTAACAGGCCCTTGGCTAGGTGACAGCTCTGAGATCTGGAATGCCCAAAAATCCAAAGTTATTCCTTTTAATGGCATCACTATATAGAACCCCCCAAATAAGCCACAACCTTAAATATACAGAGTGAGGAATAAGCAAAAAGCTACTTTTGAAAATGTATTTTGTTGACTTTATTTGTGTATTGTAGTGGGATGATGATAAGCAAAATTCCCTAAATAATTCCAAAGACACAGGGGACACAATACTGAATGTAGGCAAGAGACTTTAATTCAGGAAGTCAAACAAGGCTGTTATAAGTTATAATTTCATGATTACAATTGCTTCATATCACCATCGACTACAAGATTCGAATATTGTCCTCTCAAATACTTTTTCCAGGTTTTAGTTTTTAAAACGCAGGCAAATTCCAAATATATTTCCAGCAAGTTCAAGGAAAAGATCTGTCCACTTGGCAACAATCCACATCAAATCCAGCTGTTTAGAGTGGAGGTTTCTTCTCTGCTGCAAATTTACCCCTGATGTGGAGGGACTGGATTTTCATTCCAGTGGTAACTATAAACTAAATAAATAAAGAGAAAAAATACGTGGACAGAAGATTTTCTGCCGTTGAATTCCACAGACAGCTATTAGATTAACACTGAAAATGAAAAGGACGGGATCATCTGCCTGTGGTATGATCAAAAGGCACAAAAGAAAAGTTCCAATGTCTGAACACAGCAAGTGAACTCTTCGAGTCAACGGTAAACGTGTGGCCTCTGTACTGAGGCTGGCCACCTACCCGCGAGATTTCCAAACACATTAGGAATGAAATCCAGGCCCCACAGTGGGAGTTTTGACTTCAACGGGGCCAAGTTTTCACTCTAGGTGCACAAAGTGCAGGTGTATTACTAAGATAGTTTGCTCAAATGGGTATTTATGTGTAGACAATTACACAATCAGTCTGCACAGTGGACACACGTTAGAACGCTCATTTTGCTCATACATTTTCATACCTCGTATTTTTGAAAATTTGGGCCCTACTGACGTGTCCAAAAACTATTGGAATTCTCAATGACAAATTTAAAAGTCTTATCCTGCAATACTTGATCACCAGAGTAATCCTTACTCATGCAAGTAGTCCCATTAACTACATGGGCACAAGTAGCAGCAGTGGGCCCTTAATTTATCTTTAGAGGCTCCAGAAACTGAACCTCAACCACACAACCCCTTGTAAGTCCCCTAGATGAATTTGATCAGTTACATTTGTCTAACATACTAGCATTGAGGTTACAGGAAAGTTTCAAGCATTTCCATATCCTATGCTATTAATTTTAATAGTAATAATAATAATAATAAACAGTTACTATGACACACTGGTTAGGTGAATGGAAGTATTTGTAAACACAGATTGCACAAAAATAGTGTTTTCCAGAGGGGAAGCTAACTTTAACTTAAGCTTTAAAAGCCTGTCAGTTTAACGGCATAGTTTTTAATAATACTGGGGTTCTATTCAGGCCTTATCTACATGGGAACATTGCACCGCATAATTTAAACAGATATAGTAAAACTGATATAACCCATTTGTGGCCTTTCATGTCAGTATAAAGGAATATAAAATCAATATAAATATTAGTTCAGGAAAGAACAGGATCTTGGGGTGTGTCTGCCCAGGACTCTGGGCTTTTAGCAGTTTTGTTTAAATCTACTGGGAACAGGTTTAGGCTAACCCAAAATAAGAGAGTGTCCACACAGGATTTCACATTAGTTTAACTATATCGGTTTAAATACTGATTTAAGTTAAACTGATGCAACTTTGTCATGTAGACAAGGCAACCGATAAAGCAGCTGAAAGGTGGTTTGACACAACGG